>NC_083858.1:2830000-3527500 GCF_029169275.1 Apis cerana
TGTTTCATCAAAAAAAAATGAAGTTGGTCATATACTTACAGAGAAAGAAGAAAATGTAGAAATAATTTTTGGCACTGAAAGTGGAGATGAAAAATCATCTATGTCTCAAAATATATCAAAAATAAATAAAATGGATAATAATACTTTAAAACATGATGAAATAAGTATTAAAGATGAAAAAAAGATTTTTAATGAGGATATAGAAGAAAATTTCACTAAAGATGAAGTACATGTTATACCAAATATAAGAGCAGCTATGAAACGTAAAAGAAGAACTAGGGAAGAAATAATGAAATCAATAAAAAAATCAATTAGAAGTACTTCAGATCAAGATGTTAATTCTTCAAGCAATAGTGAATTATCTGAGCAAGACACAGAAATCAGAAATGAATTATCATTACTTTCACAGGATATAAATGATGTTTCTAAAAATGATATAGAAGTAGAGACTGCTAAATTTGTTATCAAAGTAACTGGTGATCCTGATGATGTGACTGAAATTATTGAAGAATTATCATCTAATACAATAGGAACACAAATATCAAAAGAATTTAGTTCAGTTTCTAAAAATGAAGATGATGATACTGTTATTACATCTGTTATAACAGTATTATCACCTAAAAATCTTCAAGGAATTATTAATGGAGATTTTAATAATCCATTATTAAAGGATGATTATATAACTTCAAATAAAAAAGCATCAATAATATATATGAATCAATCTCCCTGTGAAGAAGTTATAAATTTAAATTCAATTCATAATTCTAAAACATATTCTTCCTGTTTTAAACATATATATTCTGATGAAGAAGAAAGACATAAGATGGGGATTAATTCACCATTACAAAATTGTAATGTACAAACTTCCTTGGAAAATAATACTGGTTGTGTTCCTTCAGATTATGAAGATCTCTTAGAGAGAATACAAATTCAAGAAGATGTGATTACAAAATTAACTGATCAATTAATTATTTATAAAGAATTAGAAAACAATATGAGAAATAAAAATAATGAACATGAAATGTTAACCAGAGAAATAGAATCTTCTAGAATTAATACAAGATCAAGTAATACACAATCTTCAATTATTAATAAGAAAAATTTAGAATCTAAACAAAGATTGATAGAAGATTTATCAAACAGAGTGAATTATTTTGAAGAAATGAATAAGAAATTAATGAAAACTGTAACATTGGAATCTCAACAAAAAAGAAAGCTTGAAGGACAAATTAAGCAAAAAGATAATCGAATAAAGGAACTTAATTGGAAATTAGAAAAAGCTTCAAAATACCTTGAAAGAGCAGAGAAAAACACAAATACTTATAGAAGGAAAATGTTAAACATGCAAACTATTATGAGAAGAAGAAAACTTTTAGATGAAAAAATGAGCAAATTTAATGAAATGTTAATAGAAACTTCTAAACAAGAATTTTCAGAAAAAGTTTTATCTATGGCAACAGAAATTAGAAAAGTTTGTGGAAGAAGTGGATATGATAAATTGCTTTCTTATGGATTTCCATTACCACCATTATCAGTTTTAAGAAAAGGAATTCTCAATGAAGATTTCACAGATCTTAATAAAAGTGACATAGATGAAGCACAAAATTCTATAAATATAAATGTTAAAACTGAAAAAACACATGATATAAATAATGAATCTGAAATAGATGAAAAAGATACAGAACTTCTAGATTCTGTTAGTAAAGTGACTGAATATGAAAGTGCAGAAACTGTAACAGGAACTGTGCAAGATATTTTTGACGAAAACAATGATGGTGATGATTTTAGTACAAATGAACTAAGAGAACATTTTATTTTACAACTAAATGCAGTTATGTAGCCATAATTTTGTATTTTAAATCATCTTTCTTTTATATCTTAAGAATATTTGTAATATTAAGTCATAAATACTTAGATAAAAGTTCTTCTATCATTGTACTATATGTACCATTGTGCTCTTAATAATTATATTTATTGTACAGTATCATCTGATGTTCTTACTTCAAATGTAAATATATATAAAAATATTATTATGTATGTATAATATAAAAGACCATTTTAATTAATGAATTGCAGTATTAAATCATTGCTCATGATTAATTTTTGGCATAATGGTCTATCTTAAAGTTATATATGTTTTACTTACTGAAATTAAGATTTATATTTTAACCTTTTCACAGTGAATTCTAAAGAAATACAGACATAAGTTGTTAAAAATAATTATATAATTATATTTCATATTTTAAATTTAATTTTATTATGCACAATGAAATTATTAAAATTTATTGGTTTTAAAAAATTAAAATTATGTTTTCTGTATTTAATATTAGAATTAATAAAAAAATAATTATTTTTAAATTTATATATTTTGAATTCTTTATAATTTTTTTTATACTGTTAAAAGGTTAATAGTAAAATAGAAACAGATCTATTACAAATTTATCTCTCTTTTCATATTTATCATTGTCAATAAGATATTGTAATGTTTATACATCAACAAAGTATTAAAGATGTACACAAATTTAATTATATTATTAAAAAACAGTAAGAATAGTAAAATTGAAATAATCTTATATGATTATTATAAATAATACTTTTACATAATTAAGTTTTATGCTTATTTTATGCTAATTACTTAATATGTGATCATTGAAACTATTTATATTATATAAGATATGTAACGTGTAAGTAATATTAAAATATTAATATTAAAATTACTAATGTATTTAAAGTATAACTATAAATTGTAAAAAAAAATATATTTGTCTCATTTGGATACACATAAAATAGAAAAAAATGTATAATAATAAATACACTTGATTATATGTGTGATTATATATATATATATTTTCTTTTTTTTTTTTTTTAATACAAGTTTTGTTAGAATAATTATAATCCAGTAGCAGATTTATTATTTATAACTTTCTTTTTTTCTTTTGATTTTCCATCCTTGGATCCAGCTACTTTATCACATTCACACCAAGGTGTAATCATTTTATCACACATTAGGGAAATATTAAGAACAGTTAATGGAGTATTCTCAATAGTCATTGTGATTGTTCCTAATATTTTATAAGAAACATTATTTAAACCAGTTTGACGATCCCGTTTTCTAGTAACTTCGCGTTGATTATAACATTTTATCATATCTCGTTTTCTATGATTTCTATCATGTATATGTCTAAAATAAATAATAATTATATAATAATTAATTTAAACATTCATATTAATATTTTAATACATATATAAATTGTATATAGATTGTTTATAGATATGCATCTTACTTGAATGTATTATGTGTTCCAGTAGATATATTTTGTGGTCTTATAACAGTTAGACCAGCTTCTTTTAATCTAACATAGAATTCATCATCTTCAAGACCCCATCCCCAATATTTATTAGACATTCCATTTACTTGTATAAAATGTTCTCTATAAAAATATTTTTTTTGTTTAAAGTAATTTATTTTAAACTTTTGTTTAAAGTATATATATATATATATAAAATAATTGTTATAATAAATACCTTTTAATGAGTAATATTCCACCAACAAAAGTTGAATAATGATATCTAGGATGTAATTCTGGAGAAGATACATGGAAAGGACCCTTATTTGGGAAAGAATATAATAATTCATCATTTATTGGCAACAAATCTACATCATGTATAGCTATGTAATCAAATTCTTTATTAATTTCAAGAAAACCTACATTTATAAGAGAGGCTCGATTAAATCTAAATCTATCAATCTGTAAAATTAAAAAGAATGTTATTATTATATTTAAATAATAATTAAATTTATCAATAATTATATTGATCAAAATATACCTGATTAAGTACAAATATATGATAATCTATATTTTGTTTATCTAAAAATTGTTTTATGTGAGGAGCAAATATTAACAATTCTTCAAAGCGATCTCGAAATGGCACAAGTATAGCTAAACGATGTAATGATTTCTTATAAACTTTCACAGCATTATTGTGCTGTTTATGATTATATTTATTTGATTGAGTAACTATTTCACATTTGCATTCATCTAAAATTATAAAATTTTAAAATATGTTTTAATATTTCATAATTTATTATTAAAATTATAAACTTACCAATACTCATAGGTGCAATACTTATCAGACATGAAATAATGAATGTGATTAAAATACAAGCAAATATATATTTAAATTTTATATTCTTCCAAACGATTTCCATACCGAATAATAAATTAAGTAAAATATCTTAAATTTCAAAATACATAAGATATTCATTGAACAGTCTTAAAAAAGATTTATTATTATGGTAACATTTTTTTATTCTAAGAAAATTAATAAAATATTAAATTTTTTATTCTTTATCTTATTTACAGTAGAGTATAAATAAAATTAATGTAAATTGCAATTTACATATTTGAAAATTATCGTTGCATCGATTTATTAAATGTGATCTTTGATATCACACTCAAATATTAAACAATTGTAACTTATAAAAGTTTGTTCTTACATATTTTTTTATAGATTATTAAATAAATTCGACAGTTGATGTTTATTTAATACCATTTTTCTTTGTTTGCAGTAGATTCATTGGTTATTAAATCGAAGAGATATTTTTTACATAAAATATATATATTTTTTATTTGATCACATTCATAATTATGGCACGTATTTAAATTTATTTCGTACATCATTGTATATTCAATATTGCTCTATTGAATGAACAAATAAGATTTATGCTGATACTAATAATAATTATGTATATTATAAAACAAATTATATCATTTGTATAGATACACATAAGCGACAGGATCGTTGCGAGTTTGCAATGACATGACAGTCGGAACGATCCTGTGCATTTTATTATTAGAAATATAAATCTCGAATCACAATAGCAAGATCGTAATATTGTATCGTTCTTATGCATCAGACTTAACTTTTGAGTATTTTTTGTAGTGTTTAATACATACTTTGATACATATATTATAATATTTAATATTTAAAATGAAAAAAAAAAAATATTGTGTTTTGTGGAAAAAAATAAAAAATTCTATTATTGATAATCTTGAATAACAGATTTATTTTTGCTTAAACTTTTGAATTTCAAACAAATAATCTTTTTAAACTTGTAATAATTTATTTAAAAATTAATTTATTTAAAAATAACTAAAATAATGATAATTATTATTATTATTTAAAATTAATTTACAGAAATGTTAATATTAAATTTATAATAAATTAAAATTATTTATTATTTATACATATTTTTTTACAACATATAAACAATCAATTTATTAGATTTTAATAAACCTTTTAATATGTTATGTTTATTTTATAGTTTTGAAGAATTTATATCAAAAAAATATTTTTATATTAAATATTAAATAATTAATACAAACAATGTTTTATTTCTAAATTATCAAATAACAATATTTTAATATTATTTAATTAATATTGTTAAATAAAATATTTTAATAAAAAACAAATAAATTATAAGTAAAATTTAACAGAAATATTCAGAAATATTCAAGAAATTCATGATTAACAAATTTATAATTAGTTTTATGATATTACATTACATAGATTACAATGATATATACTAAAATAAATACATAATATTTTTATTATTTATCAAACTATTTTATGTGATATAATTTTATTTAATTATAATATAGATTATTATATATTATATGCATATATATATATTTTTATATTTTTTTTTTATTTATAAATTTTTTAAAATATATATTATCAAATATTGAATATAATAATAATTATACCATAAAATTTATGAAATTATATTATAAATTTAATAATAGTTAGGTAAATTTTAAAAATATATTTTAAAATATCTATTATTTTTAAAATATATTTTATAAATATAAAGATGTAAATATATCAATTTCTGTAATCAATATATTTTTTTAATTATATTAGTTATATTATCATTAGTAATTGTTTTTTAAATAGTAATTGTTTCTGAAATAAATATATGAAAAATAAGAATAAAAATAAAAAAGAAAAATATATAAAATAATTTATATGAATTTCATTGATTTTTAACTTAATTTAAAATAAATAGCTACAGTTATATATTTTACAATATACCTACTTAGCGGTATCAATGAATAATATATATATATAGGATAATATAATACTATAGTATGTTTTTAAAGTGTCAGAGTGATGTTGATGAGTTGATGGGAGTGGTCTTTTGTAACAATTAATTTTTAGATGAAAGAAATATTAAAATGCTATCCAAAAATTGTATAAATCTAGCTTTAATATTTTTCAGTTTATTTTGTCGATTTATATATGGTATAAAAATTATTTTTTTTTTTAAATAATACTTTAATCGTGTTAAACTAACGCATTATTTTCTTCATTTAACCTTCCATACTCGAGAATGTGTTTTAAAATTATATTCTAATAACTAATATAATTAAAGAAAATTGATTGTAATTGAGTAATAATCTAATCTAGTTTAAATTTATTTATAGGACAGAATCTTAACAATACTATAACATGGTGTACAATATCCCAAGCTGAACAAGATAAGTGTAATGCATTTTCAAAGGCAGTTGATCGTGAAAAAGTATATTTTCATTATAACTATAGAAACATTTCTGTGCAATGCAAACAAGCATCAAACAAAGAAGAATGTATGACTATGTTGGATCAAGAAAAAGCACAAATAACAACTTTAGATCCTGGTGAAACTTTTATAGCAGGACGCTATCATAGCTTAATCCCATTTATGCAAGAAATATATGAAAATGGTCTGAATTATCATTATGCAGTAGCAGTTATTAAAAAAGGATCTTTAACAGATGTTCAGAGCTTACATGACTTAAGGGGTAAAAAGGCTTGTTTTGCTGGTCTTGGAATGCTTGCTGGTTGGGTTATTCCAATTTATACTGTAAATATAACTTATTTTTATTATATTTTTATATAATATGTATTTGATTTAAATAATTGTATTATTTTTTTGTTTTACATAGCTTATGAAACAAGGTGGATTAGAAATTGTTGATTGTAATAATCATGTTAAATCTGCAATTAAATATTTTGGACCCAGTTGTGCTGTAAATTCATTAATAGATAAATATAATCCATTAGGTATGATAAAAAATAATATAATAATTATTTAGATATAAGAAAAGATAGATTTTGAGTTTGAATTATATTCTCAAAATTAATATTTTAAACAACTTTTTATAAATAATTGCATTTGGTTTTATTTTTCCAAGATATTTATAATATTATTACATTGAATTCTATATATATCTATATATATTCATTTAAATATGTAAGTGCTTCTTATTTTATTACATTGCAGAATTTTTTTTATTAAAATGTTTAAATGTTTTTTATTGTTTAATAATAATATAATATGGGGCTGAAATTTTTAATATTTAAAAATAAAATTTGCATGTATTTATATGAAATATAATAAAATACATATGTATAGAAGAAAATTTTTTTCAACAAATCTTTAAGGAAATAAAATCAATTCTTAAAATTTCAATATTTTTTCATGTTTTGAATATGATTTTACCTGAGAATTTGTTATAATTAAATTCTGAATATTTTATAATTTAAAATTTTTATTCAATCTTATTAATATTATTATAAAGTTACATTTAAGAAAATGAAAACATATTTTTTTTTAAGTATGTAATATTGTACCAGAAAAAGAATTACTCCATATAATTTATTACTATATATTCTCTATATATTCAATATTCACTAAAATTTTTATTCAATTATTCAAAATTATTCAAAATTTTAATAATATATTTTAAATTTATCAAAATTGGCAAAGTATCTTTTAATTAAGATTATTACTAATAATATTATTTTATAAAACTTCTATATATTTTTTATTATAGTTGTTCTAAATTTTAGGTGATAATTCGGATCAGTTATGTAAATTATGTATTGGAAAATTACCTGGAGGAAGATGTACAATGTTGGATCCTTATGCAGGATATGAAGGAGCATTTAGATGTTTGGTAGAAGTAGGAGAAATCGCTTTTTTACAACATACAACTGTAGATGAAATGACATCAACATCATTTGATTTTAGTATGTTTATAGTAATTAAAATAATTTATTTTATTATCATTAAAATAAATTAGAATATTAGAGAATAATATTAATTTTTTTTAAGATTTTGTAAAGAAAGAGCAATTTGAATTGCTTTGTCGGGATGGTACCCGTAAATCAATTAATGAATATGAAAATTGTAATTGGGGTATTGTTCCTTCACGTGCTATAGTTACATCATCTGCTACAAAAGTTCAAACCCGTCGATTATATCAACGATTTTTAGAAGAAGCAGTCAAAGTATTGGGGAAAAATAATACAAATACGATTGATTTTTATAATAATCATTTCGAAAACCGATCTAATTTTAATAATAGATTTGGTGAAAAAAATTTTAATAGAAGCGAATATGTTAATGCAAATGAATATACTACAGAGAATTTTGGAAATCGTAACGGATATGAAAAAAGTTATGATGAAAATAATTTATATGCATGGGATAGAACAGAACCAACGAACATACAACCAATAGAAACTTTCAATTTATTTGAATCAGCACCTACATTTGGAATGCATCATAATTTAATGTTTTCTGTAAATATAATATTTTTTAAATATTTTTTTTTAATTTTTTTAATTTTATATAAGTTGTATAATTTTAGGATGTAGCACGAGATTTTGTTTCATTACCTGAGAAAGATCAAATGTATACTGGTTACTTAGGTAAATCTTTAGATCCAATATTAGAAATGCGCCGTTGTTCTGTTAACAAAATGACATTGTGTATTACATCTGATCCAGAAATGGAGAAATGTATAAAAATGAAGGTAATTTAATAAATAATATTTATATATATTTTATATATTTTATATATATATATATAAAATATATTAATATATTTATGGAATATTTTTAATCGATTCTATAAGCTAAAATAAATATAGAAATTGATATATAAAAATATCAATTAAAATTTATTTATTAACTTATAAACAATTTAAATTTCTGTTAGATAAAGTAAAATGGAAATAAAATGAACTACTTTATTTTATTTTTGTCATATCATCGCATTTTTTCATCATCTCATTTTATTCAATGCAATTTTCAATTGTATCAATTGCTTATAACTTAATAAATTAATAATTCTTAAAAACTTAATAAATCTTAATTAATATTTTTATATATTATCTTTTTTACTTGTTTATTTGTTATCATATATTATAAATTATATGTACAATATAATTATTAATATTTAATTTTTTTATTAGATAGCATTAAAAGCACAATTATTGAAGCCAGAATTAAATTGTCATAAAGGTCATAGTCAAATTCATTGTATGCAGGCTATTCAAAGTGGGTATGTAAACATATTTTAAACATTGAAAAAAAATTTATCAAAAATATTCAATATTCATATGGTTTATTTTATAAAAAAGAAATTTATTTTATCATAAAATTATTTTTCTTTCTTAGAATCGCCGATGTAGCAGTATTAGATACTAGTGACGTATACACTGCCGGTTTACGCTTCGATTTAATTCCGTTTATATCTGAAGTTTACAATTTACCTACGCCAGAATATTATGTAGTTGCAGTGGCAAAAGAAGAGGACGACAATACGGATTTAACTTATCTTAAAAATAAGTATACTTGTCATACAGGAATAAATACAGCAGCAGGTTGGGTATATCCATTAGCATATCTTATTTCTAATACTTGGATCAGAGGCTACGGATGTGATTCAGTTCGTGCTGCTGCAGAATATTTTAGTAAATCTTGTGTTCCGGGTGCGCTTAGTACCGAATACAATACAGGTAATTATAATTTTTAAAATAATTTTGATTACATTGAATTAAATTCATCGAAATTATATGTTGCAGGAGTACCATACGATAACATGTGTGACTTGTGCCATGGTGCAAGTTTCCGCTATTGTCGCAGAGATGCATCCGAAGACTATTTTGGATATACCGGTGCCTTTAGATGTTTAGTTGAAGGCGGTGGAGACGTAGCGTTTGTAAAACATACGACAGTTGCAGAAAATACTGATGGAAAACGACGAGAAATGTGGGCACGTAATACATTTACAAAAGATTTTGAACTACTTTGCCCAGATGGCACTCGTCGACCGACAACCGATTATGTACATTGCAATTTAGGGAAAGTCGCAGCGAATGCAATAGTTACTCGTGGTGGATATTATGGTTATAATGAAACACAAATAAACGCTTATATAAATTTATTTATTTATGCTCAACAATTTTATGGTAGAAAAGAACAGGACGAATTTAGTTTTAGTATGTTTTACAGTCCGCCACCTTACAGTGATTTGATTTTCCAAGATGCTACGCAACAATTGGTGATAATACCACCAGAAAAAAGAGAATTTAGTGCGTATTTAGGTCCAGATTTTATGAGAGCTAGAAGAATCGTAGATTGTAGAGCTGGTGCATCAGCTATAAGACATTCAATATTATCTACGATAGTTATGATTATACTTACTTATATGTTTAGTAGATAAAAGATTCGACAATTTTTTTTTTTTGAACAAATGAATCTTTGTTAAATAATATAATATAAGTATGTGCATTTGATGAAAAAGAAAAATTTTTAAAAGATTTAGCTATATTTACCAGTGCCTTAATAGTGCATTTGTATGGAATACGTTCACAAATTAATTATATTTTTTGTACTTTATATACAGATACATCATTAACTAAGTAAATATGGTAATGTAGTAAATAGTTTTCCATAATATTTATATTATCATTTTGCGAATTTAAGACTAAGATAATATTCCGTCCTTTTTCGACATTTTATAAGATAAGATTTTACTGCATGTAATAATTGTCGTTCATTAATGTTACCGTTATTATGCCGTCCATTAATATTTTTATACTTATTGAATAAAAGATAGATTTATGATGTCTTACTTATCTTGTCTTACTTACTATCTTTTCATTTTATCCAAAATTATATGAATTCTACATTTCATAATCCCTTATATTGATGTGTAATTTTTAACCCTTCATTTTCCATGTATTTTTTCTCACAACTTTTTGCTATTTGTCAGTTCTTTAAGTCTCTTTTTCACTATTAATATAAATAAATATTATAATTAATCCGAAACTTTGTAGTTAATAAAAATAATATATAAAAGTTAAGAATAAGGACCTAAGGAAAATAATCGAACACCTATTTTCTTCGGTAATATAATTGGTGAATCTTTTAATGTTATATTCATCATAGAATTTCCTGATTGATGCGCTCCTTTAAATTTCTTCGTTTTTAAAGTTTTATGTGGATAAGTGATAATTTTCTGATTCGATGAAATAGATTTTTTTACAGCATTATATTTTCTGACAGAACAGTTTGCCTTAACGTTGGCAAAAAAAATTAAATTAAATTAAATTAATAAATCATAGAATAGTTTTTAAAATTAAAAACAATAAAAACGAAAAATAATAACACTTACGTTAGAGAGATGTCTCTTATGTTGTAGTTCATGTTTCATAGATTTAGGTTGTGCTAAGATATCGATACGTCTCATATTTCTTACAGATTTCCGTTTTTTTTTATGATGTCTCTGAAAATAAATAAATGGTATCTTGTATTTGTACGTATATCTCTCTATATATTTATTAATTTTCATGTTTTTCTCTTCCCACTTTCAAGGAAATTAAGGAGAATTTATCGATTAAAATGATACGAGTGTAATAATAAAAATAAAGCGTTTCATTTTACTTTTTTCATCTTTTTGTCTTGTAAGGAATTGTCGATATTTTCTAGGATATTTGTACTTTTCACTTTCCTAGGAGCACACCAATAAGTTTTTCGTTTATTACGAGGCTTTTTGATGACAGATTTTTCCGTTATTTTATCTCTGTTATACGAAAAATTTGATCAGTGAAAACGAGAAAAATAGGGAAATACAAAAAATGGGAAATATATTTACTCCGTTTTGAACATCTTACAACAATAATTTAAAAGATTAATTTCACAATAAAATAGATTTTGTTCACAGTTACTGATCTATTGCCGAAAAGAATTGAAGTTTGCAATTATCTTATTTTACGATCACTTCACTGTCACATATCATATTTAAAATAAAGTTTTCAAAATTTTCTGTCTTATCACAATTTACTTTAAATTTTCTATTGTCATTTCAAGCATTGCAAATCTTGAATTAAATAATAATTTAACGATCAAATGAACGATATGAACACGGATGCCTGTCAAGATAATGTACCAAGATATGAAAAATTAGCAAAGCCGAAAAAAAGAATAGATAAAGTCAATAATTACAACGCCTTCAATGTAAGTTATTAACAACTATACCGAACCGTATTTTGGATAGAGCGCGAGTATTTTAATTCGATCAATATTTCAGGTAAAACGTGGTGCTTTGTCGTATCAAATTACAGACTCGTTAAACAAACTAGCTCAACCTAAACGAAAACCAAATGTGTCCAATACGTCCAATTTCAGCGCGAAAACTTCTCCAACTGCAGGTAACGTAACTTGGGGAGAGAGCTCTCCAAGTATCACCTTCACTTTTTACCTATAATTTCTTTTTCTATATAAGAATTGGAGAATTATCGCGTGAGAAAGATTTGTTAAAGGGGGAAAAAAAAGAAAAAAAGTGAGTGTAATTTTTGGAGAGCTGGCATCGCCAAGCATTTTGAAATAGCATTTCAATATATCGGGTGTAGAGAAACGAGACCGGCAAACGCCAAATCTTTCGTTATGCAATCATTCAATTATGGAATTATTCGTAGTGAAGCAAGGACATCACAAATTGATAAATAGCAGCGAACAATCGAAGGATGCACAAGAGTCGAAGAAGAAGAAATTTTTATTAGACACTTATGCCCGTATTACCGCAGCAAGGAATAAAGGATGCTCGAAACGTTTGCACGAACTCGCAAAACCGAAAAATTATATAAATATGAATCACAATGGGACTTACGAAGATTTTGAAAATTACTTTCAAACGATTAACAAATACAACGCGAGATCGCCACTTTTAAAGAAAAGATAAAAAGAATTGTAAATTTGATCATGTAATGTAATATAAACAATATCAAATAAACACTTTGACATTTCTATCTTTTAGCTTTTATTCGACATGAATATTCGTATCGATGGAAAAACAAACGAACGCTTGTCCCTTTTTTCTTTTTTTTCAAATCTTGTTCAAAACTTAATTCACATACAACACGAATATAAATAAATAAATAAATAAATAAATAAATAAATAAAAATAAACAAAATGAAATAGTGACATTGAAAATGGATAATTTAACGTAACAGTGGATACCTATATAAAAATAAACACAATTAAAAATGTTACCGTAACGACACATCTTGATACCTAATATATTCCTAATCTTCATCCGATCGAAATCTAAAAAAAAAAAAAAAAAAAAAACTATTTAACCTGCAATCAAATAGCAATAGAGATATTCGTTAGCAAACTATAGAAACGTTTTTCTCTCTATCCTCTTCTCGAATTTGTAATCCTCCAAAATAAACTTTTGAAAAATGCCTCCAAGAATGAAACCTCCGAAACCCGCAAGGGAACCAGAAAAACCCCCAAAAAGAGCGAGAGAATTGACTCCTAGACCGGTTGGTAGAGCTAGAAAAGTAAATAAAACAAAACATAAAATAAAGTAAGGAAATTTCTTCTATATTAATGTTTTTATCAAAAATTATTTTCATTAATACAATGAATACGTTAATAATAGGATGTTCAATATAAACGGAATCAGACGTTTCAATGAAAATGAACGCAAAAAATTTCGATAGATCTTTCTTGAATTTTCCAAACCGTTCCACTGATATATCAACATCCTGTTATAAAATACAATTTATAAAATATGTAAACATATACATATATATATATAAATCCTGTATAATTGATTTTTAGAAAAGTAAGGACTAAATTAAAATTGAAAGGATGGCTAGCGACACCGGCTGATTGGACGCGTTTCGACGCCTGGGCGAAAGTCAAAGCTAAGCCGAAGAAGTTGCCGGAGCTGGAGCCAATAGTTTAGCACTCGGTTTATCATCCAAGCGATTGGCAAGCAATTGGTTAATTTTAAAAACCGTTTATTCCTGTTTCCTCTCAGGTTAGAGTTTCGAAACCGTTGTCACAGTTGAGGAAACGTATTAAAACGTTGGCCAAGCCCCGGGAGACGGTCGACATGAGCGTTCATTGCAAATTAGATCTCACCATTTCGAAGGCCGCGTTGCAAGCCGTCGCGTCCAAAAGGACCATACTTCTGGCCCTCCCCAACATAAAATTATTGGATTTCGGTCGGATTTATTACCAAGTTTCGCCTGCCGCGTTGAAATACGAGCCGACAGAGAGAATTCTGGAGCTTAGCAAGCCCCGCGCGCTCTTCCTTCCGGACGAGTGCAAGCCGTCGAAAGTGTCGTTGTGCGAGAAACGGGTCCTGGACGAGGAGAGATTGAGGAAGTTGGCTTTAGCGAAAAAATTGATCGATTGCCCCCAACAGTTAACCAAAGACGAGATAGAAGAGCTTTTCACACCTCATGGTATAATGAGAAGCGCGCTAACTTATAAAGTTTGTTTCTCCCCTGATTGAAATTCTTTCTTCTTTTTCCCCCCGCCCCCCCTTCGAGCCCGAACGACGCAACGATGAATTTTCTTCTTTTCCCCGACTCGTGCAGATCACGCCTTGGATGAACTTCTTGGCGTTGCCCTCGTACAAGGTGATAAAGGGGAGGAAGGATCCGTTGGCGAAAACGTGGAAGAAATTGTTGATCAAGAAGAGGGAGGAGAGGGGTAAGGAGGCTTTGGCCGAGTACAAGAAGAAGAGGGAGGAGGAGAGGAGGAAGGAGAGGAAACGGAAGCCGGAGGTGGTTGAGAGAGAAGAGCCGCCGAAGAAACCGCCGCCGCCGGTCAAAAAGAGGAGGAAAGAGGAGAAAGAGCAGGAGACGAAGGAGGAGAGAAAGGGGAGGAGGGAGAGGAAGGAGGAGAGGAGAGAGGCTAGAAAGAAGAGGAAGGAGGAGAAGGCTAAGCTGAAAAGGGAGAAGAAGGAGGAAAGGGAGAGGAAAGATAAGAAGGAGAAAAGGAAGAAGGAGAAGGAAAAGAAAAAAGAAAAGGAGGAAACGGAGGAAGAGAAGGCGAGGAGAAGAAAAATCGAGAAAAATGCTTGGAGGTATTCGCCTCATCCGTGCAAAGATGATCCATTTAGTATCAAGAAAGCGGCTTTGAAAGGCAAATGTATGCTATAAAATTATATAAACGTGTAATATATGTATATACATATATTGTATATATTTTTATCCGTTTCAGCATCTCCACGTACGGATAATTTGTCGAAGCCAAGAATTCGTAAGTGCACATCCCTCAAAGCTAAACCTTTCGATGTGAAAAAAGCTGCTCTATCCGCCACACCTTCCGGAAGAGTCCAATCATTGGCTAAACCAAAGAAACCGTTGAGTCCTGTCGGGAAAAGGCCACCGCGAGAGAAGGATAAATATGGAAGACCAATATTTGAAATGCCTGTACGAGATGATTTTTATTAATGCAAACTAATCTAAATTTCTCTCTCTTAACTTGTTATATCCGCATTTATCGATTATTATTTTTTGTTTCCAGGTTTACGGGAAAGTGTTACCGAAAACGAAACCGTACAAGATGGGCGAATGCCCAGACGACAAAGAAGAGAAGAAACCGGTTGTCAAGAAACGTCCGATTAATCCGATTGCTTACGCGCCCAGCATCGATCCTTGCATAGAGCCGGAATTGGCGAAGAAGCAAAAGATCGAAAGGAAAAGGGCCGAGAAAATATCGAAAAAGAAGAAGGTGAAAAAGAATAAACCGAAGAAAAAGGTGAAAAAGTCTTCCGAGGAGGATAAAAAAGATAAAGATAAAAAAGATGAAGAGGAGAAGCCGAAAGAGGAAATAGAAGAGCCACTAGAGGTGGTAGAAGAGAAGACGGAGGAAGAGGTGACGGAGATGGAAGAGGAGACGGAGGAAGAGGTGACGGAGATGGAAGAGGAGACCGAGGAAGAGGCGGCGGAAGAGGAGGAGGGATAAGAAAATAAGAAATTTAAATAATATAGAAAACGAATCATTCGAATTCGTGTAATCATTTGATATGAAAAAAAGAAATTGCAAGTATGTATGATGAGAAAGAAAAAAGGAAAAAAAAAAAAGAAAGAAAAAAAAGAAATAAAAAGAAGATAAAGAAGAAAAGTATTTAATGGTATACAAAAATTTTTGCATATATTTCTTTTTACATATTCGTTTCACAATGCAATGATGCGTGATATCAAATTGTAAATACAACAAAAAATATGTTTATCATAGAATTCTTAAAAATATTGACGTTACTATTCTTGCATATCTTCCTCTGATATACATATATACGAATGTTACGTAACTTTATAACAACACGATATGTATAGATAGAAAAATAAAGTTTACAATAAATAAGGAAAATTGGTTTGTAACTATAATTATTATCGTATCGATTATATGTTGTAGCAATTTGCAATATTTTTTTTTTTTCGTTAATATTATCTGTCTAAAGATTATACTCGATTTAATTACAAAATATATACAAATGGTTCGTCATTTCGAATATCGCCATTGTTTAGTTTATCATCAACGTCGAAGCATAAAATATATTAAGATAATTGTGTATATTTATATATATACTTATTTATTTTTCAATTGTTTCAATTGTTTCGACTTTGAAAGAACATTTTATTTTACATTTTTATCACGTTCATTTTTTCCATACTTATATTCGTATTAGTGATGAAGTACCGAATAGAATTTTACACGAAAAAATAAATCGAAAGTAGAGAAAAATTTCTTCGTTTTCGTATAAATTAAATTTGAAGCACAAGTAAAATTGGCTATTTCCCCAATTAGATATATGAACAGATGGTTACTTCGCTAGTGTGATAGATAAATAAAATTCTTGAATCTTTTTTTTTTTAAATTAATGAATTTATCTACGTCTCTTAAGTATCCTATTTATTTTCTCATTATTTCATCTTTCTATTACTCTTTGTTTCTTTCTCTCTGTTTTTGTATAGCAGCTTCAAAATATCCCTCTCTCGTACAGCATGCACCTCCTCTCCTTTATCCTTCATCCAATAATATTATTATTATTTTCTTTAATATTAACGACAATAAGATGTAACATTAATGTATGGTTTTTTTCCTCGAACCGATAAAATATTTCTTTCTCACGATACGATATTCAGTGTTTGTCGAACATTTGCCACGCAAACAACTTATGCTTGTTGATTTAAAAAAGAAAAAAAAATGACTTTTATCGATGAATAAATATAAATAAATACTCGTGAGAAAGGAATAATTGTTTTACATCGTTGGGATCTGTAACGTTCTATATTGTACATCCGCGCATCCGGAAGCGACACCGCCAATTGGAAAAATACGCGGCTCCGCTTCAACTTCAAGGCTTGGAAAAAAGATTTATTCCTTCCGCGGTGTGAGATACGCCGAGCCTCCCACAGAACGGCGTCGTTTTCAGGTGAATTTTTCTCATTTTTTTTCCCCCCTTGATTATAATTCTATTAATTCTGGAAAAATACCAGGCGCATGGATATTCGTCAAACTTATCGTCAACCTTCAACTGTGTAGAAACAAAGGGAACTTGCCGTGTTTCCTTTTTACAAACGAATATTTATCGGGTGGAACGTTCACTCGGGTGGGAATAATTCTAGTAATTTTCCCACCAGATTGCAACACCAGCGGCAGATTGGAACGATGTTTTCGACGCTTCGAACGAGGGTCCAGGATATCCAAATTTTGATCAAATGGGTCTCAAATCCGAGGATTGTTTGCGTTTGAACGTGTATACTGGAAAAATATTTTTTTTTTCTAATCTAAATCGTATATACGCACAATTATAGGCTTTTATTTTTCAGCATTATCGTCTTCACGATTAGTATAATTCCGAATTATGTAAATTTTTGTACACGTGTATTTGAAACTGATTCTAACGAGATATTCAAATCAATATAAATATCCTAAAAATATTCTAAATAATTTTCCGTATGATACTATACTATATAGACTACATTTAACTTTTTTAGTCAGATATAATTCCAAAGGAACTTTGTAGATGTCGCCATTTGTCACGTATTTAAAAGTATACCATACGTTACAGCTTCCATCGACGACGAGAAAGTGACAAGCCCGGTATTGGTATTTTTCCATCCGGGCGGATTTTACGTATTCTCCGGCCAAAGTTATTTCTTCGGCCCACAATATTTGTTAGATCACGATATCGTTTTGATAACCGTCAATTTTCGTCTCGGCGTATTAGGTATGATTAATCGATACATCTAAATAATATAAATCGGAAAATTAAACTCGTTTCGAACGTACGAAATTTCGTATTCATAAACACAAAAAAAGGTTTCATAAACACAGGAGATTCTCACGCGCCGGGAAATCTACATTTGAAGGATCAGGCATTGGGTTCGAAGGAATATCGCCGCGTTCGGGTGGAATCCGAATTCCGTCTATTAGCGGTTGCAGCGTTGGTGGTCTGAGCGTGTGGCTGCACATGGTTTCGCCTATATCGAGGAATCTGTTCCACAGCCATGATGAGCGGATCCCTTTTAAACGCGGAACCATACCCGACTCGGCAAATTGATCTCGCTAGGAGACAAGCGAAACTTTTACGCTGTCCCGACGATAACTCTGAAGATATGCTGGCCTGTCTGAGATCGAGGCCCCAACTTTACCGACACCATGACCGAATTTTTCGTTAATTTACGAATCTTGTAATAAAAATTTATTCGTTGTTCTTTGACTCAATTTTGGAGGGGAGAAAAAATGTTCCTGTCATATTTAGGATAACGAGAAATGAATTCGAGAGCGATTCTTTAATTCGATTTTAACACTTTGCGTTCGAATGACTCAGTTGGATCGAACGCCGACAATATTTATTTACGCTTGATTTTTTTAAAATATCGCTTCATGATTTCTAAGCTTTTTTATATATAATCTTATAAAATATAGAATAATATATCGAATGAATTAGATTTTTTTATTTCAGATTAGATATCATGGATCGAATTACATTTTGGCGTTGGTCCGAGTTTGGGAATATTATTTTCAAATTTATATTATTATTATTTTCGTATTTATTTATAGAAATATTATTAATATAAAGTTTTTGAATGTGAAAGCACATTATTGCAATCCCATTAAAATATGAGAGGATATAAAAGGTTCATACGTATTTGAAAAAAAGCGTGGAGCGCAAAGTGATCAATGCAATTTAAATAAGAAAAGTTTGTTGTTTGTTGTACAATTTGTAATATTTGTTCGTTTGAAAATAGTACAAGGACGGGGAACGACGTGTATCGTGATATGAGCGAGGATTGGTATCGAATTGCACCGATTAGTTTCACATCACGATCGCGACGCATCAGCGAGGAATTGCGAAAATTTTATTTCGAGGGGAGGCCAATCGATCCCGCTCGAAAGGACTGTCTCGCGCGTGTAAATAAATGAATCAATTAATTAAAAATAATAATAACAATCTAGCCACGAATTGACGTCATCATTTTTCCGATTTTCAGATCTACGAAGACAGTATAATTAAATTTCCCCAATATCGGGGGGCAAAATTGATAGCTGAACACTCTCGAGCTACTATTTCTTACTATTTCTACTTGTTTATCAAGAACGTTTCTCCATGTGGAATTCTACGACTCCTTACGGCAACGCCTTGATCCTTTCAGATTTTATCCTAGTTTAATCTCTAATCTTTCGACCTTAAATTTCTTAATCTTGATCGTGGAGCATCAATACGATTTGCAATATCTGTTTCACATGGAGATTTTTCCATATTTCGATAAATTAGCGCCCGAAATTCGGTTGAGTTGTACACGTCTGTGTGGGCGAACTTCTCGTTCCAAAGTGAAAAATGGCGAACTTCTCGTTCCAAATGATAACGAAGCGTTTAGAGGCGTCACGTGGGACAGGTTTGCTCGAGACAATTATCTAGAGATCAGCTTGAACTCCATTATGAGAACTGGTTTATACGACGATAGAATGGGAAAACTTATTCTCATTATCTTCGGTATCAGAAATAATTTAAATAAATTCTTCCTTTTTATATTTGCCTGTTAATATTATTCCTATTCGGGAAGAACGAAAGTTTCGAGTTTGTTCTATTAGAAAAGATGTATTTGAAAATAAAATTGATTGAATTCTCGGATCGGATCGATGATTCGTTTGGGGAAGAAATGAAATTGAATATTAATTTTTAAATGAAAAAAAGAATTTATTTTATGCATTTTGTTTATTTTTATTAAACTCGAATTTTTATTTCAAACTTAATTTTATTTGGAAACTTTGAAAGGTTTTAATGAAAAGAATTTTTATAATAAATTTATGACTAAATAAAATCGATTCAAAAGATCAAAATGTTCATCGTTATTTAATCCACGTTTAATCCTTGTATCTGAAATTGAATATTTCTCTTATATAATTTTGGTTTCTTAATTTTTTCCAAGCATGAGTCGATATAAAGATATCCAAAGAATGGAGGTATAAATTAAAGAATGAAAAATAGATGAAAGTAGATAATCGATCGCTTGAATACAAAAATTACGATAATCTATAACGCGGTATTTTTATTTAATAAACATTGCTAAACATCTTCGCGTAATTTCCATCAAATTTTCAATATATCCAATTTTTCATTATATTCTAATTCTAAATTTCAATACTAATTAATCGTGTTTTAGAAGAGTTTATCATTGAAATATTTTTTCTTTTTTTTTTATTCAAAATCTTAAAGATTTGAATCGCAAAAAAAAAAAAGAAAAACGCGATAATTTCACGCATACATCATGCATCAACAATCAACAATCGGAATATGTTTACTAATATATTTATAGATTCGCATTTCGCTAACCTTTCCTTATTATTTTTTATGCCACTTTAAATTATCAAATTCCCAATATATCATATTATATTCGCATTGATAAATTTCTAATATGCCGATGGAATAACAAACGGCATGTTTGTTATGGCATTAATTGATCGATTTATTTTTCCAATGAGAAAAAAAAAAAAGAAATACGTATCTTTATAATTTTGAACGTGATCTTATTCGAATAAAGACAAAATAGAACGTTCTTGTGCAAGAATTTATAAGAGATAATATTCCTTCCTTAAAGGTAATTGGATTTCCCCACTCGGTTTTCCTCGTAGCGACGCTCTTATAAATTCCCCTGTTTCGTTATTATTCGCCCACTGTTATTCGCGTGGTATTACGCGGTTTATATTAGTTCCCTAGATCGATCGATACAATTTTTATCAAAATCTTCATTTCCCATTTGAGAAAGAAGAGAGAACTAGATTAAGATCAAGTTGTTCTCCCTTCAAAATGAAATATAATATTTTGATTTTTTGTATCGTTGGCGCTGCTCTCTGTGAATGTTCAATCGAGCAACCATTGGTCGAAGCCCCGATTGGGAAAATTCGCGGTTCAATTATCGTCTCAAGGCATGGGAGGAAGATTTATTCGTTCCGTGGAGTGAGATATGGGGAGCCACCTGTCGGAAAGCAACGTTTTCAAGTAAGTAATATTGAATTTTAAACTAACGTATTTACTTTAACGCGGCGTGGTTAATTTATGCGCGAAAAATTTGTATAATGAAAACGTGTAAATATGCTTAAGATGTACTTAAGATGATATTTGCAATATTTTAAAAGAATACGAAAATAGGAGTCGAGAAGTATTAAAATAGTATTAAAAATAGAATAAAAAACTAATTGAGCGTATAATTACAAAAAAAATTATTCTTATCCGAATAATTATTATACGAGGAGCACAAGCTTATAAATTATTAAAAACGTATTTTGTATTTTCCAAAATTCCAAAAAAAGAAAAAGTTTGAATTAAAATTAAAGAAAAAAAATTTCGTTCGATTAATCTTAAAAAATTATTTTTTTTCATTTTTCGTGCTTTCGCAAATAAAATATAGCCTCCAATCCCAGCGGCGGATTGGCAAAACGTGTTCGACGCCACCGAGGAAGGACCCAGTTGCCCTCATCCCGATGGCGTGTTGCAAGCGGAGGATTGTCTACGTTTGAACGTGTACACTACTAAAGTAAATAATCACCGTACACGATATTTAAACAAAATTTCAATGCAACTTTTAATTTATAATCAATCTTTCCTTAAATTTCATTTATTTATTTATTTTTTTTTTTTAGCTACCGTGCGAGGAGAAAAATGTAAAGAGACCGGTTATGATATTCATACATCCCGGCGGTTTTACTAGTTTCTCCGGGCAAAGTTCAATTTTCGGCCCTCAATATCTACTCGACAAAGATATCGTATTGGTCACGATTAACTATCGTCTCGGGGCTCTAGGTGAGTAATATAATATAATAGGTTAGTATTATATATAATAATATATCCAAAAAAAGTTTCTTTCCAATGATATTTGTTGTTTACTTCTTATCTCTCAGAAAGCCTCATTATTCTCTCTTTCAAAAAATTTTTTGGAATTAAAATATTCCTCGAGTCTTTCTCTCTTTGCTTATGAAGTGGAAATCCGGCCATCTTTCTCGAGCACATTTTTACCGGCGGAGAAATCCCTCAACAGTAATCCAAATTTCACATGTCGATCGATATATCCCATCTTGATCAAGGTGATTATGTATCACGTTTTCATTTCAGTGGATTTTCAACGAGCGTGGCCTTGACTTTTAAAATTTCCGGTTTTCTTAAACCAATTGCTCGATGGGTAATAATCCACTCCCTTTTTTAAAGCAACGAAGCATAACACGCCACTTCCTTGGCTATTCATGTTGAACGGTGTGGGAAAAAATTTAACGCGTTGATCATCATATTTCCAACGAAATCTCCTTTAGGAATATTCTCACCGATATTTTAACAATGCGAGTCGGTCTTCCGCATCATTCGTTTCCATATATTGCTCGTAGGCCACCTCGTCACTCTACACGAGTAATTCGAATCTTTAACGAATGGTATGACTGTTACAATGTCGAAAAGAAAAAAATGAAAGAGTTATGTAATCTTAGCGACCAAATTGTCCCGATCAATTTCACTTTGTACATGGAATATTTTAAAGTTTTACATTCTAAATAATTTTTTTAGTAAATCATTTTTGCATTATTTTTATAATAATTCGATAGTTTTATTATGGAATATCTTTCCAAATACCTACGAAGATTCTTCGTGATGAGTATATATTATTATAAAGCAAAATAAATTGATCAAAATGCAATATTAATATTTGGACAATAATATATTGATAAAATAAATCTAGGAATAATTTGGATTATTAAAAAAATACGTAAAATTGGAAAATTTCATATATAATTAATATTTATTGCAGGTGAATAAATTGTTGATATAATTATTTTTAAAAATTCATTAGGATTAAAGTTTATAAATTTTTTCGTTAAAAAAGTGAAAATTAATGTAAAAATTATTGTAATGAATAAAGGAATATTTATTTATGAATATAAATAAGTTAAATATTATTAATTAAACAGAAAATATTTCACAGTCGAATAAGAATGACGTAGCTCGATCAGAACTCTTACTATCAACATGACAGTCAACGTGTTAAAAATAGGAGGACCGAAACCTATCACTCATGAACTAATAAACAAGCCTACGTATTCGTATAAAAATATCCAAATATCAAAGTCAATTAATTCCCAGCGCGAAAGAAACTTATTATTGGACACTTTGACACAAAAACAAGAATTCACCGAGATTCGAAAATTGCAGGTTTCTTGAATACAGGCGACAGTGAGGCACCCGGCAACATGGGCTTGAAGGATCAGGTAGAGGCGTTTAGATGGGTTCGAAGGAACATAGCCGCGTTCGGCGGCGATCCGAGTTCCGTCACGTTGTGCGGTTACAGCGCGGGCAGTTTCAGCATAATGTTGCACATGGTCTCCCCGATGTCTAAAGATCTGTTCCACAGAGCTATATCGATGAGCGGCTCGGCCATCAAGCCGGAAGTCTACACAGGTGTCGCGGAACACGGGCAGAAGGAACTGGTTCAAAGGCAGGCACGGCTGTTGAATTGTCCCACCGATTCGACCGCTTCCATGTTGAACTGTTTGATCGAGAAACCCGTGGAAAACTTCACGAACACGTTGGCCAACTTGACGGTACTTGACTTTGGTAACTTTTCGCGCTCCACACGATTCGGACTCAGTCGATACGTTCTCGTCTATGTTCTCTTACAGTTAACTTAAAATGATTTCACGCACAAATTAACGCATAAAACTTTTCTATTTTAGTATTTTATGTATCTTTACGTATAAAGGAAATTTATCGAATATTAGAAAGTTTATATTGTTGTTTCGTATTTGATATTTCATGAAGGAATTGTTATTTGTTTTGAGCACTATTAACGAGTTCATTAGTTAGAAATAGTTTAAAAAAATTTAATGTTCCTGCAGATTTTTTAACAAATTGTATCCTTCGCGATATATTTTTGTACGTTCTATCTGTTTCTGTGTCTTCCGCTTTTATTATTCACTTATCTATTATTCCTATTTCTCGTCTTTTTACACTTGTTATTTCATCTCTATCTTCATTATCGCTTTCTAACGTCGAAAATGTCCGATCACGGTCTAATTTGAGATAAAAAAATCTCAAGCCATTCGACAATTTATATTATTCTACATCTCATAAAGATTACAATATGTAAAGATTGGGGAAGTTATTTATGAACCTATTCTAAAAAATCAAACATAAATGGTACCTGAGAGTCACTGTTGAAACGCAAAGAATAAAAAACAAAAATTTCTTCGAGTATTGATTTAACCGATTAACATCTTTTTTCTGTTTCTCCTTCTCCATATAGGATTGGTATGGAAATCCTATTCTTCTTTGGACACCAGCCGTGGAGCCCCAAGTCCCTGGTGTCGAACGATTCTTGTCCGAACAACCGTACGACTCGATCACGCAAGGGAAATTCCACCAAGTTCCTTACATACTCGGGGTCACGGAACACGAGTTTGCCGGCGTTGCCGCGTGTAAATATCTCCAATATTTTTCAACGCGCATCGAAATGCGCAGCATTGCACGTGGTTATTTTTTTCAGTGTACGAGAGGAACGACAAGGTGGACAACGGGAGTTTGTATCGAGAGGTGAACAACAATTGGAACATGGTCGCCCCGATCTTTTGCATGTACGAACGCGATACTTCGCGATCGAATTACATAAGCAGGCAATTGAGACAGTTTTATTTCAAAAACGAGGCGATCAGCGAAACGACTCTCCTCCAACTTGGCAAAGTTCGTATTCTTTCTCTTCTTCTTTATTTTAACATTATTTGAGATGAGATTATTTGACAAAAAAAATATATATATATATAAAATAAAATGAAACCGCATTATCGATCGAGAAGAAATTCTCTGCCGATACAATTAATTCGTAATTGAAACGACTCTTTTCCAATTTGGCAAGTTCATATCCAATCTTTCTTCTTTTTTTTTATACCATTATTTGAGATGAGATTATTTAACAAATATATATATATATATATATATATATATATATATATATATATATATATATATATATAATAAAATGACTATGAAACTGCATTATTGATCGAGAAGAATTTCTCTGTCGATACAATTAATTCGTAATGAAACGACTCTCTTCCAACTTGACAAAGTTCCTACCCAATCCTTCCTCTTCTTCTCTACATCATTATTTGAGATGAGATTATTTATTTAAAAATATAAAATATAATAAAATATAAATTATTTCGCAGGTATACGGCGATTGTATAACCATATTCCCCATGTATCGAGCGGTTAAATTGTTCGCTTCGAACTCGAGAGAGCCGGTATACTTTTACAAATTTACGTACGAGGGACGATTCGGTTTCTACAGATGGAGCAACGATACGGCATACAGTAGATTAAAAAAATTTACTCACTTTTTATCTATCTTTTTTCATATTGCTGAGAATTGAGAAGATAAAATTATTTTTCAGATCCGTCGCATCACGACGATTTGCAGTATCTGTTTCACGCGAAACAATTCCCGTTTCTCCCTTATTTGGAGGATGACGCACCGGAAGCGCCCATGGTTGAGCTTTACACGAGCATGTGGTCCAATTTCATAATAAACGGGGAACCGATCCCGAGGAACGATGACAGATTCAGAAACGTTTCGTGGGAGACGTTCGACCCCTCGAAAACGAATTATCTGGAGATCGATCTTCGTTTGGGAATGAAAACTGAATTCTTCCCCGAAAGGATGCGCTTATGGGAAAAATTATTCCCGTTGCCCTCTCAAGCTTCGAGAGGAGTGAAGCATTGAACATATATCTCTATTTTTCCACTGCGAAATTTCGATAAAATTATATACAACCTTTGATTGGAGGAATAAAAATAATTCTTCGAATTAAATTAAACGACGATAAAACGACGAAACATTTTTATTCGAACCGATTAATTCTTTTATACGAAAACAATATTATCATTAAATAATCGTTAAAAATATACGAAATTCTTAAGTAAGTGTGTCTCATATCATTATATATATATATATATATAAAAATAGAATCTTTAAATTTTTGGATCCGTCGACTGGAGTTTCACCATTTCCTCGTTGAGCTCCCAAAATTTCTTAGCCTGTGCCTGATCCTTGACACCGCAAAATAATTCCCGTTCCTGAACAATCCAATCATCGTGAATCGATCAACGTGAAATTAAACCAAGAAGAACGATCCTTTTTCATTTTTGCTTACTTTGCAATCCTTGAAGAATTTGCCGGAGATCTCGTTCACCTCGTCCGAGACGGCAAGGTAGATGGTCGTTTGCGCCCCCTGCTCCACCGTTTTCGAGAGAGTGTTCAGCAAAGTGTTCAGTATCCACGAGAACGGGGGCGGAACGGCTTTCCATATACCTGTGCTTATCAGTCCTGGATGGAGACAATTGACGGTCACCCCCGAACCTTCGAGACGTCGCGCCAGCTCTAAGCTGAACACGATATTAGCGTATTTGGAAACGTAATAGAGATAGCCGGGCAGGCTCGTCGTTGGATTCACGTTGTTCAAGTTTAATCTCGCGAACACGTATAATTCTGACGTAACGATGATTATTCGACTTGGCTTCGATCGTTTCAGTAAGTCTGTAATCATTGACAAACGTTATTACACATTCTTTATTATTATTTTTTTTATCATATATTAATATATACGCGGAAATAAATTAAGAAGGAGTTAAGAAAGAAAGGGGTTATTTTATACTTCCACCGATCAAGAGATGCGTGAGCAAGAATGGACCGTATTGGTTCGTCGCCATCGTCATCTCCAGTCCGTCCTCGGTCACCATTTTCTTGAACAATTGAGCGGTTCCAGCGTTGTGGATCAACACGTCCAATCTGTCCTCCTCGCGATTTATTTGCTGGGCGAACTCCCTCACAGAGGCGAACGACGAGAGGTCAAGTTTTCGCGTGACGATGCTCTCGTTCCCAGACTCTTTTATTAATTCCTCTGTGAATATTAAAATGGTGGCGTTGAAAAATTCTTTGCTCAATCATTGGGATCGATGGAAATGACTTAGGGGGATTTTATTTGGTTTCGTATACGCATTTCAATCACCTTGCCCAATCGTGCAAATTTCCTATTGAATTTATGCAAATTTTGTAAAATTACGCGATCGAATATAATCTTGCGTTTGTCGCAATCTCGTTGATTGTGCAATTATATCGATTTGCGACGATTCCATTCTAATAGGTGGGATGATTATATATCATCGTTGGTGAACTCGAAATAAATAAATCTGTGATTAATTTAAATGTTAATTTAAAAATTGCTGTACTTGCTTCATTTTAATTCCAATTAATTTTATTGGGAAAGGATTATCTCTTCTTTGTGCGAAAAAAAGGAAAAAAAAAATAAGCTTCGATGAGAAAACGAGGATGATTTTTTTTTTTAAAAAGAATTATTTGACTCGACTTAAGTGAGAAATAAAATTGTTCAAAGATATTGAATCACACATAGGGATAGAGTGAAATCGTGTTCGTATTTGAAACAGCGTAAAACTTAATTACATTATAATAAAAATTCTTATTTTCCGTTAAGTCAATAATGAATTGAATGAAACAAGTTATGAATTCTTTATTACGTAGAATGGAATTCTTGTTAACCACAAATTACTTTGCATTAACTTGTGTATCACTTGCCTGACACGAACCAACGATTTCTGATCTCATATATATGTATATATATATTTTTAAGAGCTATTTCAAAATTAATATCACGTGCCACACACAAAGCATATACGCAATTCTTGCTTAGAAAAACAAATGATATATATTCATACAGTTTTACCCTACTTTCTCCACTTCATTATTAATCAATCGTAAACAGTTTCTCTTTTTTTTCTTTATAAGCGATTCAATCGAACCGATAATTCGTTTGAGGTAATCATCATTAGGGAGGAGTGAAATTTTCTCTATAAGGAAAGAAGACCTTTCAGTTTGTCCGCCATTTCCAAATTTCGGCACGCCATAATTAATCTAGCGCCTCTTTTCGCTATGTCTCTCGCTGTCTCCCTTCCGATACCAGACGTGCATCCAGTAATTATTACAGTCTTCCCGTCCATTCTTTTCTTGCTTTTGCAGATTCCCATCGTGTGCTGGATGTAAAAGTACACCGCCAGTAAAACCAGAAGCACGACGAGTGATCCAGCTGCGGCCAGGTAACACAACGTTGTGCAGGACACGATCTTGAGTAACATGATCTAAACGAAAGGTGTACGATATACATATATATGTATACAAAATGCTAAATTATAGTAGAAATTTCTTAAAAATTTCTTTCTTTTTTTTCAAATTAAGAGAGAAGAGGATTAACGATAATAGAAGGAACGAAAATATACGAGCACGATATCTAGAAATATCAAAGGTACGAGTAATTAGTTTTCATTTCTTTTTTCATAAGTGTGATATAGGAATAGGAATAAAAAGAATGTATAACGGAGAGGAAAAAATTGTTATGCATGAAATGTATGAATCATTTGAATAGGACAATTAACGATATAAAAATGTTAATTTTAGATATTTAAAGTATACACAAGGGAAAAATACAATAGAAGTAAGAAAGAAAGGAGAAAAATTTTTAATTTTCTTTGAGTAGTAAACGTTTATTTTACTTCAACTTAGCATTTTATTTTTTTAAATGAGAAAAGTAAAATTTGCAATTCACTTTCTCTGAAATGAATTTTACTTAATTTAATTAAATCACGATAAGTCGCGCGTTTCATCTTTTCGATGAAAATTCAAAATTCTATTGGAATACAGGCATTGAAATCTCTCGTTCGAAGAAATGCTATGCAGTAAAGGTCGATGACCGAGAACATGGATCGTTTGAGATATCGGACACTGACGTCCTACCTAACTCGTCGTAGAAATGACATATGGACTTGAAATAACGAATGCAATATATTATATTTTAAATTAACTTTAACATTTTCTACTATATAAATATATAGTTTGTATAAACGTAAACAATACGAGTGTATACAAATTTTCTATAAAATTTATTTTAGATTTTAGATTAATTTTTTTTTATTTCATATATATATGAATTTTTCTTGTTTGTAACAAGTGTACCTGTATAATGATAAGAAGATATTTATGATTATCCTATATTTTATGCAATGATGACAAACAGCGCAAAAAGTGAATATAAGTTATCTTAAAATAAGTATAAATAATATAATAATTTGTCGTACTATATTCCAACACATTATTATAATTAATAATTTCTCGAAGATTCTATGAAATCTATTATTTTCGAGTGAAGAAATAAGTTTTAACGACATTTAATATTAACGAACATGGAAAATTTTCCATTAATCTAACATTTATTATAATTAATATTTCTCGAACATTCTATGAAATCTATTTATTTTCAAACGAAAAGATAAATTTTAACGACGTTTAATTTACACTTGTAAATTGAACATGGAAAATTTTCCACTATTTTATTTATATATAATGTAATATATAATAATTCATGGAATAACGAATGTATTAATTCCATTGCAATCCAATCTATCTATAATAATAAAGGATCTGTGGATAGTCAAATTTGAAAGAGGAAGAAACGACGAAGAGGCAAGCAATGGGGAAACAAATAAAAAAAAAAAAAAAAAAAGAAAAAAGAAAAAATATTAATTTAATGTTGAATCATACTCACATCGGTTAAATTCTCATTCAAACCGGCTTAAGAGTCCAGGCACTAGCGTCCTTTCTGTTTGAGTGTTGCCTCTATACTAACATTGCAATGCGTGACGCGTGACCCTGCAGTAAGTATAGTCCCACTCTCCTCGCGGAGAACAGTGTGATGAGAGAGTGGTTTTTATAAACCTTAATGTCAAGTTCTCTGTAGCCTCATCCTGAAAAAGAACTCGTTATATTTTTCAATCCCAGGTATCTCGAATATACGCATCGACATGGTGTACGTCAAGCGTGTTTCTTTCTTTTCTTTTTTTTTTTTTTCCTGTTTACAATGTTGAGCGTAGTCGTAATACTTTTATTATCCTTTTTTTTTTTTTTAATCATTATGCTAATAATCTGAAAAATAAAAATTTTTAATGCGAATGTTGAAGTGGAGGATTAGCATAAACCGTTTTTAATTTTTATTTTAATATCACTGTGTATTTGTGTGTATTTGTGTTTAGTGTTGTGTGACACAACACTTTCCTTGGTTATTAATTTTTCCACGCTGATGAACGTTTAGAAGTGCGTCGATTCAATTATAGCAACATCTAAAAAGAATCTGTTAAAACTCTTGAACATAACGTGATGAATTTCAATTAATTATTACTCATTAGAATCAGATTGAAATTACGATATGAAAGCTGATATAAAATTTATATAAATTTATATAAATCGTTGTTTTGAATTTATACGTATTCTCAAAATGTTTTATAAAAATATGTTGTATAAAAAAAAAACTCTATATCTCAAATGTAAAGAATTTATTATAAAAATTCGAATAAATATAATTAAAACAATAAATATTCTGTTTAGCTCTACGATATTTATTTACTATCCTGGACATTATTTTTCTATTTTTACTTTTTCCTCGATATTTTGCACTCGAATTTTAGATGATGTATCGTTCATCTCAACTTTTGTAAATTGTGATTTGGATTCTTCATTGTGAAGCAAGATCTGCGACGTTAGGTTGGATATTCTCATGTCTTTCAGCTTCATCGTACTCTCTAGATATGCAACCTTGTGATTTAACGTGTAGATAATGTCGTCAATCTCTTGAAGTTTTTGTCTTAATTGCACGCAGACGTGACGAGGAACACCATCTTCCCCGTTGATATCCTCCGATGTTCTTTGCGTCTCGGCATCTTCTTTCACTTCAACAGACACGAATATGTTGAAATTTGTTCCTTAAAAGAATTCATTTACGTAACATTTTTTAAAAATCAATTTTAATTTTATTTTATGCATCTATTTATTTTATACGTACATATTTTTCTTTTTTAAGATATATTCTTAAATTAACTAATATATGTATGTATGTTCAACTTACACGAACTTTGAAAAGGATTCTTTAATCGAAACATAATATTTTGAAAATAATTCCAAAAGCATAACCAATTTATAAACCATTTCAAGATAAAATAGGATTTTTCCTTTATTTGATAAAATATTGATGTTTTACGATCAATACATTCCAAAGTTAATTGATCGACAACATTTGGCAATGATTTGTTTGATATCGTTGCTTTTATTTCATCTGTGTCCACTTTTTCTAATAATAAAGTATCACGCTTTAAAAATATTACGATCGAATTCTTATCAATGCCTCGTTTTTTTTTTTTAATTATTATTTTATTCAATTTTTACCTTCTTCGATAAAATCATTTTCTTTAAACGACAGATTCTCAAAATCTTTCAGAACTTTCTTTTTTAGTTCCAATAAGACGTATTCAGCGGTTCCAGGATGACAATTTGCTAACTGATTGATAATATTTTTATTTAATTTCATATGAATTTTACTTAATACTTTTCGATTTAATATTTTCCAATTTTCTTTCTTCATTGTTATACTATTGGCAGGCACATAATTATGAAGATCAACATAACGGGGATAATATATTTTAAGGATTTCCGCTATTATTACTGAGGGATATTTTTCTTAGTTATTTAAATTATAGGAAATTGAAAAGATATAATTTAAATAGAAAGAATCAATAATGTAAAACAATCGTTTTGTAACTACCAGCATCGGAAAGATCTCTAGATAAATTCTTTGTTGGTTTTGAAAGTGGAATCGTAGAGATCCATGCATACAATTCTTCTATTTGATTTTTATCATTTTTCTTATCTTCATCAGCCATTTCTGTATATATTTGTATTATTATATTGATTCTGAAATTAATTTAATGAATACTACGAAAAAAGTGTGTGTTTGTATTGAACATATTTTTCTGTTATATCGTATAAAATTTTGCATCACACATTAATAAATTATAAAAAAAAATCTTAAATAGATCGATTAATGATAGATCTTTTTTTGATGTTTGTTCGAAATATTTAGTTGCAAAAATAAAATTGACATCCTCCTTCCTTGAAGTTAGATCTTACATTTTTATAAGATATGGGATCAATTTTTAATTTTGTAATATCGTTTATTTAATGAAACGTACTTCGTATCAATGAAATAATGTATTATAATTCTTGATGCAAATTCTTAATTTTATTTAATAGTGTATAATAATAATAATAATAATAATAATAATAATTTTATCTATAATTTGAATTTTTAAAAATATAAATGTAGATTTTATAGATAAAAATATACAAAAACCACAATTTAATAATTTAAAAATATAACCATAATTTCATATAGTAACAGAAAATATCCCTAGTGTAGAAATCCCTGTTTTCTTTCGTACAAGTTGTCAAACCTTGTACCGAAAGTTCACTCTATTTAGTAACTGATATTATTGCAAAGTAATTGTCATGGCTTCGGAACGTTACAGTTTTTCATTAACAACTTTCAGGTAAATTTAATTATTTCCCATTAAGAATTCAAATTTTAAAAAGTAATTTTAACGTAATATTACTTTAACTAATTAATAAAAGTTTTCATGAACATAACCTGTAAGTAAGTTACAGGTTACATCGGTTTATAAAATTTATTGATTTATTAAATATATTATTAATAGAAAAGTGAGAATCATCTTCAAATAATCTCTCTTTTTATTATTTATAACAAGTTGAAAAAATTAATATTATAAATTTTTCTTTTCAATCATAAATGAATTGATTTCAATTGAGTGTACAATGACTCGTCAAATACCTAAACATTATAAAATATAAAAATTAATTTATTCTTTTACACAGCCCATCTGGAAAATTGGTTCAGATAGAATATGCTTTAGCTGCTGTCGCTGCTGGAGCAGCAAGTGTTGGCATTAAAGCTTCAAACGGAGTTGTTCTTGCCACGGAAAATAAACACAAATCTATATTGTACGATGAACATAGTGTAAAGAAAGTAGAAATAATTACAAAACATATTGGTATGGTATATAGTGGTATGGGGCCAGATTATAGATTATTAGTGAAGCAAGCACGTAAAATTGCACAACAGTATCAGCTTATTTATCAAGAACCAATACCTACTGCACAATTGGTACAAAGAGTTGCAATGCTTATGCAAGAATATACACAATCTGGGTATTTATCTTCCAAATAATTTTTCAATTTATTAAAGATTTGTATTAATACAATTAATACAATATATTTTGAAATTAAAATTATAGAGGAGTCAGGCCTTTTGGAGTCTCTTTGTTAATTTGTGGCTGGGATAATGGAAAACCATGTTTATATCAATGTGATCCTTCCGGTGCATATTTTGCATGGAAGGCTACAGCAATGGGTAAAAATTTTGTCAATGGAAAAGTATTTCTTGAGAAAAGATATAGTGAAGATTTGGAATTGGACGATGCTGTTCATACTGCCATTTTAACTTTAAAGGAAGGATTTGAAGGACAGATGACAGCTGATAATATAGAAATTGGTATTTGTGATGCAAATGGTTTTAGAAGATTGGAACCTTCCAATGTAAAAGATTATCTTGCTAATATTCCTTAAATTTTTATTATTTTTATATTACATTATTACAGTAATCTTTACACAATCAAGAATAAACTAGATTCTTATAATAAAATGTTTTGTTGAAAGTAACATTATTATTCCTTTACTTGTAATATATAACAAGAAAGTTTATCTTTAAAATACGGATTTTATCTTTATTCAGATTTCATTCATAAAAATTTATTCAGAAATTTATTGAAAGATTCTGAAGTAATATCAAAAATATTCCAAAAATTTTTTTTATCTTATAATCTTATAATCTTTAAATTAATGTTTTCCATCGTGATGCACGAATTTTTCATTAGACTTGATTTTTCAATAAATATGTAGAAGATACTATTTTTTTCCGATAGAGCGCGTTATAAGCATTCATGTTGGTTGGGCGCGATCGTGCGCGAATGCGAACGAGTTTTCGTAGTTGGTGCGCGGCCGGTCGGTTGGTTTGTCTCGTGTGTTGCGTTGTCCTGTCAGTTCTCGGTGATACTGTTGACAAAAAATCGACCAGAACACGTGTTGAATACGTCAAGTTATTTCTCAACGGATGTGCGTAGGTAAGCTTACAATTGATAGATATTAAGGTGTGTTTGCTTTTTCGATACTTACCTTGTCATTTACAATTGCTATTCATCATGATATCGATGTGTCGTTTGTAATTGTTTTTGATGTCGAACATATCTATATTACGATCAAAATTTTATGTTTTCATGTGTTAATCTAAGTATTGTTACATTTTGAATATATAATGAAGCATATTTTTAATAACGGTCTCATATTTGTCGCGTTGCCGGTTGTTTGTTTATGTCAGCCATTAGTCACGACCGGTCGCGAAACTATTTATTTACCAAATATGTGTGCTCATATTTTCTCAAGGTCGCATTATTTTATAAAAAGTTTAAAATTATTTACTTTAAATATTTTCATATGAAATATCAATGATATCGAGAATTTACAAATAGTTTATTTGCGAAAGAAATCGTTGTAAAATTTCGGTATTTCTATTCAATTAAATGTTATTATATAAATGAAAGTAATTAATTAGAAAAATAGACGTAACTGAAATTATATTCGATACACGTTTTTTTTTCTCTACAATTAATTTCAATTGTTATGCAAACCTAAAAGAAAATAAAAGGTATAGAAATAAAGAAATATACGATGATTATTTTTATTTAATTTTTTCGCGATTACAGAAGGCACTATGATAAAACAAGAGATTAAATTAATAACGAGTTTTCGATATGTTTACTCGTTTACTTGTTTTTATTTTTTATTTATAATTTAATCGCAATTATCATCGATTTATAAAATATGTGGTGTGTGATGAATTACGAATGTATAAATCACAATTCGCGTGTAAGGGCACATTGCGCGTCTGTAATAATTTGAAATCGCGAATCCCGGCTAATCCCCGATTATCCCTTGCTTTCTCTCTATTCTTGTTTCCCGACAATCGTGCATTTTCTCTCTTTTTCTTACTAACTCATTTTCCCGGCATCGTCTGCATTGGAGACGAACAATGCCAGACTTTAATATGACGCATCCGCAGACGCGTTTCCATGACAAACGGCGGCTTTCATTTACTACTGCTCGAACAGTGTTTCCACGCTGGTACTTGAAGATTTCCGCGGACAATCATACTCGGCTTGGGAGAGAAAGAGAGATAGCATGAAGAAAGAAGATATAGGAGAGAAAGGAAGATACGAAGAGAGATAGAGAGTCTCGCGAAGACGAAGGCATCGTTGTGCTGGTTGCATGGTTTGCAATTTTAATGTCGATATTACAAGAGGCCAGTCAGTTCTTCTCTTCCGGCTGGCGAAAGCGCTGAATTTACATTTCCGCTTTTGCGGGGAATCGCAAACGTGCCGATGTCGCTTATTAAAAATTCTAAAAAGCCATCGAGTTCCCCTCTCGTATTTTATATTCTTTGGCTTTATCTCGGTCTATTGGTCTCTCAATGTCGACACTTCTTCTCTTTTTGTTTCTTCTCTTCGATCGAGTGTCTTCGAGGTTTGACATCTTTGAAACCAACTCGTATTCATTTACGTTTTTTGATTTTAATCGAAAGAAAAATTTTAACAAATTTTATTTAAGATTAGATAAAAAAGAAAAGATAAATTCTGTTTTTGACGATTTCAATTATATTATATAATAATATTAATTAAAGATAATATAATGCCGCGTTTCTATAATGCAGCAAAAAGCAAAATGAGACTAAAATATATATATATATATATATAAAAATTAATAGAATACAAATTTTTTATTTTATTCCAAAATAATTTTTTTAAAATTCTATATATATATAATCTATATATATTTAATTTAAAACAATTTAAAATTATTGAATATCCCGGATTAAAACGTTTCTCGGAAAAAAGAATTCCTGTATTTCTATCCTTATTACTTTTTTAATTTAGCACTTTCTTTGATTTCATAATTAAAATTGAAATTAAAAGATAAAATATTCGAATCCTAGCCTGATATTTAATAAAGTGAACTGAATAATAAATTGAACATAATTCAAATAACCGATGTAGAGTATGTTTTACTGAATTCTTCAAAGGTTATTTTAAAATTTGCGTATCTTTATTTATCTTACGTATCTTTATTTTTATTAGTCTTATTATTTCATTATCTTGCCGCATTATGTTATCACGTTATATTGTTATCTGCAAATATCTCGCGAATTATTTATTAATAATATAAAATTTGTTTCATTTATTTTAAAAATAATAATATAGAGCATTGATTTTTAATCTATAAACGTCTAATTGAGAATTTCAATGTTACTAAGATATTATACATATAAGAACTTAAAATATGATAAATCATTTCTTTTTCTTAATAATTTTCCTTAAAAAATTTGTTTATGTTCGCATAACAAATAAACTTTTAAAAATAAAGTTTCACGCAATATATTTAAAATTCTTATGTATTACTTGTGACACACACACATATATAATATTAAGAATCTTTGACACAGAGAATAATATAAATTATAATTTTTAATTAAAATGTTTAATATTCTTATATATAATCTTTATATATAATTATTCCTTAAGGATTCTTTGAAAAAATTACATCGTCGAAGAAAAATTTTGTCCGATTTGAATAAACAGTTTTGGTGAATGTGGACGTATAATATTTTCTTCGTCGTCCACAATTCTATAATTGCGCGTGAACATTTCTGATCAATGTGGACGCGGCATAACATTCCCCAACCTCTTCGCTTCCGAAACTTGGGATACATCTGTCGCGTCACTTTGGGTTGTACAATGGTCTAATTATGGGCATTTTCTTAGCCATTTCGCTCCCTTCATTCCATTCCTCCTTTATCAGAGTCGAGCTGGGTGGACACGAAACAACACAATACGAGAGTGAAATTACACTCGGGTTAATTGCGCATTAGGTATGCAAGATGCTATCCTCTTGCTCGAAAAAAACGCGACGATCGTTGACAATTTTGCACACGTTAGCATAATATAAATATAATTCAATCGTGTCTGCGCTTGTAACATTTAGAATATTTGTATATGGACAATGTAATATTAGGTAATTTCGATGGTTCCTATTTGTGTTTAAATTATTTACAATGATTTACGTGTATTTCATATTATGATTTTGTTATTAATCTTATTTTTATCGATTTATGTTTATCATTTATGCCAGATTAAGATCAAGTGATGTATATGTGCATATATTCTTGGATAAAAATTTTATTCTGCATTTTCAATTTGTTCACAATTTCATCGATATTATTTTCCTCTAGAATTATAATTAAATTTTCTACATCTGAAATTAATAATAAATTAAATATCTACGTGAGCGATCTATAAACGGTTAAAATTTTCAATTCAACAAATCTATTAATTAATTTTATTGATATTGTTGATATAATTATTATGTTAATATTAATAACGTAATTAATATTACTATATCAATATTCCTTCACGAGTTATTGCTCTCTTATTTTGAATATATATATTGTTCCATTATCCGATCACTTCGTCACTATTATTTATGTTATAGTTTAGAAAGTATTCACAAGTTTTTGCCGCTTATTGTTTGTTCTTATAGGATATTACTATATGCCAACCATGTGTTTATAATCACCATGTATACTGAGAAATATAATAAATGTATATACAGAGTGTATGATACATTCTTAAGGCCAAACAAATGCAAGTTGATGTAGAAAAATGTTAGGTTAGGTGAAGCGAGACAACAACAATGTAACGAAGATAAAGTAATCCCACTCTTTTTCCATCCGTCTCGCTTTGTTTAAAATTTCAAATGCTTAATAAATAAATCTCAATATTTTTATCTCGATATTTTTTTTTGTATATATCCATTTACGTACTTTCAGATTTTTAGAATCGATTCTCCAAAGATGTCTCACGAGTATATTAACACTTTGTATATACGTAATAACAACGTGAATGCAGAAACGTTATGCTTGCTTTGAGATTTTAAACGATTTAGTTACATGCTCTGAAATTTTATCCCGTTTCAAATTATATGTTCCTTGAGGCAACATCTTTCTTCTACGCACAAGAAAATCGTCGGATTTCATATGGACATTATAATTACATTAATCACATCCGTATTATCCACTTCTATTTCATTCAGGCATTCCTATCTTCGTGTTCTATTTTCATTTCGTATATTATTCTCTACCACGTACAGTTTCTTAATCCGTTAAAATAAAGTAAAATAAAACTGAAATATTAAACTCATTTAACCAACGTTTATCTTTCTTTCATTAGGCTCTTAAGAATTGAGCGAGGGTCAGAGCCAAAAAAGAGTCGTTCTTTCGAAGGAAAGCGAACGTTCGATCTCTGTCTCTCTCTCCCTCCCTCTCCCTCTCCCTCCCCCCACCTTCTCCCGATCTTTCCTCCGGTGGATGTTACTGTTCGAAGTTCGTAAGGCCGCGCAAACTTGCCAAGACTTATCCACATCTCGGTAGTTGAGCAAGTTCTTGAATTACGTCAGCGTGGTCGTGTCTGAGAAGCCCCGGTTTAAATAAATCGTTCGGTTACCTCGATAACGATCCCTTTCGAACTCCTCTCGTTACATACATACATACATATATATATATATATATATATATATAATTCGTGATATTAGGTATTCGTTGTTTATTTGACACGCGGCCTCCATCGCGGCTGCCATCGATATCGAATAAACGTACAAATAGGCGGTTGTTATCCACACGTGTATGACACGTATCGAATACTCATAACGTTTCACGCCGCGAAGTGGAATATTAGGCCACGTTAATAGGGGATTCGTCACCGACGCCGATTGGCCGTTCGAGTGCTCGTTGAAAATCGATGGCCGTATCATGGTGGTAATCACGGATCGAGCATTTGAATATTTTTCCCAATATTTCTGCGAGGTTGGAAGTGGCGATGATCGAGGAAGGGCGATTCATTTTTGCTCGATTTTCTGCCCCCTCTCTCCTCTCTCTCTCTCTCTCTCGCCCTCTCAATAATCGTTTATCCCTGCGACAAAAAAAAGTTGCGAAGTCACGGCCAACCATCTGTCGCGTCTCGTAGGTTTTTCATCGGGAAAAGGAGGAAGGACGCGAAACGAAGCAATTTACTTGGACATTTTCGCTCGCGTCCTCTTGGCCATGCGGACACGCTATCTATACTTACTTTCTTCTCGAAGATGGATGGTGAATCGCGCAAGGGGAAGATGATAGAAGATCCCCTAGAAGAAGATCCTTGTTGCAGCGTATTTTTTTCGGCTAAGATTTGTAGTTTAAACGGAATTAATACGGATAAAATGGCGTTTCATTCGATCGATTCGCTGTTTAACAAATTTTTCGAATTTTTATTGTTATTGTATTACTTTGTATATCTTCTGTATGCATCGTTTTATCTTGATTTTACATGGAGATAATTTTAACAAAAGTTTGTATAGATTGTTTATATAGAAATTATAGAAATAGGTATACTATTATGAATTAATGATTATACACGTGTGAATATCTCGTTTCTTTTTTAGTAATATTAAAATAAATCTTGAGCGATGTGGATAGAGGATATAACTCGATGTTGATAACTTTTTTGCGGATGAATAATAGAGATCATACGAAGATGAGCTGTGTTTTCTTAAATGGAATAATATCATTTTTAATGCATGTTGATTTAAGAGATAGATTTAATTTGAATTTCATAAAACTGATCATATGGAAATGAAGAAAGACGTAAGATGATTTTTTCGTTTATACTTTTCTTGCTTTCCATCCAATAAATTTCATAAAATTCAAATTAAAGTATCAAAACAGCTCTATCTTCATATATCATTTGCTTACCTGTAAAAAAAAAAGAATCATTAACGTAGAATTATCCATAATATTTTTTTCTATTTTTTTTTCCATTATCGAAACCAAATTACACATTCATCAATTAGCTTCTCTTGCATTTAAATGTTTTTTGACTTTAGGATAGGATAGAAGATACAAAATTTGAATTCAATTCGTTGTGTGAGTTAGAATCATGGTATATATAATTGAAATGCAAAATTCTTTGAATTAAAATTGAGAAAACAATTTTATTTTAAACATCGATTTCATTATGATATGAAATATAGAAAAATAATTCACAAATGAGATAACATTTAAAACGGCGCCGGATGATGATCCTACATGCAAAAATAAATCGAATTTTCTCTTTTAACGCTTCATTTTCAAACGAAATTAATTTTGAAAAATTTTCAAATTAGATATCTCGATATCCAGCAAATAATTCTGCACGTGAAAGTAAGTAAAAAAATATAGAATACATTTTTTTCATCTAAAAAAAAAAAGAAAAAAAAAAATTTTCAAGAAAATTGAATTTGAAAATTTGCTCGATGTCGCGCGTCAAATGTTCAATCTCATTTTTCCGGAACATTGAAGAACGTAAGCTTTTATTCTATATTTTTTATTTTGTACAGAGTTAAACTCTATATCTATAAATCTAAAATTTTCGAATCGTCATCCAATTGTCATTTGCATCATCATTTCGAGGACACCCTGTATACCGCGATCGCTTAAGAAATTAATCGAAAGGGATTGTCGGTGGTGGCCGGCAAGAGATCGTTTGGCATCCAGCAAACAGGCCAAACGATTCCTGAAACGTTTCATTAGGTCGCCGGTAAACCGATGGTCCATATATTTTCGACGTAGCTCGTGCGAGCAAAATATAATGGGCAGGGACGTGTGTCCTTCTCCGTTGCAAGCGTGACCCGCCGCCGGTGTCTTTGTCTCTTGTTTGACGAGAAACGGCATTCGGCCGAGCGATCAAAGCTTCCAAGAGCTGACAAGCCCCGGATGACGTCGATCGCCTCGGTTTCCCGTCGTCGCAAGCTCCGATGAGCAGCTTTTTTCATCCCGGCCTGCACAAGCCGCCCTGCAAAAGCTCGTTTTCCCTTTTCACTGTGTGGGAGCGCCGCGTGCCCTCCCTCTCGCGGCCCACGGGATAAAATTAGATCGTTGCCCGATCTATCTTCTCGCGCCATTTTTCTAGCTCTAGCGCCTCTGCCCCACCAGACTGATTCCCCTTCCACCTGGTTTCTGCTCGCCGCAGAATCACCAACCGTTTCGCAGACGCACGATTGGATTTGTCGTATGGGCGAAACGCTCGGATCGATCCACGATCCACGACAACGTTTAGCAGCCTTAGCAGAGCAAAGAGTTCTCTAATCGAAACGAACTTCTCTCTTCGTTTGTTTGGTGCAAACAACACGTTTATATATATATGTTATATATATATGTGTGTATACACGAAGCGAAAACGAGCTAATTTCCGGCGAATGAGCACATCTCGATGCAGATCGTTCGGTCGGCCGCTTTGCCAGGAAATTCCTTTTAACGTTCAAGAAACGTGTCTTTGTCTTTGTCTTCGGTGAACATCATGACTTGGTCCAAGAATACAATGAACGGGGGAACATCGTGGAATGTAATTAAGCCTGAGTTACCGACGGAGCACGGCTGATGTCAAATTATGGGGTTACCCCCTTCTCCCTTTCTCCCTCTCTCGCCCATAGTTCGTCATACTGATTTATATCCTGCCAACCAATAGTTTCTGACGTTTTGCGGCCTGCGTTCCATCCTTTCGTTCCTAATATTCTACGGGGAATATTCTACGGGGAAAGATCTGTTCAAGATCTTTTCCTTTGGTCAGGATGTTTTTTTTTTTAATTTTTTTCGCGTGTGCTCTTTGGATAAATAAACGGTATTGAAAGAATTCGAGAGAAGTGAGCGAGAGGGAAGAAGAAGGCGAACTTTTTATACAGGTTGGAGAGTTAAATTTCTCTGCTCGAGTTTAGACGAGTTTGTTAGCGCAGGAGAATGACTAATACTGAAACCATACCGTAACCGACGTGTAATCAATACTATCGTCGCTCGAACGTTATTTCATACCACCTCAATAATCACTGTGGTACGCGAGTCGAGTTATTCTCGAGAATATGCCGTTTTAATTGAGATACAAGAATTTGGAAAATTTTCCACCAAGTGAAGTTTTCACTTTGATTTTTTTCAAATTGCGAACGATCAAAGATGAACCTGTGCTTGACGTAACTCGAAAAGATCCTTTTTTGAATGATTGAAATTATGGAAGAATGATGAGAATCATCGCGTGTGATGATTTCATTTCGAAATGATTCGATTTAAATTAAATTCACAATTTTTATTTTTATTTTTTTTTCTAATTGGAGAGTTTACAGTAGAAATTATCTCTGTCTTTCCTTCTAGAAAAATACTCTAACATTTTTATTTCATTTTTTTTACGTAAAATTTTCTCGATAAAATATTCACGGTACACTCTTACACAGTTGCGATTATCTTATATTTCGAAAGAATTATCAAATCATATTTGCATGGCAAGTGTGTTGTTATAAATTCCTCTTTTAAGTACAAAAAAAATATAACACACTTTTCATTTTAAACAATTATTTTAAACAAAATTAACTTATTGAAGATATTAAAATAAAAATATTTTACTTATATGTGCATTACGGTCACATTACATAAGTGTGTTTTGAAATTTGGAATTTAGTGAAATAGAGGAAAGTTGTTAATATTGCGCCACTTAAGATATTTCGAGTTTAATTGTAACTTGTAACAAAAACTTGTAACTTTCTGATAATGTTTTTTACATGAAAAGTAATAAAATAAAAAGGCAAGCATATATTTTCATAATTTTAACTTTTTCACAATTCAATTCTAAAAACATTAAAAGAATACGATTTTGAATAATCGGCATCTTAAATCACACTTTATTATATTTCAAAAGTTTTATTTTCATAACAAATATTTTGATTGAAAATAACAAGAGATATAATTTATAAACGAAAATATTTATTTACTTATTTTTTAATTACATTTAAGATATATATACTTTTTTTGGTTACACAAATTTTACGACTCTATAATTTATGTGAAACACTTGTTACATAACCTCAACGCGAATATTAATGAACAATATTATATACATAAATAGTATGAAATATACAAATTTAACTTTACACGTATTTTACAATGTTATATTAATTATTACGCAATAAATATAAAAAGTTCATCATCAATCTTACTTTTTTTTTTATAAATCTATCAATTATATAATAAACATTATACTGGTTTAGCAATTATAAAGAAAGAAGGTATCACATTCGATGTCTGTCAAATTTTTTTCTCTACTTCTAATAAAAAAATATTTTTAACTGTACAAAAACTTTAATTTTTAAATCTAAAAAATGAAGATTCTTTTATATATTAAAATTTTTTTATACATCGTATGTACTAGAAAAATCTACAGTTCTAATAATCGAGTTAATCGTATCATTTTCTTCGTAGTAATTTATCATTTCTTATTGATATTTCTTCGTATTAACGTTCGAGGAAAACAAATTTTTCTTCGAACCAGAACAAATTGCACAATATTTTTCAACATTCGCATCTCCCATATATTATCGCAATTATTCCTCTTCCTATAACGTCTCCGCGTTTAAATCACGGAATCGATATGAAAAATATATTTTTACAATTCTATCGTCCATTTTACGCGGGTATCGATTCATCTTCACCGTCTTCCAATTCGAACGCCTTTCCCTTTTGTTTTTTTTTTTTTTTTTTTGAATGCAGGAAAGCAGGGAAATTTTCAATTATATTTATATTTTTAATCGTGGCCGATTATTCCTGCCCCCTCCCCCCTCCGTTGGATATATAAATGGCGTGCAAAAAGTCGTGCTTTTAACTGCACGCCATCGGCCCCTGAATTATAGCAGTTTCGCTGGAAAGTTCTCAAACAACACATCGTCCGTTCGAGTGTGTGTTCCTACAGGCGTTCATATATGAACGAATAGGTAGGAACAACTGCGGATTTCGGTGGGGGAGGGGGGAAGGGAGGAGCGATTTAACCGACACCGGAGACGACTATTGTCGAAGTTTTGAGATATAGGAATACTTGTTTTTGCAAAAGCGAGCCAAATCTCCGCTTAAACCGCCTAAGGCCTACGATTTCTCCGGGGAAAATCGCGAGCAACGAATCGGTAATTGGTTTTGTGAATAACAGAGATTTTCCTCTAACTTGGACAATTGGACCGTGGAAAATGCGAGTTTCTTGTTTTTAGGTGGAGAAGCGCGATGTTAAGATAATAATAATAATATATATATATTATACGCGTATTTATTATAGTTTTGATATGGGAGAGATAATTTTTTCTTAAAATCCAACTCGTGATTTGAATTAAAATTCTAAATTTCTCGTTAAAAATTTTGCTTTTGGTTAAACTAATAGATAGAAAAAAACATACAAATTTAAACTCTATTTCTTTAAGTTATATTTGTAAAAATTTGCATGAACTTTTAATGATAAAAGAATTACGTATAAGAAGTACGAAAGAAATAATAAATAATTCTTTAATAACATTTTTATTATTTACAATATCTACAAATTCAATCCCATTTCATCAGTTTAGAACCTGCCATATAATATGGGACATTTCATCGTATTTTCGAAAGAATCTCTCTGAAGAATCTCGATGACTGAAAATAGGAGAACGCAAACTTTTAATCGTTTTTATAAATCGTTGATGGAATTTCATTTTTTATCATAATTTCACCAACAACGTTGGTCGAATGAAACGTTTAATTAAGGGAGGATTTACATCATCGATATAAGCTAAAACTGGATTCAATTGTGTCGTTCATGAATTACGAGAGTGATGAACGTAGTTGTTGCGCGAATTATGCAAGTGTTCGCTAATTAGCGATACTTATCTTACAGGAACAATCTAATATTTCGTGAACTGCGCCCAACTCGGACGAAGCGCTGCTTTTTTTTAAAAAAAACGAGGAAAACAATTTAATTACCGGAAATCGGTAATTGCGCTTCGATGAAACGTCGAGAGAGAGGATTACTTTGCAAACGAGTCTCGAAAAAATAATACAAATATTGGAACGATCAATTATTCCATTTTGTGCAACAAAATGAAAGTTTTCTCGAAAGAATTCCATTCCTCGGATAAGAATATACGCGCGACATCCGCGTTATATTTGCCAGGCAATACGCTTTAGAAGTTGGATGGATACAACTGAGTTACGACACTTGGTTTGCGCATCGAAAAAGTTTCAGGGGTTGATAAATTTATTAAAAGGCGGTTGGTCGCGGTTATTACTTTTTCATGTAAATATTGTCGCGACCGCAATTTGTTTAAAAAAAAAAAAAAAAAAAGGGAGGAAAGTTGATAAATGTTTTTTTTTAATTGCGCTGTGTAAATAGAATGCACACACGTATCGCGCACACTTTGATACATTCGCGCGAAAAGTTTACTTTTCTCGGCTTTTAACGAACGTTTCGCGTGAAATACGAAGTATTTTGCAAGGATGGAAGGAATAGTTTATCTGTTTGGTTAAGATAAGAGCGATTAATGGTTCGTAATAAAAAAATTACTTTTTATATTCTGCCACAAAATTTACTTTAATTTAAGTTCAATATTTAAATTTTATTAAATACTTAAATTATGAAACGATTTTTTAATATTTTTTAATACAAAAGTTGATATTTTTGATAATAATTTATAATCTAAACGAATTATTAAAATTATTAAAATTATAATCCTTCAATTCTAATTCGCTCTTCCCCCACTTTTACATTGCCAAATCTGTGGAAGAAAAATGATACAGATTATTAATACACCTATAAAATAGGATAATTCACGAGATTGATTTTATCGGTAGATGTCGGTGACAGACGAGTTTGTCTGGGGTTGTACACGGGATGCTAGGTTGCGGTTAGCCTCGTGCATCCTGTGGTATCGGTCCATTATCTCCTATCCGCACGTATCGCGGCACAGTCGCGTAGCAACGATTAGTTTGCCACTTTATCGTTTAAACCCGAGTTCATTGCGAGAGCCTCCCTTCGGGTGACGGGGTGAAAGGTTGACTACGGTAAGGCGAACCCTTCAGTAACTTGAGATGTCATTCGAGCCACCGGTTACCGCTCGTCAACCTTGCTCCATCTACCGCGAGATCACTCTTTGAACGCTTTCGAGCCTTTAATGCAGCCCGGATGATCGTTCGTATGAAGAACACGCTCGTATATGGGCTCTTCGATGATAGGTTGTGGCCCACGTGGTATTCTCCCACGTCGAACGTATTAATTGTATCGGCAGAGAAGTTTCTTCCCGATCGATAATGCAGTTTCGTATTCATTTCACGGATTCTCGTGTTTTCCATATTCGACTCGTTTCGAGGGACGATATTTCGCGTAAGGAAAATTCATTTCACGTAAGAACGATCTTGCGCTTTCGACGCGGCAAACACACGATGGTTAGACTGTTGCTAGACAACGGATATTTCAATTCAGACTTGCGTCTGAAGGGGCTTCAAGCCTGGATAAAACAATGGAGATTTGAGACGAAGACAATGCGGGCTGCTTCGTTGTTACACTGAGAAGGTGCTCGGCCTGAATTCTGTTCATACACGCGTGTGTACCTAAACTAACTGTAGCCTCTTCTAACTAAACCTCTCTGCATTTTCATCCTGTCACCAGTGTGTCATAGTGCGGAAATTCATTTCAAAAACAAAACGTTTATTGGTGAATCCGATTACAGCACTTGGAATTAGGATTTGAAATTTCCAAATTTTTTTTAAATAAAATTCACCAAGAAATCTATTTTTTTCTTTTTTGGAGTTATCGTATAAAAATATATTGCACATATGTTTGGTGAAAATTTTGCAAATCTGATATGCATCTGGACGAAATATTTCATTTTTATTCTATTTATTATTAAATACCGTAAAATAATATTATTTAATAAGATTAAGAAGGAAAATGATTCAATTTCAATTTGGATGGAATTTTACAAGTTTGAAGGATCAAAAATGATATATATTTTTTCTTAGTTGCGATAATTTAATTTCTTTTTTTTTCTTTCTTTCTTCGAACTTTCACAAAATGAACCTTCTATACATACGCGTACAGATTTGATCTCTTATCTTGTCAATAACACGAAGCAGTAAAATGATAATAATAAATCGAATGCATCAACGATATTTTTTTCGATTTAATCGACTTAATAATACTTATCGATGAATATTAGTTATTCGTGGGTAAAAAAGAATCGTTTTAAAGACGATTCTTCCAATTTTGATATCGATCACTGGTGCGAAATTGGGAATGTTTTCGAGACGGGTGCAAAGGATGGCGAAGAAAAAGATTCAATCGGGAGGAAACAATTTGCAGGCGGGTCCGATCGACATCCACTGTTCGATCATCCCTTATGGGGTTGCTCAGCCACGACCCTCGTAATTGTCCAAAGTTCCTATTTCCCCTCCACACCATGTGTATCACCATGTGCAAGATTAATTCTTCTAGGTTCAAGGTCTTTCTCTATATTGGTAGGCTATTTTATTAATTAAGTTTATCGCATCTTATTTTACTCGAAGATGCGAGATCTTTAATTAACGAACGAAAAATATATTTTATACCTTGTTGATAGAGATTTATGATTTTGGAATTAGAAATATAATAAATATATTTATGATTCAACTTTTTAATTTTTAATATATAGATATATGTACAGATATTGAAATAAATATTATAAATTGGTACGTATTATTGTAAAATATTTATGTTTTATTTTCTCTAATTAATGTGTACAAAAATATTTGAATATTTTGTATCAACGAAAATAATTAATGAAAAATACGTTTCCTCTTCTACGTTTTTCATTATTTTTTTATAACCTTATATTTTTATCACAATATGCATAGCATCGTGAAAAAATCAGAAAATAGATATAATTTGTTTTTTTATATCGAAAAATAGGCGATTTTTATTAATTAATTCGTTTCTTATAATTACTCAAAATTCTACAAACTATAAACTAGAGAAGTTTCTATCGAAAATTATTTAAATATTTTCAATATATTTTATATTCTGATAATATGTCAAATTAATTAATTTCAAATTTATTTATTTGATTTAATTTTTTTATTCGCCAATTTTTGTTTTGTTTTTTTTTTTGGCTGTTGTTGATTGTTCTAAATTTGAAATAGATATTAATATTAATATAAATATCTTGGTTTTATAAATTTATATGGTTGTACCTTAGAACGCATGAACATAATTTTTTATTTAACTAAATGTGAAGATGAAAATGAGTGGTAAAAATTTTCAAAATATAATATCAATAAGTATAATATTTTAGAATGCATGTTTTGTTAAAATAAAATATTTTTGAAACATTTTATTTTATAGTAAAAAAATAATAGATATATATTCATTAGTATAACAAAGTAATCGTACACAATCCGAAATACAATTAAATTTCTATTGTAAAAATTGTTACTACATAGTTATATAAATTTCTCTTTTCTTTTAATATAACTAATTACTATTTTTTAGTATAATTACTAGTTACTAGTAATTATTAATATCTAGTCATTTTATTATTTCATTTAGTAAAATTATAAAATTATGAAATTTTAAATTGAGAATAAATGAGATGTAACTAATTATCTTTTATTACATTTAAGGAAAAGATTTCAGGTAAGATTGTGAAATGAGAAATTTATGATAATAATTTATTAATAATTTGTTGGCAATTTAATTAACGATCTAATAACAACTAACCTAATAAAAATACATTTGACATTTTTTTTAGTAACTTTAGTAACTTTTCAATTCAACAATGTTAATATGGTAACATTATTAATTGATAAATTACCCGTAAGAGGGTTCTGCTAATCGGTTTCTTTAAATAAATATAAATTATATTATAAATCAATAAATCAATCTCAAAAAAAAAAAGAAATTGAAAATATTTGTGATGATACATTTACAATTTTTTCAAAATGAAAAATGATCGTGTAGAAAGTAGAGCGAAAATTGCATTAATAGAAAGAAATGGTTTCGAAATAAATCGACGGAGGAGCGAAGAAATTCTTCGGTTTTGCGCATGCTCCCTATTCCTCGTGTTCGTATTTTCATTTTTGCATCGGATTCTCGAGGCTGCCGTGAAAGGATCTACCAGGATCGATAACCCGATCCCCGTGGAATCGTGAGTTACGATCGGCGGCCTTCTAGCTTGGATATTTCGTCGTTATTTTGCTCTTCCAAATGGAAACATTCGTGGACATTCGGAAAGGCGAGTTTCTCGGCGAGTTTACAACTTCGATGAATAGAAATCGTGAATAGGAAAGGTTAATTCGTTCGAGTGGGTTTTTAATTAAAGTCTACCGTAATTGCTCGGTACTCGACGATATTCTGAAGGAGCTTCTTGGTGGTCTTGGAACCGCTTAAAAAGTCAAGATCGAAATGGGAATGAAATTTTAATGGGTTCTTACCGTGTTTTCTCTATAAACCCAAATTAGCTAATTTGAAATACATTCATATACATATATATATATTTTTTTAATAAATTTTTTTTTTCGTATTTTAACAAAATTTTCAACATAATTTATTTTTCTTTTTTCTAATAAAATTGAAAAATGCGAGTTGCAGCATAAAATGCAGAATAAAAAATTCTGATTGATTTAATAAATACTCAGTCACTTAACGGAAAGAAAAAAGAAAGAAATATTTAATCAAAATTTAATTAAAATCCGCGCAATTGGCAATAATTTATACTTATTTTCATTATAATTTACTCGAGAATCGATACGAGTTCAATTATTTTATATTAAGTAATTCAAAAACAATTTATAAACGAATCAATCCCTATTCATTATATAAATTTAATACAAATATAAGCAAGAACAATTTCTTCGCGATATGGTATCTCGATTAAAAAATTGAAATTTTTGTACATTCTGATTCCCCATACGTACTTCTTTTTTTAACACACACAGGGAATCACGATTCTGGGAAGTTCACCATTTTGTATTCCGGCCGATGGACACTTTTCGTACGCTTACTTGCGGGAAATTGTGCTGCTCGATTATTTCTCGAGAAAATGAAACGAAGTTTCCAACGTTTGCGCGGGTACCCAGGTGTCTCTCCTCCACCAATTTTCACATAGTCCCTTTAAACTTCGTAAATTACAAATTGCCAAGTTTTTCTACATATACTATTTACTTACTTAATTCTTCTCCAGTTTTGGTCTCCATTTTTAATCTCTAAGAAATGTTTATGATGAAGCATCCTAACCTACAACTTTCCATAATTGTAATACTTCGTTGGATGCAGCAAAGTATATATAACATTTCAAATCCTTTCTCGAGTAAATTTCTTCTTTAAATTTTCAAGATTGACGAAGTTACATGTGAGTGAACGTTGATCAAACGACATTTTTTAAATTTATTTTTAAAAATATAGAAATTAACTGAAATAAAGTTCCTGTTTTGCATCCAATACGATCACGATATCGGTCTAAAATTGCAGCGTTTCCAATCTTAAATTCCGTATCTCGATTTTAATCGAGTTTCTTGAAAATTTCTTTTGCTGAGGATTTCATATAAAATTTCAACTTGGTTTCTTATCGGAAACTGTGCTGCACACTGTGTTCTACCAATGCGCGCTCTCGATGCGCGGAGAGCCTTTCTCGTGTTTCGTGCAAAATTTGTTGCACGAGTACCGACAGTTTGGACAAACACGTCCTCGCTTATAACGTGGTTAGTTACCCAGTTGTTCCCATAATTGTTTGTACGCGCGTGTATCGCTTACGCGTGCACGCAAATACACGGGGCGTTTGTCAAGGGAGAAATTATTATTGTATCATCGTTAACAAGTCTTGACGCGCGATGGAAGTAATCAGATTATTTTCTATACAATTACTTGACTCGATTATTTTAACGCGACGCAACACGAGGTTATATTATGGCCGCTGCTAGCGACATCTATATAGCGATACCCCAAAAATATTCGGACACAATATTCGTTAAGGTAACTTTAACCTTTATCTTTTGTTTTTTTTTTTTTTTTTTTTCAATTGTGGAAAAAAGTGAGTTTAAATTTGTTTCTTTCGAAGTGGAATATCTTGTTTATAATAATTATTTATATAACTTGATATAATTTTAAAGAAATGTTAAAAATTGAGATTGAAATTACGAGTATTTATTAAATATTGGTTTTGATTTTTTTTTCTTTTTTCAATCGGACACATTGCGGATTTAAATTACGAAGTTTATAGAAAGAATCGAACGATTTATTTATTTATTAAAAATCAACAATAATAGATATTGAAAGAAGAAAAATGAATAGAATAGAATTTTTCTCAAGAAATAATTTTTTAGATTTACGTATTATAAAATCAAATGGATATTAAAAATCAATGTTTAAGTTTTATAAAAAAAATTGCTATTTCATTTTATTATCAATTTTTCATCAATGTATCCACACATTTTTTTGATTCGAGAAATAATTTAGTTTGATTTCGTTTCTTCCGTAATTAAAAAAATACATGTATCGTTAAAATTATATCAACGTTCGAATATTTTTGGCAATCATTGTATTTCGAAATACAAAAAGCTGTCAAACGAATTAAAATAACATATTTCAAAATGACATATAACATTTCGATGCTTTTATTTCATTATTACCATTATTTATTATTTATTAAATTATTATATTACATAAGGTATTCGAATGAAGTTAATTACAATGAATTAAAAAAAAACCATTTCCCTGTATTATATCGAATTCCTTTTACGAAGGGTAAAAAATTGCCGATATTTAGATATTTTCATTAAATTTACTTTAAATGACGTGACGCCGTTAAAATTCATTATCGTCGTGTTTGAAACACCTTTAAAGAGCCTTTAAAACCTTTAAACGGGGAAGCAAAAGCGTATGGTGAAGGGCGGATATTTTATAATTAACGTAATAATTTATCTCTCTCTCTCTCTTTCTCTCTCTTTCTCTCTATTTCTCTCTATCTCGAGTGGCCGAGCACAAGAGATACGACTTACTTTCATAAAAATTCCTGGGCCAATGGAAAAATAAATAAAAAAGGGGGAGAACGGCTATGCGGAGAAACCGTGGAAAATGATGTTATTAAAAGTAGCACGCGTGCGCACTCGCATTTTTATACTTCTACACGTGTAAATTTCTTTCATAAATCGCACGTGCACGTGTTTCGAGAGAACTCGTCACCTATGAAGAAATATATTGTCTTGTGCAATTAGAATTCTATCTGAATTAATAATAAAATTGATACACGTTAAATATAAATCGTGTGAAATTAATACGAGAATAAATTGCAAGTAAAAATATCTTCAGTCGGTAACAAGTATTTTCATTCATTTTACTTAAGAGGATCGGCCGTTATAATTATATACTCCTCGCGTAAATATCTCGAAAGTGAAAAGAGATATTTAAGAAAATCAAAATGAAAAGAAATGAAATTTATTAGACTTTTATGCTTGTTTTTTTTTAAATAATTAATTCGAGGGTTAAAAATATAAAGAAAAGTTGACACGTTCGTGTTCAAATGTTCCCGTAATCGGTTCTAAATTCGCAATTGTTCGCGGTGAAACGAATATTCTTAAAGTTTTTTTTCCAACGAAAGAAACTGGAAATGAAAAATGCTAAATTAAAAAAAATATGGATTCAATTTTAATTTCTTTAGAGCATATACAATGCGAATAGTCAATGACATAAGGTTCGCTTACGCAATATAAAACGTAACGCGTTATGCATGTTTATAAAGAAAGTGTACAGCTACATATTGATGTACACAGCTACACGTACGATATTCAAGTATATTTTTATTACTTTTCAATTGATTCTCGTACATTTAATAAAAGTGAATCATTAAAATCAATAAATATTTGATTGAAATGAAATTTTGTGAGCATAATATGTAATTGCAGATATGTGCATGTGACATTTGTCCATCGAAAATATGCAAATATACACAAAATATATACAATTATAGGAGGGAAATTTTTTTAATATGCAATATAAAATTGAAAATATTAATTAACATATATATCATATTAATTCTTTATATCTAAGAATTTTTGTTCTTTTTGATAATGCTTTTAAACATTTGATTTTTTTAAATTCAATGACATTAATTTAGTCGACAAAAATATGAATTCTTCACATTATACGATGTTATTAACGCACTCCTTTAATCTTCTTTCGAATTTTATTTTTATTTTTTTGTTACAAATTTGAGAATTAAATATTTCGTTCATTACTTGTTATTTAATGAAATATAATTAATTCTTAAAATTTATTTCTTGTTTTTCAAAATTATAACTTTACAACGACACGAGATGGAGTAAATTTTTGATGTATGAAATGTTCAGATTTAATTTCTCTAAAAATAAAAAAAAAAATAGAAATAATGAAGAATAAAAAAGGTATTCCCGAACAAAATTCTGCCCAAAATATAAAAAAATACTGAAACTTCGACGATTGATTTTATCTTCTCAAAAAGATTTTCCATTGATAAAAAAATTGCTTTAAATATAACCCATTCTGCTTTATATACACACAAAAAAAACTTTCATTAAAATGAAAATTTTCGAATTATGTATAAATTTTTCCATATATATAATTCATGTATAAAAACTTTCTTAACTATATATACATATATCTTTATATTATACAACAACTTATATTTAATTATGCAAAGACAATTACTTACCTCAAAATCCAATTTGACTGACTTTAAAACATTGCTTTATCTTCCATCCTTGTTCAACACAATTTTTACATGTTGCTTCTTCCACAAAAGTATATATATATATATTCAACTTCCCTTCTCTTTTCAATCATCTCGATTCAATTTTTAATTCTGGAATTTCAATCATTTCGCAATTTTAAGAGCAAAGGTCTCGATATGGTCTCGATTTTAATCTCGATAGCTTAATCGACGAGTGGAGGGGGGAGGTTAGAGAAAAAAAAAAAAAGGTAAAAGAGGTCAGGTCGTGGTAAATTGAAAAACAATATTGATCGCGTTCAAACTTATTTAACTCGGGCTCGTCCAAGATGGTGGCATTTGTTTATGTAACGCCCTCTTTACGATCCCCGTTGATGACAACGATAATGGATGGAATTGCCGGTGGAAACTTTACGACTTTCGCGGCAGTCGCATTCTGAATAGATATTTATCGCTCGAACGAGGCATACTTTTTTCGCGAAGAATCTTTATATATACGTAATATTCCGCATTGTGCATACACGGTCAATCGTTCGTGTTTAACTCGATCGAATATCGATACGTACAGTTTCTATCGAATTCGCGTATAGCATTGGATTTTAATAAGAAAAATAAATTTCTGAAAGAAGATTTTTCGTTTGAAAGAGTTTTCTTCACTTGCCGTTGATTAATAGCGAAAAATATTACAGGTAATCGGATCGAATTTGCTAATTGCCTAAAATTTCTTATATCATATAACGAAAGAAGAATTGTTATAACAGTGAAGAAATATTTGTATCATCTGAAAGATCATGAAATCATAAAAGAAAATGGTATATATATATGATGATTGATGTACAATTTGATGTGAAAATCTGTCAATATTAAAATCCAACATAAGTATTAACGAAAGAGCATCGTTGATGTTTTCGTTATGTGTCTAAAAAAAATTGAACATCGTAAGAATCTTTCCAACTTCATCAACATAGATGCAAAAATAAATTCTTAACACTTTTAGACATATTGGCGGAATAATCTCGTGATAGGGAAAATTAGCGACAGGTTGTTCGAAGAAAAATGGCTGGCAGTTGTCGAAGGATGGGAGAAGTTGATAATTTCAAGTTCATAATGCGGATATACGACGAGCGATTTCTGCGTGCGACCCGCTCGTGAAGTTTATCGCCGCCCCTTCCGTGTCGGACGTCCCTCGATGACAGAAAAACTGGTAGAAAGTGAATTTATACGATCCACTCCATAACGATTCGCCCTGCGCTTGTCACCAAACTGCTCGTCCCTCATCGTGATTTATCTTGAATCGAAGCTCGAGCCTTCGACTTTGGGCGAAAAGGAGAAGAACGAATAAGCGCGATCTCGTGGAATTTCTATGAATTAAAAGCTTGATAAAATTTCAGACTAGAAAATATATATATTAACTTGGTTAATTGTGGAAGAAGATCAAATAAAATTCTTGTTTATTTTTATTCCCAAATTTTAAATAATGAATTAATAATCTTGTCTCTATCGCAAGTATCTCCAAAACTGAAAATATGACAGTTCTACTTATCTATCTAAGTGTAATTAAAATTAAAAATATAATTCAATTGCATCCTCACAACGGAATGTTAAATTAGAACCACTTATCGATATATTTCTATGTAATTTGAAGAGCAAGGAAAAATATGATATACCCAAAAATTATTTTTTTTCACATTTTTTTCACCGATCAAAAATCGATCAAATCTCATTCAAAACAATGAAAATGAAAATTCCATCGTGAGCATGGAATTAAATTATATTTTTAATTTTAACACGTTTATCCCAAGTTTATCGAATCGCCCTAATCCATGGAAAACTTTGCTTCCGTCGAAAACTTCAACCTCGATTGTTGGGAAGACCGAGCAGCTTTAAAACTTGCGAAGACGTCTTGCAACGCGTCTTTTCGTCAAGCGGCTCCTATTATTCGTTAATCTTCGACGCAAACCTCGAACGACGCGTGCGGAGGAAAGGAAGAAGGAAGGAAGAAGGAGGGATTTAATGCTGTGGCGGACACCATTTTCTCCGGGAATTTTTTCATCCGCCAACGCATCCCAGCAATTTGAGCAATTAGGTAATTGGCACTTCTGGTAATTGTGCCTCCAAGGGGGCGTGGCATAACTAAAATTGCGACTGGCGGCGTTTCGAAACTATTTGTTCCACCACCGACAATCGCATAGTTCGGTCCCCGTGCTCGTCGATTGGGCAGGTTTTATCTCCTGTCTTGTGATTCGTTAATCGTACGGTGATGTTACATGTATAAGCGATTCGATTATTATCTCGTTCAGAAGTCTTGAACGGCTCTGACACGGTTCTTCTTCGCAGGTTTTTATTTTAACAGGGAATAATCAGTGGAAGGGTTATTTAATTTCGTTTCTCTTTCATAAACGAATAGTTATTTTCTAAAAGTTACCTGTTTTCGTTTCCTATTACGTTATATTATATTATATCGTCAAATGAAGTTGAAGCGAAGTGGATTAATAACAGTGGAATTTAGATGAAAGTTAAATTCATTACATAGATTTAGTTACAGAGTTTGACGTGAATTGACGTCATTCGAGTTACATCGATTGAATTAACTTAATGAAGTAACTAATGTAACGATAGAGCATATTTTTCAAATGAATCGATTAACCTCATTTCAAATTAATTTCCACGATTGATTTGCGATTTAACATATTCAACAATATCAGTTGTATAATAAGAAGTAAAATATTTAAGTTACATCTTTATAATTTTAATTGTCGATCTTATTTCGAAAATCGTTGCACCGATTTCGTAAGAAAAATCGATTTTTACTGAAAATTTGCACATATATTTAGAACAAACCGGACCAATAATCTTCTTATTCTAAATATCTTAAACTTTATCTGAATTTATATTTAAAATTTTTCCTTTATCTCGCATTACAAAAAAAAAATTTTTAGTTTCGGTAATACAAGATTTATCTTCTTCAGCAGTGGGCGCCGCTTTATATCGAGTTGCGTTTCTGAAAGATATAATCCCGGGATCTTCTTCCAAGAAGATCGTCGCGTGAATAATAAATGAAAAAATACGTTTTAAATAAGGGGAGGGGGAATACTAAAACGATGGTAAAATCACGGCCCCGGTAAGCTGACGCACACATCCTTTCCATCCTTAACGCTGAAGAGCCCTCTACCTCCCGAGAAAATAACGCGATAGTGGCAGAAATGCTGAGCCCTAGTTCCTTTGAGTGTCGAGCGCATTTTAGGAGTGGTGGGGGAAGAGAGAGTGAGAGAGGAGGGGAGCGTCTAAAGTGCTCGAGCGTCCTCCCTCGAAGGGTCTTTCACACTCTCGTTCCCCTCCATACTGGCCGGAACGAAGAATGGAATCGTCGCGAGGAACGGATTGCGAAAAAAGGAATCTAGATAATGAAATCTTCGATCGGAACGTTTAATAAATAGTTGTATACGTAAAAACAAAGAAAGAAAGGGAAAGAAGGGAATTAGAGAAACTCGAATAATTGGACGTATATATTATATATGCCTCGATATTCCGCGCGTAGAAACAAAGAGAAAAGAAGAGAATTAGAGAGAGAGAGAGATATCGAAATAATTCAAAGACGATTGGTTGGAAAAGAGAGAAGAGGCGGCTCAAATATTGTGACATCGGATCAGATTTCTAGATTTTTCCCCCTCCCCGTTACGGTCACCGGCTCGTCAGCTTTTTTCCACCTCGAACAAATTTTACGGTTTCGTTATTATCGAGAGCGCCTCACATTGTTGGCTTCTGCTTCCAGCGACACGAACGTAACGATCGAACGTTCCTAATCATCGAGCACTTTGGAAAGCTCTCGTTCCGCTGAGTGCCAAGCACTAGACGATGCGCTAGGCAAACCTTTGCATAGAGAAAGATGGAAGAGGAATGGGATGGAGAGGTGAGAGGTGGAGAGAGAGAGAGAGAGAAAGGAGGATGATAAAGGAGAGAAGGGTCGGAACTAAATGCGCTAGTATGTGCAAACTACCATTCAATCAAACAATTCTGCACAATGGGCGCAGACACTTGTCCCACGTATCTGGTGGGATACTACAACTCGGCCACATTATTCCTTTGGTTAGTCGCCCCTATTTGCTGACTTTGTTGGACGGCCCTCGAGCCGACTGAAGAAGATCTTTTTGATCCGTGAGATTCGTCGTTGATTCTTCGTGGGGAGGACGATGAAAATTTTTTCCAATGATTTGTTAAAAGAAAAAAGAAAAAAATTGCATTTTTCAAGGAAAATCGTTACCCGATTGCGACGTGGAAATAGTCTATGGTTAGTTGGATCTATTATACTGGCTGGCTGATTAAGGAGCGGGGAAAGGAAGGGATAAAGTTTCAATTAAAGTTGGATGTGTCGTAATTCCCAACAACTTTACGACCAATTTCAGCCGCGGAATCTTGACATCTGAAATTTTAATGGATTTCGTGTTTCCCCGGAAAATTTAAGGCGATTTCTCATATTATACAATGCTCCTCTCGGGAGGGCGAGTCCCTCTGAAGTCTCTCTCTCTTGTGTAAAGCTTCTTGCGTCATGTAAAATTGCACAATAGGCACGAGTGAAATTTCCACGATATTGTTGAACTATTTCATTTGATCGCATCGTGAATATTATGAATTATGAAAAGACTTTTTGTCTTTAAACTTATCGCGCGTTCATCTTGGATTTGAATTCTATTCGAAGTGATATTTTAGAACGTTTGTTAAGTAGATTGAAAGATTTTATACGGTTATTATTTCGAGATGAGAGATCTTTTTTGGAGAAATTTTTCAAGCTTTTTAATCGCGAAAAATTTAATTTGCCAGTAAATTAAACAATTTTTCAAATATTTTCAAATAAATTTGATTTATTATCCGAAAGAAAGCATATTTCTATTTTTTCACTTGTACCTTTATTTTTATATAAGGTTTATTTTTCTATAATATATGATCATCATTTTTAGATATTATCATAGGATTTCTTACAATGTAAATTTTTTTTTTAGATATGTTAATTTAAATATATACATATATAAGTATTTATTTGAATATGTTAATAATCTTTTTTCATCTATATTTATTCGTATTTGCTCGGTTTTTTTCGTATTTTACTTTCATTTGCATTTTTTTTTATACATTTTATTTATATTCATAATCGTAAAATAAAATATAAATTTAAAAAAAATTTTTTTTTATTTTCTTTAATATATTATTTTTTATATGTTTATCAAGTATAAATTATATTTTTATCGAATCTATCTATATTTCATATATTGCTTCAATTTAACTCAAATTTTCTATTTTATTGCAAATTAATTGCTATATGATTTTTTACAGTGTATCATACAAGAAGATATTGATGCGTGTATCGTCAAATTATAGAATATATTTATACATATTTATTTATAGTGAAATATTTTTCAAATTTGTCTCTATATATCAGTTTCATAAAAATTAAAAAGAATCATTCAAAATTTAATAATCAAATGCGTAGTTGAATAAATATTTGTTGCGTGTTAATTTAAATTTGCTGAACGCAATATTGTAAAAAAAATAAATTTTATATCAAACTACTGTATAATAATTTTGTATCCTAAGTTTAAAATTTGATCTTACTTTTCAACAAAATTATAAATGTAAAATAAAAACAATCTTATTTCTAATTTCTATCTCCATATTAAAACCCCTTTAATACAATAACTAATGTTAAGGATATTTTTTAATATTCTTTAAAAAAAAAAAGAATAAACAAATAAACATGCAATATAAATTTGTATTATTGAAAATTTATTATTTAGAATATTTTCACTATACATCCAATCCAGCACCATTCCCATCCCGTTAATTCTCGAATTAATCCACGGATCGTTGCATCCACCATCGGCCTCGATTATTTATCAATGATGGCGAAACGGCGGCCCATAAATTCGAATATAATGCCGATGGACTCAAAAGAAAACGGCACCAGTTATCTTTCCGCGTGGACGAGTCGAAGGAGAAGGCTGTATCCGAGGAAAGGAGGGGAGGGGGCTCGCCACTTAGGCTAACGAGTATATAATCGATGATATACTGCCGCGTGGCTTAATCACGCGCGAAGATAAAACCGTTCTCTTTATCTCCGTAGCCGAGTTAAATCTAACCCCTCGTGTCATCTGGCCACCCCCTGCTTTCTTCCTTCCTTCGGGAGGAGCGCTCATTATACGCCGTCGGACAGAGGAAGATTTTATTACGGCGACGTGGAAGACTTTTTTTTACTGCTCGCAGAGAAGATATTTCGCGCGCAGAATTTTCCAACGATCCTTGAGCAACTTGATTCTTTGGGTTAATGTTGAAGTTGAATAAGCTTCTTATTTCTTCCCCGACGTTCATCGCCTGTTTGCATCCTAGACACGGTTTTTTAAGGTAGAAAAGCTTGGAGTGTCATTTCTTTCTCCCTTTTTTTTATCTTCTCTGTACATCGCGAGAATGCATTGCGTGCGGATCAACCGATAAAACTTGGTGAGTCGTAAAAACACACTGCCCTCGCGTGTAAATTTTGTAAACGATTTTTACGACTGATTTTACGAACCATTCTCGATAGACTCGCAATCTTTTTTTCCCTTTCTCTCTCTCTCGTTTCCTTTCATCCTCCTCATTGTCTGTAAAGGAATACTTACGATGCAACAGAGCTTGTTTGCAGTTCGTGAGCTTCAACCAATGTAGTTTCTTGGCTTGTGCACCTTGGCGAAAGATTAGGCACGATCGGTACGTCTCACCTTTCAAATAACGAGGATCGAGTTTTTAACCGAGAACCTTGGCAACCGTGTCGTTCTCTTTATGCGTTCTTTCGAATCTCGATCCAATTAACGATTAGCCACACTGGTCCCCACTTTTGAACTGTTGGTAACTGGATGTTTAAAATTGTTTGGTTAATCTTTCGAGGGCAGAGTATTATCAGAGTAATTTTTTAGAGATACGCGAGAGACTCGAAGCAGCTGTTTCTGAGGGAGGTTAATAAGAAATGGAAGGAAACGATCTAGGAAAAGTTGAAAAGAATGAGAAGATTGAAAGAGAACGAGAAAATAATGATAAAAAAGAAAAAGTGATGACATGATATTCACAATTCCCTTTTGATGGAATTGAAATTGCCTTGTGATTTTCATATTTAAAAAAATAAATATAAACTTTGACATAAATATTTTTTCGTTATATCAAAATAATTTTAATAATTAAAATTAATATATTATATTTTCTTCAGAAAAATTTGAAAGAAATTAAAAAATCTCGTTAGAGAAAAAAGATTTGATAAAATCTTAAAAACAGTTTGTATAAACTCTTCTCTTGAAACGGAAAAAAGAAGATAAAAACATTTGAAATATTAATAAAAACTTGACATGATTGTCCTTCGATTCTTAGCAACACGTAGACTCTGAAGGTCATACTTTATTTTCACCAGACGAATTTGACTTGAAGATAGTTCCACTCGATTCACCTAGTTTTACCCGACGAAACACCGGCTGACGTGCACATGTCTCTACATACTCATTCTGCCGGTAATTCACAGGCTATCTACTTCGAGCGGGATCTATTAGGTATTAGGTAGCCAAGTGGATATAGGCATTGCCTGATTATGGATTACCTTCCTGTCGGATGACATTCACTGGCATAGATAACTGCAAGTAGATACGTGCACATGTAATATCTATGGGGAAGTGAAGTGTATTCGGCGTTGTGCACTCTGATAGGTTGCTAGTAACAGCTTCGAACTACTCCTGTTGTTTCTCTTGGAAAGCTAAACTCTTCTCGTTACTCCTATCTTTTTTATCTTGGTAAATTTAATTGTAAATTACCTCGAGCTTAATCCTGAAACCGAAACGACGATTATTAATCGATGAGCTGGCGAGAGGATTTGATTAGAAATAATTTCACATTTTTCTTTTTAATTACATCACGTTAATCTAATTTATCGCATCATCGATACGAATGAAATTATTAACTGGGAACCGAGTTGCACGAACAATAGAGGTTCACGTTATCACATCAGATTTTGATTGTTAATATTTATCTGATCGAGTCGCAATGAAAAGCGGCACATATATTTCGCTGGACGACATTATGCTCGACAGATTGGCTTTGATTTTGTACATGACGCGCTAGTGATTGTTTTATGTGATAATAGTATTGATGCATTAGCCCAGTTCGTGTATCGATTACTTTAGAACAATGATTATATATATATATAAATCGCAAACTCCGATATTCAATTCGAAATATTATCATTTTTATTTATCTTGGATAACAAGTATGAATAATTCGCTTTCCTTCACAATGATATTCAATTATTAACTTATTCGAATCAGCACGTTTGATATCTCCGATATCAAAAACCGCGATAATGATTGTCGTTTATTCGTGATCGAATATTTATCGTTCGAAAGAAATTCTGATTTTAATGGCGACATATTTTTTTATTCGAGTAATTTTTCTACCGCGTCCCGATAAAAGGTTCGGCTTTAAAAGCCGACCGAAAACTGCATAAAAAACGATCCAGACGAATTTAAAACGCTCCTCTCGTGTACAAATCTCGCATACGTTCTTAATTAAACTGTGCAAGTGAAATCGATACGAATTTAAAAGGACTTCGTACGTATATTTTTTCCGCGTTGAATAATCGGTGGTATTCTTTTTCGATTCAATTACGTGGCTCGTGCGCGCGATAACGAACTGTATTAAAAAACAGGGGAAAAAGTAATGAAGGAAAATATATACCGCAAATTATTCAGACGCTACAGTGCGAGTCACCTCTTTTAACATCGTCACGTTGAAATTGCTACGAGAATTTTATCGATTATTTGAGTTCGTCTTTTACTCGAGATATCGTATTTTTTCTCGCCTTACGCCAGAAAATCGATCATATTGTCGATACGAACGAGCGCATCTGATTCTCCTTCGACGATAAAATTTCATTCGTTATCGTAATGTGGCTTTCACAAGAACGCATCAGATGATTAATAATAATGTTTTATTACCAATAGACGCGAATTGAACACAAACGTTAAATCAAATTAATTCGATCGAATTTATACGCGATCGAATGAATACGTGGGTAAAATATATGTTTTTTAAAATATTATTGTTAAAATATTACTAGATTGAAAAATTTCTATCTCAGATTCTTTTCAAGTTTTTCATAATTTGTAAATTTTATTTGCCAAGCTTTTTATTATCAAAATCGTTATGCACAACACATTTATTCGTATTTACATTTGCAATTTTTTATTTTTCTTATCCTTATGGTATTAAAATTTCATATCTTTAATCACTCAAATTATAATCGCAACATCCAAGTTTACAATAATTTATTCTCAAAATTTTATTTCAATTCTTATTACACGTGTATAGTTATTTTAAACGATTTGAGACTGGAAATTGAAATTTGTCTTCACAAGTAATGATTCATTAAGCACACGATATCTCAATCTTTCTTACCAGGAAGATAAAAATACACAAAAACGATTATTTTAATACTGGAAACTCTGGAAGAAATGTTGAAAGGCACAAAACGACAAATATTCTAAATAATAAATGTCACGTTATAATAATATGAATCGATAATAAAATGCACGAAATCATACATAATAATATAAATATCGATTGCACAATCCGAGGAAAAAAATACAAATTTTTAAACGCACTACGACATTATATCACGCAATGCATAATTCTTGGCACAAAGATACAAGGAAACAGAAGAATAAAAGAAAGGAAACTCATTAGCCTAATTTCTATGTAATTCGATTGTCACGCCATCAGTTGTTAATTTGGCGGAACTATTTCTCTTAGTAAAATAACGAATAGAAAAGAAATTAAACGAAAGTGTATTCGAATCACATATCTAGCATCAGTTTAAACAAAGGAATTCGAGCATATCCTGTATCTATTCTTTCATTTTCAAATTTTCCGAGGCTGAATCAACTATCTAGCCGATAAACGTTCTCTTAGGGTTTAGTGACACGTAAAGAGACTAGTATTTCGTGGATCGACAACGATTTTCACGTTACGGATTCGATACTTGTTCGGATATCGAGTTAATCAGCCATGCGAGACTGGCCGTCCCGAGCAGTCGCGCTTTTTTTTCGAGATTATCGAGCGACCTGTGTGGCTGGGAAGAAAACCGCTGCCAAGAAATTCTAGTATCGACGAAAGGAAAGCTGGTCTGCCGTTGACTTCGCGAATAGGAATACGGGTCAACGGGTATCCCGAACAGAAATAATGCTTTGGTCATTTCTATTGGTCAGCACAAGTTGAAAACTCGTCTCTAGCAGAATTTTTTATCGCGCTTTTCCTTTTCGTTAATTTTTTTCCAGCTTGTTTCACAATACTTTCATGTGAACGTGTTGTTTTGTTTCTTACGATTTATAAATCTTTGAACAGTTGATAGATGAGAACACTTTTGAATATTTCTATTTTTCATAGAAAAAATGATTAATATGTTTAATGTGGTAATGTGGAATGTGGAATATGGAATTTTTTTCGAAAACTAGTGCAAAGTGATTTTAATTCTTGATCCTACATTTTTCTTCAATATCTAAAAATTTTTAATGAAAAAGAAAATTTAATTAAGAAATTTTATCTTTATTTGAAAAATCATAGGATAATTGAAGAAACAAAGTGGTATAAAAGTTAGAAAAAAATTCTTGATTTCGTGGAAATGTTCAAATTGCGATAAAAGAAAAAAAGAATAAAAGGAATGATACGTTTGAAATTTGTTCACCTATATTCTCATGTCATTTTTTTCTTTCTGCTACAAACATGTTCCATTGTAAAATCACAGATATGACTTTAATATTGATTTCATCGAGGGTTTCATATTTATCTAAATTTTACATTATTATCTTTTCTTCTATAATTGATATAGATTTTTAAAATTTATCGTTTTATTTTTCATTAGAGATAAAAAATTCTAAAAAAATCTTTTATTATTTATTATTTTCTCTACAATTTCAACTAATTGCAATTTTTTAAAAATTGTTTTTACACATCATCTAATAAATTAATCCTTTTTTTCAGATAAACTCAAGTTGTTTGGTCCAATTTTAAAAAAATTATTCTATTGTAAAGAATGATCGAACTTTTTATAAGAAATTATACTTGCAAGAATCTATTTTAAAGGAGTTTCGTGAATTCTGTTATGGTTCGAAATATACAATTTATAACAAAAGAATTTTTTGAATGCGTCTTTCATTTCATTTCGAAATTGTTTTCATGGAAATATGTTTAATTGATATTCTATGGGAGCCGCAGGTGGCTCTTCCCTACGAAATGGACCGCAGTTCACGACTTACATTAACTTGTGGAAACATACTATTCTCAAACTGCTGGATCTTTTCCCTAGATTAATTTCAGACACTAGTCAATATGCATATTATAAGCATATTCTTATCCATATTACAATTTAATTATTATTCGGCAATGAAAAATCTAAATCTAAATCAATCTAATATTACATTGTTTCTCAATTTTAGATCATATTCCATTTTAATACTTCAAAAATTTTTCTAATATAATAGTGAAGTAAATTTCTGAAAACATGTAAATAATAATATATAAATAAAAAAAGAAACAAATAAAAGTTTTACTTTCTTGAATATAAAATAATGAATAGAATTTATATTAAATTTTATATATTGTAAAATATAATTTTAAAAGATTATGTTGTAAAATATTAAATATATTTGTATGAATTTTAAAGACATTAAAGAAAAACGATTGATATAATTATTATTTTAAAAAAAAAAAAAATTTAGAAAGAAAATATATATTTTCACACAGTACTTAATAGTTGTCTATTTAATTGCTTATAAATATTTTCGACATATAATTGACATTTAATTTATGCTATATGATGTAAAATCTTTTTTTAATTATCTATTTTCTATTTATTACCAATTAAATGTTTCAATTAAAAATCTTGTAACAAGAAGAGAGCAACTTCATTAAAGTTTAAGTTATTACGTATAATATTGTAAAAATATAAATGTATATTTTGCATTGTTTGATGCAAATTTTATGAAGATCAGAAAAAAATTACTAATTATTTCAGATTCTAATAACATTTTCATTATTTTTACTCAATACAGAATAACAGAATAGATAATTAATATCTATCTACATCTGTTTTTTTCACTTTTCATTAACAAAAGAACAATCCATAAGTATTTATTCAGTATTTCATTGTTCAATGCCAATATAAGACAATCATTTTCTGCACACATTTTCTTGTAAATCTCCAAACTTTAAAAATTCATCAAAAATTTAAACACTGACTTACTAATTAAATAGATAGTACCTAAAAAAAAAAAGAAAAAAGAAAAGAGAGAAAATATTTCTTTAATTAATATTTTCCTCTTAAGTCGAAGTAATAATTTTAAAAGGTTCTTTTTAATTTTCCTAAAATAAAACTGCCCTTCCCTTAACTGCAACATAGTCTTGCAACATAATTTTCTAATGTCTTTCGAAACATTCGAATCACTCCTGTCTCATATCCTTCTGTCTTCATACCCTGGTAAACTACCAATGTTACAGTATCGCATTTCCGCAAGCAGCAGTAGCATCGATACGTAGACCTTTTTATGACTCCGTGAAACAACGAAAATAAAATCCCCGGGAAACGAAACTTTTCCCTCTTGTTCCTTCGTTTTTCCGGGCCGGGGGAGCCACGACATTTTTTCCACCGAGATGATTTTTCGAGGTAGGCGAATTACACGGTTGTCGGACGCAGCGCCGGCTCGCCACCGACTTGTCGCTTAATACAGAAACGGCGAAATCGAGCGTGATAATCCGTTTCTATCGTTCCGTAATAATTGAACCAGAGCCACCCTTTTTCCTGACATTCATTCCATTTTGCACAGCCATGAACCTACCGGGAAAATTAACTCTCCGGTTTTTCGTCGATCCTTCTCTCCTTATTGGTAATTCTGCCGACAAACTTTAAAGCAAAGAGAGACGTCTTTTTACGGTTTCTTTCGATGGCTAGTTTTATCTTCTTTTTTTATTTTTCTTTTGTGAATGATTCCTTGGATATTCGAGTACGTACAGAGACATTTGGGAAGTCGAAAAAGTAAAATATTTTTTGGTTATATTTAATAATGAAAATTTTGTTGCTGTTATCATTATTGATCAGTTATTGGCCATTAATTGATGACTTAGAATATAATGAACTATAAATTGGCATTTTTATACAAGAATTAAGGTATTTTATAAATAAAAATAAATAATTGTATATATATATTGCTGATATGCACGAAATTTAATCTTAATTTTTCCTTATTGCATTATAATGTGAAAATTAATAAAATAAAACTGTGATAATGGTATACATTTGTAATACTTAGAAAGAAACTTACAAAGGAATTATAAATCTATTATTAATATTATCTTACTTTATGACACGTATATAAATGTCATTTATATCTTATTCAATAAATCCATTTCAAGAATATAATGCATTTAAAAAAAAAATAAAATATAAAATAAATATAAACGTAGAAAGGAGCTTGATGCGTTATTATAATGAAATAATTGATATTTCTAACTTCTAAGATGGAACTAACATATTTTAAGAAATAAAAAATAAAGTAAAAAAGTTAATACTTAATACCACGCATTATTAATTCAGTTTCTAAAGAAAAGATCCAAATTTAGTTATTAATTAAATAAATTTAATCTCGAGCGTGTCTCTGATTTAACACTAAACAGAAAGAACATCTTCTTCCATATTTGGAAGAGCACATCGCACAGATTAAAGACGTCTGCTGGAGACGGTAGTCTTTTAAAATAATCGCACGTAATTCACGTATAAATACAGAGAGGGCTCTGTATTCTGACTCGCGCATCGCTTTAAGATTGAAACAGCACAATGGTCCAAGCGAGATTCTTCTCGAGCGTAGAAAGAAAAAACCAGACGGCGAATAAATATGAGTTTGGAGAGCTTTGTCCATTGCCATCAATGAGATGCGACGCAGAGATGTTTCGGAATTGCAATTTTCTCGACGCTCCGTGGGGATACTTTTATTTTAATATTGAAACATTGGAACGTTTGAAAGTGATCAAACGAGAAGATACGCGAAGCGAAAATATTAAAGGAGGAAAAAGTGTATGAAAACTTGTTGGAACTCGAGTTCGATTGATACGTATATACGTAGTGTGTGTAAGTTGTTAATATATTTGTGAGGTTAGAACGTGGAATAATATCGTTATTGCAAGTGTGATATTATAATGTAAGTGTTCTGTAAATATGGGAATATCATTATATTATAATATATTCGAAATTCAAATTCTTCCTAAGAAAGTTTAGGTTAGAATTGAGTCAAGAAAAGTATAATTTGATTATGGTACAAAATTTCATGTAACATGTAAGATTTATTTAAATATATAAATGAACGATAATCTCAAAGATCTGAAGAATCCATATAATAGAAATTATTCTTTTCATGTGATAGATGAACTATTCAAAATTTTTTCTAATTTTTAATATCATTGAATCGTATTGTGATCAGAAGCTTTTATTTGGAATATGATTAAATTTGTTCATAATATTCAATTATATAATTATTATAAATTGTAAAAATAAATTAATATTAGAAAAAAAATATATGTAAAAATTTACATTCGTTTAATAAATGAATCTTTGATTTCTAGAATTGAATTTTCACAAAAATATTTCACGAACTTATTAATATTTTGTGTGTAATTTTTCTCGATACATCGCTTGGGTATCGATTTGGGTATCGAAAAATAGCTTTGACTTTTGTTGAGATTGAAATTCAATGTTAGATAGGAAAACAAGAAGACGCGACGCTCAAGCGATCTGCTGATTATTACTTATTTCTGACGTTGCAGAATTTCTTCGATAATGAAAAATTTAATCGCTCGTTATAATCAACCGTTCCTCGCTCGACTCTTTTGTTCCAAAAAAAGCTGAAAACCCACCATCGATGGGATAATACTTTCGAAACTTCGGTGAAGAGTGTCTCGAGATCGCTGTTGAATATTGGAATAAGCATTATTCATTGACTTGAAAATGTTTCACCTCCTTTTTTTTTATTTGAAAAATTTGTATCTTTGTTTCCAATGGCGTAGACTCATTGAATTAAATGAAATTACGTAAGAAATTAAATTAAATCGAATTAAAAAATTACAAACTTTCTGTTGAAAAGAATATTTTCGTAATGATTCCAAAATTTTATACCCGTGTATATCTCTAAAGAATCCTGAAATATTAAATTTAAACGGTTCAAGGATTTGAACAATGGGCAAGTCAATTAGAATCTTAAAAAATAAAGTCTCTCGAAAACAAAGACTCGCAAAAATATGTGTTATCGTAATAACAAGTTTTAAAATTAATTTCAAATCCTTTTTTAAAAATTTTATTTATAAATAAAATATCCATCGAAGACAACGAAGATCGGATGGGAGAAAAGAAGGAAGGAAAGCGAAACGCGCATTTATTAAAAACCTTAAAAAAAAAAAAAATCGAAATTAAAAAAAGAAAAAAATATCCAAGGTTCAAAAAATTCCTGCGGCAGAGTAGCAACAGTGGTAAAATATTTCAAAACAGGCCCTTCACGGCGCAACCTATTTTTTCCCCCCCAGCTACGTTATATCTTTTCTCTCCTTTTGTTGAGCGGCTGGCTATTCAAAAAATCGAAATGGGAGCGAGGAGTAATTAACTTCCTTTCCGTATTGTGCGCCACGTACGCGTGCTATACCAGTCGGAATAAAAATACTGTCGGGTAACTTATTTTCGTTATTACTACAAAAATAGAGTGTCTTTTAATGAATGAACCGGGAATCTATTATTCGATGACCTAAATAAGAGTAGCATCGTTGATTGGAAGTGTTGTATTAACACTTCTCTTATATATAAATATCAAGTCTATAAGATTAATCGTTTCACGAATATCGAAAGGAGTATCTCTATACTCTTTTTTTTTTTTTTAAATCTCGACGGTTATATTTAGATGGTTTATATTAGATAGTTAATTAACAGAAGGAATAAAGTATTTCTCAAGGATTTTATCAAATACTATATTCGCACGCTTAAGGATACAGTAGCAGGTAATTTGCAAGCATGAACAAGTCTCGTGGGAATGTGTGTCTGGGATTATGATGGGTAAATTGTTATAACTGTTTGCAGCAGAGAAACAATAATCTAGGATATATATATACATTTACTCCCTTCATATATATAAACATTTCTTCCCTTCAAAGAGTGAACTTTATGAACAGAGTTCAAAGTATTTGCTGAGAATTAAGTCCATATGACTGTTGTCATTACATTTTTTTCTTAAATTTAAGTTAGCTGCGATTTCTGCCATTTTAAAAGCCATTTTTTTGATTTTAAATTTGTCAAATTATCGAATCGTGTAGGAATTTTTTATTTCGATTATAATATATTTTTATAAATATCGAATTTCTTTATAATATTTAGTTTTTTAGAATTTTTGTTTTTTTCTTTTTCTTTCTTAAAATAAGTGATTGTGCTATATAGTAATCTGATCTAATCTCTGATTCTCTCCACTTTTTGAAATTGATAATTATTAGAATTATTATATAATTTTTAAAACGTATAAATGAATCGTAAAGAAAGTGCATTTCTAATTATATCTCTATATAATTATATTCTTTCTCCGGAACTCGATAATGGGTCTTGATTTATCCAGGCTGTTTGTGCCTCGTTTAAGCCGATTAATCAACATTCTATTCCACTATGGTTTTTGGTAAATCGATTCGATCGATCAATCATTGTTTACTCAGTATATTCATTGATCAGTCAGCCAATCAATTCGTATGAACTCGAAATTCTGATTTCGTATATACGTTTCCATCTTTTTTTTGGAAACAAGATAAAATATATAATTTAATAATAATATTTTCATAGGTATATTTTATAAATTTGTGATTAGTTTTATATATTTATTTTTAAATAAATTGATGAATTAATATTTTCGTTATATTAATTCAAATTTTTCAAGATTAATATTATATGATTATACAAACTTTATGATTCGGAAATAATATTCGTCGACGTGGATTGTATTTCCATTTTTCTCATTTAAATTTTCGAAATGTTTATCTCTTCAATACATCGATTTATTCGGACCAACGAGTTGCGTTATCTCGTATACGCGATTTCTACGTGATATACGAGATGTATTTTTTAATAAGATTTCAAAATTCCCGCCAATAAAAATAGGAAAATCAAATTAATAATAATTATATGATATCTTTTCCTAATTCCTTAGTCAATCGGCTATTTAATCTCAGATAAATTCGTTTATTATCGCACATCAATAATTTATAACGAATGTATGTAACAAATTTTGTAAAATAATGTTTGCAAAGAATGCAATTATTTATTATTTTAGTAAAAAACGAAAAGTTAGGTTAGAATAGATTAAGAGATAAATTTATTTATTATCAATTTTGTAAAATTATATTGTAAAAATGCAATTGTTTATTTTTAGTAAAAAGTTAGGTTATATTAGATCGAACGCTGCAGAAATTTTTAGACAATTCGTGAGATTTATGGATCGTAATTAATAATAGTAATGGCGTAATTGGTGATGGTAAAATAAGACAATGGTGTCACTTGTTTCGACAAGCATAAACAAATATTCATAACGGAGAACAAAGCGGTCGATTAACGATAATGATTGATGAAGCGATGAAAATTTAATGAAGATAGTTAATGCGAAAATTAACAGATTCGATATCATTGAACGAATTCTAATATCGCATATATTACTCTGGAATTAAAGATACTAGTTTTGACAGATTTCTCTGATATTGGAATGAAAAAATTGATGAAACAATATCAAAATTCATGCGAAAAGTCATTTACTCTTATATAGTTCTAAAGTAATTAGATTTTTTTACAAAAGTAATGATCATTTAATCGATTTTTCCATCGTAATTGTTTTTTGGATACATCAATGGATAATGCATCTTAAAATAATTATTTTTCTCAAATATAAATTCTTTTTATTGAAATGTTACTCTGATTTATTATAAATTATTTTGTAATTTTTGCTATATAAATTTATAGAATATTTCACTTGTTGATATAAGTCAAAAATTTCTGTTTTTGAATTACATTTTAAATGTAACATGTAAAAATTCTATAAATAATTCCAAATTGTGAACTTTCAATTTACTATTTTGATATTTTAATTCTAAATTATTCGAAAATATTTTTTCTAATAAAATATAATTTATGAGTTATTATAACAAATATGTAAATAATTTCACTTTATAAAATCAATATTATTTCATTCCAAGTTATTCACAATATATTATCGTTGTTTTCAAAGAAAATTTTAAGCAAATACAATATTCATATGTGAATATTACTTATAAAACATTCTGTCTTCTGGAAGAAAAGTTTTGAACGTTGCAATTTCTCTTTACGAAACAATTTATCGATTAAAATTATCGAAGTTACAACTATATCAATTTATATATTTCCAACTTTTGCAAAACTCACTTCCTTTTTTCCTTTCCTTTTTATTTCACCGACTCAAAAATAGATTAACGTAGTGGTGTATAATCCGAAGAAAAATTTTTAAATAACTCACTTATTCCTGTCTAAATAATTGTGTTACAAACTTCGATATTTACATTTCAACTTAAAAAGTTTCACGGTTGCGCTTCTTTCACGTTGATGCATATTATTCTCCTCCCCTTGTTCTCTTGTCTGGCGAAGCCGCGACTCGATTCTGCTTCAGATAGATGCATGTTTATTGCTGCATTAGCGCGGGACCGTTCCAGGATAAAGCCACCAGCCGGTAGGATTCCCTTGGTTTACTAGAGGATTTCGTATTTTCCCGCAAAATATCCTGGCCGGAAGATGCTGCTCATCTTGTTTTTTCGCACAAGTAGAAACAGGCCGGCAGAAGAAGAAATTTCCAACAGTAAACCTGGATGATTTATTGTGATTATTAATCTGATCTGATAGGTAATCGAAAATTAAAATTTAGTTTAGAAATGTTTTTGGAACGAAATAATTTTGATCTACGATAATTGTCTAGCGATAAAATTATTTATATTTATATTTTGGTACAAAATATAAAAGTTTTAAAGTTTAAAAGATCGAAATATTGTTGTTGAAACAAGTTACATTAATAGATGTAAGATAATCATGTATGAAATGATCGATCAAAGATTATTCCATATTGATATTTATAATTATGATAAATATGGTAATACATCAATTACCTGATAACAGAGGAAGAAAGTAACTAATATTCTTCGTATTCTATCGTATATTCTCTGTGGATTACAATATTACTTTCAACTCTATTAATCATGTTTCTCATGCTTATGCTTTTCAATTAAACATAACCTAAATTACATATAACGATATATTATAAAAATGCTAACGATAAATAATCATTGTTAACGTTTAAAAAATTAAAGATTAGAAAAAAGAAAGATATATACTCACACAAGAAATATTCACGTCATAATTTTAAAACATCAAAAAAAACAAATGATTTTCTGTGCTATTGCATACCTGCATATCATTGAAATATGAATAAATATATTTTAATTATTTTCCATTATTATTTCTATATATCCAAAATTACGATACATTCTCTTCTTTCGATAACACTATTGAAAGCGATAATCTATGAAAACAGATAAGAATAAAATAAAACTTTCCGAATATCGTGTTTGCAGTCGAAATTGTTATTATCGCGCAAAACAAACTACAAGTATAGTGTAACGTCTAAACTATAGAAACACAGCAGCAAAACGAGCCTCGACTGCCATGGGTATATTATTCCGCAATGGCGGAACGATTAGTCAGACTCCCCACGCACCGCTGACATTCGCACGCGCAACCTGCACATGATTAATAATCATAGCTGACCGTCGTTATTGGCGTGGACGTTATCGTTATCTTCCGCCTATTTGCTCGCACTTTTGAACGACGATGAATCGCGACGTTACTGTCAGAAATTAATCTGTCTATCACGTGATACGATCAAGTGTCTTATATATAAATATAATTAAATTTAAAAGCGTTATTTAGTTATTTAAATGACAAGTGGAAATAATTAATTGAAGTTTGTCAATTGTTTAAGTTTCGTAGAAATTTTGAAAGAATTTTATCGGAAGAGATGCTTATTGGAAATTGTTTATCGTGAATTTAACACCATTGGTGGAACTAGAGAGAAAGGTGGTATTACGTTGAGATTCCCTGCTGGTAAATTGGCGCCCTAGAGATTTTCATATTTTATAACTAGATCGTGGATGTTTATGCATTTATGGAAAATTTCAATGTAAAATTTATATCGTATGCAATGTGACACGAAATATCCAAAACAAATATGCATATTACTAACACTTAAATGAACGAATCTTATAATAATGAATAAATATAATAAAATTAAAAATGTTACTTCGTATAATAAATTTATTTAATCTTTTATATTTTCAAATATAAACTAAAAGTTTTTGAAATTATATGGATTGACTATCTATTATTACTGACTATATATTAAAAAATCATGGAAGATTGTAAATAATTATAATTTTTTTTAATAATATTAATTAACTCTTAATTAAATACGATTTTCTTATACTATAATTTTTGTTACACGTAAAAAAAAGTCTTTACCAATTGTATTAAATAATTAATACCGTTCGGCCCGTATTAATTTGATGCAATTAAATTAACAATTTAATTTAATGAATAAATTAAATATTTATCCTATTAAATAATAAACAGGAAATTAAACACAAAATTATTAACATCTTCTTTGAATTCTATTATAATAATTATATCAAATTATATCTAATTTGTAACAAGAATAACTGTTTTTTTATCAACAGATGATAATTTCAATAATAATTAAATAACGAAACCTAATTATATACCTGATGAAACTAAAATAAATCGCTATATTAAAATTTTTTCAATTTACTTTTATTTCTTCTTCCTCTGAACTAAACTTCATTCTAAACGTAAACCATAAAGTGTTTCGCACATTTGTCGAGACACTCGGCCTCCCCCTCCAAGTGATTCAACTCAAAAATAAGCTCGCACGACGTTGAACGAGTTGACCACGCAACTTGAAAGATTATATTTCGCGAATAGTACAGGCGAGCGCAACAACAAGCGTGATATTCGAGCGACGACATATGCGGCGCATCTCTGCAGAGGGACGACGGTAGAAAGGGATGAATTATTCGTTGTCTCCTGCACTCTGCACCCCGCGACACTGACACCGCGTTGTCCTGTCCGCCGTGTCGACCTTCTGCCCGTGACACTGTCATCTATAACGTTCGCGAGCATTCACGCGCGTCCCTCGTTTTTCTTTCTTTCTTTTTTTTTTTTTCTTCTTTTTTTTCCCGCCAAGAAACATACAAACATTCTTTACCCTCCGGTAAAAGTTAACTCCGCCCATTGTGGAGTTGTTCTTCGAATATTTCGAGTTCGGAATACTCTTCCTCGAAAGGAGGATAGAGAAAGGAATGTGTAAAACAAATGATTTATTTTGCGATTAAAATTAATTTAAAAATGAATTTAAAATTATTATTTTCATTTTGAGACTTCACGCTCTTGATTTTTAACGACGATATTAGATCTTATTACGTCGTACCAAAAAATCTAACGGAAATTTTATCCAATAATTCATGCACGGTGTTTAAGTGAAATTAATACACTTTAAATTTAATAAAAGCCCGCTCGTGACGATGCTTATTTATTTTGATAGCTGATAATAAATAAAAGACGTAAGAAAAGACAGGATGATTATATAAAATGAGAAAAAAAAAATATCGATCAATATAAATTTGAAAAAAAAGATTCTTTTCCTTTTAAAAATTTTATTATTAAGTTTGAAATTTTGATTATTTTATTCTTGAAACAAATATAATATCAAGATACAAAATTATGTACCAATAATTCTATAATTATTATTCTCACGTTATTTATAATAAAATAATCAAACAAGCGTGCAAATTCAACGCATTTCGAAGAGAATCAATTATGAAACGTTATTAAGTAACACATGCTAAAAAGAATTGATCTTATATGAAATTGCCTTTATAGAATCCAAGTTTCTTTACACATCCTTTACCACATTCTCTAATTACAAATATAAAAATCATTAGAGATGCTCTAACTTTAGTTTTACCCTAACAATAATACCATCCTTTTCTTTTCTTCTCTTTCTTCTTTACAAAAACTAAAATATCGATTCCTAGAGAAGAATATAAAAATTTCGTTGAAATCAGAAAAAATCGAGAAGATTTGCGACTCGACTTAAACGCGTCCCCACAAGAATAAGATGCACGGTGAAGCGAATCCATCGATGCTTCAACGAAGTGAGGAGGGAGGGGAGCAAACACGCTCGAAACGCTGATAACAATATATATTCGGGGACGGAGTTTCGCAGAGAAGAGGGAGGAGAGGAGAGGAGAGGGGAGGGACTAGGAAAGGAGGGAACGCCGGGAGTATGTGGAGGGGCGCGATTCGAGCGACGGGGGGAGCCAGGAATATCTGAGCTCCGTGGCGCTAATTAATTGGTCCGTAAATTAGCAGGCAACAATGCTCCTGGCCATCGTGTAACCAACGAATCAGGGAATTCGCCGGCACGCGTGCGAACGTAAGAATACGCGTGATCTATGCGGTATTCAACCCCATTCTACCTGGTATCGTCGTTGAATTTGAACCCCTCCTCCTTTAGACTAGGGAGCAGCATCTCCTCATCCCTTTGCATTCCCTCTTTTCCTCTTTCGATCGTCCGCCTTTTTTTCGAATCGAGAATAATTTCGACGAATTAATATCGCGTGATCTTGAGAAAAATATTCTGGAAAGTTGCTTTTTCTCGATCTTATACGAAGTCTTTTGTGTAAATCTTATAACTTATAAGTTTTCTTTTTATCGATCGATCAATCGAGGATAATCACATTTCGACAATTTCGATAAATTAACACATTGCGTACAAGTCACGAGATATCTCGTTTTAATGTTTTTTCGACTCGATGAGGAATTAAAAACACTCGAAGCAATAATAGGAAAAAGTAAAAAGAAATTTAAAAAAATATAAAGTTTGTTCGTTCAATAGAAAAAGGAGCGAAACCAGATATAATTGTAAATAATACTGCCGAATACCATTGCCAATAGCATTACCAAAAGAAGAATGCTTTACGAGATATATGAAGCATTATTCGAGTTTAAAGTGAATTAAATAATAATTAATCGATTTAATTTTATTTATATAATAAATAATAATTAAAAAAAAAATATAAAAAAGCCTATATAATAAATAGATGTATAAGAAATATATAGTAATATTTAAGAATACTTTATAAACGTGAATTAAAAAGTGCGAAAATGTGCGAATTTTGGAAACGCGTTGAGCGAGCACAGTGCTGAAAAAAGTATTCTAGAAAGTATTCAATTACTTACAATTTTTTTTATCGATCAATTAATTTTCAAAAGTGAAAAATGGACAAGAAATAGAAAATTTTGTAGGCCATGTCTGCGAATTTATAGTGAATCTTATAACATTGTTCGATAAAGTAGGTTTCTGGAATGTCTTTATGTAGCAATGCTGTTCTGTTCGGTCCGTTATTTACAGACGCGAATGCTCTTGGTCGTTTGCGATCAATGCCGAGGGCAAAACTACGGGCAGTGAAACTAGCTGAGTGGAGACTTGAGATTTTAGGCCCTATTGGGCTTAGTACTAAGTACTACATTGGCTGGGCTGTCCGCCACTCTTCCCCTGCACAGACTGAACGCTGTTTCGTAAGCTCTTTAGTAAGAAAAAAAAAAGCTATTCATAAAACGTGTACTTGTTAAGTAAAGTCGGGATTATGATATTATTTTTGCAAAATAAGATTTTTAAATAATTTTTTCTTTCCTTCGGCGTGATAGTTTCAATCATAAAAATTAATCCCAATATCACGATTTAGAAACGATTAAGAAAGATTAAATTTTGATCGCTGATAAAAATATACTTAACAATTGTATATTATTATTAATTGTATATTTCGAGGTCTGAACAAGTTGGAACAAACACAAAATTTGGTATACGAAATTGTACAGTTTATTTATTGATTATGAAAAAGAACTGGATTCTTAAGTATTTATTTTTTATATATACTGAGCGATCTTTCTTATATATTTCTTGATACGAGAGAATTATATTATTTGTTTTATACATGAAATACAAGTAATTAAAGAATATTTATTTTAATTCGTTGTATTATTATACCAGCTTATAATGTGTTTATTAAATTTTATGCTGATTTGAAAACGATGAATAAAATAGATAATAATAATAATGGCAGCAACGAAGATATTTGTTGCCAATAAATCGTATAATATATTTATTTTAAATAGATTCACAAAGACTCTATTGGAATCTAAAGAATTGAATAAATTTCGTTGTTGTATGAATACTAGATAAAATATTACAAAACATATCAAACAATTTTTTTCCCCTTATTGTTTAATAAAGAAAAGTTTTTTCCAACAAATATTTGTATCAATGCCTATAAAAAACAATTTTAATTCTCTTTTGTTCCAGATAAACTAAAAGCGTCTCAAATATTAATCTCTGCTTCTAGTTTGATTGTCGATGTGATACACCTCGGTAAGTTTCGATCTAAAATATCTTTAAAATAATAATAATAATACGATAAAATAGATTTTTGTCCCGATACATATATATATATTCCGATCGATCACGATCGAATTTATCCTAAACTGAAACTTGGAAAGATCCAACAACGATGCACCAACCGTACGAGAAACGTACGATTTTCATTCGGTTTCCCTTTTTTCCCGGGGGGAAAAAAATTCACGGACCAACGGGAATCGTGCTTTCCGAAAGTTGAGCGATCCAGAAAATCGCAACGTTGAAAAATTAAATGAAAGGAGAACTGGAAACAAAACGTGCCACTGTAAATGAATCGTAGTGACTTTCCATTTCGCTTAGAAAAAGAGAGAGAGAGAGAGAGAGAGCGCAGCGAACACAACAAGAGGGAGAAAAAAAAAGGAATAAAGATAAAAAGGTCGTGGAAAGGACGGGCATGGAAAGAGAGAGGATAGGCACGTAGGCACGTGCATCGACCGACGGGGGAAGGAAAAAAAACATCCATGTGCCTTTTACGAGATCTTCCATCGTAGTTTTCGGTCTTTTACAGCAACCGTTCTTTGTGTATACCTGCAGTAGCAGTCAGGTCGTAAAGGGTCGCGAATTGAGTGCACCTGTTGCAGAGACTCGTTGCAACTTATACATCGACCGTGTACAATGCGAAACACAGTTGCAAAGTCGTTTAGAATGATAATCTCGTTTTCTCTCTCTTTTCTTTTTTTTCAATGTTACAACTAGACTCCGTGGATTTTTGTGCAGTCAAAATAAGAAAATGTTATTGTTGTATTATGTCATATAAGACGCGAGATACAAGCATTTTGTGAGTTTAATAACAACGAGATATATAAAGAGATAATTAATTGTGAAGGATGTAAAATTACATTAAGCAAAATATTTGTATTATAGTGATCATAATGAGTATATATATATATATATATATATATATTGTGTTTTATTTTTAAATGTATCAACTCATTTAATTTGGACGATTCTGTCTTATATAAAGTCATATAGTGATTAAACGCGTTTTTTTTCTGATTGTATCACATTCGATAAATAATTGGAAATTTATGTATAGGAGAAATCTATATAAAAGCTTGTATTTAACCGTATATTCGAAGTTTGTGATTAATAAAGTATAAACTTATATTTATTAAATTTCTTTTATGAATGAAATAAAAAGGAATAGCGTTAAAAAATTCTATTTTGATGAATACTTGGAATAACAATGAAACGAAATCTCTGTTTTATAAATATTATTTTTTCACATCATACAAATATCATCATTCCAAGATTTTTTTCTCCATCAATTTCAATTTTCTTGCTGTTACTTTAAATTAGGAGTAGATCACGTAAACATCCAAGATATATCAATAGATAATCAATAGATAATAAATATTATCATGTAACATATGATAGTAAAGCTTCAAATACAGCCAAATACGAGAATATGCGATAAACTCGATAATTCTTTAGAATTATTCTTCCGATATAGCTGAAAACAATTTACAAAACGTTATATTTTCTAAATTAATTAAATATTTAATTATAATTATTTATATTATATACAAATCACATCATGCATTTCATCTTCCATTTGAAAAAAGAATTATCCAAGAAGCAGAGAGATAAATCGCCGTTTAATTCGCTTGATCGAATTAATTGGCAGGAAGATAATAACGATAGATGGAATCGATGCATCCCTGTGGCTGGCGAACGAAAAAGTTCCATTCAAGCGAGGGGGACGACGTATAAAGTTCACCTCTTCGATTTTTCACAGACCTTTTTCACAGAGCTTAATAAGTGCGTTTAGTCATTGGGCGAGCAGATAAGCCTGTACACGCAAACGGGACAGGGAACGTTTTGAACGCGACCAGTAGAAACGTTTTGTCGGTGAATCGAACGCGGCGTTATTGGCTGGAAGCTTGATAAGGGAGGTGTCCTTCTCCCTTCCCCTCCCCTTTTATCCATCGTTGATAAAAAGTTAATCGTAAATGATCGTAAATTCAATTTCAACACGGAGCCAAGGGGGAGAGGGGGGGAGGAGGAGGAATGCTCCATGCAAATCGTTTGATCGAGTTTGCGCACGCTCTGTTTCGAACGAAACTTATTCAGTTTCAAACAGGATAATCTGGTTTTCCTTTTTGATTTCACATTTATAAAAAACGATTTCTTCTTTTTTTCTATTTTTCTTTACGTTAGAAAGTGTATAGTTCATTAGAAATATAAATATTTCGATATTTTTACAGCAGTTATTGCATTCCTTTTAATAATGCGTGATATTGACGTTGTATATCATATTTAGAGAAAGAATCGTGTAATATCGGAAAGCTTTTCATTTCCATCATCAGATATTAAAGCTTTGTTTGATGAAATGACAAATGAACGTGACAATTCCTTGTAACGTATAATAAGCTATATTTTACTACACATATACTGTACACACGAAAAGTTATATTTAACCTATATTATGTTCAAAGTTACAATTATTACCAGAAAATTCTATTCTAAAATCCTGCTTTAAAATTTGCTGTTGAAATTATTATATCTCGATCCATGCACGTATTTCTCACAGGTGTCGAAACGGAGAAAGCTATCGATAGCCGAGAGGAAATTGCGGAATCTCCGTTCGATACTTCCTTGACTCGATTTTGTGTACAAGCGCGGCCGTTGTCGAGCCATTAGCGAGCCACTCCGCTTTTTCCTCCATTTTTTTTTGGTCGCTTCTGTTTTTACGCCAACACCAGCACGGGAGCTCATAAGGTTTCTTGTTCGTTTCTGTCGACATTTCATGTCGCCGAGGTAACGATTTCTCCTCCAACGAAAATACGATCCTCTAACGAGTACAAAGCAATCAGACCTTTTTCCCCTCCCACTTTTTCCATCCATCCCTTATTTTGCATCTCCCTGTAATCCTATTATTTCCTTTCAACAACAAGTTGAACGTTCTTTTTTTAATCGAAATAAATAGATTCTTCAGCGACCTGTTAATCGAATCAATCTCAAATTCTTCTGTTGATATTTAATTTCACGGCTCTGTATTTTTTTCTTCCTTCTGCACTTCGTCTCAAATTCAAAAAGAAAGAAAAGAAAGTGATCGGCGACTAGATCAACGGACGGCCTCTACAAACGTGTGTACAGGTTTAGTATCGCATACCGTGTCATTGTCACTGCTCGTCCACACCTTTGTACAGGCAAGTAGATGCGGGCAACGATATCGTGTTGCGAGCTTTTTTTTTTTTTCTTTCTTTTAACGAAAATTCACGCTTCAGATACATCGTACACCATCTCAGGATGAGATTTCCATCCAGTGAAACTATCACGGTAACCTACATAAGAAGTCTTTTGCATAAAGGCGATCTCTGAAGAAATGTGTGCCCTGTGCCCTCGTGGGAATGAAATCAAATGGATCTTGCAGAATTGCAAGATATTAGGAACTGGAATTAGAACGTTTCTTCAGAATCTTCTCATTTTATTAGCCTTAGGAATTTCGAATTTCGCAAATCTAATGCTATGACTAATCGATTTTTGTCATTGAGGAATATTCGATAATACACGTTTCTTTCTTCCATTCAAGATGACTAATCATTTATTAAAAAATAGTCGGTGAATGAGATCAGATCAAATTGTAATTATTTCTTTATTCATTTTTTTAAACGTTTCTCAATGTATAAATTATTAATGTATAGAAATAATTGATAAAATTTACTAAAAAAAAAAAAAAATGTTGAAAATTGTGAGCGGTTCTAATTTTTTAGAAATTACAGGGCTGGCTATGACGCCATGGTTGTGCGACTCTGTTCAGGTTTTTGTTGCAGTTTCGAAGTGAGATTTTCTATTGAAAACTTCAATAGATTTTAAGGTCCACCGCTTTATCTTTCGCTCGATTGAATTGCAATAACAACAATAATAATTCATTTTCCATTCCTCGGATTGAGAACAAATTTTTTTCTAGATAGATGTTTCTACTAACATTAATGATTCCTTATCCGAAGTATTTTCTATTCCATCGAAGTAATCATTTTCAAATAGCAAATAGTTTTTACGAATTGCCATTAAAATATAATATTCGAAGTATTATTTCTTTACTATTAATTACTATTCCAAAGAAATATTTCGTCAAAAGAAAAAGAAAAATATTTATTTACTATAATATCTACCGAAATACGTTCGAAATTCTTCAAATTAAATTTCGAATAACAATATAATTTATTCCGTAAAATATTTAAATAAATTTCTTTTGGATCCGTTCGGATTTTAAAAATAATTACCATTATACCGGTTCGAGAGAATCATTATTTTTACATGGATAAATAAAAGATGGGGGAAAAGGAGCGGAATAATAACGTGTATCCGCTCGCGCTTTCGTTCGATTCAAAACCGCAGTATCCCCGACTCTAAAACCGACGTGAATCGTGTACTACGTGTAATGGAATTAGATTATAGGCGTGACCGCGAAATCGCATTCGAGCCGTGACAAATTATTTTCCGTCAGGAAATATACAGTTGGAAGAATTTTCGGTGATCGATGGCAACAAGCCGTGTAACCACGTGTTGCGATATCGATTAACTTACAATGCTCGTGCATAATAATTTATTTATCTCGTATAACATACTTTGACGAATTGCTTTATTTTCCAGATCGTAAATTGTCAAATGGAACAACAAGAGATGTTGAGAATAAGAGTTATTTTAAATAGTAAAGGAGAAGATGATAATACTTACTTTTCTAGGTTTGTTAGTTTCTCTCTCTTTCTCTCTCTCTCTAAAATTTATTAATTCATAATTTAAATTGTCATAAAATGTGAGCATTTAAATTGACTAGAATTGTATAGGCGTGATGAAAAGAAAAAATTCTATTATACATAATTTCTATTATTAATAATTTCTATTGTACATAAAAATCACGATATATTATCATTTTGTATAATACCATAATTTATAAATGATTTATTAATCCATTCACAGTTTAATATTATAGAATTATGGCTTTCTAATAAGAATTCTATTATAATTATTCTATTCTGTTATAATTTATATCTATTAATTCTATTCCATTGAAACTCTATTTTCTTTTTTTTTGCTATACATTTAATTATTGCACGTCCAATAAATTCAGGTATAAATTATTTGTTTATTATTTATATGCGTCGAGAAGATTTGTTAGATTCTTTTTATTCTTATTTTTAACTTTGAGTTTATCTAAAAAAAGAAAAAAAGATATAAAAAGTCAAACTCAGTTACAAATATTGACTTTTATTAATTTACGTATATTATTAGCGACATTTGTATTTCATCTAGTTTATTTCTTTGTTCGAGTCATTGATGCATATTTTATGAAAGTAACAAGAAGGCTTGATCAGCAAAAGAATTATAATATCATCCTTTTCTTTTGGTTGCATACATATGTATCTCGAGATTATTTCTTAAAAAAATTTCGAAATTTCGAATTTTCAATTCGTAGATTATTAAATTTATAGATTATATGATTTATAGATTATTAACAATTAATTTAAGATTATCATAGATTATATTTTTTTTTTTAAAACGAATTAAATAATCGAAAGATGCAATGTAATAAGCGAATAATTATTTCCAAAATTAAAATTCGCTAAGAAATATATAATTTCAATTTCCTTTCGAATTTATCATCTCTTTTCACATTGATCGAATACCTTACCTTATTTAACTTTCAAACCGATTTTATTTATCGCATATAGCAATAACGAAAGAAACGATATTTAAACAAAGCCCGTATCGTGTCGTTTGTATTATACGCAATTATAAAGTATGCGAAATATCTTTTAACCGATGCGTTTATTTCGCTCCTAGGCTCCCGTTTGCGTAACTGCTTTATCGATCCGTTACCGAATGTCAATAAGCGGAGTGATTTATGCACGTGTATCACACAACATTTGCAATTGGAAACGGCATCGTTTCAATCATCAATAGGATCAAAATAGGGAGGGCATTATCTGGCAATTTCATTAATGTACCCGATCAAATAATTACTATTTGTCGTAGTCGACCTATTTTTATTTAATTTCGTATATAAAAGTATATATAGTCATAGTCGAATAAATGCACAAAGAAATACCGATACCATTCTCCATTCCTCCTCCGCCGCCTCCTCCTCCTCCGTTCATGGATGAGGAGGAGGATCCTTTTGAAACGGCCGTGTACAACATTGTACTTATACGCTTTTATGGTCGATAATAATTTTCCACGGAACATATCGTTACCTCGTGCATTTTCCATACTAGTTTGCCAGTTTCCCGAGATGTTCTGGAATCATAGCGAATCAATACCAACGGAATGTTCCACCCACGTAGTTCAAGCAGCGCGCGTTGGAATGCAATATCTCACTATTGCGTTATATTAAATAAGTTAGATTACGTACGGTTATAACGAGCCTATTTGCGGTAAATTTAATAAACGTCGTTGCTTCCAATCTGTTTTTTTTTTCTCCCTTCTTCAAAATCGAAAATTAAAAAGATTTGGTTCGATCCTTTAGTTTCGTTCGATATCTCTTTGCGAGGATGGTCGATGGTCTTGACTATTTTAAACACGTTAAAGATTATACATTTTTTACTCTCAAATATATATTCGTGCCTAGAACGATCTCTAATTTTTCACAAGAAAATTCCATATATATATATATTTACCGATCGATCGATTTATCGATCGAGGAGCACTGAAAAAAGAATCGTGGAAGCGCGAGGCGCAGTCAGCTCGTTACTCGGCAAGTAAAGACTGGGCTCTTGCCGCACGCGTGTATTGGCTCGCGGTATGGTTCGATTAACGTGACGATGCATCCTTCCCATAAATACACACACCGACACACCGGGTATAGTTAGCGAGACGGCGATGCGGTCGCCTTAAATTTGCGGGCTAACGTTACCTTAAATTTTCCTCGCTCTCTCGGGAGCTTAGAGTGCTGTTCTACATCGTGTTTCTTGTTTATCGAATGGCCCGTTTGCTACGACGATTAATTCGTTGCCTCGTGTCGCGGTTTTGTACCTCGGGACGTGCCGATATACGCGCCCGTTCTTCCGTGAGCTTTGGCGCACAAGCCTTCCCCCACCACACTGGTTACCAGACTAGATTCTTTTAAAGTGATCTTTTTAAGGGAGGGGGAACTATGAAATAGGATGCATTAATTGTAGTTGTGTGTGCGGTTCTGAAGGAGTGAAGGGAAATAAGAATTATGTAATTATGCAATTTGTATAAAAGGTAAGGTTTCTTTAAAATTTTTGAAAATTCTGTGCAAATATTGAGGATGTCGATGCATGGGTCAATTCTAAAAAGAGGTTAAAGTAAATATAAAAATTGGACGGTTAAAAGAAATAGAAAAATGTCGATTCAAGTTAACTTATTTATTAAGTTATGAGCAATTTCCAGATGGAAAGAAAGTGAGACGAAAATTGCTCGTAATTTAATAAATAAACCTCGATTGATATTTTTGTGCATCAAGTTTTGTATCTGTTTTGAGTTAAAGAATCGATCTTTCAAAGGTGTTCCTATAAATATATGAACACCGTATATATGGCTGGTATATGACATTGTTTTTGAGTTACGACTTATTTTATATTGCAATAATTTATGTCATGTATAGATAAATGTTGGCTTTTTTTTTGTATAATTTGAGAACATAAAATAAGATAAATAAATTTATAAAAACTATTGTTTATGGAGTTGTTATTATGTATCTAAATTATATATAATGAAGGAAGATTATTATACGAGTATGTTATGATAGTCGTAAAAATGAATTGTTCCAGCAATGAAATGACTTAATCTTACAGAATATCGTTAGACTTTGTGAGTTAAACTCTCAAGAACAATTTCTGAATTATTATTTGCTTATATTGGTATGAAAATAAATGAATAAGTGACTATTATATATATAATATACGAGAAAATTTATTAGGCAATATTTATACGGTTTATTTTCGAATTTCAATCTATTAAAATTCTCTTATTTTACATTGTTGTACATATTATGATATATACAAAATTCTAATTATATTTCTAAAATAAAATGATTAGAGAAAAAAAATTTTATTGGATAAAAATAAATTTGTTTTGAATAATTTAAATTTTGCTAAAGTACAAGAAAAACATAAATATAAACTATTTTATATCTTTCTTCATACTAAATTTGGTTAAAATTCAAATTAAGTTTTTAAACGTTATAGCTATTTCTAAAACTTTCACATCCATAGAATTTTTTCGTTATTATTATTATTGTATTATATTCGAATAATTATAAATATTCTTATATTAATGTTTCATTTTTATTAAAAAATGTTATTATATTCAATTTATACTTTTATTACATTATAAAATATTATCCTGATATTATATTCTATTCTTAATCGTTTTAGAATACAAAAAATCGTGTATAATTTCAAACTTTTTTTTTATAGTATGGTATATAAAAATGTCAATAAATAAAAACAATCAAAAAATCTGACAATTATTGCCTCGTAAATATATAATTATGAATAATAAGCAAATAAATTAATAAATTCCATTTTATTCTAACGCACGATTCGTTACGAGTACAAAATGATTCCAAGTTTAACACAATAAATTCTATTTCGATCGTGTTACATTACAAGCAAGTACTACTTTAGTCATTATCTTCTTAACGATAAAAAAAATATTAATGCGCGACTAAAGTATCACGTACGTATTATATGTAAAAAAAAAAAAAGAAAACAAATTTCTAAAAAATTCATTTTATCAATAAAAAAATTTTATTTAATCCAAAAGTAAGAAAATATATACATACTTGATATGAACTGGAACGAAACGAAGCCCAGTCGGTAAAGTGTGAATCGATTTATGAAATGAACGTGGAAAAGAAAAAGAAAAAAGAACAAAAAAGGAATGTATACCGAAGCACGATGAAGAATAGAGCGTCGGTCGTTAACGAGGGGGGTTGCTCGTCCTCGAGGATGATGCGGCGTGGTGTGTGCAAGTGGTTCGTTCCCGGCCGGTCCGATCAACGTGTGACACGGTGCGTCGTCAACGTAAATAGACGTGGAGGTGGCCGGTGGCACCGGTGCCACCGGTTGCCACTTTGCGGGTAAAGCGTGCACACGATCATTGGACGCATGCGCACTACCGTTATGTCAGTTTATAGAGAGGCTGAGTACACCCCCTCTTTCACCCGTGCACCCTTCGCCTGTCCATCGATGCGTTCTCCTAACCAACCCGAGTGGGGGTAGAGCTCTCCTCTCCGCGGGCTATCCTCTAGGAGGATATCAAACTCAGTCGCAAAGCGTACGTTCGCGCGTGTGTTCGTTTGCGAGTTTCCCTTATTCAAAGACAAAACTTGCTTACTTGCTTGCTCGTCGCGTGACTTTCGTCATACTTCAACGCGCTCTTCGCCGGATTCGATTTGTGCTTTCGTTTCCAGTTGGAACGGTTCGTTTATCCATGTGAGTGGTGAAACGTCGAACAATCTCCCTAGATAGTGACTTGTTGAACTTATTATTACGAAATGAGGTGATTATTCGTGATGGAGTCAGACGTGTGAAGGGCGAAATGAATTACTGAAAGATATTTTAAGAGTTTTTTGGGGGAACGTTTCTTGCAAGATCGATTTATTCGTGATAGATTTGAAGGTTAGGTTATTCGATGATATAGTTCACTTCAAATTTGAGACTGTTCGATATATTTGTCAGTGTCACTTGTCAATATCGATGGAAATTCTTACTGATATGGTTTCATTCCCCCTGGCAAAACGTTGAAAATGTGAATTTTCATTTATCATCTCGAGATTGAAATAAAGAAATATCGACCTCGCATAGACGTCACCGTGTCTACTTATGCCTGCCAATGGATCTCTAAATTTCGTCCTTCACCCGGAAAAAGGAAATTGAAGACCATCGAGGTTCGGTTTAGTGCCAGAATCAATAATTCCAACGGCAGGCGAAGGCGGGACACGCGAAATATTCTGGCAAAGGAGACGATTACACGGATAATACCGGTCCATTACTCTGTTGATCAGAAGAATTACGAATCAATCGATATGCCGCGACCTAAATCGACGTAAATTAGTCTTTTTCTGTTGCTCTCTCGAAAGTCGCAAATAAAAGAGTCGAATCGATAATCCAAAACGAGTCGAGGAAAAACTTTTCCCGCGGTCGAGGAAAACCGATACTACTTTGCTTCTTATTTTCATACAAAGTATTTCGAAAGTTTTTTTTTCTTTTTTTCCTTTGTTGCCACTGCAAGCAAAATCGTCGACTTTTAAATTGATCGAGCAGATTCGTATATTCGATAATGGATTTCGAATCAACGATTATATTGTTTCGTTTTCTTTATTATATTTTCCTTATGAAGAGAGTTATTATAAAAACTTGGATATACGTTCGTGTGGTTTGATCTATAATTTGCGTTATATGATTTATGAAAATGAATAATTGCCTTAAAACTCTATTGAAAGATACTCTATTGAAATTCATTCGATAAGAAATCGTTTTTTTTAATCGCGACTGTCACAATATTGTTCCACAGATTTCCACATAATGCGTCTCGTTGGTCTTCGATTTTTTTCTTGTTTTTGCTTGTTTATCTGCTCGTTCTCTATTCTCCGCTCTTCCTGTCTCTCGTTCGTGGGAAATAAAAAGCTAACGGAGAAAAACGCAGGATAGGATTTCCGAACAATAGGCAAATTTTATCTCTAAATCGTTACGAAAAGTTGACGGATTTTGCTCTTCTATTTTTCCAATCTGCCTTATCCGATCGGTTAATTTATCGATCACACGGTTTCTAATTTATCGATATTTGAAAACATATAGAAAGCATTTAGAAACATCAAACGAATTATCGAGAGATAGTTTTATCCGAGCAAATTAGGTCACTGGTATCGTATTGCCGAAAATTGATCGACAAGCCATTGATCGAATCCTTCTTCCGTTTTGTTTTTTTTCCTCTAGTATGATGTTTTCTTAACGATAATTCATCATATCGTTAAGTCCATAACGGTTCTCTCTCTCTCTCTCTCTCTCTCTCTCTCTCTCTCTCTCTCTCTCTCTCTCTCTCTCTCTCTCTCTCTCTTCCTTTATTTCTCTTTTTCTTTCTCGAAAGAGCAGACGTCCATCGAGGTTAATTTATTGTTAGACGAGGTTAATTTATTGTTAGACGAGGTTAATTTATCGATTATTCGTTTTGACACTATTGATTGTTAAAAAGCAAGAAGAGCGGAGAGAATTAAATCTGAATCAAGTGTATAACATGAGGAAGTATGCCTGTAATTTCCCAGGAGCACGTGGATTTCCGGTGACATAGCCGAGGATCACGATGAGTGTACTGCACGAGAGAAACCTTGAACTTGAATTGCTGAAGATCGTCGAGGCCTCGCTGTCTTAACGACTTGTTTTCATGTAAGCTAAAAATGAAATTGCATTAAGAATTTAAATTAAGAATTTTTTTTGTATATATATATATATAACATGATTCATATTATAACATGAAATATATAAATATAATTCTTTGAATTCATATAATATAAATGTATAACTTGAAAGTATAACTTATCTTACATCTAATTATTATAGTGCTGAATAAGTATTATAATTAAAAGAAGAAATTATACATTTTACATATTTATTACATATTGGATATATCTTCTGATTAATAAGACTGATAATAAGCTTTAAATTGAACACGAAATAAATATATACATCTTATAGTTTGTATATTCATTTATTTATTTATATCTTTATGATGTTAAAGATATTAAAAAAAAAAATGTTAAATATAAGATTTTGATTCAGACAAAATAATATTGATAAGGGATTAAAAAATTGCTTTAGGAAAATATTTGATCGAATATAGTAGATATTAATATTTGCTTGAAGAAACTTTTACATTGAATGATATCTAATAAACATTTTGAAATTATTTTACATCATGTTTCATTCATTTCCATTTTAATAGAAATCTATTTTTAATTATCTTTTTTTTAAAAATAAAAAAATCATTGAATCGATTTTATTATGTACAGTATAGTACAACATTATTCCACTGAACAATATTTATTTATTTATTTTTATTTCGGTACAAACCGCATAGCTCGTCAAATCATGTTTCTGTTTAATTCGATATATTCACGGTTATTTATATAATTTCATTTTAATTTTCATTCAGTACCGTTACAATATCATCTAAATGTTTTTCTTCTTTTCTCGCGTCGTAAAAATAATAATTCTACTTATCTATCTTCGTCGTTGAAAATTATATTTCTTCAATGAGCAAACTTTGAGCAGGTTTCCTTCCAGCTTCTTTTTTTATATAAGACATCGTTGTTTTCGTTTAATATAACTGTTACATATACATATCATCATTCTATACATATTTTTTATGTTAAAAGTCTCGTTCTTTCAGTGATTTTTTTCAATAAAATAGCAATACAATCCATAGCTTTCTCTTGTGATCCAAAGTTTTTCAATTATAAAGCTTTTCCATAAGTTTTCGGAATTTTTAAAAGATCATATATGATTATTTTTTAAAAAATTTAATATATTTTTTTTAGAAGATTTTACAAAGATTGCACATTGAGCTTCTAAATTAACAATAATTTTAATAATTCTCCAATTTTTCTCTAATTTTTTAATTGATAAAATTCGAATTTTTTCTGTTTTTCACGACTTATTGTATCTTGAATTATATATACGCTTGTAAATAAGAATTCTCAAACGGAGAAAATGTAAGAATCAAAAATATAACAATCATTTTGTCAGGATTCACGTTTAGATTTTATCCTCCGATTTTATTCTTGTATTGTAACTTCAAACCTCAAAATTCATTGTATTTACATTAGAATCTATTCGATATGCAGGATGTTCTGTTATTCGTTTAATGAAAATGATTCCTCGATGAGAAAATTTGTTTATTCGATTACTAATCTCAAATTCCCAATTTTTGAAAAACTTTCAAGTATGAAAAGTATTTTTCTCTTCCTCAGAGTCATTGAATTGGAAATCGATTAAGTTCATCTTAATGGATTTTTCAAACGCGTCTCTTTTAATTCTGTCTATAAATTGCATTATCGACATCCTCTAAATTCTTCCTTTCTAACTTTGATTTGTTTGGTTTGGATATTCCCTGTAATATCCATTATAAGATTTATATTAAGAAAGATGATTCCAGAGGAGAGAATAATTTTACGTGAAATAATAAGTCGAAAATATGGAATGAAATTTTTTTATTTCACATTTCATCTTCGATTAAATTAAATCCTAAAAAAATTATCAAGTACACAAGCGAAAGTGAGAGTATGCTCTGATCAAACACGAGTGAATTATCAGTAAAATTGTAGGAAAATATAAAATAAATTTTTTCTCTTGAAAGTTATTTTTCTATGCTCGATTTTCTGAAAAAAATGAATTTAAGCAATGAAATTATATTTTCACATGTGAAATCTATTATTATTATTTAATTCGTATCTAATCGAGAGTTAATTATAAATTTTGATTCAAAACAAACAAAGATTTAAATAACAAGATTTCGTTCTTCCTTTTCGATATAATTTCTTATGAAGAATTTTCATAATAATTTTCTTGTTTTAATAATTCAAAATATTCAAATATATCAAGTCTCCTATCATTTTATATCCTATCACGTTATATTTAATTAGATTTGATCTAAAATAATATTCTCATAAAATGAATTTATGAGAAAGAAATTCACGAGCTGTTTGAAATTGTTTATATATTGCAGGATTAAAAATTTTCCCAGCTATTTATTTTTCTTATTGCTAAACAGATAGAAAATTTTCTTGTTAGATAGATAATAAGATTTTTAAAAAGGATTAAAGTGATGATATTTTTTTTTTCTAAAATAAATCCTCTTCTTTAACAAATTGTTCTTTTTCTCACGTGTGATCCTATAATTTTCAAAAATATTGATAATTCGTATTAATAATAAACCGTTTCAACAAATATAACTTATAATCCCATTTATTATTTTAAGTTAAATATAAATAAATTATTCCAACCATACTAAAATCAACAATATTAAAATCAACAAATATACAGGATCATAAAAGTTTATAAAAAGTCTACAAAAACGATTACTTCATTTATACTATATATTTATCAAGTCACAAATAATTTATTCAACTTTATACCGGTTAAAAATAGGAATAACGTTATTTCCATCTCGCTTTATCTAACACGAGCTTCGATAAATGCTCATAGCTTAATAATTCGCCAAATACCAGTCTTTATATTTCTTTTAAGAAATTGATTCTAAATTAATCAATGCTTCACATTCTATGAAAACGTACATATTTAAACGTCTTATAAATTAAAGGATACTTTTATTAACCTTTTATTAACCCTCATCCAGATATTGTACAGTTTTCATTTAATATAACGTGGCACAACATATTATATTCATTTGTTATTAATGTGGAACGAGAAAAGTTGGTCGATATTATAAACTCGTCGGCTAACTGGACGATAGAAAAAGTTTGACCATTTTGCTCGTCGCGTTATGATCCCATTAAAATTTACACCGGTTTTAACTTAAGCCACGTAATAGCCGAAACCGTTGAAGCAATCTCCTACAGTAAATTCACGTTGCTCGAGCATATATATAGTTTCGCCCTTTTGCATCACTGTTTTCACGCCAATTCAAACAATTTCTCGAATCTAATCTGCTCGATTAGCAGAAGATGCAGTAATGGAACGCTTGGATGAAAAGAAAACGTGCATTTCACACGTTCTGCGTTTTGGGTTTGATTGAATTTGACGCGATATACGAAGACAAAAATGAAATTGAAAAAGAAAATTTGAAACATGAGTTAATTCTGGTTTGAGAAAATTATAGGGGTGTGTATAATATTCTTATTCTATTTATATATTCGCAATAATTGTTTAATAGCAAATTGATGTAAAAGTAAACGTGACAATTCTTCAATTGTTCACAACATTTTTACAGCTCAAGGTATAATGAATCGGATGGAGGGAGTCGAAAACAAACTCGCTCGATTCTTATCGCTATTTTAAAAATTATGAATCATGAAAATTGTTATCGTATGAAAATCGTAATGTAGGATCATTTAAAAAAAGCAAAAATCTACGAGAAAAGAAGAAAAAGTGGAAAGCCTTGAGAAAACGTGACAAACGAGTTATAAGTATCATTAATTCAATAACCGATAATGAATAATAATTTTATTTATTATATATTCAATACAACGTACAAAAAATAATACATAAATAAAAATCTTTATTATTAAATTAAAATTTACATAATTCTATATAAATAATTGTAAAATTAATATTAAAAAGGTGGCATTTTGAATGTCAACAATTTGTGAGAAAAATATCTTTTCTTGTAACGAATCGTTAAAACGTTATGGGAATAATCTTAAAATTCTCAACCAATAAAATAAATGATATTTAGTAAGTTATTTATCCAATAATTAACGGTAGAAGCAATAATATATTTCCTTATCGTTCATCACGAGTATTAAGAACACAAAAGAACAAATGTCTATATATCACGACCATCTATCAAAACTCTAACACTGATTTGACATATGAAACGGTTCGTCTGAAATTGAGGAGAACGTGGTGGCCAAGAATTTCAACTCCCTCTTCCTATTCGTCTGGATATGAAACGCTGCGAGAGGAATAATGTGATGGCGCGCCATGTTGTTGAAATCGCATGCTCAAACGTTGAAATTAGAGGAACTTTAATTTTCCAATTAGATAATTTTTTTTGAAAGCTTACAACACGTAACGATATAAAAAAAAAAAAAAGAATTCGAAACTTTTGCAATATCTCGAATGTTTATTTCATAATCGAATTAATAAATGAATTTAGAAATTAATGAATATAATTTTGTTATTTATTCCAAATTTTTTCTCGATCAATTTATATTTATAATTAATTTACAACAGATTTTTTTTTGTCTGTATAATAATAACAATTGAAAGCTAGAACAAAGCTAGATTGACTTCCAACCAATATTTTTTTTCTAAATTAATTATTATCGCCTCATTTCTTAACCAAATCTTTACATTTATTTCGATAAAATTAAACTCGTTAATTAAACTCGCCTCAATAAATTTTCTATGCTTGAAATGATGTCCATGATTGTCGATCTGTGTCGTTGGTCAAGCATGATCGATTCCCAATAGAAATCTAACGTAATTTAACGTAATTTCTACTTTGAAGGAACGAGAAGAACTTTCATCTGTTGTTAAGAAAGTGATTCATTTATTTAGAATTTCATCGTTCAATATTACACGCTATGCGCACTGTATATTTGCGTCATCGTGTTTCCCGCCCGATCTTATCTTATTTCGGCGAAATCTTATCCTTCGAAACTTCGGAAAACTTTCATTGCCGTCCGTTTCTCTCGTTTCTCTTCGTTCGTGTCCGTGCGACAGAGCGGTGGATATTTTGTTACACTTAACACAATCGCGTTCGATCGAAATTACGACACGCATCGCGGTTTCAACACAGTCGCGGGAATAATCGTTTTTCGCTCGAGTTAACCGTTTCTCCGAGTGACGAAAGTTTCGTTTGCTCGGGGGCTCTTGAAATCAAGTTCTTTTTGCATTGAACGTGTTCGATTGAGTTTAATAGAAGGAAATGATTGGTTTTTCGCGTCAATAAGAATTTATTAATTTCATATTTACTGTACTTTTATATTTATTATATATTATTTCATTTGTATTTCGTATTTACACACGAAACGAGAAATGAGAAAGCAAGAAATGGAAATCTTCTTCCCGAAGAAAATGAAATTTTCTATTAAAATTGCGATTTAATAAATAAATATAAATATGATGTTATATTTAGTATCTTTTCATTTGACAGATATCTGTAATAGATTTTTTTTATTTTTTGAAACCGGATTTTAATTGTTGACGTTCGTTCCATGTTCGGCAAAATTATTAATTTCTGGTTCTTTTTTTTTTTTTTAAATAATGTTAATAATTATTATCACAGCTATGCTGATTAAATTTTTCAATATTTTCCCCTACAAATTTTAATCCCGCATCGATGCGACAGAGTTTTTGTTCCAATACCGGCTTTCGTTAAATATTCCTGATATTTAAACTCACTTCAGAGGATGCAACTTTCTCGCAAAGTTGCGAGATTACATTTTATATTGAATCGACTCGATGATTGTTGAACAACTATTCGTTATAGAAAATTGATAGAAAATAATAAGAGTGTTTTACAACGGAATCTAATCTATGCAACATCCTCGATAAAAATAATTTAACGAATTTAGAAATCGATTTATTGCCAGTATTAATAATAAATTTTGACCTCAATCCCTATTAAAAATCTCAACAGTATATTCTAGCTAGAAAAATTTTTATGATCAAGAGAGGTTAAAAATTAATAACGTTGGTGAAGGAATTCGAATAATGAACAAAATCTTCTTTGGCGGGGATTTTAAAATAAAATAAAAAATGATTATTTAATTAATACGTAGTGTTTCTAAATTTCTGGAAAGAAACATTTTTCTTTTTCTCATTTCCTCACTTTTGTTATACGTCATATTATATTATATATTAGATTTTTTTCAATTTTTATTCCATTTCTGTGAAAATTGTTAAAACATGGATGATATTATTATAGGTCAAGTGTACAAGTATCAAGTATTCTAGCATTACATGTATATTATATGCATATCATGAATATCATTCTCAATAATTTCTGTGTCGAATTATAAATATGTTAATATAATTAATCATTGTTTTATTCTCAATGACGCAGAAATCATTGTTTTTTTCTCATCCTCTTTTCCATACAAAAATAATCAATTATGAATTAGAACCGATCTATAATAGTATAAATTCGCATTAAAAACTTATTATTTTATTATTGACTTTCTTTACTTTGATATTGCAATAATATATACAGATATATATACAAGTATATAAAAGTAAAAATACAAATTATTATTTACAAAAATTCATCTTCCTTCCTTTAATTATCGAACAAAAATTTTTGATAATTACCAACGAAATTTTCGAGAAGAGGATTGATTTGCATGAAGAGAAAATAACCAAGAGAATCCATTTATACATATGATATTCTTTCTCAATAAACACAAAATAAAAGTTTTCACGAAGAAAAATATTGCCCGAATTTCTGGGACACGTATCGAAGACACATATTCGCATCAATCATTATTATTAAATTTAAAAAAATTCAACTTTATCGACAATTATAACCTTTTTCACTCTGTTATATTCGTGAAGATAACATTTCTATCGTAAAGATAACAAAATAGTCTCGACCGGTTCACTTTCAGTACAAATGAATAACAATCTCCTCTCTAGAGGCCCGGATAATAAACCGCTAATAAAATTTCACGCGTAGAAATATGACTTGTCATCGTATTTCGAATCCGTTAGGTGGTTCGTTCGTTCGCCAGAGAGCAGACTGAACTTAGCGCAGATGTCGCGGTTAAATTCGTAGCGTTTCGCCGCAACTTCAGCCGCAACTTCAGAAACCCCCTCTTCTCTTCTCTCCCCTCTCCTCGTTGTCGGCTAGAAATTATTTTCTCATCGCGGAGGGGGACTACGAGTTCAACTGAGCCGGTAGACAAGATCCTACGCGGAGGGATCCTCCTATTAATTTCTCGTGGATCATTGGACGTTTGTTCCACGCACGAGATTTACACGAAACGTCGTTTCGCTGCCGTTTATTTCAGCCGGATCATTCCCAGACACCTCGCAATGATTCAATCAAGGCGCGGGGCTTATAATAACGCGTCGATCCGACAGTTTTATCGTTCCTAGACGAAGGTGAGGCTGTGAACGTGAAACTTGAAATGATCGCGTTGCTCTTCGTGGGGATCCCCTTGCCAAGATTCCTGTTGATTAATGATCGAACGCAGCCGTAAACGTTCCGACTGATTTCGCCCTTCGTTCGAGAATATTGGTCGTCACGGCAACAGTGAGAAAGAGAGAGGAAGAAATTCCAGAATTTCGTGCAATCTTTGGCTTTTCGTATATTTAATTTCTTCGGAGTTTAAGTAATCTAAGTGTATTGATCGTAATCTCGTTGTTGTTTAAAGTTCTTTGAGTTTCTGATTTTTTTTTTTTGGAAATGTTTCAATAATTCTTAATGAAAAAAGGTATTTAAATTATTTTAACGTATAGTGAAAATGTTGATATTATTTAAGAAAGTCAAATTTTAGATTTTTTTAAAAAAGTTTTTTTAATATAGCATTTTTTATTCCATTTTCATTTCTGACTGACAGTTCATGGAATTTTAAATTCGACGGCAGGATAAGATAGTAGATTTAACGTAAAAAATAAAGTACTTTTTTCTCTCTCTCTCCTTTTCCATATTTCATCCATATTTTTCTACGATAGAACAAAATGGGCAATTTTGTTCAGAATTCGTGACTAATGAAATGCAGTGGGTCACAAAAATATTTGAACGCGTGAAAATTATTACGCGGTAAGTAAAAAGTAACAGCGTTGTAAAAATATAGAATATTTTCTTTCTGAAAAATATATATTATTATTCTTCATTGAAATAGTTCTTTTGGAGAAATTTTTACAATCGTAACACATTGTTCCCAATCCTGGTGACAATGCTGAAAAAACTTCCGTCGAAATTTATCATTCCAGTCGGTCGATCTCTTCTGGATTGTTACTCATTGTTCCAAAATGACAACTCTTGAGATAGCTTTTTCAGTTTTGAATCACGTGGATTTAAATTAAAGTACAGAGCAAATTTAATCGAAGTGAAATTCGTATAATATATCAATTTTTCATTTTCAATTCGCATATTGCTATGATACACTGTTGCCAAATCGTTTGTGTTATTGAAATTGATATAGGAGATAGAAATATATTGGAGATAGAGATATATGTGTATTGGCATTTATTGCCAATTGCCAAATCTTTTTCAAACACACCATATTGTCGATCGTGAAAGTTGCAACAGTTGTCCAATAACACAATACATTCTTATAATATGATTTATTTAATAATCGCACATGTTACAATTTAATAAACTTAGATAATGGCACAAATTTGTGTTTCCAACACATTCTTTTTGTATTAATTTTGATTAATATGATTTAAATATAGAACGAATTAATCGTGTTATAAGAAATATCGTAATATTCAATCATTATATGCAGTTATTATTGGAATTTGAAATAAATTAAAAAGTAAAAATAAATAAACTCGCAAAAATATTTGAATCAGTTTTTAATTCTGTTATATGATTATTCACATTTATTTTTGCTTGGATTTTTATTTATTATAATAAATATTTTATTATTCTTATCTTTTTGCATTTATTTATCTATACAATCTCGACAATGTGTGAGCACAAATACTCATATATATCAAATATATATCAAATTTTTTTTTGAAAAACAGAAAAATTATATTAACATTTAAAAGTTGTTACAGGTTTTTCACAAACCTCTCTCACGACGAGTTAATGAGTTGAAGATACTTTGCAAAAAATTCGACGTTTGTATATAAATATATGCAGCTATAAATCGATGATTTATAGCTTTAACCGTTTATTCTTTAACTTTATATGACGTCGAACAATGAAATCTTTTTAATGATTTTAAAGCTTTGTGGCGAGATATTTACACGTCCCCCTTTCCACAATTTTTTAACTATTCCCTGCTTGTTTGTTTCGACCATTATTCCGTTTGCTTCGTGTCATTACAATTGATTCCTTTTTAGATATTGGACTCGTGCATATGGCTATAAAAAAAGCATATTTGAACGTTATATTGTTTACGACAGCGTATAAATTAATTACCTCCATAAGCATAAAGAGCCAACCGCTCAGAAGCCTTCGTACACTTTACATTCAATTAATAAGTTGTCAATCAACTTGTCGTTGTTCATCAACGATAATTCCGTTCTATATGAGACATTGTGAAATTATGGATCATCAATTATGGAACAATTTTTTTTTTTCATTAATGGAATATCATTTCGTGAAGTAGGTGAAATCAATCCTTCAAGTTTCGTTATATAATTTTCCCTTTTTTTAGGTGAATAAAAATTCGTAAAATTTTAAATTAAAAAAAATATCCAGATTTCAGTGTTCTGAAATTATCCTCGTTGTATAAAATATTTCCAAAAATTGTTATAGGAAACGCGAACAAAATTTGATTTAAAAATTCGAGAATTTTCGATTTTTCAAATTATCGAAATATACAAATATACGTTTTAATTATATTTAAATAAATTTGTAACAACGTGATGAAAACTAATTGTGACTAATTGGGTATTGTTTAATTCAATTATTTTCGATTATAAAAATTATAATAGAACGTGTGTTTATATATATCATTGTGCACATATAATATTCGTTAAGAAGATTTAAAAAAATTACAATAAGGGATAAAAAACGACTATTTAACGAGAATGCAATCAAAAGTGGAGAAACGGAGCCAAATAATGCAGAAAGTGAAAATAATGTAAACAGAATAAATAGAAGTACGCTTCGAATACGCTCGTTGACTTTTAATAGAATATTAAACTTGTCAAATATTATATACCGAATCTTTTCGATCATTCATTAAATAATTATTAAAAAATAATTACTCATCAATGTGTTAAAAAACGATACATAGATACTCCCCCCCTTCCTAAAAAAAAATAAACATAAGAAAAAAAATAACTATTTTATAACAAATTTCTGGATATTATTTTCATATATTTCCGCGAAGAAGATCAAACATAGGTCACGTGAGATTTCCCCCTCCATATTTTTTCTTATCTGTGTAGGACACTTTACAGAGTCGACGCTGTTTCGAACAGCCGAGCTTCCAAACGAGTGTTTCTGACGTTTGAGGAAGTGGCGATAACTTGAATCTATATATATATATATATATACACATACACACACAGTACAATCTTTATGTTACTTTTTCATAAACTAGCGAGTTGGGAGAGGTATCGATTTTTCGTGGATTTCGCGTTAAACGCAGGAAGAAAGAGGGAAAGGAAAGGTGGCAAGAAAAAGACGAGAATCGCGCTCTCCACGCTATGTTTAGTATTATATAGAAACGGGCATACCAGACGAAACGGACCTGTGTGTCTCCTTGCTAAAACCGCGTCATCTGGCTAAACTTGGAACTTAGAACTATCGTCTGGCTTCCGTTCGCTCGTCGCTCGATGTATTCCACCATCTTTCTTTTTGAAACTGTTTTATATAATCCTTGCCGCGCGAAAACTCGCTGCCCATACGTATATTTAGATTATATTTAGATCGTCGCTCTTATTTTAATCCTTCAGCGTTCCTAGTTGATCCTTCCAGTTTTTCATTTTCTTTCTTTTTTTTTTTTCTTCTTCTTCTTTCGATTACTTGAAGAAAATTTGCGTGAAGTATGGATATGCTAAAATGCTAGTTTTGCGTAATGCAAAGGTATAAATTAGATTACTGTTAAAGATAACTTATCTATTAATTTGAATGAAATAGTAAAGATAATAAATTAATTTTTTCTTGATTAACTGTTTTTTTTTTTAATTAATAATTCGCAATTGAATTATAATAATATTCTGGTGACAAAAATTTTTTCACTTTCTTCTTCTTCTAATTTTAATTAGTTTTATTTTAAAACAGTTATTTATATATGTAAATTAAATACAGAAAAGATCATTTAATATGTGTATCAATTTTGTCACTGAGTATCTTTGTTAAGTCAAAACTTGTATAATATCTAAACATTCTATGATTTAAATCGTATGCTAACTATATTTTCAATAAAAATAAATACCTTGATGAAAATATAGATGCCTTTCTATCACTAATTAAACAATGAAAATAAAATTAAATTTGAAAGTAAAGTTGAATATATTCATATTATATATGTATTATATTCAAAAATAAGCATGCGTTTCGTATTAATTATTAAAACGAAATCAAAAATAGTTGAGAAATTAGAAAGCGGTTAGATTGTAGAAAAGTATCTGTAATTACATTGGTAATTCCACAATATATTAAAAAAAAAAAAAAACAGAAATTATAAGAATATTGAAATTGAAAATTAATTACAAATTGCACATTCGTTTGTAATAATTTTTTCATCAATAATTTTCATAAAAGAAATCATTTCGTAAATCGTTATCCTTAAAACAACGATTTTTAAAATACAATAATTCATCTGATATTTAAAAAAAGAAAAAAAAAACAAAGTTGACTTTCACGTGCCCTTAAAAAGAAACTATTTACTGTTATTTGGTAACAACTTATATAATACATTCCACTGTCCAAAAGTTCCTTTGTCCAAACGGTTTTGTCTTCCATTATATTCCATTTTAATATCACGTTATATTTTATAACGTATTCATAAATTTAATTTTCCTCATTTGATATTTTCTCATTCATTGTTAGATTGAATAATCAGCGTCTTTTTTATCGTGATTCTTGATTCTTTTAATTTTATTCTTTCATTTTAGAATATATGTAGTATATTCTATAATGTCAATCAATCCTCGAAGTAAAATTCCGAACAAAATTATTTCAACATCAAGTTGGAATAACTGAAACGAGACATTATGTATATACGTGATATACATACAGGTTTTGCGTGTTGTGTTGTTTGACTTTTCAAACATGTGGTACCTATAAGGGACGGAGCAGTAACTTGGCCAAGTCGTCTATTCTTTGACCAAGATTCACTCTATAGTGTGCTGCATCTTGAAATATTCTATATTCGCTGTCCTTGTCCACCGATATATTTCAAAATGCCCGATATATGGAGGAATAACGAATAACGAAAAAATTATTTTTCCCAGAGAATAAATTTTACATGATATTCATATATGTGAAAATGAACAATAAGAATTTTTGATTATCGATGAAACAATTTTAAGTTTTATATCTGCCAAGGGATGTGTCAAAAATTATTCATATTTTTACGATTTTGAATGAGTGCATCACGAAAATACATTAAATTGCTAGAAATAAATATTAATAATATTAATTATATCGCGTGACAGAAGAGTAAATAAGATTGATAAAAATTTTAAATAATACAATATGTAAGATTTCAATTTTTTTTTTTTTATTTAAGAGAGTATATTATAAAAATTGTTTCGAATTGTATCCAAGTTGTCGCACAGTTTGTTGAATATTTGACTCGCGTTAGAATTTTTTTTTTTTATCCTTCAATTTCAATTTTAATTATAAGATCAAAGAAAGTTTGCTGACGCAAACCAAGAGGATTGCAAGAGTGGAAAATGCAATGAAATTCCTCGTTTACCTAAATACTGTTATTACTTAATAAATACTATTATTTACGTGTTTATTCGAGATGGCGACAATTGCATCGACACGCGTAATTATTAATAACGCTTTTATATAAAAAAAGAATTTCTCTATTTAACCACTTTCTCTATTCCCCTTTAGAATTTTTAGCATTAGAAGACTTTCTTTAATCTTAATAATAAAACGACTGATTTGAAATCGAAACGATTTTTAAGAAACTAAATTACACATTTTGTTAAATTCTTTAAAGATTACTTTGACGAAGGAAAGATATACAAAATTTTCTTTTTTTATTAATCAATACCTTTCCAAAGTACAAGCTTTTCTTTTTATTATTAAATCAAAATTAACAAATATTCTAAATTGTAATTCTAATACTATGAAATATCAGTAAATTTATATATGTAAAAAAAAAAAACGAATTAAAATATAAACGATTTAATTATTCGAAATAAACTATATAATATTATACGTATTTAACATCACTATAATCTTTTAATAAACATCTGTATTTGAACAATCTATTATCCAAAGAATCCGCATGCACACCGTTTTCTTCAAACAGGAGACCGACTCTAAAACGACCAACGCGCGATCTTATCCAAAAGAATTTAATGGATTAATTCGAACGTAATCCATACCACTCTTCTTCTTCTCCGAGTCAAGAAATCAAGATCGATCGATAAAGAAAATCTCTCTTAGACCCCGTTCGATTTTTCGTATAAAAGTAATCGGTGCCAAAGTCGACGACGATGAAAATCACAGGCCAAGAAGACAAAAGGAAACCCAGCAATTCCGTGGGGGGAGACTAGGGGGTGAGAGGTTGGAGGATATGAAGAAGGAAAAAAAAATGCGGAGGAAGGCTGTTACACGGCGAAGAGAGAGAGAGAGAGAGAGAGAGAGAGAGAGAGAGAGAGAGAGTGAAGAGAGAAAAGCAGCGAAACTCTTCGGCTGCGTAGCTTTCTCATTATCGCGATTGTTCCACGATGGGTTCCACCGGTCGACAATGGACGACACAGTTTTTTCGTCGTGGAAGAAAGAACCTTACCGTCGTGTCCCTCCTTTTCTTTCTTCTCTTGCCGTTCTGTCTCTATTTTCCCCCCTCTCCTCCTTCCCTGTCTTCTTTCTTTCTTTTTTTTTCTTTTTTTTTTTGTTACCTCCTTTCAGGCCAGTCTTGAGTTGCTATACTTTCCATTGTGCCGGGACATAGGCTTGAAAACAGAGCCCACAAAGCGTCAATAGTAGGTCATCGGCTGGTACACGCGCTTATTTGCTTCCATTCCCCTTCTCTATCTCTCTCTCTTTCTCTCTCTCTCTCTGTCTGTCTGTCTCTCGTGCGCTCGAGTAAGACCACGAGTTGATCAGTGGATAAAGAAGGGAGGAAAAGGAAGAGTCGTTGATCGACGATCGCCGCGGTCGAGTTGCGTGGAAAAACAAAGCTTTTTGGTTTTCATTATACGATATCGATTTTGGATAATTCTTCTAGGAACGAATAATAGAACGCGTTTATCGTGCTCGATGCATATCAATTTTTCGCGAGTCCTCGATCGATTTTGGATAATTTTTCTTCTTGGAATTTTTTTATATTTTAGAACGAATAATAAAACGCATTTATCGCGCTCGATGCATATCAATTTTTCGCGAGTCTTCGATCGATTTTGGATAATTCTTCTTCTTGGAATTTTTTTATGTTTAGAATAGAATGTGAATTTGAACAACAAGGTTCTTGAAATTGTTGCGCTTGTGACAGTAAGCATGGCGTTTATTCGCTCGTATATTTCGGATGTTAATGATGCGTTTGTAGAAACAGTTGATAAATCATAGTGAGATACATGCTGATATTTTGCCAGATCAGAATCTTGGTTTCTATCTGAACGTATTTTAAAATCCAGGGAATCGAGCTTTTCTGCGATTTCTTTGGAAAAATTTCTTAATCGAGTCCTGTTATTAATGACGCATCGTGTATACATAATGCAATGCGATAAAAATGATTTCTAGCTTTGGATACGTGAGAAAGGAAACGACAAACTTCTTGCTTTATGTGTTTCGAGCCAAATTTACGATTCGTCATTTTTTTTTTCTTTGATCCACAATTTTTAATTCAAGCTCTCGTCAAGTAAATTTTAAAAATGAAAATTATTCGATACATCTTTTATACCTTTCGAGCTAATAAAATTATTAAAACATTTATGAGAAAAAAATATATAAAATATCCAAAACAAAAAAATAATCACATTTACATAATTTTTATAAACCAAAATTCTTTTCTATCGCGCCAAATGATTTCCGACTTGAGGGATCTTAAAATATACATCTTTTCGATACTCCGCTCTTGAAATCCTCGAAATTTCGAATCTTTTCCCTCGTTAAAATTGATCTCTCCGCCGGGATTCTCATCCATCCCCCTCCTCTTGTTACCGAAACAACTCACAATTAAGTTACTTCGTGCGTGGCGGCCAATCAACTTTCCTCGCTTTTCTCACAACGAAAAACTCCTTTTCACGCTCCCTTTCCCTTTCCCTCGGATTAACCTTTATAACCTGGATACTAAGGGAATTCCAGAAGGATTCCGGAACAAGGGTTGGAAACGTAACGGGAAGGGAAAAAAGAGGGAGAGGGAAGAGAGCATAATTTCATCCCGGTGATAAAACTATCACGCTTTTGCAATTGGATAAAAGCAGCCTCACCTTTTATTCCGTGTTGGAGAGTAATAGTAGTAGCTGCGAATTAAACGAATCGTAAACGAAAAAAGTTTGGGAATCCAGATAAGCGGTGAGTGAGAAAGAGAGGAGTTATTACCGACGTGTATCTTTCTATTTCGTATTTGGTTCTAATATAATATAAAAGAAAATACTGAATAAACGTGCAAATAAGTTCTTCTCTTCTCCCTTTTCTTTCTCCAAATTCAAGATTTTATCGCATAAATCAGGGCACCATTTCCAAAGCTAGAATGCAGATGCTTCTCGCACGTCGTACCGCATGAAATCGTCGCACAGCGTTGGGGATTCTTAAACTCTTCTTAAAAACGAAAGAACGCTGTTTCAGGTGGCGCCACGAACGGGAAGTAATCGAATTACGATCGTGGAAAAAGGAACTTGTTTGCACAGCTAATTACGATGTTGCAATAGCGCGTCACAAGCAACAGGAATGTCGATCACACGTCTCACGGTTTGGCTGAGCGTTCATCTTATCGTCTTCAGTCGCTTACGTTTTCGTAGACGAAGTAAAATCACTATTTTCACTGTTCCTGTTTGAAATACGTATCAGATTATTTTTTGCTACCTTAGCAGAACTTTCACTACCATAATATATTCTTTTTGGGATATTTTTTAAAGGTACCTTTCTAAATATTCTAATATTTTTAATATTTTTCTGGAGGAAGTATATCTGCATAATCGTCCGAATGCAGAAGTAATTCGAAGCTAATCGAGGAAAAAAAGGAAGAGCAGCTTATTTGCACATTTAATACAAATATATTCTTAAACGATTAATTTATTTTAATTTTAATGCGTGATATTTCGATGAATGAGAAAAATCCTTAAGGATAAAGCAAATTTATCGCGTCAGTATTCTTCGAGGGCTAAAAATAAAATGTGGATCATCGATAGATTGGGGAGGAGGGGAGGGGGAGAAGAATATTTCATCGAGCGAAAGAGATACGAAAAACGGGAAGAAAAGTGAAAAACCGTAGGATGGATTTCGCTTTACGTATTTTTTGTTCTTTTATTCGCAATTTTTTATCCTCGATTATTTTTAAAATAAAAATTTTGAAACAAAAGTTTTGAAACAAGAGCAAAATAAAAAAGAAAAAAAGGAATAAAGATTGCTAAGATAAAAATAAGAAAGAAATTTATTGGAAATGATGATTCGTATGAAAACTTATATGAAAAATATTATCTTATTTTTAAAATAATAATTATAATTTGCGATTTCTGAAATGCATTTTTTTCCCCTCTATTTTATTAAGCAAATGACGTAAAAAATAAAAATAGAATAGAAGTAGAGTTAAGTTTTCCTGCTGTGATTTTTATTTTTACTTCAATGGATAGAAAAAAAATGATAGTATTTAATATTTTAATTCTACCTATTTATTTATAATTTATACTTGATATGTATTTCCTTCTTACATGTGTATTTTATGTTGAGAATAAAGATAAAATTGAACTTTTTCGTTATAATGAATGTAACTAATTTTATTTGTACAGTAATTCAGTTTTATAATTTAATTATATTAAATATTAAAATATCGATACATCTCGAGATAATTTACAATCTGTTAATCGTGAAAAATCGCATAATTACACAAAATTTTAGAAAATTTTACTCGTAAAGGAATTATCAATTGTCGGAAAAATCGCAAAAATTGACGAATGAAATTTATTTCCGATTCGAAACTCAAGCTCGAACTGACGGGATTAAATATTTGAATAAACATTTACCTTTCTATTAATCCTCGACACTCGTCCATTCGTCTTTTCCGAATTGAAAAAAATATTGTCAAATCGTATCGCTTGTCTTTTGCACCACTTTCGAATAATAGATTTGTCGACGACGACAACGCTATCAATTGACGTGTGCAACAGGCCGAAAAGCCGACCGACCTATATGCGGTTCGTGGATTAAAAATATCGAAAAAAAAAAAAAAAAAAGGAAAGGGAAAAAATAGAGAGACGGCGAGGAAGAGAAATACGGCGCGGATTTAAGGTGTGTATGGAAGAGAAAATTATGCCGCGGAAATGTCGTGAATCTGTGCTTAGTTCCCGCCTGTGAACCTGAAAGACCAACTGTCGAGGAGGTCGAGAGGACTCGTCCAGACACAACGACGTCAACGAACGTGGAGTGAAGATGAAAGGGACGAAATGGTCTCGTGACGCAATCAGTGGCGTAACCGAACGAAAAAAGAGCTCTTTCGTCCCGTGAAAATCCCCCATTCTTCCTTCTTCATAAAAATTCTTCGTGGAAAAATGTATCTCGTTGACGATACACACGTTTGGATAATATTCGAGATCTTGTCACGTGAAATGATTGTTCGATATTCAAGCATTTTATATCTTTGGAAAATAACTTTTTGCATTTAGAAAATTTTATTTCGAACGACGCGTTCATCGTATTATCATTCTTTTAGATTAGGTTACGTTACGAAATTTTCCTTCACTTTCTTTTCTCAGCTATCTCTCCACGCATTTCCAAAAGAACACAGAGGAATAAAAACGAAAACTTCGAAAAGAATATTTTTTTAACTAATTTTCAAATATATCCAACGTTTCGTATGTAATAAAACGGACAATCGAAGCCACGAACGATCCACGAACGAAGGGAAAGAAACTGATCGCAGAGAGGGCGCCACTAATCTATCCAATGATAGATTACGTCTACGTCAAACAACGTATATACACAAGTTGTTTTAGATTAACGAAAAAGAAAAAGAAAAAAAAAGTTACGAATCGAAGTAGACAATTTTAAGAATTTTATCAAGATATCATCGAATTGACGACTACAATACGCCTCTATTTTTATTCCGGCGCGAAACATTCCAGATTTTTCCAAGACTCGTGTTTTCCACTATTTTCGATTTTCCTCCATTCCCGTTCCGCGGCGGTTTCATCCTCTTGAAGGCTGGGAACGGCGCGCGGCGCATGCAACACGATCCCTTTGTTGGGGAAGAATGAAAAAAAGTCTGGCGTGTATTGCTTCACTGAGCGGTTCGCGACTACACAAGGTACATTAAAAGATTTTCATCGGGGATTTCTATGTTAACGTGCGCATTCCCCGACGACGACGACGACGGCGAACGAAAAAAGAGATTTCTCTGAAATTCCTGCGTGTTCGTCTGCGGTTTCGTCGCGAAGTAATTACATCTCGTTTCCTTCCTTGTACACAACGATCGAAACGGTCGAAATTCGACGGAACAAGATCGTTCCTTGAAACGAAAGCAATATTTTTTCGTCGATCGATTTCGAAAATTTTTCCAGTACAATTTTAGTAATAGCACGCGGGTTTAATCATTTGGCCGAGCTTCAAATTGCTGGATGTAATTCTGGCCGAGATTCGAACTTACAAACTTGGACATTCTCGATAAATTGCTCCTGGAGCGTACGAGTCCCGCGTATCTTGGAACAAGCTTTTCTCGTTTTTCCTTTCGGGAGAAAAGTTGACTTTCACAAGAAATATTGTAGCAGCGTGATACGCATTGCGGAAGATCATAAAAATCCACGAGTATTATTGAATAATTTTCCACTATTTGTATTTTATTCTATATTTTCTCGATTATACCAACTTATGGATAGAGATTAAAATTGTAGGTTAATTGTAAAAGTTGGTCTACAAAAAGGGTCGCTTAAATTATAAGTTCGTTATTCTCGCAATTTAAGTTGATTAGAACGAAAAAGAAGATAATGTAAGTTGATAAATGAGCAACATTTTCCTACATCATACTTTTTTAATCTCTGGAATCGATATCATGTTCCACGAATATATTAATATCTCGTATACAATGTTTTTACAAAGCGTATCGTACATTTTAAAATGGAACCACGCATATTATCATTTTCTTTTCCTTGCGAATATCTTTGACATCCTCAGACGGATGGTTGCTTATATTGCGCGCTTATATCTCTTCGTATTCTTTTTCCTCGTCGTAAAATGAAACTAGACAGAAATTATAATTAGAAATAAAAAAATATAACGATTTAAAATTTTTTTAAACGATCCGTTATATCGATATAATATAGATTGAAAGATGATACACGTGCGTTATAAATTAGGAAGAAAATTTTATAAACGAAACGAAACTAATTGAAGACAGGCTCTGCACGATCAGATTTTAAAGCCTGTTATTTATTTTCGATAACTTTTTAATAGAATTCGTGTTAAAAAAAACGAAAACTTCCGCCTTTCACTCAACGAGTCAAGAAGATTAAGCGAGACTAAGAAAGAAAGAAAGAAAGAAAGAAATACGATCTATCTTTTTGGCTCGAAGGAAAGATATTCTACTTTGACCTTTCTTCCCTTTCTCCCCTTTTTCTATTTTCTCAAAAAAAGAGGGGGGGAGAGGAGGGGGTGGGAGGACTCGTTGACACAATTCAAAGACTCGGCGTGTACGAAATTAAGTGGCACGTGAAAGCATTCCAACGCTAGTTGGATGTCGGGGTCAAGAGGTTAAAGCTCGTACTTACTACTGTATGGTAGAATTAAGCTCACGTTGAAGCATTTACGAAGCTGTTCGAAGATACTTCTTCTTTTTTTTCTCGTTTTATCTCTACAGGGAATATTATCCAGAATTTAATTAGGTATCAAATGTTTTCGAGAGAATTTGATAAGTATTTACTTACTTATGTGTATGTATATACATATATAGAAAGAGAGAGGAGGAATTCACAGGAGGAAGGAATTGGCAACGCTTCATTTTCCAAGAGATAATTATACTAGTTTCTGAACAAATCTATCTCCAACGTTTTCCTATCAATCACTGGTCAATTATTTGACATTGTTCCTCAATTATAAATAACGATCCAATTAAATTTCTCGATTTAATCTGTTATGGATGAGAATTATGATGTTAAAAAAAGTAATAAATATTGATTGGTAGATATATACGTATGTTATAGAATATATATAAATTACCAAGATTATATAAATAATATTTAAAACAGATTTAAATATATGTTTAGAAAATATTTATTAATAGAAACATATTGCATATTTTAAGAAGAGTATAAAAATATTTGAACATAGAAATCATAGTTGCAAGTTTTGTTATTATTAATTTTTAACATTTAATAATACGAATGGTCGATTCTAAAAATTAAAAGAAAAAAGTTGATACACTATGTGTCGATTAATATTTATTTATTAAATTATTACAAGATTGAAAAGAGACTGTCGTTGGTATTCACTTGTTATCTCGCTTCATTTAACGAGAAATTAAATTGTTTATAACTTAATAAATAAGTCATAGTTTAAAACCAGAAGCACAACTCATAAATGAAATAAGTTTTAATTAACGTCACGTGAAACTTTATATAATCACAATATAAATTTTAAATATGGAATCTTCCAATAATTACGAACATGAACATAGCAAATATTAACAGATGCAGATTTACGCAAAATTTGTAAATATGTATAAGAATCTACAATATAAATTACGAATTTCTAATCTAAGCTCTTTATCCATAACCGTACTTAAATCTTACTAACTTTTTAAAATTATTTTCTTCTCGAAAGTTTCCACTTTTTCCGAATCGAAAATACAGTTTCCTATCGTATCGGCCGATAATTTCACTTTATTTATCCTCCTAGCCAAAACTGACATCTAATTTCGCCTAATACGAAAAGTATCACGCCTGTGAACGTGCAATTATTTAGCCGTCGTTTTGAGGTGAATTCATCGGAGGTGAAGGAACGACACGAAGCGCATTTTTAAAAATCGACGTGGACGGATTCGATCCGGGTAAATCGTCGATAATGTTCTTAGCCTCGACATAAACGCCATGCCAATTACCGGCGAGCTCGAACGGATAATAGATCCGACGAAAGTCGGCCGGGATGTTATTCCGTTCCCCAACATTTATCCGACATCCGCGTAACGATCCCGCACTTTACCCGTTCACCTTTAATACGCTTCTACCTGAAACTTTGTGGATAGAGATTTTCCTTTTACGAAAAGAATCCTCTCTCTATTACATGAACCTTTCTTTCTCTCTCTCTCTCTCTCTCTCTCTCGCCATTCTTCTTCCTCGAAAGATCAGAGAGATCGGAAGATTCTTTTCAATTATCATTTATTATCCAGAATAATTCTGGAAGAGAATTATTATTTTCTGAAGGTTTAATTATTATTAATATATTTCTAAAAAATGTAATATTTTAATTAATTCGTATAAGACAGATAGTATAGGAAAATGATACGGGTAAATTTATCGCTCGAAATAGTAATTTTGCTTGTTCTTGAAATTGAATGATTTTGAAAGAGACGTTTTATGAGGGTTAAATATATTTAATGCATAAATATAAGAGACAAAATATTAAATCATTATAACAAAAAAATCATTAGTTTCGAAATTGTTTAATTAACGGAAATCTTTTAAAATTTATCTTTTTCATATCCAAATCTCTGAACTATTAGGAAGAATTTTTGTCCAATCTATTCTACAATTTACTCTACATCTATATATATATATATATGATGACAAATAAAACAGATTTGTACAATGTTTCCACGCTTTAGAACTGTAACTGCACTATTGGAGGAGAATTTCCATTAATTGCACAGATATTGAATGTAGATGGGGATAACATGAACACACTCCAATAATCGAGATTGTGCGATGCAACTCCAATGATTTATTATTTATTATCTATCGATGTTTGTTAAGTTGCAACTATAAATAGTTGCATGGAAAAATTTTTTTAATATTTAAGATTAATAATGGTTTAATAATTTTTAATATTAAGATTATATTTTTTATATTTAAATTTATACATTTAATTCTATAAAATTTTTTATTATTAATTGATTATAAATCATTAATATTTATTTTTTTAATAAGAATAATTTTTTCTGCAATTATTATTTATAGTGCAAAATGAATGCAATCCTCTCGTGTTCTAAAAACGCCAAAACGTTTAACAATTGATAAACTTGAACCACTTTCACGTGGCTGCAGAGAGTGCAAATTTTCATATAAAGCATTTTCATACAAACATAAAAAGAATAATAAGTTTAACTTACATACTTTGCCTTTTGAAGATCTATTCTTGGTAAACAAGTGAAGAATATTTGTTTCATTGATAAACTATTAAATAAACTATCTTTCGAAAATTAATTTTTAAACGAAGAAAAATTTATTCCTTGCTTACTTTCGCTACGAAGAACCACCCCTTCCACAATCTTTCTTGATATTTTATGCCTTCGAAATATATTTAGTTAGAAAGGACGTTGATACAGTAATTTAAACGGATTTTAAATAGCATTTCGAGGAGAAGATCGAGTTCGAGAAAATCGTATTTACGTGGATATATTATAAACGATACACCACTCACGGCCGACGAGAAACCGTGCCCATTCTGGTTTGCCCACGTTCGCTAGTGTCGTTCGTTCACTCGATTGTCACGATAATGATAGATTGACTTTTTTTTTTTTATCAGAACGACCTACGATTTCGATTATACGACGTATACGTATCCATCAAACAGATACGACGCAAGGAAACAAGTTTGGTTATAAAAAAATAATATTAATTTATCGTTCAATTATTTATAACGCCATTTGGAAATCGTGTATACTCTTTGTACTTTTTATATTTTACTATCGATTGGAATTATATGGATCGTATATTTCTGTAATATTTTATCTTGTTAGGAGAAATAAAGAATGAACGAGAGACACAATTAACTGTCCGTTGGAGTGTTCATAATGTTTATAAAAAGATAGAAGAAGAGATGTTAAAATAAAATGTATTATTGGCCATTTGTTAGTTGATATTTATCGATAAAAAATTCTAAAATTATCCGATGCGCTGAAGTAAGGATGGAAAGTAGTTGAACTGAGAAAAAATGAAAATCTTATTTCAACTTCTTGTTATAGAATATATTAATGAGGAGAAAGAAAAAAAAAATAATTGGAGAACGTAAGAAAAAGCTTTAAGAAATAAGCTTAAGAAAAATATAGAACGCTGGAGGAAAAAAGGAACAAAAAGATTGCTAGTTTATTTGAAAGGCAGTGAAAAAGATTGAATTCAATATTTAAATTGTTAAAAGTAATAATGCATCGTTGCAAGTTATATTAAAACTATTCCTTTTTAATTTTAATAATTTTTACTGCTTCTAATAGAGATTTATCTTATGATTTCTCAAAATTATTTATTTAATTTCTTCACATTAATTATAATCCCTCTTAATTGAACAATTCTGGATTTCACGGATTAAAAAGTTACATTTGAAAAGTATTCTTAAAGCGCTAAAGAATAATACTCCCTTTATATAAAACATACATATATAATCACGTGCAAATCTTCGACGACTATATCGACGATTCGAGCTGGTTTGATTCAAAGTGAAATTTTATTCACTAATTATCCCGATGTAAATCTCAAATTTCAAACGGCGTTGTCACAGTCATAATTCATCTCGTCGTCGTGTTATTCCCGGGAACAGTGTAATTCACAATTTTTTTGTTTTAATACGATTACCGACCGAGCTTAACGTTTAACGTTCACTTTTGAATATTAAATCGTGAAATGCTGCGATTCGGAATTTGTTACGTTTGTTGGGGGAACGCTTGTCACGCGCATGCGCGCGCACACCGCGTTGCGTAAACGTGCACCACGGTTGCTTCGTTCCGAGCCAGATATATTGATGCAAAATAGTAAAGGGGATTTACGACTTCCTATTCGATAGAGAAAGTGAACGTGATTCGCGACTCGGCCATTTACGGCCACTACCGTTCCACCACGCTCTCGATTCATCTTAATGATCATAATATCCATGGCGTATCGTATTCCCCCCGATATTGATCATATTTTTACTCACATGCATCTCGTGACTGATATTAAAAATTCCACTTTGACTTTAATTGAGCGACTAGCGTTAATATAATATCGCGACGGAGATTATCCCCTTATTGAATTTTCAATAATGTTAAAATTCCTTGTGTTTATTTAATATATATTTTGCGCGATATACGACGAGTCGAATCGCTGTTTCCAGAAATATTGTTAGAGATTCAATGTAAGAAGAAGAAAGGACCTTTCGATAAAATCAATCCATAACTATGATTGGGATAGAATCTCTTTTCACAATTTCAATTATATATGAATTTCAAAATTAAAAAGAATAAAAAAATTTCACTCTAAAATAGTAATATTCTTAATACGATATAATTAATTAATTATGCATGTGATGCAAAATGAATAAAAAATTAAATTCATTAAAAGCAACGATTATTGTTATTAAAATTGTCTTTAAATCGAGACGTTTTCGTACGAACTCGTGTTCATTAATTGAACGAAAAATCGCAGCTTGTTACAGCAAAACTCCATTTATTCGAATATGCCGCGAGACAAGCACGCGTATTCACATAATAATCCGCCTAATTTCTCCATCTGTCCGATGACGCTTCGTCTAATTAATTCATGTTTACATATAAAAGGATTTCACGGATGCGTATCAAGTCTAAATAAATTTAGATTCATAGAATTAATTTTTAATTATATCGCATAAAAATATATTCGCATAAAGTACTCACAATAAGCTCGGTTGAAGTTAATCAGTTTAAGTGTGATTAAAATTTCGTTCATACATGGAGTTCCATGTTGTATGTAAATATAGATTATATGAATATGAATATCCCGACGATATCTACAATCACTGTAGATAACTCTCGGTCGTCGTTCAAAAGAGAATGAAATTATTATAGTGATTCAATGCGACTCAACAATCGAGTGTAAGTGATCTGTACCTGTAATTATGAATCAAAATGCTGCAAAAATATTTTTAAATTAAATATACGCTAAAAATAAAAATGTTTATTATAAAAAAAATTCATTCTCGCACGTTTGAATGATCAACGATAAATTCAATGGTGAAAAAAGGTATCGAGAAAATTATAATTTTTTGAATGAAAAACTGATTAATTTTCGATAAATCAATAGATTCGTGTAAATTCGATAAAATATATTCAAGCATCGTTCAATTTACGATTGTTCGTAATCGCGTAATAATCCAATTTTTCATGGTTATGCATCTCGTGCGTGTATATATATATATATATATGAATATGTATAAAATTTAAAACAACTTGTCTCACCGAATATTTTTCTGACGTTTAGCTTTCGCTATTATTTAATTCATGCGAATTTAATTAAAACTATATATTTGTTAAGCAAATAAACTTTATATATCTCTGCCGACCGCGAGGAATTTTTATGTATAGAAAAAAAGAAAATAATTCAATTCAACGTTGAACTTATAAATTAAACAAAAAACGGTAATAATAATAATTTCTCGGTTAATAATAAGTGTTTCGAGATTAAATACCCGAACGATTAAATCCGAGTGAAACTCTAATTTCTCGGAATGTACGAGTCCAGTTTCTTTCCGTTATGAGTCGTACAATTTATTCGCCTCGTGTATAATTGGTTTCGTCGAGTTGTACACGCGAATCCATGTACTTTCTATCGCGAAATAAACCGATTGGATGCGCGTTCGATTTGGAAAAGAAAAAAAAAAAAAAAAATGAGAAAATTCATCGTATAAAATAAGTATCTAAATATTTTTGAAAGTAAATGGAGATATTAAGTCGGATTCATTGACCGTGATAAAAAAAAAAAAGGAGATCGAATCGCGAGTTATATAAATTGCTTAACACGAAAGTTTGCCAAAGTTGAACGGATTAAATTCGAATGGAAATTCATTTGTTTTTTTTAGGTTTAATTTCGTTTACGCGAAATATTCTTAGATAAATATTTCACATCGATTTGTATTGATCGGAAAACATCAGTGTTACCGGCTGATGTTAACTTCTATTATCCGCATATTTTTATTTCATTTCTTGTTTTCGCTCTACTCTATATTTGAACAAGTTGGTCTTTATATTTTTCGAAAACGTTGGAAAATGTTCGTGAACGATGTAATGTCGTTAATTTTTCTTTTTCTTTTCCAATCAAGAGGGAAAATCTGGATCAAATCTGAACGATAATCGAAACTTTTTTTTTTATTATACTTAACGCATTAAGAAGATGACAAAACATGTTTGTTATTTTCTTTCAGATTCTTCGATATTTTATATCACGAATGCGTTAAGAAAATAGTGTTTCTTTTTTTTTAATATTAATGGTGAATATGATTTATAAATCCATTAATCACTTTCTCCTGTACAATCATATTGATGGAATTCTTGAGATCAAGATGCATAGTAGCGATTTATCGGTCAATAGAAATCCAGGATGAATTGTACGTGTGTGTTATACATTCTATCTCACGGAATTATGATTTTTCAAAATTTAATGACATTATTCAAAAATTCGATTTCTTATGCTGCTCATAAAGTTACCAAAAATTGTGACACTACATAAAATCACAATATATGTAAATGAATCTCCATAGATAAAATAATTGACATCTGTATGAAACTTTGGCAGTCATGACTTTCCAAGGATAAATCGATTATATCGATTGAGATCCATTTATTAATCGCCTCCTCCTTAAATTATTCAAATTAAATCCATTATTATTCAATACAATGATTAATAAATTCAATTCAAGTGAAATCCATTTCCACCTGGATCTTCAACCAACAACTTGTCGAAAGTTGCTCTTGATATCAATCAAGGAAGATGAAAAAATAAGGCGAAAATTTATTTAATCGAAAGAAGAAGAAGAAAAGAAGAAAAACAAGGCACTCGACGCTGCAACCTAGATTTAGAGCGCGGTATACGAACCGGAAGACAAGCACTCGCGTGGATACGATCACGAGATCCTTTCCGCCTTTTCTGGCCCGCTTTTGACCTTTTTCCGCGCGCGCTTCCACGTACTCGCCATTTCAAATCTCTATCTATCTGTCTATTCTCTCTCTCCGCTCGTCCCCCATAAAATTATGAGATCCGAATTTCGGAAAATTTCGACTCGTTTGATCGAAGCGTTTTATCCTGCAATATTCTTCTCGATCCCTGGATTCGAGTTTATGATCGAGCTTGGGTTATTTAGAGATTGTGTATATTTTAATTTTGGATAAAGAATGCATAAATATTAGGAGGAGATTAATTATTATTTTAAATTTTTTAAACTTATTGAATAATATACTTTTATAACGAATTGTAATAAATTTTTCCTTTATTCGCTTGAAATAGCGTAACAAAAAATTGATGGAAAATGTATTAAAATATGTTTAATATGGTTTGTTGTTTCACTAAAGATATCTAAAATATCTATCACGATATTTTAAGTAGCGATTTTTAATCATAGCGAGAAATATGGAATAAATTTCGATACATCTAAGATAATATCGATATAGTAATTTGATTATCAATTTGAAAAATAAAATATCAATCAAAGTAATCTTCAGAGTTTCCTTCCAATTATAACGTGATAACGAAAATCAGAATTGGAGGGGAAATGGAAAGGGTGAAATGGAATGAAAATCGTAAGAATGGCGCACTCTATGGACTTTACTAATTCTTATCTTCCTAATTGGATTACCCTCGAATTAATTACCACGATGGTCGAATCATTGGTGTTGCCAATAGACCCCGTTTAAACACGCGGGAATTCATTTCAACGCCATTTATAAAATCTGCAAACACATTGTCGCGATGCTTTTTTATAATGCAAACAGTTAATTCGAAGTTCTTTGTACAAGTTAAAAAATATAAAAAAATGTGAAAGTTGTAAAGGTACGACTGTATATGGAAAAATAAACGTTTAAAATTAATCCGACTTGGTTTAATCTTTGTGATACTTAAATTATAATCTGATATAATCAAAAAGTAAGTGACAATTATATCAAAGTTCTTTTTATTAATTAAATGTATATTTATATCCCATTTTAAAAATTTTGATTCTATTGAAAATTTGTCTATGCTTGTCATGATAGATTATATTTTTGTTACATTGAAAATTGAATATTTCATAATCTGCAATTTTTCTTTATCCCATTTTAAAAGAAAATTTTGATTCTATTGAAAATTTGTCTATGCTTGTCATAATAGATTAGATTTTTGTTACATAGAAAAATTTCTTTGAAAGGTTGTGATAGAGCACATTGAAAATTGAATATTTCATAATCTAAAATTTTGCTGTATCCTGTAACCATTTGTAACTTAAACTTATATAAGATTAAATTCTTATAAAAGATACTTATAAAAGATTAAATAATACTTGTATCCCATTTTAAAAGAAAATTTTGATTCCATTGAAAATTTGTCTATGCTTGTCATAATAGATTAGATTTTTGTTACATAGAAAAATTTCTTTAAAATTGTGATAGAGCAGATTAAAAATTGAATATATTTATAATCTAAAATTTTTCTGTACATTTGTAATTAAACTTATAAAAGATTAAACGTATATTCATATATAATTTTAGAAGAAAATTTTGTTTCTATTGAAAATTTGTCTATGCTTGTCATAATAGATTAGATTTTTGTTACATAGAAAAATTTCTTTAAAAGGATTGTGATGGAGCACATTGAAAATTGAATATATTTATAATCTAAAATTTTTCTGTATCATTTGTAGTTGTACTTATAAAAGATTAAACGTATATTTATATATAATTTTAGAAGAAAATTTTGATTCTATTGAAAATTTGTTTGTCATAATAGATTAGATTTTTGTTACATAGAAAAATTTCTTTAAAAGGATTGTGATAGAGCACATTAAAAATTGAATATATTTATAATCTAAAATTTTTCTGTACATTTGTAGTTAAACTTATAAAAAATTAAACTATATTCATGCAATTTTAAAATAAAATTTGTCTATGCTTATCATGATAAATAGAATAATAAATGTACAATAAAATTGAATATTTATAATCTAAAATTTCCTTGTATCTTGTACCACTTGTAATTGAAGTTATAAAAATAACGAAAAAGTAACCCAAAATTGTTGGTTTCATTTCCACGAGTGTTATATTCGCATTAAAAGGTAAAAAAAAATTTTGTAAAAAAAATAAAACAAGGAAAAAGATCCACTTTTTCTAATGTACGAATAAAATACGAATATCTGTTCATACGAGTAACTGCATTAGATAAGAGAATAAATATATTACATTATAACTGTAAATTTACATTTTTACAATGTTCCGCATACACGTACTGATTACATTATAGCGCTACTTTTTCCACCAAGTTTTCAAATTTTCCATTTCTTTTATCATTCGGTTCAAAATGACAAATAAATTCTACTTTTGTATTTTGAATCAAGATTGTGATATAAATTGGGATGTAAATAAAGCGGAGGAGATTATATAAAAATTTATTTTCCAAACAAAATGGTAACGGTTTTATTGTCGACATTCAGTAACAGATAGTATCAGAATATCATCAAGCATAGCAGGGACAGTGTTACTCGTGTTTGTTTTTGTTATTAGAGGCTATGTTAATTCGAATATATACTGAAATAGTGGTAATGGCAATAATCAATTTGCAAGATAAATTTTCAGTCATGACGAAAGATGTCGGTGTTCCTCTTATTCTTATTGATCATTTCTTATTTTTCAAGATTCGCACTTCCAATTCCCAAATCAATACTCGATCAAAACTCGCAAGACGTACGCATGCAAGAATATACAATCGACAATTACTCGAATTTATTGGATCGAACAAACGAGGAATACTGGAGATTGAACGAAAAAACATTAAGCAATAAATGTGTCATTTCTCCGTTATTTTCGGCGAATATCGACGACCCTAAGGGCGTAATTACGCCCCCCCCTCCGAAATTCCCTTTTACGATTATCGACGCATTGCGTCACTCACTGCTTCGAATTTTAACGAGAATCGCGTTAACCGATCTATTTATATCGGTAATTCGAGAAAATGGCGGATCCCGTTATCGCGCCTCCTAAATTTCCATTAAACGGAGAGAGAGAGAAAAATGGTGAATTCGCTTATCTCTCTTCCATTCGAAACAACCCTTCTCCCGCATCGAAAGGTGTACACGCACGTCGTGTGAACGTAACTTGAGTTTCGGCCAAGGGGCCGGAAGTTGGAAGAGCACCAAAAAGGGGGAGAGGGGGGAGAGGCAGTCATCCTGGCGCCCGTGCAACCCCGTTTCACGATGACTGGGGGAATAAAAACAGGGGCGGGGATGGATTCTCTGCAACTTTTTCTTGGATTCAAAATTTCCCCCTCTCTTTTTCTTCCTCTCTCGTTGAATCATTTCCTAATTATTGTGAGTTTATTATTAAGGATTTAAGGAAATTTAAAGGGAAATTTAGTGGAGAGAGAGAGAGAGAAATATGTTAGAGAAAAATGGAAAATGAAGCTTATTTAAATTTGTCCGAGAAAAAGAAAAAAGAAAACGGGGAATGGGATAACGATGTTGCGTGGAGAGGCAAATATTTGACGTGCGCTTGATAATAAACTAAATATCAATTAACATTTTTGCATACCACAAGTTTCGCTTTGACTTTTGGATTTTTTCTTTCGATTCTCTAAACGGAGATAATTCATAATTACTTAATTCGATTATATAATATACTTTATTTAATAACTTTTCGCCTTAAGAAAGATTTGCAATTCGATAACAAAAAATTTTATCCTAGAAAAAATTTCTTCTCGTCTATAACCCTTTACTTTTATTTTCGCACAAAAATCAGAATGCATATCCAAGTGAACTACAAGATACTCTTTTGGAAATTTTTTAAATATTTTTCTGTTCGAAAAATAAGATGACTTTTACATCAAAAGTATTAAATATTATCGATTTAATTTTTTCTTCGATATAAATCGCAGTCATTTTGAATATCCCTTTTGGGGATCGATAAATTAATCGAGCATAAAATGCGCGTTTAAAGTTGTATGTCGTGAAATTTCCCTCCTCGTCTTTTTCTTTTTTCCTTTTTTTTTCTTTAACACGAATCACATTTAAATCGCGTAAACGGGGGACCAAGTCGGTTAATCGCGGATTCCCAACTTGCAGAGAGGTTACCATATACGTTCATGCGCCGATAACCGGTCTGTAAACTTACACACTTGGAAAAGAATCGCTGGAAAAATCCAGTATTGGTGAAAGGTTGCTGAACCAGCGGTTGGAAGTACCGGTTCAATTCCTGTGAGCCGTAGCTCTTGATAATTCCCTCTTTCGAATCAATTGTCTTAACTGTTGCATAAACGATTGTTATATCGGGTTTTTGTACGCAAGTTTTTTTTATATGTGTAAAATTGAAGGGGGAGAAATTTATTCGATATGAAAGACACGTGTTGTGCTGTTGTTATCTTATTTATCGATGATTATCCTTTAATTTTAAATGCTATTATATTATTATACGTGACAGAAACTTGTGTAGCTAATGTGTCCTCTTTTTTTGAGAAGGAAGGTGTATAAAATTAATAACTTGTTAACAGTTTCTCTTTTATCTTTTCAGCCGTGAAAAATTCCACAAAGGATTGTGCAAAACAATTAAAAAAAAAATTATGTCATAATTTACAACAATGCATAAGCAGTATAATCTTGCAACAATATAACAATATACGATATTTAGAGGATTGTGTATTCGAAATCAATATTTCCTTAGAAAAATAATTTTCCCCCTACTTTTGGATGATCGAGCCTGTCGTTCGCATTGGTATAATTAAAATAATAATAATAATAATAATAACAAAGTATTAATTAATTTTCCAATCCTTACATACATACATATATATTATTTATAACTTGTGTTCTGAACGCGGAGAGTCAACTACTACAAGTGCTCAAGATGGCGGAAAATTATAAGGTGTCCGGCCGAGCAACAAAGTTGTTCGAAGAAAAGAATAGAATGACATGTAATGTTTTGAGAGGCTTGCGATAGATGTTGAAACGCATGCGTGGCATTGGTTCGAATCAATGGAAACACATCATTTCTACCATTTCCAACATTACGAGCCATTCGCTCGAAACCCATTTACTTCTGAATCGATATGTAACACGAATACGATGAACGTGTGTATAGATGCTTTTGTTCCGTCACCAATGATCCATCTGTCGAACGATTCTGGATATAGATAAAAATATTTATGGCTTCTCGCTCATTTTTCCAAACTCCCGTCTCCCCGATTTCGAACAAAGAATATGGATATAATGATGTGCCTATTTTAACCCACGCTTGCGTTTCTTACTTCGAAATGATGCGACGCGAATGGCAATCCTGAGTCTGAAAATCTCTTCAGAACAGAATTTTAATATAAGTATTCTTTTTCTTTTTTCTAAATCGACATTAATTCGATTAAATTTTCTGTTATTGATACGTCGTTGCATCAGTTACATTTATGGAGATAAGACTCCTTTACAATGTCCCCACCATCAAGGTAGAAAATTCAAAGGATATTTATATCATAAATATATCCAAGATTCAATAATAATTCGGCGAATCAATAATTAGGGTTACGTATCTAATATGATTTGATTGTTATTCGATGTTTTCCCATCTCCAGGAATATATAAAACGATATTTAAAATATCGACAATTCTTCGTCAACAGCACAACTTCACTTCGTTGCGCGCATACGTACGTATATTATATCGCGTGGATAAAATTTAGCTCGTGATTCGTGGAGCAATCACGTGGGCACGCGGTTTGTTCGAAGTCACGTGACGAGGATAAGTAGACGGGGAACGCGATGGTCAGACAACGCGGCGCTGTGGGAAAAATTTTCGTTTTCGCTTCAAACTCGCGATCTATGATCAGATTCAAGTCTGGTGTATCGAAATATCGCGTCGACGCATTCGTTTAACATTTTTTTTTTTTTTTTTTTAACATAAATACGTGTCGCGAATCGAGCAATTTGGTGAATCGAAGACTTTCATTCGGCTATTTTCACGAACCTGGCAGGATCGTCTATTTCGAACTGGGCCGATCAGATGTTTCATTTGGACAGTTGCCAGTTTCTCTACGCCACTATGTCTATAATAAGAATAGAATTATCAAGATGTTACGATACATTAATTCCCAGTATATATATATATATATATATATACACGAACAGAATCCAGGAATCAATCTTCATTGTCCCCACGTTGTTTTTAAAATTGCGCATTTCTCGAGTACAATTATAATAAAAGTTTTCCATGCTACCATACTTTGTGCGAATTCTTTATCTTTATTTTTTCCACGGCTCGAGCATATGCTTAGATGGTTTTTAGAAAGCGATGTAAATCACGATGCATGGAATATAATTAGAATGTTAAATTCATGGTAATTTATCATTCGCATTTCGTCTCGCTGTTCTTCTCTTTTTCTTGATGTAATGCAGAAGAAATTTTTGCAAGTAGTGCACAAATGTAGGGTGAGATTCGTTCATTAGCTTGCTAAATTATTCTATGCTCCTATATACTATATGTAAATTATATGATTTAAAGTATAAATAAGATTGCGAAATATTAACCATTTAACTATAGCGTTTTTAAACTCTACCTGTTACGATAAAGAAATATTAGATATACAAAGTTTCGTTTAACAAAGTTTCAAATAAATTATTCAAATCGATTAAAGTCATTGACTTTACTTATTCACGTGGAATAAGAAGAAAATCTTTTCGTCCTTTTTTGATGGATTACGGCGTTTGTATCGATCTTTCCCTGCTTCCTCCGAGAGGCAGGCAGTTCGATTCACGTGTTTGTGTGCGTTCGATCAAAAGTTGCTCGTTTCGAAAGTTGTGGGTGGCCCGGCGAGGATTCGCGCAAATGAGTTTCGAACCGAGTTATCAAGAATTTGAATTATCGCCTCCCTATGATCGCGGTGCGCGAATCCATCGCGAGCAGCCCCGTCAAAAAATTCTCCCCCCTTCTCTCCCTCCCCTCGCTTTCTTACCGACTCTCTCTCTTATTGTAAGTTACTCGAACTCGATAATTCTTTTATTTGCGCGAGGGGAGAGAGAAAAAAAAAGAAAAAAGATTTTTCGAGGAAAAATTCACCAATTTAGCAATCTCTGTTAATTCACTGAACTTTTTAAATTATTTATCGAATTCATAATTCGATAACGGATGAAACTTATCGAATCGAAAAAATATTTATAATTTTGTTGCAATTTCTTCAATTTTTATTTATTTGTATTTTATTTTTACGAATTTTCGAATAATTCGACGGACGAAAATTTGAATTAAAAAAATATTCGTAATTTTGTTAGAATCTCTTCAACTTTCATTTATTTGTACAAATTTCCCAATAATCGATGAAACTTATCGAATCCAGAAAAATAATCGAGGAAAAATTCGTAAATCTTGTTGCAATCTCCTCAATTTTCGTTTTTGAATATATTTATAGGAATTTTCGATGGATGAAACTTATCGAATCCAGAAAAATATTCGAGGAAAAATTCGTAAATCTTGTTGCAATCTCCTCAATTTTTTCATTTTTGAATTTATTCGTAGGAATTTTCCATAATTCAACGAATAAAACTTATCGAATCCAAAAAAAAAAAACTCGTAATTTCGTTACAACCTCTTCAATTTTCAATTTATTTCAACGAATTTTCCAATAATTCGACACCTGAAATTAATCGAATTCAAAAAAAAACTCGTAATTTCGTTACAATCTCTTCAATTTTCAATTTATTTCAACGAATTTTCCAATAATTCGACACCCGAAATTAATCGAATCCAAAAAAAAACTCGTAATTTCGTTACAACCTCTTCAATCTTCAATTTACTTATACAAATTTTCCAATAATTCAACCGCTGAAACTATATAATCGAATCGAAAAAATATTCATTCCGTTCAGGAAAAAAAAAAAATTCCCGATTTAATAAAATTTCCTAAAATCGTGTTCAAATTACCCGCGAATCAACGCGCGATCGAATCGAGTCGAATCAGCGAAAGATACGCGTTCGAGGATTGGATGCAACGTCCTCCAATTAATATCGAGGAGAGAGAGAGACAGACAGACTGAGCGCGCGCGTTTCGAAACGATCGATGAACCGTGACGAAAACAAAGAATCCATCACCACCACCACCACCCCCGTTTTGCCGACTATCCTTCAAAGATAATGCCGTGAAACGCGAATCGCAACCCTTATCAACGACGCGCGAGCCGACAAACAATGGTGGCGGACAATGGCGGCGATCGATGCCGAATTTCGTGGCCGTCGCTTTCCACATACCTCGTCGTCGTTCCCCGTTTCTCGCATTTTCGCGATCCTCCCGCTAATTAGCGCTCTACCCCTCCCCTCCACTCCCTCCACGCCTTCCCCCCCCCCCTCGATCGATCCGGTTTTTGAGATTTTCGAATTTCGTTGGAACGTCCATCCCCGATGGATTCCATCCACGATCGACCACCCATCCGGTTTCCGTATTTGCACGGCCGTACGTGAGTGAGTGAGCGAGTGTTTTTTATAATCTCGTAGAAAAACGAAAGGGATTTGGGGTTTTATCGAGAGAAAAAAATTTGGTGGGAAATTAAATTATGCGGAAGGGACGGAATTTGGTGTTTTCGTATCGTAGTTTAATTCTTTTAATTTTTCTTTTTAATTCGAGGTATATGTATATATATGTATATATATTATGCATTGTTTTTACGATTTCAAAAACGAAGACTCGAGTCTGAATTATACAATTATCTGGAGCGATAATTTTTATCTTACGATTCTGTTTCATCGCGTCTAATTTATTCTTGTCAAATTTCCACTGATCTCTCTTCTTCGAATCGATCGACGATTTCAATTAAATTAAAAAGGATAAATAAATAAATAATAATAGGATATTATACGTATCGTAAATTGATAAAAATTTGCAATTTTTTTTCTCGCGTTGCGTAATAATTTCGTGGAAAAATGAACAGGAATTTTTTTACGTTATAGAATTTTATCGAAAATTAATCTATTTCGAAGGATGGAATTCGCCTCGATCACACAATCCCCTCCTCTCCCTCCCTTGCTCCAACTTTAACACGCCGCTGTTAAACCGCATCCCTACATTTTTATTTTAATTTCGCGCGAACGAACGACGAGGAAATTCGAAAGGGAAAGGAAAAAAATTCGGCTCGGTCAGTTACACTTGCTCCGCGGTGATCCCGTGGATTAATCCCGTTTCCGGGGAGAGACAATCCCGGCAAAACCTGAAATCCTCGGGTTTGAAATTCGGAGAGAGATGATCCATTTATTATGACGTGGAATAGAGCAGCCCGTCAAATAATTCTCCCATTAGAAGGTTTAGCTCGGATCTCGTGAGAAACGTAATCCAGGCATCTAATATTCGCATACTTGCGATCCTAAAATTGTTTGTTCGTTTGCCCAAAAGAAAAGAAACACCGCGAGCTTTGATCCACCGTTGCGAATAATCTAATCTGCGTGTTGGTTGTTGCGATTCCTTCCTTATCGACGCTTTTGCTTCCTTCTCAAGAATTGCTCATCCTCTGCTTCTTGACGAGACGTTTAAATAAATATAAAACGATAAAGTCTTTTTAATATAGCGAGAACCAAGTTTCCAAGTTCTAATAAAACTATAACCTTCCAGACTTTCTGCGAATTAACATCTTATACGTATAAGTATTAATTCATCTCGCTGTACTTATTTCCGAAATTCAAAGAAAAAGAAAAAAAGAAAAGTAGCAGCAGCAAGTCGCGTGGCGCGGAAAACCGCTATTGGGAAAGGGATCGAGTTTATTCAAAGATAGACATCGATTCGTCGTTCAGAAGGGGGGACTCGTTCCAAAATGGAATCTCGTTACAATTTTAACGCGATATCGACCGGGTCGAAACGCAGGGAACAATAGGCGACGCGCAGAGAGAATCAGCCCGAAGCATTGCCTAGATGCACGCCGGTTCCTCTTGCTAACAATCTTCTCCCCCTCTCCTATCATCATCATCATCGTCGTCGTCGTCGTCGCTTTTTCCACCCACCTTCGTTCGTTCCATTTTTTCGTATCAATCTTTCCTCTCTCTCTCTCTCTCTCTTTCCTTCCTCCTCGATAATACCAACATATAATACCTCCTGACCAATCCTTCCCCGCCATTTTCCATCCACACACTCCTCTCTCGGTGTCGTGTACGTTCCTCGATGGAGCACGGTAACCGAGCGCGATAAAACGATCCACCCTCTTCTCCTATCCGTTTATTTTATTCCTCCCAGCGCGAGAGAACTCCGTGTTGCAGAGACAGGTGGATCTTCTAGGCGCGATGGAACGAACGAGCCCCGGGAAACGGGGTTGTTACGCGACGTGCAACAACTTGGCCGGCTACCGGCTGGTTAAAAGAAGAAAAGTAAGAAGAACTCGGGAGGGGGAGAGAGAAGAGACAAGAAGAAGCGGTTTGTAAAGCGAGGAAAACCGGGGGAGGGCCGTCGAAAGGGAGGGGAGGCGGGGGGAGGGGGCGCGTGAGATAAAAACGGTTGTTGGGGAGGGAGAGAAGAAATAAAGGAGCCGGAGAGGAAGAGAGAGAGAGAGAAGGAAGGGGGAGAAAAAATGAAAGTAGGTGAGAGAGAAAAGAAGAAAGAAGAAAGGGGGGGAGGGCGGAGGATGAGAGGAACAACCGATACGGAGGGAAAGGGAGAGAAACGGGTGAAAGAGTCTGGTAGGAATCCATTAACGAGTGCCGTTTTCATACCTCTTCTATATACCGTCTCCCTCTGTCTCTCTCTTTCTCGTTCTCGTTCTCCTCCGCTTGCACACCCCCATCCCCTTACCTCGCCTCTTTTGCCGTCTGAAAGAGCACCTACCGGCACAATAGATCGTTCATTACCGATACCGGTGCGCGACGCGGACCCGGCCGAAAGTAGAGAGATAATAATGCGAGAGAAGGAGGAGAGGTGAGAAGGTTCTCTCGGTGTGGTGGCGAATACGTGTGTCTGAAGCGTAACGACGCGCTTCGAGTGTTGAAATGTATATATCGGTGACAACCGTCGTCCCCCCCCTCGTCCCTCCCTAACCGCGTATCCGTCAATTTTCTTCTCGACCGTGACGAGAATCATCGTCCCCTTATTTACCGAGAATTTACCGGGATTAGTCGGTAAATTCAGGAAACTGTTTTATCGTTATTCTTCTTCTGCCACGATTCTTCTCGCGATCTTTCGAGATGGTAAGATGGCTCTCTCCTCGCGTCACACGCGTTTCGAGTAATGAGTGAGAGAGTAATAATTTTTTACGAGGATCTCATCTTTCTGTTAATTGTTATCGGTTAGAGAATTGTACATTTCTGATTTCTGGTTCATCGAGTATGAAATTATATCTACTTCTCCTTTAGGTTCTGGTTATTATAGTTTAACAGATCTTTTTGTTCGGTAACGTCGAATTATCTATCTTCCTTTCGTGTCTGTATTTAAATCTATGTATTAGATTAAGTTAGGTTAGGTTTTCTTCCTATTAGATTCCTTTTCTTGAAGTGGGAATAGTTGTTAGGTAATTGTTATAACTGATATATATATTAAGACGCACGAGTAAGTAAATATTTAAAAATAAATTATAAAAGGAGAGGAATTTATATAACAAAATTTTATCTTTCATTTGGTATCTTGAATTTTGAAGATTGAGCTTTTATTTTTTCTAATTTAGTTTAATTTACTTTTGAATATTACTTATCTACGTTAAATCTACATATTATTATTAAGTTAGGTTAGATTTTTTCCCATTTAGATTCGCCATTTCTTGAAGCAAGTAATTCTTATAACTGATACATATTGTCACGTTTAAATATTTCATATTTTTAATTAAGTTCCTTTGCATATCTATAAATTTAAAACATTTATAAAATTTCAAATAAATATTGTTATCTGAAATAAATGGATCTTTTTACAGAATTAAATTCAAGCCGGTAGATAAATAATTGAACGAGATAAGATATAAATAGTTTTACGCGTTTAATTTAAAAAAAGTTATTAATTAAGAATATATTAAATTAGAATAATTTAATATATGCTATTATTGTTTTATATCAGTTTAACTTATTTTTGAATATTATCTATATTAAATCTACATATTAAATTAAGTTAGAAGTAAATAATTCTTATAACTTATAAATTTAAAACAATACATTTTTTTACACGTTTAATTTTTAAAAACAAAACTATTACAATATTTATTTTTATACAACGATATATTGTTGGCAAATTGTTTACTCAATATAAGAAAAACATATTTACATTTTACTTCCATTAATTGTATTTAATTCAATCTTGAAGAAAATCTATCTCTTCCCAATTAAATATATCATATTCTTTGCTAAAAGAGAGAGACTTTTCTGCCTCTGAATGCTAAATTTTTCCATAAGCATTTTTTCTTTCTTCTTTTTCTTTAATTACGTTCTTAAGAACTTAAGAAGTAAGAAAATGGGTTGAAAAGAGATTCCTTCAGAGGACTAACGAGCCGATCTTCTCTCGTTCCAGCGACGTGTCAAAATCGTGAACAGCCCCGGAAGTGACAGGACAGACAGAGGGTATAGCCGCGACCACCGATGGCGGCCGCGAGCTTTCCGCCAAACTTCTCGAACGTCGGCATATTGGAGAACTGGTAAGTGATTGTGCCACAGCTTGTCACGCTTTCGAATTATTACTAGAAGCCTCTTAAAAGTCTCGAAAGCTTAAAGTTAAGGCTAGAGGTTGCCAAGAGACTAGAGCGTAATAGATGCGCAGACGCCTCGGTTTCATTTTTTCCAAAATTTATTAAACTCGAATTTTCCCTCCGAGTAAAAACACATTTAATTTTGATTAAATTCCTTTAATAAAAAGTATCTCGTCAAATTATTTACGTTTACACATTCATCGTTAGAAAATTCGATTAAAAAAGAAATTTCATCGATAACATTTATTTATAGCAATCCCATTTTCCGAAAAAGAGATTACGTGCGCGCGCGCGAGAGAGAGAGAGAGAAAGAAAGAGTTTACGATTCCCTCGCTATCGAAGAAAGGCTCTCGAGTGTTCCGTGATGGGCGACACGTGGCTCCCCCATCGTAATAAAATTCGACCATCGCTGTTACAGCGTTGCAACGATCTATAATCTCAACTACTCGCGGTGTTGGCAAGCGTAGGATAGAATATCGAAAGTCGGTTAATTTCGAAGCCAAGACTAACCGAGGCGGCTGTGCATAGGCAGAAACACAGCGAACCCAGTAGTGTCCCACTGTTGGAAGCTTCGTTGGAGCATTGAATCTACTTATTCGTAGTGCATGCTGTCTGTGTGTGACACGAGTGTCGATTAAAAATAATCTCTACGATTAATCTTGGATTAATTTGAAGAATTTCTTCGTATCATCGTCTATCATCTTGTCGATATTTTCTTATTCCTCCACTGACGGAGATCTCGCGTCGATTGAAAGTGAAGAAAAAAAAGTTTCCAACTGAAAAAATTCCAGCTAAATATAATATATATATATATATTTAACTTGGAGAAAGTTTTGTTTTGAATTTCGTTTCGCAATCGAATTTCCCCTTTCTCGCTTCTTCTCGAGTTTTCCAGCAAATTGGATCTCTGAAAATTGCTTATTTCAATCGATCGAATTTTCTCACGTAACGATTCAAGATGAAAGAGACGAGGGAGAAGATGAAGCGTGACGATACGCCGATTCGACCAAGTTTGAAACGATTTTCATTTTTCCACCTCCCGTTTATTTGAACGTCCACCTTTTCGTTGTCGACTTCGTGATTAGATCTGCGCATCGTGACAACAACTGAATCCACCTTAAAAAGTTATCTCGTGCGGAGGAAAAGGAGGAAAGGAGCGTGAAAAGAAGAGGGGCATAATGGGGCAAAGAAAGCCGCCATTGTGGCGTGTAACGAGAAGACCGCGAGTTGAAATACACTTCGAACGTAACATTTAAATTGCATTATTGGCGCGCGTGAATATTTTTCCCCCGAAATATTCTCCAATTCTATCTTTAATATCTGTTAAATTAATTCTCACGATATCACAAATCGAATCTCGGTAGATTCGTTCTTCAAACGCGTTCGTTGATTTTTTAACCAATATTTAAAAGTTATTCAAATATCTCAAATCTTTCCAATGTTTTCTTCCGATTTTTGATATATAACACGATAACGCGAAAATAAGTGAAACATTTTTCTCCGACAATTTAACGAATAATAACCATAAAAATCATCCCCCTTTATAATAATCTTGGATCGTTCCCGTTCATCGTATTTAAGAAGAACGAGACTCGAAGATTATCTTTATTCTATCCATTACCATGATACAATTTCTTTATTATCCAACGATGTATCCAAACTTCAACAACGAGCTTCTTCAACTAGCTAGAGCAAATGCATCGAGATATGCTGTCTTTACAAAACCGGCTGTTATTCAAACAGCCTTTTCTCCCTCGCGAGTTGAAAAAGCGAGTCGATGTTTCTCGTTCTCAGCGCGTCAAGCCGACGATTCAAAGGCAATTTCATCACGGGAAACGGAAAGGTAGGAACGGGCAGGTTTCCACAAAGAGATTTCTCGGCTGTTATTAATGATTCCCCCTCCGTGGACGAGGAGGATTGCTCGCGTTCGCGCCCCCCTTGCCGTCTGATATCGCGAACAAAATGGCGGAGGGGGGAGGGACAATGAGGGGATTGTTGCTGCAGCCTTCAGAAAGACGCAAGGTTCAGACGCAAGAAGATGTCGGAGCAATTTTGGTCTAGGCGAAAACTAGGTCCTCCCCCTCTCTGATTAAAAATCTTTTCGAGGGGGAGATGGCGATTTTTGCGCCGTTCCTTTTTTTTTTCTTCCCTCCTTCCACCGACAGATCTCGTCGAGGAAGTCCCGATTAACTCTTTCTTGTACCAAGGACTACGAAGAGGGAAAAACGAGTTGATCGAGTTTCCCAATTTTTGCAGGGGAAAATCAATACATTTTAAGTTTTCGTCGATAATTTTATATTATTCTGAATAATTATCGGTTATTTTCAAGCGTATTTTGGTTATTCTATTCTGAGTATATTATTCAATTATCGAAAGTAAATCTGGAGAAGTTACGAAAATATAAAGTGTGAAGAAATATTCGAGTCGATATTATCGTTGTTAATTCAGATCGGAGATGATCGGAGAAGATAATTTATACCGGAGAATTAATTAGAAAATTAGATAGCGTTGGCCTATTATTCGAATAAACGGTCGAATCAGGCGATGTACTCCATTTTCGCGCTTGCGCGAACGTTTCAATGTGGCGCGTTCACTAGGGCGCGTGTATCAAAAATTCCAGCTCCTTTAATTCATCGAACCAACGTGGTGAATAAACGAGCGCCTTGCTCGATCGTTTCCTTTTGCGCGTAAGCCACAACAGAGCCCGATCAGTTGGTAAAATTCCACGCGGAGCTCTCTCTCGTTCTACGTCTCATCAATCATTCGCGAGGAGATTAATGGCGTTCGTTTCTCGGGAATGGGATGCGCTCTCCATCTATCCGCCCCGATAATTCCGATCGAATCCGAATAATTTCTCTATCGAGATCATAATTTACCGTTTATCGATACAATAACGCTCTCCAATTATCGACGAGTCAGGCGCCCGTAACGCGCCTGTAATCTTAATTGTAATTATGAATTATAATCCGTCGTCCGTGTGAAACTGAATTTCAGAGGTTCATTGAGAATCGGGAAGAACGAGATCCGACCAGTCACGACGTAGTGAGTTGACTGTGGTGTGGTGCTAATTTATTTTATGAGAGGGGCATAATACGCGCAGTGTCAGGTGCACGTATGGACGCCCACGCGGTGTAAATTCGGCGACTGGAATAGCGTGGGTGGCGCTCTGAATTAGCTAATGCCGAGTAGAAACGCAACCGGGTGTTATTCATCGCGGTACAACGTATATCGTTCTCTTTCCTCTCTTCTTGGGTCTCGTGCGTCGGTTAAGGTTAGGACGTTCCTCTTAACGTCCAAATATTGTTCGTAATTATGACATTAAATACATCGTAAGATACATAGAAGTTTTTCTTGTATCGTGAGAAAGGATGGAAGATAGAATCTTACGATTTGTTTTTCCTTCGATTATGAATCAGCCATAAGCTATTTTGACTTGAAAAAAATAATATACATCCTTTAAAACGTGATAATTTTTTTAATTATTCTTGATGATTTATCTTAATTATTATAATTTCATTGAAATCGATCGATGAAAATTTTACGAGCAACAGGCATTTTCTGTAAAAAATACGTATGCAAATACGTAAACAATTGTAAAATTTTTTGAAATTTCATTAAGGTTAGTTTCTTCCTAATAATAACTTTTTTAAAAAAATTTTATAGGTCATCTATCAAACGTCTCTCTTTATTAATTTCCCCAAAAAAAAAAGAATCGTGTTTTCCGCCAACTTTTACCTTTCGAAACCATTTGCAATATATTCACAATGAGATCGTGCGATCGCGTGCATCGTTGTAAACCGAGCGAGTTATCGTATACATCCTTCTTTGTCTCTCGAACATTGGGAAGCAACGAAAACAATCCGCGATCCGAATCAGAGCAGAGGTCGCCGTCATCGCCAGATCAACGGAACGGAGAAAAGTTTACAGTTACCTCCGTATCCGATCTAAAATTGACAAATTTGTACCGGGGCCAATCAAAATGAACAGAACGGTGAAAACATACGTTCCCTTAATACACGTTCCTTTGACTTTAATAATAACTTTCGAGGAGGACGCAGAGCAACGATTCGAGTATTATTGTAACGATTAATAGAAGTAACACGTGGCCAGGCGGCCGAAGAAGCGCGGTTATATATAAAAGGGTTTAAAATAAAGCGACGAACCGATGAATATTCGATATTCCTTTACTGTTTTAATTCGTATATTTTCTTTTTTTTTTTTCCCCTTTTAATTCTATTTTATGTAATATACATTTTGAGCTGTAGGTATAGATATCGGTGAATATCGTTTCAACGTTTCAACGTCACGCGGCCATTATCGTGAATATTGGAGGATACGTAATCCTTCAAAATCGGCTCAGCTTTCGCAAATCTAACGATATCCTGAAACGATAGCATTTTTATGACAATTGTGTGATCGGCGATCGTGCTTGCTAGAAAAATTTTTTATTCGTCGATGGAGGGGGGAGGGGGAGATTATTTAAATTAATTTAAAAATTAAGTTTTTTTTATAATGTTTCGTAAAATAAAAGTTAAAATTGTATTTTTGTGTTATTCGTTATAAGTGTTTTTACAATTATCATCGAATAAATTTAAATATAAGCTAATTTTTATTTCTTCCGGATAAAATTAATGTAAATTGATAACATTGAAAATTATATATCCGATAATTGAGAGCATCGTACTATGTGCATTATAGTTTTCATTAAAGTTATCCTATCTTTTTACTTTTTCCAAGTTCATTTAATTTAGTTTCTTCATTCTTGATTTTTGTTTTTAAATGTTACGTTATTTTGAACAAAAATTCAGCAAGATATTTTAGAATCTAAGGCTTAAGTATATTTATTATATTCGTTAAAAATTATTACATGAATTTGATATTTTATCCTAATTTTTTACAATTTTTTTAAATTACTAATATGTGAATGTTAGTATAAAAATGCATCATTTATTTAAAATAGTAACACGATTTGATTGTTTATTATCGTATTTTCTAAAATTATTTATAAATAATAATAAATATCAATTATATTTCTTCTATACTTGTAGTAAAATTATAATACAATATTCATGATGTATCTAAGATACTCTCACATTAATATTTTATTATAATTGGAAAAAGATTTTACTGCATAAAATACATTATTTTAAATAATAAACTATTATTCGAAATAGAGATTGAAAAAAGAAAAATATATAATTTTATATTTTATCACGATTATGTATTGTAAGTAAACAAAAATAAATTAAAATATTATTTTTATTGATAAAATTTATTCCTTCAATTTCGTTTCGATTCAAAGAAAAAAAAGATTTATATTTTTTGACAACGAGTAACTTTCTTTGGGAATACGTAACAGGACATAATTTTCTAACAATTAAAAAATATGTACAATTCGAAGACAAGTGATTTTCTCGATGTTATTAAATATTTCATTGCGAGTTCTCTACGAATTTTCTATATTATTTAAAATTCCTGTGCGTATTTCCAGTACCTTCTGATCCTAAATAAAAATGAAATTAATAATAAGGATCGATAATTTAAAAAAAAAAATTAAAAATTCTAGCATCAATTACTTTAAATTTAAATGATCAGATGAAAATTTAACGACATTTAATCTTCGCCGTTTAGTTCAGGTAATCGTACGTTCTATCGTAAACACAAATTACCAGTTAGGATTTAATTACTCGTACGGAAATATAGGAAGGCATATATACTGTACGAAAATATATATATATATATATATTTTTTCTCACGCGTTTTAACGTATTTTACTCGTTAAAGCAATACCGAACGATATATATATATACCGAATCGAAAATATCACAGTGGTCGGCACAGGTAGCCGTGAATATTTTTATATAGCTATAGAATACGAGGAGAAATGAACGGAAAAATTCCCGATAGTTGGACTCTGACGGCCGCCAGATCCGCGCGCCACCCCGCGTTTTAATTACAGTTCGCGCGAATTTCGACCGAATAGCCGAGGATCCGTCTCGCAATTTTATACCGGCTAACGGTAAGGAATAAAATAGCGAAGAGATCGAACGGTGTGGATACGTCGACCTAAAATATGCGACGATGTACAACACGGGAAGATTCCTCGATAAACCTGTAACACGTATCGAGCTACGATTAAATACAGGGTGTTTCGTTTAAGTTGAAATAATTGTTGGGTCTTGAAGTTTAGAGAGAGAGAGAGAATATTAAATTGTATCAACAAAGTATCAACAAAGTTGACCTTCGTACGTCTCAGAGGAAAGCTATTTATATTGATTATTTCGTTCAATCGTTTTGTGTGAAATATTTTTCCTAGTATCGCCAGTAGTTTCGAAAATATTATATGATATTTATTTATACATAAGGTATCTTCGAAATCGTGGTACAAGGACCGCGTGGTGATTCTATATGCAAAAATAAATAGAAATAACACTTTCGAGTGGAGCTATCCGTTTCTCAATTACATACGAATAAATTATCGGATAATTCTGTTATGTGAAAATATCACGTCAAAATGTTATACGGAATAATTTTTTTTTCTTTCCGTTTTTTAAAAATTAATTTCGAGAAAATTTGAAAACTCGACTTTGTATTTTTATAAAGTAAAGTAATAATCTGTAAAGGTAAATACAAAGAAAAAAATATAAAGTATCTATTTCCCAATTAGGAACGAATAAATTATTATACAATACACCGATGGAATAATTTCTTTCTTTTTTCTTTTCTCAAACACGAAGCTTCGAGTAAAAAAGAAAGAAAATCTTATTCTTTCCCTTCGATTTGCTTTTTCAACAGCTTGTACCGTGATTTCGAGAGAGAGAAAGATCACGTATATATTTATACGTATATATTGGTATTTTTTGCTACTAGTATCGTAACTAATACGCCTCGTTCGAAACATTGGCCGCAAAATGTGAAAAATCCCGGCCGAATATTTCGTATCGTGTATCCACTAGAGGCGGACACTGGCCCCTGATACGCGACTATTAATACGAGTATTAATCGACGCGTGTGCCAACTGCGCCGTGAATCTCCAGCTTTTATTTTAGACCTCCACCACGTTCTCTCGTAACCAGGATGCGTCGCTGCAATTTCATCGCGTTCCACTGCTAGACTCTGATCCCAAAGTTAGATCGCGATTAATCCTTCGCCCGTGGCTGTCGTTGATAAACAACGATTTTAAGAGACACGCCGGGAACGGCTTATTGAATTTCATTTTGTTTATTTGTTATTATTGTGAATTTATATATAAAATTGGACTAAAATGGTGTATGGCGAGTTATACGTTGTTTTATTCTTTCTTTCTTTCTTTGGAGGATTAGCTATTAAAGTAATTTTAGGTAAAGAGATGTTAAATATGTTTTACACGATATATAGGATTTTAAGAGACACGAATTTTGTTTATTTATTATTATTGTGAATATATATATAAAATTATAGTGTTGGATTAAAATGGTGTATAGAAGGTTATTGTTGTTTTCTTTCTTTGGAGGATTAGCTATTAAACTAATTTTAGTTAAAGGTATTAGAGATGTTAAATATGTTTTACATGATATATAGGATTTTAACAACGATTTTAAGAGACACGAATTTTGTTTATTTGTTACAATTATAGTGTTGAGCATTGGATTAAAATGTATGGCGAGTTAAAGAGATGTTAGTTAAAGAGATGTTAAATATGTGTTATACAGAAAGAGTACGCTGGATAAGGATTCTGATGCAAGCAATAATTCCAAATCTGATTTCTAGAAATCTGTTGGACAGGTATCTGGAAGATAAGGAAGGAAGAATTCTATAATTTAGAGATCAAAATCTGTAATGAAAGCAACCTGATCCAAATCTAATATTTCATGTAAATATAAGATTTTTTGAGATGTATAAATAATTTTATTATTGTATCTTACTGAAATAGATATATAATTACATATATATTTCTTTTTTTTCTTTTTTCAACGAATATCACTTTAATCATTTAAGATATTTACTAGTCTGATTAAAAAATTATTTCTCTTTGAATTTCTCTTCTCTTTGTCTGATACCTGAAAACAATAATTACTTGTAACAATCTTATAAATAAATTAAAAACCAAAAATAGAAAGACACAAGAAGTATGATTATGATCGCATGACCTTTCAGTTATATTATTGCAGCAATATATCACGTTTCATAGAATTGTTTCCCTTTTTACAAGATAACAATAACGAGCAAAATAACAAACTCTGTATTAAACCGCCTAATTGGATAAACGAAATCGACACCGCGGGAAAATAATTCTCAAAATAGAATCCCTTCATCCCGTTTATACAATTATTATTTTACCATATAAGAGAAATATCGAATTTAAAAAAAAAAAAGAAAAAACTAAATCCCACCTGTGTGTGAAATCAATCCAGATCACGATACTCGTAATTATAATTATCGCGTGAAGATCGCGAGGCCACTTGAACGAAATGGAATTCCTTTTCGTTTCAATTATCCCAGCCAGAGATAACAAGCTCGACGCTTGCAGGTCGGATCGAATCGAATCGTTATAACGAGATTAATTACATTATAATTACGAGTACACTGTCCCATATACGATGAATGAAAAAACTGTAATCGTTCTCTGAAATCGTCGAGGAGCAAACATGCGAGAAAATACGGGGGAGATCGATAGAATTTAGAATATAGCTCGTTTAATCCGAATACAGCGGTGAAATGGGCCACACTGTTTACGAAACCATGATTCTTTCCGGCCCCCAAGAGAGTTGTAAAAGCAGTTCGCAACCTCGTAACAACGGTTCCCTAACGTTGCACCGATTTCGCCCGAGAAAAATACTGAATTATAAAAGTTTCACTTTCTTTTTCTCTCTAACGACGTTTAATATTCGTGGAATTTTGGGTGAATAAAGCTAATAATGATCGATTGGAAAGAACGGGATATTTTTTTTCTTCTTAAGTAAGAAGAATTTGAATCGAATTAAAAATCCGTTAAGTTGTTGAACCACCACGGAGATAGAATCTTCATCGATGTACAATCTTGTTTTCTTTGAATTATTTCAAATCAAACGAGATGGATAAATCTTGAGCGAGGAGAATTTTCGAGAGAATCTAAGAAAAAGATTGCATTTCGATAAATACTTTCGTTCCAGTTTCCAGTTTCAGCGCCAGCCAAGAAAGTTCTTACGAGAGTTATAAATTAATCATTCGTGTTATAAATCTCAAACTTTTACCCTTTGCAGAGATTCCAAGGGGTATAGTATGTATAATCATAATTTATCGCGTATAATATTTTCATACGAATTTCGTGTTTGTTCCGTTTAAGATAAAAACTTTCGTTTCTTTGATCGATCCGTAAATCGAAAAATTCGCGGGCACGCCGTTGAACATTATATTCGAACAGGTGAAGGATGGTCTAAAAATTGTCTAAATAGGTCGCGTGTGTAACGTGATTTGACTAGAAACAACGTTACCCTCGATTCGCAATTTTCCCATCCATGGGGGTGCAAAGCAAATACAACGATGCAAAAGTTAACGAATTTACCTTTTCGCGGAAGCCCCCGGTGATTATTCCTGGAATTCAATTTCACCGATTCTCTTCCCTCCCACAATAAAGCGAACAAGAACTAAAAAAAAAAAAGAAAAAAGAAAAAAAAAAGATCGACGAAGGTTTTGGGAAAATTTACAAAAAAAAAAAAAAGAAGAAAGAAAAAAGAAAAAGGTTAGAATCCTTTGGAGAAATAAGCTAAATAACGGAACAAGTTGAAAGTTAACGAAAACTCGATGTCGAGTGAACGCCGAGATCTTGAGACTCGGTTGTTACGCTCGAATTAACGTCTCTACACGGATGGCTTCCTTTCCCTGCGTGATCCTCGTTCCTCTCCGTTTACCGCGGAAATGCGAATTTAAAGAGTGCATTCGTCCCATCAACTTGGCTATAAATAAAAAAAAAGAAGAAGAAGAAAAAAGAGGTACCCTTTCAACGTCTTTTTCTTTCACGCGACACGTTCGCCATTCACGAGTAAATAAATCGCGAGGAAAGATAAAGGAAGGAAAGAGAGAGAGAAAAAGGTTCGACTATTATTCGAACCGATTATTATTCAACGCATCGTCGCGAGAAAACAAGCCTTCTAACAACTTTAACTCCTCCTTTCTCTCTCTTTCTTCTTTTCTCTCCTTTTCCCCTACGTATTTCCTTCTCTTTTTCCATCCACGAGAAAGGCGAATGCAACTTTTGCTCGATCTTCGACCATAAGTCAAACCTCCGACCTCCGGCCACCTTCCCTAATTCCGATTTTTCTTCGAACGTACTCGAAGGCCACGATACTTCGATCGGAATGACCCCAGGCCTGTCGATACTGGTTCCGGTGTCCGATAAGGGTAACGAAGGCCCCGTACTTACTTTTGTCGTGCGAGGAGAATACTACTTTCTCGCTCTACCCGCCTCCCCCCGCCCGCTCATTTTCCTTTTCCTTCCTCGGCTCGCTCGACCCATTCTTTCCTCTCTGCCTATTTCCTTTTCCTCCGCCTATCCCCTCTCCCTCCATCGTTCATCGGCTCACCGCCGCCTCGCCTCACCTCGCCTCGCCTCGCTCCCCTCCCTTCCTCTCCGTCTCCTTTTTTCTCCGTTCCACCGTCTCTATGCCTCCTCGAATCGATACGGCATCGCAAGGCTCGAAACAGGGCCGGTATATACGAGTCGATGCCGTACGACAAGGTTTTGGTAACGATCCTCTCCGAACTCTGATATATATCCCCCGAAATACACAGAGGATATCCCGAATCGACACGGGCTCTATGTTCAACCGTTTCCGCCTTCTGACGTACTCCGATCTATCTCTCTCTCTCTCTCTCTCTCTTTCTCGCGGAGAAAGAGAGATTCGATTTCACGCGAGGAGGTTCGTCGCGTCTACAAGGTCTGATACGGATAATAATAACGCGAGAAGGAGGAGGAGGAGAAGTAGAATTTCGATCTGTTTCGAAAGTTTCGAATTTTCTTATTCGAAGAGGAATAGAGGTGGTAAGAGGAGGTAAGGGCGTGGTATGGATGCAAGCGGCGAATGGTAAACAGTGAATCGCGAAATGGCGAATGGCGGGGATAGAAATCGTTCTCGCGCACGCATTCTCGTCACGACGTTGCACCGGGTGGCACGGCTCGGCAGACACAAGCCGTACTTTACTACTTACAACCCTACCATCCCGCTCCATCCGTTTCCTTCATCCCCCTTCAGGAACGCATACTTAACCTATTTATGCGCGGAATGCCGAGAAATTCGAGATTTCCTTCCTTACCGACCTCATCTCTCGTTCTAATCGTTCGAGAATTAATCTTTTTTTCTCTCTCTTTCTCTCTTTCCACGCATCCACGCTTCCTTTTAATTCTCTCTCGAGCACTGGCTCTCTCTTCTCGCGCCCTCTTTCTCTTTCCAACGATCGGAATAATATTATTGTCGTATATTTTTACGCGAGAAGGGAGAAATATATAAGTAAAGTGAAATTTATAGTCACGTGACACGTGAAAATGGTGTTTTTTAAATGTAAATAAACGAATGAAACGAGGAGGGTAGAAAGGAGTGAATCTCGAGGATATTTGACTTCTTTTTCGCCGCGTCTCAAATATTTGCTTCGAATATAAGAAGTTTTCTTTAAATTTTTTCGAACAGACATCGGTAAGCTTCGTTTAATTATCTGCAGACTATCTTTCGTCGTGTATTTTCTCGTTGAAGAGTTTTTCAAGATACGTTTATACACGTTTGTATGAAAAGTTTATAAATAAAACATGAAACCCTTTATTCTCTTTGATTTTTTTGAAGCAAGTGGAATAATTGAAAGATTTTTAAAGATTTTAAAGAGCAAATACAAAAATTTATATGTGACAAATTTTCTATATCCATCTATAGGATAAGGATACTTATTTGTGACTCTTTGTAAATCTTACGATTAACATTTATTGAATATCTATTGAATATTATGCTCTATAAATTTAGAATTAAATTCTTTAGGAAACCAAAGTTTCGTATTATCTAAATTTCTCGAATAAAAAAATGCATTTTTTAGAATAAAAATAAAATTTCCCAATTAACTATTTTTAAAAAGATTACACCATTTGAAAGCAAGCTGGGATTCTATGTACTGCTATTAATGCATCTTCTTATAAACTTATTAATGAGATTAGTATTAAAGTAAACTTATAATTTAATTTTATAAATTTTATAATTTCTTTTTTAATAAATTTACCATCTAATTATTAGATATAAAATTATAAATTCCAAAGAGATATGTAAAATTCATAACTCAACATTAATTGATAAATATCATTATTACGTGAAGAGACATAGGTTCGTAAGAATTATATTATTTTGAGAGAAATTAAACTTCTCTAAAAAAAAAAAATTTTAGATTATTGCTATTCGTTTCACATTTTAACAGACCGTTTTAGAGTATAATTTACCAACTCGACTAATTGTTTCTTTAATTGTTCCTCATTTTAAGCTCCGTTGTACAACGCAATTTAGAACCAAACCGACAAAAATACGTTCCTCATTTCTTCTAAATGCTAACTTAATTTCGTTCTCCAAGAAACAATATCCATTTGAGCCACTAGAGATTAAAATATTGTGAGATTTTAATACGACGATTGATATCTTTAAAGCATTTCTGTCTAAATTTTGTTAAATCATCTATTCACATGTCAAATTATTGAGAAAATTAATTTTTCCTACAATAAATCCATTACTGTATATATTATTGTAACTTCTAGAACCAATTTTGTAGTCTGACAGTCTTTAAAACGTAGATTTTTAATGTGAATTATTCAAAAATATGAATCGTATTTATAATAATTGTTTATTTTTACAATTTATATCGTTTAACGCGTTCCTTGGTATTCAATCAAAAAGTATTTTCACTTTCTTGCTGGAGATAAAGTTAGAAAACATTTCCTATGATATGTTGGATGCAGTGAAACATTCATTGTCTGCGTTTACAAAAAAAAACGCACGTTTTTGCATATAATTTTATCCCCAACATTTTTCAAACTCAAAAAATTTTAAATTTATTTCAACTCTCCAAAAAGTTGTAAACTCTCTCATTAAAAATAATAAGGGTAAAATTAGAAACACTTTCTACAACGAAAATTCATTTTTTGCTCAATTTCTATTAACCCTGTACGAAAAATTGATCACGGATTTCTAAAGATTTCAATATCCATTCGTTGTACAAATTTTTCCAGATTAATAACGTCGATTGTTATTCGTTCCATATTATTGAATTATTTTCAAGATTCAGAAACCCTTAAAGGATATATCCCCTCATCTCGTATTCTCTATTTAATATCAATCGTTCAAAAATTATCCTTCTTAAACCACTTCTCTTCTCTTCGCTACTCCTTCAATCTCACGCAGAACAACGTAATCCTACATCGACGAATAACGTGCCTCGATCTTCGAATATCGCGCTCCAACCACGCCACCTTTCGAAACAATGACAGTTTTCGCGAGCAGTGTTGGTCTCCTCCCAAACATTTTATTTTCCCCTCGTTCCTCGACGGATCTGCACGCTTCTCTAGGTGAAAACGGGGCGACGTTGCTGCGCCAGAGAGGTGGCGCGAGTTTACGCGCCGTAAGTCGCGAAATTTACGGGGGACGAGGAAAATTTATAGATTCAATTTCCGCGATATTTAATCGAGGCCGTCGTGTCCGAGCCCGCTTAGAATTCGCGAACGAGCGAGCCCCCTCTTCCTTCTTCCCCCACCATGCCGGTTAATCGTCTCGGCCGAAGGAAGGAGAGAAACTCTTTGCAAAATTCGTGCCAGCAAATTTTCCTCGTCTCGTCGTCTGCTTGGGTCAATTGCTTGCCACGATCAATGAAAATAAATTTTGCATGGATTTATATATATATATACGTGAAATTCTTTCGATTTGAAGATCGAGAAGAGGATTGTATATAAATGAATAATCGTATTAAATTGATTTTGTGATTGTTGGATTATTATTACATTTGGAAAAATAATATTGGCAGAAATTTGCCAAGTTTACGAGGATACGAAACTTTTTTTCTTTTAATTTTCCATTCTTTTTTTTCCTTTCCCTGAATTTAGTTGCACATTCGTCAATGTTACATCGATTCCTTTTCGTGAAAAATTTTGTAGTCTACATGTTGGCGACATCTATGAACAAGAAATTATACTTCAATATATGGGATTGTTTTGTTAAATTCGCGAAGTATATACATACGTGTAAATAAGATATTTTCTTCTTTTTGTTGTATAAATATTATCGTATAATGATAGATATGATATAAACACAATTTTATGTAAATTCTCAATTTGTTCTTCTCATATTGTTTCCAGAAATTGTAAACTTATTTTTAGCTAATTTATATTTAAATTGATATTTTGGGGAAATGTTTATCAAGGTGTTATGCTGATTAAAACAAAAATATATGAATTTTTACTACTGTTTTTTATTATATCTTTGGCATATTTTATAAATTGAAATTTTTCTTTGAATTGGAGTGAAATGCATAATTACGTGATTCATTAAAAATATGCTGATCTTTTGATTAATAAAATCATTCATTTTCTTAACATTCATCTATTTTAATAAACATTGTTATCATTCACTTTTGTGAATGAATAATAATAGCAATAATAATAAGCAATAAATAATTTAAATTATTGTTAATGAATTAAATTGTCACATATGTAGAATTGCAAAAGTTACATTATTTATGAAAAATGCTTTATAATATCAATATTGTTGAAAAACGTTTTAGTTTATTTATTAACAAATTCGATAAACGAATACAAGCTGTCCCAAATTTTTTTTTCTCCAAATTTCACCGATATATTTTATAAAATAAAATTAAACGTCAGTCAAAACATCATAAATGCTAACAAAAATATGTGAAAGGTAAAGTTATACAAAATAGTACACGATAAATATTATTATTATTTTTAGTTCCACATTCTCTGTAATAATGTTCATAAAATATAAGTTGATACAAGTTGAATAATTATAATATATTCAAAAGTTTAATGAAATCAAACTTGTAGGATTTGTATCACGAAGATGGATATGGCATTTATTTCGTCAGTTTCTACAGTTCCTTATTTTAATTATAATTAAATTCCAAGTACGTGTATTTTGTAATAATAATTTATATTTTAATAACATATTAATAAATATTACATAATATCGTAATAACATCTTCCCAATATATAAGATATAGTAAACCGTGCTAATATGATTCAATGGAGATCGAAAAAGATTAATTAAAATTAGTTAAAATCATTTAAAATTAAAACTAGTACATGATAGTAGGAAAAAAGTTTATAAACGATTAACAATTCATTAAGAAGTTATAAAAAAATGTGAATTATTAAATGTAAAGAATGCATAAATAATGTTGTTTCTCTTACTCTATTTCATTAAGGAGCAAAATGTGAAATAATATTCATATTTTTCATTATGATGATATGAATTTTCTGTCGAATAAATTTAATAGTTCATAGATATCAGATTTGTATTCATAAAAGCGAATTACACTTTAAAATGGATATAGATATTTACAGATTTTATACCATTTTTCATATTTTTATTTTAGTTTTTTTTTTTTTTTTTTTTTTTTTAATAAAGTATTTATGGACTTTTTGTTACATGATATTTTAATTCTACTTTTATCTGTAGAACATATTGCATTGGCGGAGTCGTGAATGAACATTTAAATAAAGTAATATAAAAAATAGTATGGAAAGTAATTGCATGTATCTTTATTTTCCAATAAAATACTTTTTTTTTTTTATCAAGCTTCATATTTCATTTTTGTAATATCAAATTTTTCTGATCATACGAAAATATTGGATTAAATAATACGAAATTTAAGATAGTTAAATCTAACTTAATTAATTAATAGAAACTTTAAATCCAAAAATATTCCTTTTATTTTTTTGATTTAGAAAATCTTACAAAAGTCAGATAAATAATTTTACGAAACTTCATATGAAGTATAAATATTTTAAGAAACTTGCAAATTTTTTAAGTTTTCTAAATTGATACAAAAAAAAAAAAAATAAAAATTTATTTTGATTCTAAATAATCGGAGAATGAATCCGATTTAAAAAATGGAGATCGAATTAAATGGGATATCATGAATAAAATTCTATGTTCTCTTATGCATTTTATAGATATTTGTATTGATATTTTATACAAATATAAAACATTCACAGAATAATTTTTTGTAAATTTTATTCTATACAATGGATTCATATGATATTGGATCTACAGTTTTTAGTTTCTCTAGTTTTAGTTTCTTTTTTTCTCACTCTTCAAGTTTATATTTTGGCATAAACAAATAATAATAATAATAATCCATTTGATCATATATAAATAAATTTCAAATGTCTGTATTCGTAATTTTACTTCGTCATATATTTGAAATAATTATTCTGAGATTATTATTACGTATATATCTTTAAAAATTATAAAAAATATTGGAATATAATAAATTTCATTGATGTCTGAAAAATTTCTTGAAGAAGGAATGATCGTGAAATGAAAAAAAAAAAAAAATGAGATGAAAAACACAACGAAAAATTGTGAAAAATTACTATAATTTTACATTTCAAATGGATCTTATCAATATCCATTTTCTCTATCAATATTAAAAATACTTGAGGGATATTGAAATTTTTTTTATTTCATTTTTAAGCTTATTATATTATTAAACCAATTCACGCATTCTAGAACGTCAGAATATTTCAAACGTCTATTATTAAATCCTCATAGAATTAAAGATTTCAGATAATTAAATGTGAAAGTCTTTACGAATCTTTGTTGATCGAAAAATTTTTTCAAAGCCCTCCTCAAGAATTCAAATTGTTATAAATTTTGAGATAGAATAACAGACGTTTATACCGCAATTAAATAAACAAAATTTGCATATTTCTGTGATGAATAATTGATGCAATTAATTTCAATTTCGATTACCTTATTTTAACTCTAAAGTGAAAACTTCCAAGTTTTAATTAAAAATTATAATTATAATCATTTCATTGGTTAAAAAAATTTCATGCACGAAAAATGAAAAATTACCTTCCACATCGTACTCGTTCAACAAATTTTTAATAACAATTCATACAGTATCAAAAAAATAGTTTTTCAATATCTTGAAAATATTCTTATCGACACAGAATTTGTTCCATCTTTTAATACATTTATATAATAAAATAACTTGCTTAATTAAACACGATTTGTTTTATGCATGGTATGAAATATCGAAGAGTGAATAACGATTACGTGCTCATAACAGCGATATAAATATAACGAAGAAATGAAGAAAAACGTTAATTGCCGAGAAACATTGAGCATCGTCGTAATACAATTTCAAGTTGTAATAAATTCACAGTTTGTTTTCAGTCTTTCACATTTGCACATATACGAGATAATTAATTTTTCATACCGAACATGGCCGGTATTAATTAATAAAATTAAATACTTTTTTTTCACACTCCATTAGAAGATGACTTTCATTATTTGACTCGATATTAACTAAATTATAAACGTTCATCTCTCGTGCAACGATTCGACGTTTTGATGTACAGCGAAAAAATGAATATGTGTATGAACCCGAGAAATTTGTTTGATCAAAACCTTACATTTGTACGTTGAAGATTGATTTGAAGAATACGTATGAAATTAGATCTTTTGATTAATTATAATTTCTTTATTAAATAGCTAACGTCGAAGAAATAAACGTAGATAGTCGAAAGACAGTAATTAGAAGACGGATAGAAAATGAATGTACCTTTAAAGATTAGTTTTAACAACATGTGATTCAACATTATCGTTTCTGACCGACTTACAATTACAATAAACGTATTAACAGTAAATATAAACTATGTATAGGCAAATTCCTCTTCTTTATTTGCCGATAAATTTTTTTTTAATGATCTTTTGTTACCCATGCAGCAAAAAATATGCAGAAATATAGAAAATGTATGCGTTGTATCGTCATTTTTTTTTAGAAAATACGAAATTTTGACCGTTGAAATTGATAGAAAAAGCATTCTGCTTGCATAGCTACAAAATTTCTGAACTAAACCGAATTCGGACCGGCTACAATTTTGGATACCCAAAATAGCAGGTAATTTTACAAACTTTCGGAATCCCGACCCGACCAGATCCAGAAGATTTATGACATTCTGGTGTTAATATATTCATGGAAGGACGATTCTAAAAGACTAAAATATAAAACTTACATAAAAATGCCAGTTAAAGTTTATTTATTAAGTTATAAACAATTGAAATATGCGTTGGATGAAGCAAGATGGGAATAGAGCCTGTCTCTGTCACACGCTATTTGCATTTCCTGTTTTATCTAACGCGAATTAAATTGGGAATTAAACTTGATAAATAAGTCGATATTTTTGTATTTATTTATTACAGTCAACAACAATTAAAATATTGGAACCCTGTTTTATAAGAAACTCGGCTTATTCGAAAATTCTGAATGTTATTAAATTAAAAGTTTATATTTATGTAGAGTAAAATGAATTTTTCATGAAGCAATTTTTTCTGATAAAATATCACTTTGAGGAAATGATATCACAAGTTTTTAATACGTCTCGTCTCGTTCTTTTAAATATCTCCACTAGGTGACAGAGTGAAACGAGATAAAGTAAAATTTTAAATTAAAAATATTGAAATTGAAATTGTATTGGAAATTCAGAAAAATAAATTTTGAAGATTGATTTTGCTCTCTTATTGCTCTCATTATTAAAATATTCTTCGAAACTGGAATTTTGTCACTTTCTTTGTATCGCCATTGGGAAGACAAATAAATTAGAGTGCTTCTAGATTTTTCAATTTAAAACTTAAAACAAAGAAGTTTAAAAACTAAATATTAGATTGTTGAAAATTATATGACCGAATTTTTAATTAATTTTCAACTTTAGATTATTTTCTAGCTTTATTGAAAATAATATTAATTGATTTTCATTAATTACATTTCTCGATTTAAATTTTTAACATTAGCGATTAATTTTTTCCTGTTACCTTTTTGAAAATTCTGTTAATGTTAATAGCAATAATAACAAATAAACATGATGATACATGATGAAAGATAGAGTGTCAAACAATCTATTTCCATCTTAAATATTCATAAAAAAAGCATTAGACATTGAATCGATAATTATAACTCTCTTTCGTAATGCAACAATTAATAAAACAACTATTTAAATTGCATTCAATTGTTTAAAGTTTTGAATTGATATGTATATTAATTTAAATGATATCGTATTAACAATGCAAATATTTAACGATACCCGTATCCACTGATTAAATTCCAAACGATGAAATTGATCAACAAACCGATATCTCGATACGAAAAATAAAAGAAAACGTTAGATAAAATATTTCAAGAAAAATACAACATTTAACATTACTTATCGATACGAATAAATTCCTATTTCTAATATATATATATATATATATATATACATACACCTTTGACCGACAGCGCCGCTTAGATCCTTATTTATAGCGCCGTTATCGCAGGAAAATTGTAACAATGTTTTCCCCCTTCGTATTATCGCAATTAATCCTTCGCCCGAAAATCGATCAAACTTCCTTATCGCGCATTCATCAAAATCGGAACATTCCCAAAGAGAATAGCTCGCTTCGGATAGCACGATTCGAAGCTTTTAACGTCCTCCGGGTATCCATTCGATAGAAATCAATTACGGCATACTTCGTTAGCTCGATTCGCCAAGTTATCTCCCGAAGGATGGCGCTTGCGAATCGATCGCGCGCGCCAAGTCGTGTCGTGTCGTGTAAATTCAATTTACGTAATAAAATCGCGCGTCCGCGGTGTCTCGAAGTCGGGAAACGAAACGGGGGAGTACTTACAGGTTTCAACCGGCGACGTCGGAAGCACTACGACTGTGTCACTCACCCCAGCCTGCCCCCTCACCCTCGACGAGCCTCATGTTACCCGGATGAGGAAGTCCGAGAGTACTTCCTGCGTTTTGTCCCTGTCGAATCTAAAAATTTTTCTCTCTTCTTCTTCCCATCGAACGAGATCCTGCCACCTAGCGTTTCTATTTTTTGTTTTTTCCAATTCCAATTTAAAGATTCGCCAGAAAAACCATTAATCAATGTGATATCGTCCCTCCAAGTATCGTCACAGAAGCGCGAAAAATGATTCTTTAAGTAATTACACACGATCGGAAATAAACGAGTAAATATGTACTTCGCGAGATTAAAGCCGTGATATTGTACATTTGCACCATTTAGATATTGGTTAGAACGCGTATCCGTGTTATTTGAATATCGTATCGATATTCGTAATATCGACGGACACCGGATCGAATTGAATCCGCGAATTGAATGAAAAATATATCGACAATGGGAACAATGCGCTTGTTCGATCTTCATTCACGGATTTTCGAAATAAAATCTGGAATTGTGCTTTTAAAATGTAAAGATTATTTTTCATTCGTATTCGATCGGGAATGCTCGATCCATTCATCTATGTTAGTTGATTCTACGTGGTATAGATGATTATATTTTGCGATATAAAATTCGCAGTCTTTTTCATGCCCCATAAGTTTGCCGACGGATGGTCATCAAATAACGCCGACACATTTACCTTGGGTCGAGGCACGCACGTCCAGAATCTGGATAACGATTTGGAGACCGGCCAGCTAGTCTCGATCCTGACCTGCCCTCTTGACATTCCACCGTACGTTTCTCTAGCAAAGAGACCGGTACAAGACCTGAGAAAAAATGCAACCACAAGTTACATTACAGTGACAAGTTAGGTACATAGACAAACGTAGTCTCCTTTTGTTGAAGGCAGTATCCCAAAAAAATCGAAAAAGGCAGTATAATCGTACTGTCGAGAAAAAGAGTTTGAAGAAATACATGTATAGTGATAGACGTTATTTTCCCACTCATTCCCTCTGTTTAGTCTCTTCCTTTCATGTATCTATGAACCATGTGTGTTAAACAGTTGCATAAGTTATGACGTTGGGTCATAATGTTCCTCGTCTGATGTCGATTTCCCCATCAAACCCACGTCCCTTTGTGTCAAAGCGCACGTGTCGGGGAACACCGAGGCGTTCTTGATCGCTTCTTGCAAAAATGTTTTTCCTCGTGAAAAACGAACGAACAATGCTTCCGGAAAAGCGTATTATACGTTCCAACTGTATTGTCTTCGGAGAAAATAAGTATACGAATTATTGGCATACGATCTACGTTGATACGATATTGAATATTTTAACCGAATGTGAATTTAATTTTTAAACCATATTTAACCTGTTGGTGGATCAATTTTCATAACAAAACAAATTCGTGTCTAAATAGTACTGAAATAATATCAAATTTCTCTATTTTTATTGAAAATTGATGCGAGAAAAAATTCATAGAAAAAGTTAACCTAAAAATCTGTTTTCGTATATTTCGTTCGATTCGCGACCTCGAAATCTCGAATATGTCGGTAATAGAAGCGAGCTAGCAGAAATGCGTGATACATACGTTCGAACGAGCGTAAAGCGTGTCATCAATTAGAATTCTTAATTCTTTTCGTCTCCAGCAATGTAATTCGTTGCACGAACACGAGAGCCCTCGGCAGATGAAGTGTCCTCGTAAAAGGGCTTGAAAGCAAGAGAAACACAGTTCTCTATACGTATATGTATGCGATAGACGTACATAACTATCTTGGTCATCTACTATCGTACCATCAAAATAAACGCAAGTATATACAGTTTCGAAATAGCGAAACTACTAACACTTCGACGTATATCGGATAATATATATTTATCGTTCAATTTTTACACATTTCATTTTTCCCGATTTAAAGTCTATTAAAATTTTATTCGGTATAGAGAAACAATCACATTGTGATACATACATGCACGATGAATTTTGTTAACACTCATTTGTTTATTTGGTGAAATGATGAATAAATCAATAGACAATGCCAATAATAATAGATGTTATTAACGGGATAGGAAAAGTTTCGCCACTTGTGAACCGTACAGAATTGGAAAACCGATATTCATCAGCATCGTTAAAGCAAACGGTTAGTCGAAGTTGGGAAGTATTTAGTGAGCACCACTGCAAAGACTGGACTCGACCGCGTCGAACAGCACGAGGCGTGGAGTCTCTTAGCGAAGGGCAGAGGAATTGGCGAACCGGCGTACATTCTCCGTGTGCGTGCGCCTGTTTCGTAGTACGCGCCACGGCCGCGTTCGCATAGGGGTGCGCTCGCTTCTCCCTCCAGGTGTCCCAACCTAACCTACCCCTACTTCGCAGTGTATCCCTTGGTTCGGCCAATCCCCCCTCCCCCGACATTATACTCGTCGTCGGTCCGTGCGGTCGGTTCTCCATGCTAGAGATCCCTTCGCCTATCCCCTCCACCTTCGACGATTCCCCCACCAACAAATCGAGGAGGCGAGCGCACAGCTGCCACACTGTGAAGTGCGAGGACTGGAGAGACGCGCAGCGACGCCGTTATCGTCTGGCCGGTCGTTTGGACTAACCTACAAAACTGTCGAGGAAAGAAGAAAGGGGGAGAGACAGTGAGAGAGAAAGAAGGAGAGTGCATGAGAGAGGGAGACAGAGTAGCCGGCGTGCGTTTCTCGTGTTTTCCGGTCTCGCGGTGACTCGCGTCCTATCAATCGTGGGTGCTGTTACCGCGTCAAAGCCGGTCTTGACTGGCAACTCGTTGCTGTCATCACGGCGTTCCTTTCTTTCGTCCCTCCGTTTGCGGAGGCAACGCTAGTCGAATACCGGCATAACAGTCCCTTTGTCTCGAACGCTCGGCAGTTGGCTGGTGTGCGGTTTCGCGAAGATTAGCCGGTCGTGGTTGTTTTGGCGGTACCGAGAAGGAACTCGTACGATCGTGCATACGTCGTGGTTATATTATATTTGTATCGTCACGACCTTGAACTTGTGTGCCTATATCAAATCGTGTGCTTGTGTGTGTTTCGTTTAACTTGTGACATCGAAACATAGTGCAAAAAAGAAGGTAGAAGAAAAGGAACTAAGGAGATACTGGTTGAGAACCAAACGACGAGGATCCTGGAAGTGACCGCGTCCAAGAATGTTTCCTTACACGACTTTTCCGGCAGTAGGGTAAGCAAGTGACTAGTTTTTATTTTTTTCTCGCGATTCAAGTCGTTCGACAGCGATTCCCTGTCCTTTTTTTGTATGTCGCTCACCATACGAAAGACTGGCTTTTCTCTAGCAGCGAATATGCAGTTCGTTCTCCTGCATCTCACACGCTTCGATCATCGTGTTTTCGTATTCATATTCATGCTCATGTTCTCTCTCCTGTCCTCGCGTTAACCCTTTCATCCTGGACTGTTTGTTTTCGTCGTGCTCGACTGTCATGCTCGCTTCGAATCGCTTGATAATGAGCTTCGCGTACATACACGTTGCCTGCGTATTTGATCTTGTGCCCATGCTTTATTTCGCGTAGAAAACCGGCCAGAGGAAAAAACGCGTGCAACTGGCATCGCGATACGCGCGCGCGCGTGTGTGTGTCCCTGTGTGTGTTCGATGTTGCACGTATTCTGGAATGAGAGAAAGAGATGGGACGTACGTCTGTGAGACAGAAAACGCCGGACCGAGAAACAGAAAGAGAAAGAGGAATGTATGCACGTTTCTACGGGATAGGAGGTACGTCCGAACTTCGAGCGCGTCGACGCTTTGTCCTTTCCCCCTTTGCTTCTTCTCTCCCTTTCTCTATCGCACTTTTGCCCTCGCGTATCTCTCGCTCTCTGTCGCTCTTATTGCCTCAATATATGTACTGCGTGCAAACGTGTAGATATGCGCGTGTATACCTACGAGGATTGTGCGGAGCCCTTGCTGGCTGGTTTCAGGAAATCAATCGTGTGCAAACGAGAATGGCTACGAGTAGACTGATTCGAAAGTTGACAGAAAAGTTCACGTGACGAACGACGATACGGGGATCGTTCCGCCATACTGTCTTTTCGCTCAACAGACAGCCAGAGAGAATAGGAGGGGAGGAGGGGGGATGAGAGAGGTTAAATATTGCGAGAAAAGTAAGAAACGTTGCAGGATTCATTGAATCGCGATTTGAATCTCGTGAATTGTGTTTCGTTTAATCAACAGTCTTCTCTGTTGTCCTAGCAATGCAATACATCAATTCGACATGGTTCGCGAGGGGAAGAAAACAGGGAAAGGGAAGTAGCGTGACACAAGAGCCGTTATGCTTGCAGTTAGGTTAGATCCTCGTGATTCCGATATTCTTTAACCTGGTTGTCATGACGATGAAAAAGCAACCGACTATTGGTACTATTATCTAATTGGTAAGGTTAGCTATTCCTTTAAACGCGAATTTATATTTATTTTAATGGATTTCCGTTTTATAAGTTAGAATGTTAGTAATTACCTATAATTACTGATTATTATAAGTAATTATATATATATATTATATATATATATAATTATAGATAATTATATATTATCAAAAAAATTATTTCAAATAATTATAATATAGTTATTATAAATAATTACATAATAATAAAATAAAATAATTGCGATTATTTTACTTCTATATACGACGATGATGATAGATGTGTATTATAAAATTTATCGATATTTTATAATATATTAGTGCAAATGAGATAAACGATTGTATTATTTTTGGCATTTTTATGCCATAAAAGCAAGAATAATTTGTAAATATCTATAATCATATTCTATAATTAAATTTCGGTACAAGTAACTATTATATTCAGACGCGATACAAACATAAATTTATTCTCATTCTCAAATTTTAAATCATCTTGAAGCCATCTTAAAATTTCTGACAATTTTCCAACGATAATAAAATAAAATTCTCTCTTTTAGTAATTTCTTTAAATTTAAAGACAAAGATTTTCGAATCATAAATTATCTTTATCATAAATTAGACGAATGATAATTTGTGCTACTTTTTTACATTTTATTATCAATAAAAATTATTTTAAATAATTAGATTTCGATTGTTTTCTCCAAAAATTTATTTTGAATAGACCGTTCTTTTTGTTTTTACTTTGTGAATTGAAAAAAATTTATGTTCAAGGATTGTTTTGTACTGAGTGGGACGGTAGAAAACAAAACTTTTTAGTTTACAGGCGGAGGAAGCTGAACATGGTTGCTCTGACGTACAAGGCTAAAGTTTTAATTGAAACGTAAGCCTTGCTGTTTTCTCCTATTGTTTCAATGAGTCATAATCAGTTGTACCATGAAAAAATGCGTATCTGTGTATCCATCTGATGCCGGTGTGCATAGACATTAATTATTAGAATTTTTGTTATTAATTTAATAATCCAGATAAATGTGAATAATATCGCAATAAATAAATTAAATGATTTTATTATCTATACACTATGCAAGAGGGTAAAATACAGACGCATAATTGAATAATCCGAATGATGCAAATCTCTTCGGTGAGGCTTCCTTGGGAACTACAACCTCGTCATTGCATTAGTCGAATATTTATCGCGTATTTGTATCATTGATTCGATAAATCGTGGAATTGTCGATGTCTGGAATTCACATTTTTGCATAAATATTTCATAATTAATTAACGCGTTGCCCGCTCGTTTATATCCGTAGTCATAAAATATATAATTATAGGTTATAATGAGTAATAAATCTATACGCGAAAAAATGTTTTAATAAAAAGATAGGAAAAAGTTAAAATTGCGTTTCTATTTTCGATACTAATTTTATTTTCAAATTTTGATAAGTTAAAATTAGAATAATATTGAAAGTACCAATAATAAAAATATATAATAGTATCTATAATGAAAAATATTATAATTTTTTTTATCAATAAAAATCAATATAAATTATAAAAATAGAGAATTCATAAACTCAATAAATTTAGCACCAAAAATTTTTAATTTTATTTTACGAAAAAACGTCGTACTGGATTCTTACCAGAAAGTTGACAACCTGTGAACGAAGATTGTCGAAGAGTCCCGAAGGTATCGAAGAAGCACGTCGAAGATTGACCATGCAATTTTTCGCTTTCGTTCCTTTCCTGCAATTCTTGGACACGATTCTTTGACAAAAAACGGCATAATAAACGGAGATCGGAGAGCAGCGAACGTTTGTTTCTCAATGGAAAACGTAGTTTGTAATTAGTTTGGACGATAGGCCAGTTATATCGAGAAGCGTGCAATTGGTTTTGCTAGAATGGAGAAAGAGAGAGTCTGGTTGCGCGGCGCAGCCGGATGGATGCTGTGTGTGCGAGACAAAGAGAATGAATAAAAGGGATTGAGTCACGTGTTTTCTTCGACCAGTGGATATCCGTCATTGTGCAGTCGATAACCATTGCGGGCAGCTACGATCCGCGAATGTTGTGTCAATAAATGTCCATCACTGACATCGTCAGATGCTTTTAAAGCGAGTCTGGCCATCGCCACAACTGCTCGATTATTTGCCTCGGTGGAGAATCGCGCTCGAGGTGCTTTCGATGTCATCGCTGTTCACTTCTGTTGTGACTCCAACATCAGTCCGATAAATATCGGGAAATTTTTCTTTACCTCGCGTTCTTTAAAGACATTATTCCTCGTCTCTGAGTCGTTTTTTAATCCTTTGCGCACAGTTGACCGATTTCGCTTTGTAATTTTATTCGTTCTTATTTATAATATATATATATGCAAGGGATCAATTAAAATAGTGAATTTTTTATCGAAAAAAGAAATAGAAATATTTTATTCGTTCTCGCGACTAATTATCGATTCTGGCAAATTTTATTTTTGATATCTTGATCAGAGGATCGCTCGATACGCCAGATAAGATTGGTTGGCTGTCGGACCGGGACATTGTGTGCAAAAAGTAGCTTAGCAAAGGGAGAGAAATCGACCGACTACCGGTGGTATCCAGTGACAAAGACCTCGGTCGATGCACGTGGTGGCGTACGGTGGCGCACTATCAGGCTTCTCTCTCTCTCTCTGGCTTCACTCCTGTTCCTGTCCCTCTCCTTTTTTCTCACTCCTCTCTTACCTTCTCCTTCTTCCATTTCTCTCTTACATTCTGTGTCTCTTTCGCTCTGTTTGTAATTCTCTTCTGATCTACAACCTCTGCGAATGAGCTCAACTTCTCTTCTCGATATATGTATACCGGGTGCATCCACAATTTGGCTAATCGAAAGGAAATAAATCAATGTCACGAGTTCGGTAGAGAAATTTTATAGGTCTGATTTATTGATCTCAAGAATGGAAGCCATTTAATTAGAGACACAAATTTCGTTTACGGTCAAATGATTTCTCAGAATCGATTAAATCTTATGACAATATTCTTTTGTATATTCGTATATATTAAAAATTGGTTATCTTTCCAATGGGATATTCGATAAATCTATCATTATGATGAAATTTTATATTGAATGATTAACGAAATTAGAAATAATATGATGAAAATTTTGGGTATTTATCGTAGGGATTAAACGTAGACATTGTGATATTTAAAATTGATGTTTGAAATTAGAAACGTTAATTTATGCTCTCTTTAATTAAATTTTCATTTTGTTCGTTTTGTCTTGATGTGGGCGAAATGTAATATAAAATTTCATTTTTTTTCAGCAGTATCCGTAGGCGAGAGATCCAAATTCCATATGTATATAAATACGTAGGAGTTATATAATTATAATAATATTGGCTGCATAATTTATAGAACTAATGTTTATTTATCGATTAAAAAATATAATCCCCTCGTGTAACAAATTTTAGATATCAACATAGGACAAAATTCTGTAAAGGATTAAATTACTATTAACGATAATAATAAAAAGAAGAAAGCAAAGTAAGCGCGTAATTTAAATCGATATTTACCAAAACAAAGATTTTATATTTTTGCAATTATCAAAAATATGCAAAAAATGTGCAAAATTAATTCGAAAGTTTATTGAGATGGGAACAGTATTTTTATAAAATATATATCTATAATTTATTTTCAATTCGATTGTAATTATCTATGTACGATATATTTATGCGAAAATTATAGCTCGAATGTTTCGCTTTTTATTTTTTGACTTTTTAAAATTCAAATTCGTTATTACATCTCTTAAACCAATTTTCTCACTGTACATTCTCCCCGTACCTCACAATCGACATTTCGTAAATATATCCATTTATTCTCATTCGAACGTACACCGTAACGAGTAAAATTGAAAAAAAATATTAAAAACTAAATAAAACTCGGTCAGGGTATTCGCACTTTTTCAGAAAAAGCTCGCGCTAGTTGGACAAATTGAAAAATGTTTAAATGTCGCTAGCGTCAAAATTGCAAATAGCGACATTTTCTGTTTTATTTTTCACTCGAGCCCGCGAAGGATATTAAATGGAAACAGCATGCAGCGTTCAAGATAAAGATCAAGGATGTTGAAAGCAAATTATAGTAGACGGAACACGCACTCGTCGCCATATGCTCGTTGGACCGAGACGGTTGACTTTTCTATTTTATTGGCGAAGCACCGCTCTTTCGGTTCGACTGGCAATCGATAATCGATACCGAATTGAAGCGAATCGAGCGGCGGGATCGCATTCGAAAGATTTATTCGCCACGATAGCGTAGGTTCCCGTTTGTTCGAATTACTCGCCTGGAAAAACGCGATTTCTATATTACCGATGGATATCACGCCTAAAGCTCGTTGTTGAAAATTCACACGCAAAGTTACGCGCGGGAAATTCAAACGATTTCGCGCGTGGGAAAAGAGGTTTTTGCCTCGTGCCTCCTAAGATTCGTTCGCGAGAAGTTGCTTTCACGCCAAAGCTCGAGTCAGAAATAAAACAGACTTGGGCGGGCATTAATTTTACGGCTTAAATTAACACGCGATGTACGACAAATAACCAGAACTGTAAATTTATACTTCGATGCTCCATTAATGATTTTGTCACGGTATTTTTTGGCATCGTTGGAATCGGTTCATGGTCTCTTTGGCAAATCTTCTCAGATTGGGTAAGATTGGAATTATCAGAAGTTATGGCGAAATTTCTTTTTTTTTTCATGACATTAATTTAGATAATCTAATCTCGCTTATTCATCATTAATTAAAAGACGAAGTGAATTTATCCCTTTGTCGAGTGAAAATCTTAGCTCCTCGAAGGATTTAAAAATTCTCCTGATCAATTTGAGCGATCAATTTGAAGCGAAGTAATCGAGGATTTTCATTTACGAAGTACGCTTCTCGAAATCGAACAGGCGGCCTTCAGCGTGTATCGATTTAAATCGTTACGAGTTACAGCAACTTGCGTAACTCGGTAACGTGACGCGATCAAAATGCTTTTCGAGAATCGACTTATTCGTTTCACCTTCGAACAAAATCAAATTTCCTTCCTTTCTAGGTCTTGAAAGAATTATACACTAGCACGTACTAGTTAAGAAACTTGGAGTGAACGCATTTGAATCACGCTCGAGCCGAGTAAGGTCATTCGACAACCGCGCCTCCTCTCCGCACGAGGACTCGTCCGGCAACGAAAAGTTGTCTCGAGTTGCCGCCACGTTATTTCCTTTTCTCTCTTTCATCCCGTTCCAAATCACAGCCCCTCCCGGAAAACGGTCGCGCTTGAAAGCCATCGAGAAAAAAGAAGGAAAAGAGGCGCGATACTCGGCGATAAAAATCGCGCGCCTGATGGATTTCGATGAACATCCCTCGAAAGCTCAAAGTAACGCTTTTTAGAGTTTCCTTTCTTTTCTTTCCTCTTGCATACGTATACATCTTCCTCTTTTCCCTTTTCTCTCACGTTTAAACTGTGTCACGATCGAGCGTCGAAACCTCGACGCGACGTGGCCAGAACCGTTTCAAGAAATATTTTTCCCCCGAAAGCGTGTTAAGGAATACTGCTCGATTCGTGGAGGAGAGGAGCGTGTTTTCAAGGATCGATCGACGCTTGAAAAATTCAAGTCAATTCAAGGAGTTATTGTTATTGTTGGATTCGTTCGGCGTAATGAAATTACATTGGGAGGAGCGATAAAGGTATAAAAGAAAATTATTCATTCGATAATGGTTGCATATCCCGGTTAACGAAGGACAGGTAAACGAATTAATAATCCAATGTTGCGATAAGAAGATTATAATGGCGGGTATATAAAATGATCGGAATAAAGTTTTATCTCAGATGTGGTTCTTTTTAATTACTTTGGGGGAGGGGGGGGATCCACTGTTTGCTCGTGTTCCCTCTTCTGTTCTTGTAAATCAGGTGGTGGATGGTAATTGCATTAATACAATCTTGCCTAATTAACGATCGTCGAGGAGCTTAAAAGTCATTTATCGTAAATCTGATTTTGCTTCGAGAACTCGGTGTTTTTCTTTGATTAAATCTACGTTATTGGTCCGTTGCGTATTATACCGGGGATAACTGTGTTGTACAAATAAATATATTATCGATTTACCGTTAATCTCATTTCCTAGAATTTCCTCCTTTTCAATTTGTTTTTATTATTTTTACATCGAGTTGTTATAATTGTAAGGAATAAAGAGAATAACGATTTCTTTCAATTTCGTGCAATGGAAAGGAAAAGGCAAAATAGGAAAGTCTATTAAAATTTTTAACATCTCCTATCGTCAAGGATAAAAAGTGAAATTCAAATTAAATTTCCAACAGTTTTATTTTAATAAAATTATCACAATATATAATTTATCGTGATGTTTACGATCTACTTTATTATTCATCGTTCAATTATTTTTTCAAAAAGTGATGAAAAAATCATCATCAATTAATCCTAATCCGAAAAAAATGAATACATTAATTTTTTCGATAACCTGTTCGTTTTTCAAAGATTTTAAAAAATCCGGAATTACATATCTCTTATCCAACTGTTTTTTTTAATCTCTTAAAAAAAATGATTATCTTTGCTTGAACAAAAAATTAATTCGAGAATAAAATTTCATAACATTTCATATATATATTCGATACTACATCACGAAATTCAATTATCCAATTGCGCGTTTGAATTTTTATATTTCCATAAGTTTCGTAAGCTGTTTTCCTGTCCTCGTTCGCGTATCGTCGCATTGTTTTCCCAACAGGACGCATAAAAATGAAAACGATATTTCTCCCGTATTTCCGATTTTTCATCACGGCGAATCGTAAGAAAGAGAAAGATCTGTGGGTAAATAGTTTCCCACAATTGCGGTTCACGATACCGTTTCGATTTATAAAAGAATCGTTGATGCGTGTAATATTATAAAAATTATTATTCCCTGAATTATTCAGCGGTATAAACTTAAAGCGGTAAATTTGAACGATTGAAGAAGTTACTATGTTCGCGCATTCCTTTTAGTCATTTACGAAATGCTTGGAAAGCGCGCCATTTTCAAAATGCTTGTTTTCGACACATAACCCTGGTGCATTTCAATTTAAATTCATCGTACATTCGTTTATTAAACCTGTCGGCATAAATTTCGGGGGAATTGGCGATGGAATCTAATAAACGTCAGATGGTTATCGGCTCGATAAAATATCAAATCAAATTCGATGATTATCGTTGCACTCGCGGCTAATGAACATTAAAAGTAACAAGAATGCAAGAATTCTCTCTACCTTAGATAAAATTATAAAACTTATGTATATAAATAGATGGGAACTGTTTGTGTAAAATGAACGATGCTCAATCTTTATTTTATTGAGTTATACATATCTGAAATATATATATATATACACGTTCGAAAAATCAATAAAATGTGATTTACAATCGAATCGAAACGACTTATCACACGCGTTACCACGAAAATATATCAATTCTATAAATACATTCTCTTACTGCAACCGACGCATCTGTTAGCAATTCGATAACACGTATACGTACTTACTCTATACCTTTGGCTCCTTGTCAGCTAAGCATCTATCTCCGGTGTTTCTTTGGACAACCGCACTGGCTCGAATGTGGTTCACCGAAACGAAAAAGAACAGTTGTTTAGTATTCCACGGAAAGCGTTAGAAGCTAAGCTGGTGCAGCATCTTGTGAAATTCGTTTCACAACATTTCAATTTATCAGAATTTGGAATAATTCTAATTCGAATTCCATAAAGTAATATTCCTATATTAAATCTATATTTAACAAAATTATAGTACAAAGCAAAAATATTTATTGCATATATCGAATAAATAATTCGTCGATTTTTAATTCGTTACGAAATTCAATTCAAAAAATATATATATATATATATTTGTTCTATTCTTCGTCTTTTATTTCGATAAAAATAACACTGAAATTTGTGAACACAAAAAAAATATATCCGCTTGTAAAACCAACGTCTTATTATTTTCGTGGTGCAATTCGAGAAAGTATTTGAACGATCGTACCGTATAATCCCTGTGTCCTTTTCATTGTCCGCCAATTTCATTGTCACGACCGGCTGTCCCAGCGGATACTCCCACACGGAATAGTGGAAGGCCCGTTCTTAACGCTGCACGATGCGACTTCTATCCTTAGCCTTCTCATTCGGATGGACAGAAGTTGCAAAGCCTCCAAGCAGGCGCCAAGGCCGAGCATTCCTTCACCTCGCTCGATTTTTGCTCCTTTATTTATTTCTTCTCCTTCCTGCGCCGCGATCCCCCGTCGATAATCTCCTTCCCCTTCTCCTGCTCTTCTCCTCTCTTCCCGATTCTTCAGCTGCCCAATGCTCCTTGCCCAATATCCCCTCCCCCCACCCCTCTCCCCTCTTCCCTCTCTCTTTTTCGCGCGTTCTCTCTTTTTCATCGTTTCTTTCTTTCCACTTCTCTACCTGCTGTTTTCTCATTTGTTTAACGTCTCACGCCAGCCGCCCGCCTTTCTCGCTTTTTCTGTCCGCGTGTATACTAGTGCCTCGAACAATAGAAACTGTGCATCGTCCATGAAAGACAGTACGCATATTCGTGACGGTTCTTGTCTCCTTCCTTTTAAGAAGACTTTTATTCACGCGATTTTGCGAACGAGACGAGGAGAACAAGTTGCTACCTGCCCGTGAAAACGCGTCGAAGATATACACGTACTTTACTTAGGTGCGCGTACAGCTGTTCTTTCACGAGGTTTTGCGATTATTGTATAGTCGAGTTGAGAGTCTATGCGTATTATACACTGGCTCATTCGAAAGTAATTCGAATGTTGGCTGTAAATAAAATTGTTAAAAATACGCGTGTTAAAATTAAATTACAAAAATACTGGTGTAATTATTATTATAAAAAAATTTTATAGTGGCATATATATTATTATTTTGAGTTGAGTTTTTCGATACTTTTTTTCGTTTTTTTTTTTTTTTTTAATATAGCGTCATATGAGATAAAGCAAAAGTTTGTACAATATTAAATTTTCGAATTTTAATATTGTAAAATAAAATAAAATTTCCGACAAAAATTGTATTTAAAATATGAAAGAAATATAAAATTTTAAAATCGTGATAATAATTGCGCCGAATCAAACGATTCAGAATAGTTTTATATCAGATTGAATTCATCTGATTTTTTTCAAAATGCATTTCTGGAAGGATTCTAATATTTAGTAAAAAGTTGTTCGAACAATTGAGGATTATTCATAACGAATATCAAATCAATTCATTTTTACAGTCTAAGATATTAATCAATCTATCAGAAAACATTAATCGTATTGATTGACGAGGATAATTTGATATCTTTATGGATTAATTTTATCCATTCAAAGAGAATTTCTGCTTCATATAGAACACGTTATATTCTATAAATTTTCATTAAAATTAGGGTTTTTCCAATTAGATAAATTTCTCTAAAGCAAGAATTTAATCGAAGCGTTTCGTGAGTATGCGTTTTATTCTATTATTATTTCTAACGGTTAACCTCTACTTTTAATTAATTTTCATTGTCATCCAACTCATTACTTAGTTATTTCTAATATAATTTTCTATTTAAATTTGAAATATACGCCGATGATAAGTGCGTGTACAACTCACGATCCGACTCGATTTGGGAAATCTTTTGATTGGAATAGAAAACAAGTTTAATATTTTATCTCAAGTGGAGGGATATGCGAGTATTGACATAAGATAACACTGTGTGCAGCTATTAGAGGAAGTAGAGATTTTGATGAGAATTTTGATAGTTACGGCCACCGATTCGTATGAAATTTAATTCGATTCTCATGACAATAATAAGTTTGTGTATGCAGGTAATTAATTATCTTTTTATCTGATTGTTTGGTAATGAAAGGTGTAATACTTAAAATGAAATATCGTTAATTATCGTAAACGTTTAAATAAATTGTATTAAACATTAAATAGCGATATTTATATCTTGTCAAGATTAATGTTTAAAATCGTTTCGAAATTGAGATCAAATCAGATTCGATAAAATTGTAGAAGTTATAAAAATATATGATGAAGATGATAAAAGAAGCTTGATAATAATAATTAAAAGATTTCGTTGAGGTTGGTGAGCGTTTCATTCAGCTAAAACTTGAATAATCAAATAGTTTCGAAGAAAATAAGTAATTTCGCTCTATGTAGAATAATATCAGCACTATCACGTAATGGTATCGAGCGGATTCCATAAAATTATAAGTCGAAACATTGATTCGTTGATTTGATTTCATTACACTTTCTATTTCACGGTTTTATTATTTTTTTCCACGAAATATTTTATACACTGACCACCATTTTCACCGAATTCTTTTGAAAAATTCTAAATTGCTTACAATATTCATATTGTGGTTAATGAAAAAAGTGTTATGTAAATAATTTATAAGTTTTAATTAATTTTGCAATATAATAATAATGATATAATATATATCTCTTGCATTATTTTCTGTGAACAATGATGCTCGTATAAAAATATATTTGAACAAAACTGTATATCTGTATACTTAATATAGTAAAATTAATAAATTACAAAGTGTGTTTTTGCATGCATAATATTCATTACAACATTATTTTACAATTACTTTTGAAACTTTTTATTATACATTTTTTAAATTATATAAATTATTGATATATTAATATATTTGTTTGAACATCTTTCTAGAGATTAAAACAAAAGTTGATATGCAAAAATGTAGGTTAAGATTTATTTATTAAATTATAAGCGATTAATTAAAATTGCATGAAAATTTAGGTAAAAATAGAGTAAAATGATCCTATCTTAACACTTTAACATTCTGCGTATAACGTAAAGGAATATATTTTGATAAAGAATGAAACAAAATGTAGAATCCAGATATAAATTTATAAAAGAGGAAAGCATTAAATAGGGTCGTCAATTGATTTAGCAGACAAGGTACTATATACATGCAATATCTATTGAGGTCGCTATCATTGTAATTTCGATCGTCCAAGGGTTGTTTTATATTTTACTTTCGCATTCCATGGATCCGAAGGAATGACCAAGCTTATAATAACTTCAGTCTTGGAATACTTAAGCTCAACACGATACGTTGACCAGCCGGATCAATACTGAAATAAAATTTTTAAAGACATTTCCTATAGCTATGCAAGACTTTGATGGAATTTGTGTATTTAAATTCATGAAGTATGATACAGAAATAAAGAGATCAAAGTATGTGTGAATGTAAACAGACAAAAAACAAAGTGTTTCTGTTATGCTTAAGTTTGATTATATCAAAAGCAGAATTCAATATGAAAATTGTTATTTGCTAATGTCACGAAAACTATATATATACATATATATATATATATATAGATAAAATATTGATTTTGATTTGATTTGATTTTTAAAAAATCGTTGAAATTGAAAACGTGTCCGTTTTTTTAAATAACAAAATTTATCGAGCAGTAATTCTATTGTAATAAAATGATGCATTTATATAATTTTGTTATAGAATGTTTCTAGATTGCTATAAAACTTCTTTTATTTTATTACAAAAAGTGTCGAATATGTTTTTGAAATATTTTAAAATATTTTGCATAAATAAAAACATTATGTATATCATGACATTATATAAAAAATTTATTATACAAAATAAATACAAACAAAAATATTTCTGTAATATAATCAAATTTGTTTATTAATATTAATTGGAAGAAGAAACATGCAAGGAATGGAAAAAAGTATTAAGCATATTCTTGGGATTACAATATTAAACAATATGGTTTGATGAATTTATGTATATTGATCGAAGAAAAATTACAAATGAAATGTTACGTGTTAATATTGATTTTTAATGAGTTAAATACATATTATAAAGCTAAAATTAATTTTACATGGTGAAGTAAATACACATACATCGTATATATAGTTACTGAGCAAGATTCAAATCCCTTACTTTCCATATTGTGGTCAATTTACTACAATTCGCTTCTAGAAACATGTAAACTTTAATTCTTGACCGATTTCACAATATCTTTTGTACTATACATAGATTTATCCTAGTGAAACACGAGAAAGCACACCACGCCCTTTTTAAGTAGTGTGTCTCTCTTTTGCCAGATGTATAGAAATAGTGTAGGTATACCAGATCCGTGATATAAACTCTTTTCGACTGCTCCCTTCTCACGACGAGAAGACAGCAAGAGAGGGGCAAGAATTTTATTACGTATATACTTCAGCGAAAGTTTTCTTCGAGCAGTAGTGAGGTGAATATAGAATGACCGCCAATTATGACCGAGAAACGCGTTAAGTATATGTTACATTGACAGTCTTTCCATTGTTTGCATTTGAATGATATTCGATAACGATAAACAACACGTTAACCGAAATCACCGATCTTCTTCCAACGGTAACATTGTATCACTATTTACATTTCCATAGTAAACTCAACACGTTTGTTATGTTTCTTCGCGTGATAATAAACACGCAACGATTAAAGCGTATTTCAACAAGTATTAATTTGTTTAAAAATAGAATATCAACGTCGTCTCTGTTTTTAAATGCGATTAATTAAGCTCGTTTTACGCAATCTATTTTTAATAGAGATATTTATACGAGATTCTTACGAAAATAGTGTTTATGACACGTGCAAATTCAGTTTATGAAACTTTATGAATATTTGCACTTTTATTATCATCATATATGACTGTAGTTATTTAATAAATTGAAATTTTTTTTTTAAATTACCCATATATTTTAAAACAGTTAGATTTTTAGCGATACATCATATACATCAATTTATAAATATTAATAAATGTTTTTATGTACAGTAACATTTTAATAACAGTTTTCATAATATATTTACGTAGCATTGAAAAACAGTTAATATATTCTAATATAATATAATTTTCGATCAAAATTATAGTATTAATTATCTTGATATATTTCGATTTATTGATTTTTTTATTTATTTTTTCATGTTGTACCAACAAAAAGTCTGCCATAATCGTTAAATTTTAAAATTCGCAATAACATTGTTGCCAACTTAGGCAGGAACCGTTGAAACGCGTAAGCAGTGTTGCAATTGCAATCGAGCCTGGTACAGTTTGCCTCGAGAGGAAAATAAAGAGAGAAAGAAAGAATATAAACAAGGAGACATGTTCGGTCGCGGGTAGCTACATATGTTGATTCACTTTCTCGCTTCGACGAGCAACTTCTTTCGCTTTCCTTTTCGCGCTCGCTTTCGCGCACCGTCATTTACCGCATAACAGAACCGAGCCAGCCCGCAAATTGTCCGCTAAAAGGCCTTTCGAAATGGACGGAAAAAGGGAACGCGAACGTTCCTTTTTTTCCTTTTCTTTCTTCCTTTCTTTCTCTCTTTCTTTCTCCTTTTCTCCGCAATCCCTGACCGTTTTTCTCGATTTCGTTTTTCAGCTTGTCGGTTTTCAATTCGTCATCTCCGCTGTTGTCGTCGTTATTTTGACGAAGTTGATCGCAATTCAGAAATTACGTATAATTTTTGTTGCTTTGGTAATCGTGATCGCTTAGATTGGCTATATTTTCAATCATTACAAAAGAAATATAAAAAATAATATCGAAAATATCGAATTGACATTTAAGAATTGATATTTTTATTGATTCTATATATTTTTGTGTAATAATTTACAAATATAATTGTTGTTTTCTGTAAAAATAATTTTAAATAAAAAAATTAGATTTGATATAGAATAAATTAAAAAAAAATTATTATGTATATTTATAGCAAATACTTATTTTTAATTCTTGTTTATCATTTCATATATTTATTCTAAGATATCGATAAATGTATAATATGATATTGATAATATAATAAAAATAAAAATTAAAAATAAAAAATATATTTAAAATTATAGATAAAACTTTTAGAACTATTCAAAAATTAAATTTACAGAAACTAAAATCTGTAACATAAAAGTATATTCATAACCTCTAAATTCACCAGAATTAATTGAAAATTTTTCACGTTTATTCGATCGTTTTATTACTTGAAATTGAAATTCGAGGAAAGAATAAAATTAATATAGATTTCTTTTAACTATTTAATATAGTTTTCATCGAGAAATCATAGTTACAAAATACGTAATCTTCGTTGCTCGATACGCATCATCGTTCAACCGTAATAAATCGATTCACTGCAAGATAGTTGTCGGTGTTAATTGAAAAGTTAATAGAAAAGTAGTACAAGTACATTTTTTTCAAAATTGAAACAAGTAGATGATATATATTCATATTTAAAGAAAAAATGATACGATTATTTTCTAATATCAATAAAAAAATCAAATTTACTGAATTTCTATATAAATATGTGGAATATATATAATCTGATTTACTTATCCAAGTAATTGATATAGATATTATTTAGTATATGATACATACAGAAATCCCTAAATTCGGGATTTCGATACATTCGTACGAAATCGGATATTATCGAGATCCCAATAAGACTTATAGGTAATACTTTCGGTATCTCGATGTATTATATACTTTCCGAGCCTGCCCGATCTCGTCCGATTTTTCCCGACTAGACCCGAGTACGAAACGTTGGTAACTCTCGTATCTCGATCGTTTAATGTTTCAATGTTAGAAATAAAAGAGGTTGATTTAAATTTAATATTGCCCACAATTTTTCACAGTTTAAGATATTACATCTTGTACATCTCTTTTCTTTAATAATTAGGATTAATCGAAGATTAAATTTCTCTTTATATTTGATTCGTTGGAAAAATGGTTTTGTGAAAATACGATTGCTGGCCATGTGCGAGAGAAGACATCGACATAGATAGGCTTGTTGCAGCGGTCTCTCCAGCCAGGGCCATTGTCCGTGGCTGAATGAGCTCTTTGTCCAGGCACATGCTGCTCCCGACGAGGTTGTCGGAGGTAGCGCAATCCTGGTCCAGGTTCGACCGGCTAAGCTGCGACCTCGTGGAAGGGTCCACTGGTGAACCGCGTTGAACGACCTGAACACGATGTCTAATGTATAGCTCTGATGTATGGCCTCGTGCCGAGACGAGTAACAGCTGTCGCTAACCTACCTACCTTCCACTGCATTAAGGGACCCTCTCTCGATTGCTTTGCGTGGGCTATCACCTGGTCGGATATACCATCTAGCCGCGTTATACTAGTTATTTCAGAAATAACCCATGATAGTTGTTGACCAGTAAAGTTTCGAAATCCGAATGTTTGAGAGTCAGTTGATTCATAAAGAAAAATTTTTTTGGATTATAATATTAGGTTAAGTTATACTATTTTTTTTTAGAAGCTATTTTATGTTATTTGATAAAATCAAATATTATATTTCGTTTTCCTAGTTTTACAACATTCTATTTTTAAAATTTACATGAAAATTTAAGTATCACAACAATTTTTTCCCTAAAATCTAACGTTATAAACTAAAAATTTTATCGATATTAAATAATCCTATTAATTGTCTTTCGATGTTAAAATTAAAAAAAATTATTTAGAAATTAAAAAATAATTTACAAAAAAACGAGAGAGTGTATATTACGAAATATTTATTTTTAAAATCCAGAGAGTTTAATTTATCCTACTTTAAATTAAATTACTGAAATTTATATTTCATTTATACATACATGCGTAATCTAAAATACGAATCTTAATTTTGACGTGCATATTCTGTCATAAATTTATCATTTTCCTGATTCATATGCAATATACAAAAAGAAGGATGCTGTCGATGCTATTACCGGAAGAGTTCACTAATCGCAAACTTATCGAAATATAATTACATTCTTATTTGGAATAAAATCGTGTCGGTCGAAATCGCGCAATGTCTTGGAGTTTATCCAAATTGCACGCGACGACGAGTATTTTACTCTTGTAAAATACACGATCGTTTGTTAGTATGCTGGTTACAAAGTGCTGGAAATTATCCAAAACTAATTCAAAGTAGCACGTTATCCCGGTGAACGCGAGATCATAGATCGAGGCCTGGATCGTATTATCGTTGCGAAATTATCTGGTTATTACGAACGTTCTCGCGGTGTGTCCAGCCGATTTAGCCTGTTTATAGGACATCAATATCGAGGATAGACGAGCCAGCGATTCCGGTCAATGTTCGTTTCGACGTATTTCACGACGTGTTACGTAATTTTCGCGTGAGACAGGACTCGATTTCGGTCTCTGATATATCTTATTGTTAGTCACGGTCAATCGAAAACCGCGCTCGTTTGGAAATTAATCGAAATGATAAGGCGCATTTGTTATCCATTATCGGAGAGCGGATATTTAACCCTGCAACGACCACAATACGGTTCTATTATAAAATAATAAGAATCTAAGTAGTTTCTCGAGTTACTGCGCGAATAAAATTTTCCCGAATTTCAATTTATGTATCGAGTATATTTCTAAATATACTTAAAAATTCTACATCTAACGGATGTTATTTTGCATACTTCGGTTTTATCGCTGGAATATTATTTTTATGCAATATCACTGAGAAATGTGAATCGAATTACTTCGTTCGGATATCGAGATAAAATTAATATTTTCTGCGAATGGAAGATACTCGACGCGATACAAGATATGAACGACGGAGAGAAAATTTAAGTGGTGGAAATCAAATTTCCGACCGAGCCAAACAAAATGTGATATAGCAAAACTCTGTAGATAACTTGATAAGCGAAAAACGAGCGATCAAAATGATATTATTTGCTTCGTGCGTGTATAGAGAATTAGAAATGTTGAGAATTTTCATTGAATCATCGTTTCGAATCATGGTGTATGGCTTTATTATGTGGAACGTGCAGCAGCTGCCAAGCTTACGGTAGGTAGACACTATCGGACATCAAAAGAGGGTTGTTGTTCGCTTTCTGCAAACTATTACACCTGGCGCGTAACAGTAACTGTGGCAACAATGCGTAGATTAATACACCTTTTTTTCATCGAAAAAGCTGGCCTACATTTTTTCTTTCTTTTAATCTCCACGTTTCTCTCACCACTGTAAGAAGAACAACTATAGATGGATATTGAGAAAAAGAAATGAAAAGCTTGGAAAGAAAAATCATTTATTATAATTATCCAAAATAATTCAGGAATAATTCGATAATTTAATTTCATAGGAAATATTTAGATATTGAGTAACTTCTCCGGTGAAAAGTAATCCCACCCCTTTTCCTCCATTATAGCGTATCCCTCTGCCAGAGTAGGAGGTGCAGTGTCGTCAGGCCCTATGTCATCGGTCTCCTTTCCATCGGCGTCCAGCATTGGCTCTTTCCTCATCAACCGATAACGATTATCCAATTGTATGGCGGGTTTCAATTTGCGTAGCTTCCATATCTGAAAACAATAGGATAGGTTTTTTTAGAGTAACAAGGTTACACACGTCGACTGTCATCGCGACATTGGTAAGGAAAACAGAGGCGGAATAAATAATTTCGTTGCGCGGACACAAGAACGGAGAAGATAAAGAAGAAATGCATTGTCCAAACACTCGTGAATGGCAATAAACCTCCTAGTTCCTAAACATCGAATTTTCGAGGTGGAAAAGAAAGAGGATACCTGCCGACTCGATCCAAGACTTTTTCGGTCGAGATGTCTCCGCTCGACGTGCTATTGGATGGAAGTTAACGTCAAACAGCGACGTTGCTGAAAATCCCTACTACGCCGCTTGCAATAAGCTGCTTACTCCGTGCCCCTCCCCCCTCTGCAAACTCCCTCGATTCCCCAGACTCGGCCAGCAGGAACTTCGTCGCCGTTGCCGTTTTCAATATTAAACCTTCGCCTCGAATAATCATCGCTCGGCTCGAATGATTATTTTACTTCAAGCGGCGATTTCTCGGCGAAAGAAGAGCTTTCTCGAAACTCTTTGATATCCGAGGATCGAAAAGGAAAGAGGAATATTCGAATATCCAATGATCGCGCCAATTATAATTTGCTAAGCGTCACAGTCACGGCGAGGCTTAATTAATTCCAGCCTCATTCCCTTGAAACCTACATTCTCGGCAACGTTGCGGTCGAAGGAGGCGGAAAATTTTGAAAACTCTCGCGACAATTCTAGTTCCGTTTTCGAGTCTCTGCGAAGGAGAAAAGAGAAAATAAAAGGAGAACGTCGTCCGTGCAGGGCAATTCTTTGAGGCGGTTCTCGAAGATTTGGAGGGGGAGGATGGTTCCACTCGTTTCGCGTTTCTTTATATTCTTCACCTGGCTCTACTTTTGTCCGCGATAGGGGATAAAGAGCGAGATCAAATGATGCCGGTACCATCGTTTGAATTCGGGACGAAAGAGGGGTGAATTAATCCGTTTCCACGACTATCGAAGAGATGCCCGTTTCTTTGGAACAATCGATTTCCAACAATTTTTATCGATCTTGTTCGTTGCTTCTCTGTATAATTTTATATTTAATTTTTCACTTTCTTATAATAGTTATGTGTGAGATATTGTCTTTTTCAATTTGGAAAAATTATTTAAATTACAATTAAAAACGAGTCGTATATTATTCTTTTATTTATTGCATAATGTGTTTTTGAATGTCTGATTAAGGTTGAGCTTTGAATTTCAATTACTATTATAATAGTATTGAATGAATATGTATAGAGATCAAATTTTATAAATATTATATATATTTAAATCATGTGTATAATTATTTTATCAATTGTCATAACAATGAAATATAATGTTTGTCAATATATTATAAAGCGTTTTATTATAATTTTATTTCTGCATCTTAAAAATTTTTCGAATTATAATATCAATTTTTGCGTAACTTTTGTTACGTGTGTAATTTATGCAAAAATATTTCATTGAACGTTTTTTAAATGTGATGCTAATAATAATATCGAAAAAATAAATGGTTGCTAAATTAGTTATAATGGTTATTGATATAAGTAAAAAGCATAATCGTAAAACAATAAATCTCTTATTCATTAATTTTTTTTTAAAAAGAATCCATCGTGTTGAGACCAAATATGGAATGCTCAAGATAACAGTAGCGCAATAATGCACCTGCACAAATATTATTCGACGTAACGAAATGTTTTTAACCTTAAGAATATATTTTTTATAATCATTCTTATCCGTTAATTCGGATGTAATGAAATTTTTTTTATTTTTCAAAAAATTAAAGTCCAAAATTCAAAAAATAAACATTTCAAGAAATGTGTTGTGCAGTATTAATAATTTTTTTATGTAGTTGGAGAATGAAGAGATTACATAAAGGTCAATTTTATTTTGTTAAATGTAATTTTTAATGCACCAATTAATATAGCTTGTTATTTTCTAAAAAAAAAAAAAAAAGCTATTTGCGTCGAAAAATCGTTTAGAAAATATATTTTTTAACTCGAAGTTTGTAAAATTATAAGAATAATAAGGAAAGCATGAACGAACGAATGTTTATGTGTTCCTCGTTTTTCATGTAATAAACTCTACGAAAATTACGTTAACTTAATGATTTTTCTCTAGAAAAAAAAATTAACGAGTCGCATCGATTAAAAATTATGCGATTCCATTTACAAAAACTAAATTACTACAACTCATGATATTTTAAGAACATTTCTTTTTTTATAACAATCTCCTGCGAGATATTCCACGTTTCAATTAAACCAAACTTCTCCGCTTAATTATTTTTAATTACCCGGATAATTAACACGTGATCCAACCAAGATTTGCAAATTCGAACAATATTGATCGAATCGAACGAGTGATGCACGGAATACAGAACTAAAATTTTACCTTTAAACGCCCAAAAAAAAAAAAAAAATCTCCTGCAAATGATAAAAATTACCGGCAGAAGCAGAATCGGCTGACGAGACGATAACTTTAACTGCACGTGTACTCGTTACCCCATATATATGTGTACACATGGAACGATTTGTTGGAAAGCTCACGCGAAAAAGTATTTTAACGAAGGGCTGATCGATTGTTAACACGCCTATACACGCAACACGAATTGCATATCCGAAACGCATTTTGAATATTGCAAAGCAGGGAACAGTATCCGTTTGCCCGATATTTAATCCTCGCAATTTTGTGTGTGTGCATCGTTCCGTTGTGTGTTTTTCAAACTATCATCCCCCCTCCAACCCCCGCGTAATTTCTCCCCTGTTATCGAGAAACCGGTAATTCGTTTAAAATCTACTATATAGGAAATCTATAGTAATCTAATGAAACGTTTTAACAGGGGGGGGGGGATCGATCGAGCCACGTGCTGATGACTTTGCACACGATTAACTCGTGAAAAAAGAAAAAGAAAGGAAAAAAAAGTTTATACGGAGACACGAGAGATCACGGAATGTTAGGGGGAGGGGGGGAAGGGTGTTAGATGGAGAGAGAGCCGTTGCTCTGTGCTGCAACCTGAAAATCAAATTATCTCGTTAGAAGCCACAAAGCGGAGATTCCAAAGAGAGAGGAAACCTTTGGAAACTACCCTCGTAAGCCAAATGCCTGACCCGAATTCACGGGTCTTCTTTGCTCGTTTACGATGGACTTTTTCTCTCTCTGTTTATCTATCTATCTATCTATCTATCTATCCCTCTTTTCCTTTTTATGGTTTCCAAAGCGCGCGTGATATTCTAAATCGTTTACACTTCTGTTTCGTAAATTCTGTTCCGTAAACAAAGAAACCTTCTCCGGCCCGCTGTTGTAATAGATAACAAGATTTTTAAGCATTCGTATTTTCTACGTTAGAAAGGAAATACTGTGGTAAATCGTAATAATAATGTTAATGCGTTACGTAAAATAATCTTTTTGGAAAATGAAATTCTAATTGTGTGCATTTTCTTTTTCGAAAAATAATTTAAAAATAAAAGATGGAACGTGTAATTTTCTCAGACGTTAAATTTAACAGCTTGTAACAGTTTCTTTCTTTGAATTGTGAATTCATATTTTGATTCCTTTCTCTGAATTTAATCATTCGTAGCAACGAAAACGGGTAAAATTGAATGGACGATGTATTGTTCGTTAGATTTAAAAAAAAGCATTTTGTGGTTTAATAAAAATCACAATTTCTTTTTCAGTGGAAAAAAAAAAGAAAATTACGAGAAACGGTATCAATTTAAACGCTTTTAACATGCTCGTGCTTCGACTAATTATTTCATTTAACGTCATATGTGTACTTTAGCGGCGCATACCTGTAATCTGTTCCCAAGTTATCGAGGGAAGTTGAGAAAATTAAAAGCGCTAACCTCCTGGGGCATTTCTCTCGTAGACTTACTGTCTACCCGTACGGTGTATTGATCTTAGGGGCTGATTTTTAAGACGAGTTTCCCGACAACCGGCACAGATGGCGCCACCCTGCAGGCGGAATCTCCTCGCAAAGACCATACCCGTCCTCGAAAAATTCTTTTATCGATCCGATCGCCCTCACGCCTTATTATTTTTATTCATCCGGCTCCATTTCCAATAGAATTTTTCGTACCATTTATACAACGTAATTTTCCGCTTTATACCCTACTTCTTCTCGATCAAACGTGCGGAATGTGTTATAAATTTTCGTTGCTATTGCCGATTTTAAACGTAACGTTCGTTTTTTAATTTTAGAAGAATGCAAATCGATAAAACGTATAACGATCGTATACATCGTTACGAGAGTAATATTTGAAATGCTTTTTTTTTTCTTTTTTCTTTTTTCGAGAAAGTTTGTAACGATTCTTAGCGGCGAAGGGGAGGATCAATAGCTCGGATGACGGCGAGAGAAATTTCTGGTGTCGGTATTGGTTCTGAGAGACGTGCAATATAATTTAATCGTCTTCGAAGATTCGAGAAGCACGAGTGTTCAACTTCTATCGAGGACGATATTTGTCTTCTGTAGTTGGAAATAGATGGAAAAAGAATTCCGAATCGTGTTAAAATTTACATTTGAAACGGCGGGTGTAAACGAACACGAACAAACAAGGGTTTGCCGCGTTAACGATACTCGATAAAACGAGCGAACGATGATATCCTTTTTCCTCGCCTCGCGAAAAGAAGGAAACGGATGAAAAAGTAACGAAATACGTGTACGAAGCGATCAATCTCTTTCACGTTCTCGCAAAAGATCCAAATAATCCTTTCAAAATCGATACACAAAATCTTAACATTAACTTCTTTCCCAAATTAAGATATTCCAAATAAGAATATAACGTTCTTTTCAACAAACATATTCGATCCTTCGATCCTCTCTATCCTATCCTTTCGTCCAAACAACTTGTACGCACAAGATTTTATAAACAACAAAACAAATACAATCGAGGAAAGGGAAGAAATCAATCGGTACTAGACATAAGAATCTCAATAATCTCAGAAAATGTTGTTAGTCCCGAACGAAGGCACGGCCCCCCTCCCCTCTCAAACGAGAGAAGAACGTTGATCCGGAGACGTGATAGCGGCCGATTATGTCGCGGGTACACCGGCACACCGAGGTTATTGACCAGGAAGATAGGTTCGTCGGGGGTTGGCTAGCGAGGGAGAGGGTGTTGTCGGCTGTGGCGGAGACGGTGGAAAAGGCGGCGGTGCCTCGAGCCGGGGGAGGGGGGAGCGAGCAGAGGATAGAGGAGTGGAGTTCGCCGGCTGGTCTCTCAAGAGCCCGCCGAAGGGAACTGCGCGCGGGGAGGGGGGCGGAGGGGGAGTGAGGGGGAGGGCTTGCAACGGATCTACAATACCGCTGCGCTCGTTCGCGCAGTCCTTTTGCATGCCGGCTCGTTTCCACGCACGTGGAACCGTTCCAGCGAGTTCTTGGGGATGAGACTCGATGATGATGAGGGTTGATGATGGGGCTGTTGCGAGTCTCTGAGAGGGAACGATCCTGGAAATAATTCTTCTCTTTCGACGAAGAAGTTGTGTTGCGTTAATTTTTTTTTTTAATCTATTTCTTCTGTGGCGTTTTTTTTTTCTATTCCCGCCTCGGGGGCAAGATCGAAGAGAGTAGAATTGAGAGGCATATTGCGAATAGTATGATATTGATACTCGTAGGATGAATGATAGAAAGAATGCGAGGGGAAGGTTGGAAATTAATTTAATTGGTCGGGCTGGATTTCCAAGAGGATTTTCGCGGGAAGAACATATATAATAAGAAGATAATGTAGCGCGACATTCATAAAAAGAATTTTTTAGCATATTTCCCAATGGCGGCGCGTGCATCGATTTTAATTAAGCCCAGAGCAACTTTTTAAGAAATTTTTTTAATCAAAAGCACGGTTTTATAAATGTATAATTAGCACGTTTTATAATGCATAGTTAACATGTGATGTTCTTCGAATTTTTCAAACAAACGCGAATTGGCATATTAATCCTTTCGAAATAAAAAAAAAATGGACCGAAAAATGTCCCAATCTACTTTTTATTAGTTAAATTAATTCTATTCGTTACCATTCTTAAATACATTTTTTCAAAACGTTTAAAGAATATCGTATTGAGCAAATTAATGAATATTGCAACTATTTGCTTATATACTGTGCATTATCTAACTATAGCTTCCCCGAATAAATCAGATTCGAAACTGTGATTCGTCACGATCGATATAACTACAACTCGATATAACAAGAAGGAATCTGATGTAACACTGCAGGAAATCGGTATTGGGATGAAAGGTTGCCTCGTTAATTCGTTACACGTGCAGAAACTCGTTAAGAGGACAAATGCAACGAAACGAATGCACGCTCGTTAATTCACGGCAGAGGGAATACGTTTTCTTAGTCAAATCACGAGGAAGACGTGATTGTGATTGAATTTTCTTGTATAAATCGATTGGAGTAATTGGCAAAACGTAGTTTGTATTGCCACGTGTATTGGAAATTTTTCCATTTCTAATATTACACGCGTTCCAATACACGTTTAAATACACGTTCGAGACTAATGATTTCTAATAATAATTGGTTCGTTTATGCTTCAAACGATCAAATTTACGCCGCATGAACAATTGATTAATTAATTATCCATTTCAATTAATTAATTAATTAATTATGCAACACGGTATAACATTAGCATTTGTTCCGATAATTATTATTACAAATTTGGAATTTCTTCGCGCTCTCTCTCTCTCTCTCTCTCTCTCTCTTTCTCTCTCTCTCTCTCTCTCTCTCTCTCTTTCTCGTTTGAAAACAATGATTCAATTTTCTCCCATATGTTTATGTAATTATTCGATATATATGTGGAAAAAGCAAATAACTATTCATTCTATAATTAACGATTATATTAAGAAGTGCTTCGGATAAAAATTAAAAATCGTTTCGAAAGAAATTTAAGGAAAATTTTTTATTTTTTGATTTTTGAAAATGTTTTTCTTATTATTTATTACACAAACTTATTAAACATTAAAGTTCAAATAAAAAGAACTCGTAATTTTTTTTCGACATTATTTCGCCATAGAAAATTACATATTGATTTATTCGTTAATTTATTCAAAAAAAATTAAATTAATCTTTACTCTTACTTTTTGCTCTTTATTCTTCATTTATCATTAAACAATAATATTTCGAAATTGTCGTTTATTACCTATTAAAAGAAGACGAATAATTTTTTTATCCATTCCATTCCGCTTCCGATTTCTCCATAATTCATTAGCGACGATATTACTGATCCTGAACAGGAAAAAAGCGAAGAGAGATCCTCTTTTCTCTTGTCGTTATTCGGCTACGTTTAATGGAGCTGGCATCTCCTACGCCCACGATCAACGCGGTGGGCCGAGAAAGCGTAGGTTTCCAACGCGCATTGTTCGATATCCCCCGATTCATCGAGAAAACGGCAGAAGAGAAAAGGCCGGAAGAGGAGAAGGCGCGGGAAAAAAGGGGTTGGTTGATGATTCGACCGGCCTTGATTTCGCAGGAAGCGATTTTATAGGTCGCTTATCCAACCTTTACCCCTCGAGATCCATATTTTCGTGTAAATCGTGAGAAATCGCTGGGCTAGAACTTTGCATCCTCGAGATCGTGAACAACAACCCCTCTTCCTTAATCTGACTTAACGTCACTTTTTCTCTTTTCTTTTCTCTTCTTTTTTTTTCTCTTGAATTTCTCTCTCTCTCTCTTTCTCTGTACACAAGGTGGTCCGTTTTCGAGAGACATCACCGAGCTCTCGTGCCTTTCTCGAGGCAGTCCTCTCAACCTTGAAGCAACAGGGTCATCCAGAAGCCTCTTGGGTCCCTCGTTTTTCCCCTCCCTCCCCTTTTTCCTCGCTTTTCGACTCGTACCAACTCGTTGGAAATGAAAATACGAATTCAACGATTGAATTTTGTATTATTTCTATCATTTCTATCTATATTCTGATATGTACTGGAGAAAAACATGATTACCATGGTAATAGATATGGAAGATTCTATTGTATCCATCAGTTTTTTTTTTTTTTTTGATTCTGTATATAATTTTGATAATTAATAAATGAGATGTATCGATGAGAAAGAATCGTTATTTCTCAGTTTCTCAGTTTCATATTCTCGATATTCTCGAAGAGTATTAAAAATCTGTTTATTTATAAAAAGTGAATGAATAAGAAAATTGAAAAATTCGAGAAAAATTATATAAACATTTTTAGTCATCTGCGTTATTTATCGTTCACGTTTATTCATAATACTTTTATTATTGAAATATTTATTTACGAAACGCTTGATCTTTTGAGTTTTTTTGAATTTTTTTATTCTTGTTCGTCTATTAATAAATATTTATTAAATATTTGCGATTAAATATTTGCAAAAATTTGTACACGCAAATCGGTTATTTAGACATGTGAAAAAAGAATACTAATATTGTTTAAATATTGTAATCTATGTGTCTTTCAGTTCAGCACACGTTTAACTAAATATTCTGGTATAAAATGAATTTTTTTTTTAGGATTTTTTATAAACTTTTTTACAAAAAATCTTTGCAAGCAAAACTGAATTGAAATAAACGTGCACTTGTTTGAATAAAAATAATTGTCGAAAAACTTTCAAGCATAATCATTTAAGAAATAATTCCGTTGTACACAACATAAGAAAATATCCTTTTAACCTTTCTGCCAATAAACGACAAATTCTCATTGTATTTCATATATTTCATAATTTTTAAAAAATTTTCTTAAAATTGACTAAAGCAAACTAATCTGGCGAATAAAAATTTTAAAAATGACGAATATATACGCAATACGAATTCAAATGTTGGCATAAGGGTTAATTCAATGCAATGAAATTGTTTCTCCGAGGTATACATGTACACACATGTGTATCGTCTTTTAAAATTTTTTTCGTGGGCTTGTGTTTAGAAAAAAATGACTAATTGATCCCCGTCTCGATAGTGTGTGTACCCTCTTTCCTCATAGGTTAGAAAATAGGTTAGTTTGTAATGGGGGTTGCTGGCGTTGCAAATTAATCATAGCGATCGACATAGATGCAAAAATGCGTTTATTTGTGCATAGTAACAGCCATCTAACGATCACAAGCTTCGGTTTACAATCACTGTTTGTAGATCGTAAATATATATATATTTATATATAATACATGTTTTTACACACATATATATATATATATAAATATCGCTTGTAGTTGAAATATTCGTTTTAACCTGCGAGAATCCTTTATTCGTAATTTAGTGCGACGACATATTATTTATACATATCTGGTAATGCGGCAGATTTGTCATAGAAAACATTTTGTCGCTTCTATATATATATATATATATATATATATATATATATATATACATATGTATGTATGTATATATATACATACACATATATGTAAAATACACATGTACTAGGCATTAATATATTCGTGAGATAGAGGATCAATTCTAAAGGTAAAAAAGAAACTCAAAAATTAGCATATAAAAATATCGGCCGAGGCTTAGACGAAGTTAGATGAAGCGAGATGGAGAGAGAGAGAGAATGTCGCGCTTTATCTAATGGAAACTTCAATATTGCTTGTAACTCGATAAATAAACTTAATAACTTAACCAATATTTTTGTATACCAACTTTCGTTTTTACTTTAATCTATTAGAATTGATTAAAAATATCTCACGAATGTATTAACACTTTGTACATATATATACATATATATATATATATACATATATATAAATTAGAGCAATTGTTTATTTTATTTATTTATTTATTTTTTTCTTTCTCACTTTTTCTTTCCTTTCTTTCTTTCGATTTCATTAATTCAGTGTCATATATATCGAGTAGTGTCTTAGTATTATCTATCTATATATCGATGTACATTAATATATTGTTATTTATTACTCGTTGTTAGATTTTATCACTCATCCCTATTTTTTCTAACACCGCTCTCCAAACGCCAAAGGAATGTTTGTCTTATAAATTGTATATTGTCGTGCCACCGATAATCATAGATAACCACCATTGTTAAGATCGCTAAGATCGAGCAATACATTTCCCGATTCCCTGGTTTAGAAGGCATAATTATTAGTTTTTACACGAGCAGTCGAACGATCTTGCTGTATTCTCAAACGGTTCGAGAGATCGTGTAATAAGTCAGAACGAGAGTTTAAAATGACGAAATACCCTTCTCTCGACCGATATTTGTCTCCTTTAAGCCCGATCATGTGTACCGCTGATCCCCCTCTCCTTCATATTCCTCCATCACTATCCTCAATCACCATTTTTCCAATCTATATTCCTAATTTCTCGAGTCTGTATCACTTTCTTTCGGAACGAAAACAAGCATCGACGATTTTCGCAGGCTTTCCACGACTCTTCTCGGAGAAGAGGATCAGAGGAAAGAGGGGAAAATGAGTTAGAGAGACAAAGGCGCAGAGCAACAACGAGCCGGGCTACACACGAGACCGAGCACGAGCCTTTTCACCCGAGAACCCCTGTTCCGTCTCTCTTTTTTTCAAGGATGCAGGTACGAATCCTGGTCGCCGGTCCTGGTGAACCGACGTTGGACCACCAGGTGCGAGCACGAACAACGGAGCGACGGTGACCGGGACCCGGTATATTGTCTCTCGTGAGTCCCTAATTACCGAAACTCTCTGATCAATGACCAGGTAAAGAGAGAAAGGCAATCGGAAAGGGCTGCGGACCGTCGATAGCTACTTTTGTACTTTATAGGATTCTTATTTTAAATCGAATATTCAAGATGATCGAATAGTCAAATACTCGTGAAGTATTGGAAGAAATAAAAATTACGTATAGTCGTATTCTCCATGCAAAAGGCGATCGTCTTTCGGTTATTTTCGGCTAACATCGGCAAACTTCGCCTTCGGTAACTTTCGGCTAATTTACCGATGTTAGCCGAAAATAACCGAAAGACGGTCAATCGAAATCTTCGAATTTCTCATCAGTGAAATATCCGACTGTCCGGACAATTTTTGTTTATCTGGACATATTTTTTAAATATTCCGATATTTCGCAATCAACGATTTTAATATCTCTTTTGCTTTTCTGAATTATTTCGTTATCTAGCTATGCAGTTTTAGCTCTTCCATTCGATCCCGTTCGAAACGAACAACGCGTATTTACTCGATATGCACGCATTTCATGAGAAAATCAGTTTTCTGGCAGTCCTACTTTTCCACACTCTCTCTTTTTCTCTTACACACCCTTTCTATGCCTTTCTTCTCTCCTCTTTTACAATTCTCTTTCTCCATTGCTCGCAAACTCACAGGCAAACTTTTTTTGCTTTTCCGCTTTTTCGCCTTTCTCTCATTCTCCATTATCTTAATTCTCGTTCCAAAGTAGGATAATCGTTTAGCAAAGCAGCTCGAAGCATGCGTTGAAATACAAGACGAGGAAAACGTAACCTCGTCCTGGACGAATCTAGATCGCTAGACGACCGTTAGATATAACCAGTATCGGAAGTAGATGATGACTTGGCTCAACGCAACGCGTCTCTCACCTTTCATTTTATGATAGGTAGCAAAATTTATGCGTATCTATATATCCGGTTGAATACAAATTAAATTTGAACGCGTTAATTTTTCTTTACGTAAACGTTATAAATAATACGCTCAATTTCTATCGTTTTAATTTGAAAGTTTTATGATTAGTACTCTTAAATTCATAATATCAATATAAGTATACGTAATACGTTTGTGCTTAGTCATGAAAAATAGTCACAAAAATTCGATCGTTTATCGTGACACGAGTGATGGAAGCACGAGAAGATCGATAAGAACGGTTATAAATCGATGTGGTTGACCAACTTTGGTAACCGATGGAACCGGTTCCCTTTGCCTATTCTGGATCAGTGGATTTTATTCGGTTAGTCTGTTAGCCGGCAGCGAATGTTGGATTGGTATCACTTTAATTTCTCCTAATTAAAGTCAACGATTGTGTGGTTACGATCAGAAAATAATTGACTCTTATCCAATCTGTTCGAATGGAACTCGTTACAGGGTTAAATTACACGTTAAGTTAATTCATATCGATCATTTTCTTTAAATTAATTTTTCTCTCCTCCCCTCTCCTCTCTTTCTTTTTAATTTTTTTTTTTATCGATAGGAAAAATTTAACCTAAACAAATTACTTGCAATATTGTATTCTAAATTAGAAAAATGTTTCAATCTTATTCTAATTATTAACTCTTAGTTTTGAAACGCATTTGAATAATATTTTTGCCCGTGGTTGAATAACCGGTTTAATCCAACGAAAAATTGTCGACTTTATTCGCCGAACCGTATTGTTCTCGCGTAATTGAAAGGTATGTGCACCAATGTTTTTTCAACGGAGTTTGTCATCGATACGCAACAAATTTCCGTATCGATTGCCACGAGGAGAATAGCCTCGTGCGTTTTATTACGCGAATCAACACTCGGTCGAACCTCTTCGCCACTGCGAAAATCTCATAACCCGGGGAACGATTAACTGTGAATGAAACGCACTTCTATATTCACAATGATAATAAAAAATCGATTGACACATTCCCTGTCACGACGATTACTTGTGACCGACCACCATTTGCGGTCTCGCGAAAATAATATTACGTATGTGAAAAAAGATCTCCGATATTCATAGATATTTTATGAAATTCGACACGTTAATAAAGCTACGTGTCATAACGATATGATTATAGTTTGTAGACAACTAGCCAGTTATTTTTATATATTAAAACGTGCTTTGATATTTTTAATAAAACTGTGTAGTATAAATTATTCGAAGTTTAATTGAATAGAAGAGATAATGATGGAAATACGAGACATTAATTTATAGATACAATAATTTATAGACAATGAAATCGTTAAAGAGTGATTAAAATTTAATTGCTCAAGATTTTTTTTTTTTTTTTCATGTATTCTTTCAAATGTATTCTTTTACTATTTCATTGAAATGTAATATTTTTGAAATAGATAAGTATGGAAGAAAAATAATTATTGGTATATTTATTTTTATTTATATTTAATTTTAACTTTATACCGTGGTTTTATGGCTCTTCTGAAGATATTTAAAATTGTTTTTGTCATAGTAAGAAAAGAATTCAAGACAAAATAAAATGAATATTACGACGCATTATATCTTTCGCATTATTAGTCGCTAATGTTTATTAATGTTTCCTTTTCGTTTTTTGCTGTAAGAAAATTTTGTATATATTAAAGAAATTTATTCTGTTTTATATTATCATTTTCAAAGAAATAAAAGGAAATTATTCTGGGATAATTTTAGAATTTTTAAAATGAAAAGTAAAATGACGCAAATTAATAATGGAAAATAATTTATTGAAATTTATGAATAAATAAGAAATTAAATTTCAAAATCTAAAAAAACTAAAATTGCGAATTAAAATATTTATATATTTCTCATATCACAAATCAATTCTAACTAATGTCGGATCAATTTTTTCAAATCTTTAAAATAAATATTCCAAGATTTTTATGATAAAGAATATTTTAACAAAATATTCGCAAAGCATGCAGATTCTTTAAAATCTAACATTATCCATTAATTTCATCAAATTAAATTTGCTCTCGACTCTTTTAAAAAATTTTTTCGAAAAACAGTGACAAAGACAAAGTAAAAAAAAAAAAAAAAAAAATCGAACGTGGTGCAATTAAAAACGCCAAGCAATTTTTTTTTCTCGATGATGATGATTCGAGAAGCTATCGACTGCGCGCCAAGAAAAATCGGTGGAATAATAGTGTTTCGAAAGGGGTTGACGATCGTGAGTGAGCGCTGGATAGGAAGATCGGCGCGATAACGCGCGCCTCCGTGATTGGGAGGAGTGCTGGTTCGAGATTGGCGATTAAGCGGAGACCCTCTGATCTTGTCACGTTGCATCGCGTCGAAAGCAAATCCTTTTCGATTTTACGCGAGATAACGCGAGGAACGAAATCATGCGTGGGGAAGAGCAGCCATGACAATCTTGTACATCTCATCTATTCGTGTATATCAAGCGAGATTCGTGATTAGCGACGTTTCTCGAATGGAAGAAGGGTCTGGTTGCAAATGCTGCGTGTCGCGAATCGTATGTAACGCATACGAGAGGATGCAAATGCGATTCTCGTGTACACGCAACAACAGTGCTTAATCAAACGTGTTTCCTCCCGATGTGAATGCAATATAACGGGGATATAATAATTTAATCGCTTGAGCGTTGGTAGAAATTATTTTTATTATTTTTGGCCCATTTAAAATTTTAAATTAGACGTTAAATTGGATGTTATTATGGATTTCGATCTTGAAATTCAGTCGCAAGTTGATTATTGAAATGCGTAAATTGCAATTTCATTTTTGTGTATCTTTTTGTGAAGATTTGGTTTTCGAGAAAATTTTCGTGGAAAAGAATATTTTTATTGAGGGAGGAATAATTAAATGGAAATATATAAACAATTATAAATAGGAATAAATTTAATAGAAAAGTTTTATACGATATTTATATAAAGGGGGGGGGGGATAAAAGGAATTAGAATGATGATAGCCTTCATCGTGGTTCTCTGTTAGAATAATTATAAGTAACGAGATGCTTAATACGTTACTGTTCGTGTTCTGTAATCTTAAAACGAAACGATGCGATAGAATCTTTTTCATGATATATTAGTATTCAAGCGAGCAAGTTCATATTCTTTGAAATAATCAAAGAATCTTAGAATCGTGTTTCTTGGATCTGTCTTGGGTCAATTGAACAAAAAGACATTTACAGATTTTTTGGTCATCGTGAAATTTCAGCATGTTTGTTAATCAATTATATTATTTGAATTTCCCATATAAAAATGTGTATTTTGAAATAAGTTGTGAATAAAGTTAGAATTACTCGCGATATACTTGCTTGCATGGTAAATCGTATAAGTCGGTAAGGTAGTATATTCTCTTCTAAGGTATTACAGAATTTTCTGTTATCAACTATCGACAAATTTATTTCACTGGTTTTCTGCTCTATCCCTTGATAAAATAATCTGTAAAATAATTAAAGTTTTTCACATTTTCTTTTTCTTTCTTTTTTTTCTTTTCTAAAATGTTCATATATTATTTGAAAAAATATCTTGCATCCTTTTGAATGTAATAAGTGAATTATTTTTTCTAAATAGTTTTACAATTTTAAATAATTTAATCATCAATCTGTATTTATTTAATAACGAGCATATCCTTTTTAGCCGTTTTATCGATCAATTATTGATAAACATCAAATAAAACGAATATAGTATTATGTTCATTTCTGATAAAAAGAAGAATTAAAAACATTTTTTTTTTTTTGTATCTTTCATATAATTTAATTTGATTCTCATATAATCAGATAATTAGTGATTGCCACCTTTTACATTTGTATCCATTTATTTGATTATTAACGAAAAAAAGATTTGTTCCCACGAAATTGCACCGCGGAAAGGCGATTAATTAAATGCAAATACAGCCACGTCTCAAATAGACAAAATACAGTAACACGACCATATGAAAACTGCGATCCTCTGTTAAAGGTTATTCAACGATAAGCACACATTCCATTTCCCTTTTACACCATATTTTATCACAATTGAATTGCTTTGATGACAAAAGTTCTTTGATAATTATGTTAATTGAATGCAACTTAACAACCACCAAGTGACGATCCAATTTTACACACACATATATATATATATAACTTGAAGATAATTGTACGATTTAATCCAATAACGTGCTTGTAAATAAATAGCTAAAAGAAAGTGTTTGAAAACAATCAAGCCAAAATATACACATATATAAATTTTCCTGAATAATTCAAAAAATTTTCCAATTGTTATCCAACTTTTAAATGAATAAATATATATCCGGAAATCATCGATGCCATCATTCGAGTCAGAATCAATGACAGAATTATCAATGAAACTTCTCTCATCAAAAAAAAAAAATTCTACTAATCCTCGAAAGAAAGAAAGAAAGAAAAAAAACCTCGTTTCAACGCGTTGGATCTAGAATCTCGGATAATTGGTTGGCGAGAGAGAATTTTTCTTTCTTCCGTCCCTATAGTTGGATCCTCGTTTCTACGAGGAACGATGAACGGAAACTCGAACTCCATGTAGGAGTCTGTCTCGTTAGTCTTGGAAACCGATCGAGTTGATGAGTTTCCCGAGTAACAAGGGATTGGCCCAGATAGAAGAAGAGTTCGCCATCGATGCCGGCGAAGAAGCGGATGCCTATTCGAAACTTTCCAACTTGCTCTCAGTTTCGTTACCGATGATATTCGAGACGTTGGAAACGGTTGCAAGTGATGAAAATCTGACGAGGGATCGAGGAGGGGGCGAGAAGAAAGGCAAACGAGAGGATCCTTGAGAAAAGGCATTCTCGATTTTTTTAACCGATTCTTTAATATATCATAACGATTGTCCAATGTGAAATTTCTCGAGTTTTTGCGGATATTGATTAATTTATTTATTTTATAAGGCGCTTTATCAAGGAATATTTGTTTAAGGTATATATATTTAGCAAGGAAACGGATGGATAGAAAATAGTTTGAGAAGAATCTTATATTCCAATACATTACTGAAGCTGAAAATTTGAAATTATTTGTAGCTATATCGAATCTTTTATTATATATCAATTGGACATTTTAATTTTACCACGATATATTATTATTTTCATTTTCTTAATCTTTTCAAGATTATGAAATTCTAATCTAACTTTTCTAAAGTATTAACTTTTAATCAATAGTGTACAACGACGTCCCTCAACAAGTTAAAAAGTACTTGAAGAATTCTTCTAACAAAGAAAGAAAAAAGAAATGACTCTTGACAACTTTCGTCTTCCACTCTTTCTCAAGAAGAATAGAAAAACAACACTTTGATCAAACTTTGTAATTTTCGTTCGTTGGATTAAAATGTTTTTTTTTTTTAACAAAATATTCACGATAGATCAGTGCAGTAATTTCCATCTACTTCGATATGATAAAACAATAATCAAACCTTTCGAGGTTAAAAAAAATTCTTGGATAACTTTTCTCGAATGACGTGGATGAATACGCTGTCGACACAGTATTTGTGGTTTAGGTTTAACGTAGGAGGGTACAGCTATGTTTTCCATAGGCCGTCTGTTGAGGGCACCCCCTGTGGATTAATTGGAACCTAACCCTGCGCGTATTGATCCAATAACATGGGTGCTGGATACACAAACCGAGGGAGAGAAAACTCTGAGAGGGGTATCCCGAGAGGCAACGAGAGAGGAAGGCGGGAAACGGTAAAAGGAAAAAAGTATCATATTCGATCAATCACATTAGAAATTCTATACCCTTTGGAACACTTTTTTCTATTACATCTCCGTATCCTTTACTACTACTGATCAGAAATTTCTTTCTTCTCTTTCTTTCTTATCGAATTTAATTATCGAACGTTTAAAGTCGTCGCGCAAAAAAACGTCCACTTTACGCAACGGCACGAGTCGTCTAGTCACGTTGTAGTAGTCGACACTTGATCCGTAGATAGACGATGATACATACGTGTGCGTGTACGTGAGCGCACAGTGAAGCAGGTAGAAAAAAGAAGGAGCGAGGCCCTAACCGTATCCCCCCTCTCGAAGAACTTGGCATAAAAGTGTTTAAAGCTAGGTTATTTTCATCCGGACTCTGCCCGCGCCATCTGACGATCCCGCGACGAACCCGTGTCCCGTGTTAATTGCACACCTTAATTAAAATTAATATCGTCCAAATTAAAATAAATTGAGCCGCCCTCCTGGTTTGAAAGAGGGAAAGAGAGAGAAGAGAGAAAAAGGGAGCGCCTCGGATTGAAACGAACACGGGTAAGGGTTGTGTTCCGTGACGCGCGACATTTAATCCTTTCGATCACGGCACGTTGCAATTATTTTAATGGACGTTTATGCGTGTTACTTGCAAATGACTCATTCGTGTGTCGCCCTTCCCTCCCTCGTGCCCGCCCTCCGGTCAATCTTTTCCTCGCCCCTCTTTCCGATTCTTGTTGTTCGATCACTTTTAAACAGAGTTTACGTTTCCTTCGAGTCGAGCGTGGCGCTTTTCGTTCGATATATACATATATATATGTATATATGTATAAATCGCGAATAACCGTTTTTCTCTCTGGGTCGGGAAACGGATCGAGGTATATATATACAATTCGTGAGATCTCAAGCAATTTCAATTTCAATTTCGATTTATTGAACAATTTCAGTCGAACGTCTCTCTTCTAATTGTCTTCTTACACATTGTTATTATAATACACGTATCCGTAAAAAGTCTGAAAATCTCGAATAACGGATTGTTCCTTACAGGCAGGATATATAAATCTTTATATTCTTCTACGTGTGTGCATTTCTATGATACAAGTAAGAGGCAGTGATACTTAATGTAACATATAAAGTTTTACGATGATGTGTTTGCATCGCCTGTAACTGCAAAGAGGCTGTGCTTGCAACCGCGCAATGCATGCAAATTGCGCGCCGTTTTATTCGCACGCCTTTCCTCGGGCACATCCTCTCGAATCTATCTTCAATATTTTTTTCCCGCGTTGTCGTAAATTGTCGAGCTCGAGAAAATGAAAAGAATGATTTAGAAAAGGAAAGGAAAGAAAAAAAAGTACTCCTCGCGCGTACGCGTATAAAAACACGTATAACATAAATAGAGACGAAGAGAGGGAAAGAAAGAGAGAAAAGAAGTCGCGTATCGCATATTGACGCGCGCGCTCGTGTAAATAGATAAGTACAGTGTGTGTGTCGAATAATAAAGCGAAGACGAAAATAATTTCTCGGCTAAAGTTAAATTTTTATCTTGATATATATATATACGTGTATATAAACACAAATATATATATATATATAAAATATACAGATATCTAAAACGGATTAATATAAACGATCTAATCTAATGTAACAATGTCTACACAACAACGACATCTGCGCGTAAACGGTGCGTACTCTAGGCTCTACACATCTATGAGGGGTTTCTCTTGTCTAAGGTGTCTCTCACGAGGGCGATGAACATGGCGGAGCCAGTATTCTGTTTTTCCATTATCTTCTCGCTTCTCAGGCTGGCTTCTCGTTTCTCATTTTTTTCTTTTTCACGGATTCTTCGCATCTGCGAACGAATTTCTCTTCTCGATAAATGGTGTACACAGTTGCGGTCCTCCAAGTGACCAACCACCGACGCGTTGTCCGGTGAAAACTCCCGTGAAAACGAACGAAGGGGTATATACCTGCCACTTCCTCCTCCTCTCATTTTCCTCGCGATCAAACGTGTCGCCGCCTGGCGGCTGTGCCCTCTACTAACCGACGAGGAAGGTTAAATGACAACCCACCCCATTCACCCGGCATACTACCACACCATCACCGTCACCACCAGCACTAGTAACCATTGCTCTCCCATCTCCACGTGCATCTACGAGGGCACCAATACTGTCACTACCACCATCACCACCACCACCACCACCACTACCACCACAACCACCACCACCACCGCCACTGCCGTTGAAATCCGACTCCGACGACCACCAAGTCTCTCTCCCTCTTTCGTTCTCTCTCATTCTCGCTCATTCTCTCTCTCATTCTCTTTCTCTCTCTCGAATCGCAAACGTGCCGCGCCCGTTAATTCAACGGCTAATCAATTCTCATCGTGATCTCTGCATGCCCTAACTAGAAGAAGGCTCGACCCCCTTTTCTCTTCTCTTTAACTCCCTTTTCCCTTCCATTGTCCTCCTCCATCAAAGTCTCCAGCTTTCTCTCGAAATGCCTTTTTCGAAATAGGTGGAATAACGGCGAATTTTCAATTGCAAATCAGAAAGAAGAAGAGGCGTCGATTATTCTCGTCGATAAATTCATCGCCCTTCCTCATAATCACCAGGATGAGACGTGACGTTGGATAAAAATTCCCGCCCTTTTCCCGACTCTTCCAGTCTCCAATCCTTGCGATTGATAAATTTCCAATCGCATTATCTTCTTCGATTATCTCGTCGTTGCTTCGTCAGAATCCTTGTGCCATTGCTACTTGTTTACAGCGTCCGATGAATCGCCGATTAAACCGGTCGGAACGATGACGGATTGTGCGACGAGCCGAGAGGTGGGAGGACGTCGAACGTCGAGCGCTAAATGTGTGTGTGTGTGCGCGCGCGCGCGTGTGTGCGCGCGTGTGTACGTACGTCATTCGAACACCGATCGAACGCTCCGTAGAAACTCTGATCGAAACTAGGGAAACCAGGCAACCTAGAGGGGAGTCGATTAGAGGGGGGAGGGGCGGGCGGGGTGAGAAAGGGAAAGAGAAGGCCGGCGGTGTGGTACGACGATCGACCTAAACCCGACGTTAACCTTTTCATCGACCCCGTTCGAGTTCTTCACTGCGCCCCGCCGTGGCGCCTCTTCAATTCGTTACAGCACACCGCGTACAACACACGACGGAAACGAGCCTGATTCATTATTCAATAATATCCGCGACTGCGGATATTTCGGGGTTGCGGAGACACGCGGAGAGGATGATGATATCACGGGGACCGATCATCACCTCGCCTCCCCTCTCCTCCTCCTCCTCCCTTCCTCCCTCCCCTTCCCCCTCCCCTCCTATGGGAACTAGGCCAAGCAAGGCGATATCTCGTCGCGGCGAAGCAGGGACGGTTGAAAACTGAAAAATTATTATTACCACCGCCGTTCTGTTCGAGGATTCGTGCACGAGGATGAAAAGTGTCGGCTCGAACTTCCCGATTCTTTTTTCTTTTTCTTCTTCTTCTTCTCACGCGTTGAAATGGGGATGTTTTTGAAAATTGTTATAGGGATTGATTGCGAGGAGATAATCCCTGTAAATCGAAGGGGAAACGATATCGCGATCGACACGAGGAACGTTGACACGGGGGTGAAAAGCACACGGAGCAGCCAAAGCTACGAGAGCTCGAGCATTACGGGCATCGCCATCTTGCCAATACAGACATCACGACACGAACTCCCGTTCAAAATCCGTTTTCACTACGTTTAATTGCCAATCGTCTGTCGATACCTCGTGCAATCCGGGGATGCGCGATATCTTCTTCTTCTCGTTTCTTGGGGAGGGTCGAGGCGAGAATATACGTCGGATATATCGGACGGGTGAAAATGCTTCTTTTTTTTTATCCCCCTCCCCTTTTCTTTTTTTACGTAACATCGATCCCAAGCGCGATACACGTCCATTCCCTCGTTCGTTCTTTTCCTTTTTTTTTCTTCCGCGAATCAAATCGTCGTTCGATCAACAATTCGTCGAATAAGCCGCACCTTCCGGAAGCTGCCTTATCGACCGGAAACGGTGCTGCTGGCATCCACGCTGGCAAGAATTAAGAGACACCTTAGCGGTCTTCCATCTTTCGAATAGGAACTGTCTCACGAAAGGCAACGCCTCCTCGAATACACAAAATCCTTCTTGTTCTTCTTTCTTCCTTCCCTCCTTCCTTCCTTTCTTCATCCTCTTCGTCCATTATTATTATCAATATCAATATCCCGGACGAAATGTCGTACACGTAACGCAGTGTTACTCGTGTATACGTGTCACGAAGCACAAACGTGGACACTTCCCCCTCCCTCCCCTCCCCGACTTTCCCTTCTTCCACTTTTCTCTTTCCGTGGATCTGTCCGAAGAAAAAGGGAGAGAGAGAGAAAAAAAAAACACTGGCAGGTGTGCAGGTACGGTCTCGACGAAGGGCCACGGGACGAGGACAATGTCCCATCACACCAGTAACTCTTTAAAGGCGTACTGCTGTGACAAGACAATATCCCCGGCTGCGTGGATGTCTCTCCAAAATCCAAATCCGAATCCAACTCCTCCGTCCCCGTCCTCTCTCTTCTCTTCTCTTCTCTTCTCTCGGGACGGGGGAAAAATAAAGAGAGCGGCGCAGAGAGGATGGAGAAAAAAGTTTGCCTCGAATTGCCGCCCGTGCAACCCGCCGCCCCCTCCCCTCCCTCCCCTACCCGCCCCCCTCCCTGGATCGCGGCGAAGGTTCGCGCGGCAAGCGGATGCATGATGCCGGCCCCGAGCGAGGGTTCAGCCTCGGGAAAAGTATCGGAGGGTGGCGGCGGCGGCGGCGTTCGTCGTGTCGTAGGCGTCTCGCCCACCGTGCTCGCTGCGACTGAGGGTGGTATCGCTCGGTCGAGCGTCCCGACGGCACTGCGTCGCTCGCTGGCGGCGGCGCCTCCGCACCCTGTCCCTCCCCCCTCGCAGGCCCCTTCCTCGGCTCCGGCCCCTCGGCTCGTGGCGGCAAGGTGGAAGGGTGGAAAAAGGGTGGATGGCTGGCGTGCGCGCGCGTGCCTGACCGCGCACATCGCGCTCTGGGGGGGGCCTCGCGCTTCGGCCGGCCCGAACAAGGGCGGAGGAGGGGGCGGAGGAGGAAGGTAACCCTCGACGTTGCCGAGGGCCATCAGGGGAGGGAGGGGGCGACTACTACCGCCGCTGCTACTACCGCCAATACGCTATATATCCCGCCGCTTGCACTCCGAAATGCCGGAATCCACGCTCCCTTCTCTTCCTCCCGTTATTTCTCGTTACTCCCTGTTCCGTCTTCCGCGAGAAGACGATCGGGGTCATGGCTGCTGCTCGGGTGCCCGGCTTCGACCACCAGTTGTACCGATCCGTTTGTTTGGACTCGAAGGGAAGAACTCGGCGGATGATCTCGTGCAAAGGATAAGGTCACGGTTTTAATTATCGGGAGGGGGGAGTTGCTTCGACCGGCGAAAGTGCCAATGAACCTGGCCACACGTGGAAACGTAGAGTTTCATTGAGATACGTGACGCGAGCCGGGGGATTGTAACTCGAGTGAGGAAAGGGTGGGGAAGATAATTTCCTTCCCTCGTTTCGAGAAGTTTTTAAAAAGTTCGGAAGGGGGGAGGGAAAATGTTAATTTCGGAGATCTGCTCTCGAGTCTTGCAACGTGGAGTGGAGCGGAAAGATCGGTTTTCGGAATTGCCAGATAGGGGGAGAAGTGACCGGAGGAAGAAAGGAAGGAAGGAAAAGCCGGTTAATGCGGGGAGAGAGAGAGAGAGAGGGAGAGGAGTTTAGGTGGAAATTAGGCGGCACGGAAAGAGAAAAAGCAGCGTCGCATCTCGATAGACGTTCCGCAGGGTTGGGGGAGAGGAAGAGAGAAAGAGAAGCACGAAGGGGAGTATTGATCCACCAGCTGCGCGTTCTCCCACCCTCCACCCCCGCTCTCTGCCCATCCTGTCGTCCCCCACTGGCCGACTCCCTCGCCCCGTTTCACTTTGCCTCCCTTCCCTCTCTCTTTCCATCCTTCGTTCCTCCTCAGCGACGGGAGCGATCCATTCGCGACCGCCATCGACCGCCAGCCCCGACCTCCCAGCTTCCTTCTTCCTCTTTTCCTCCTTAAAATTCTATTTTAAAATTCCTGCGCGGGAAAATACGCGACCGGTTATTTTTTTGATCCTTGTTCGTTGTTTATCGACTGTTCGAAGCCATCCCTAGGTGCATCGTTTGTCTTCCTTCCTCTTGCAGGTCGCCTCTTCTCTTCCTTCCTTCCTTCCTTTCTTCCTTTCCACCCCGGGGAGCGCTTCAGACCGCGCCGCATCGCAGCGCGCTCCCTCGACCTCTGCACCCCGTCTTCGTCCACTGTATATTCCCCCCCGCGGCGATAGAACCGATTCGGAGTAACGTACGCCTCTTTTGCACCCCCTCCCCCGATAAACGAAATCCGTCTCCACCCCCTCTCTCTTCTTCATCCACGGTCCAAGCAAAAGTCTGGCGGAGGAAGAGAGAGGGAGAGGGGTGTCCTCTTCTTCTTGCTCGCCTGGGGTTCGTTCGATCGTCGTGGATCGTCGATCGATTTTTTCCGATTTTTATTTCAATTTTTCGGGGTAAGATTGATACATAAAATTGTAGAATGTGTAATTAATATTTTTAATTTTAATTTATTGTCAGGGTTTAGGTTATTATTATAGGATTTTTCGAGGGTATTTGTAATTATAGATCGGTTTGGAATATCGTGAAAAGGAGTTCTTGTATCGGAATGGGGAAAAAAATTTTCAATTTCCCTTCAATTTAGAAAGTCATAAAATATTGGAAATATATATACATGCGTTGTTTGTAATATTCAAATTTATTGAAATTAATCTTCTTCGAATTAGCTTATTTATCAGTTTTTCTAAAAATTTTATATAGTGCAAAAGTAATGAGATGAAATAAATCGATGCATAAATGTTTTATCTTAAATTGATCCGAAGAATTCGAGTCTATATATACGTCGTTTAATTATTTAAAAGGATTTAAAAATTATTCTATTTAAATTGTATTTGCACGTCGTATTTTCTTGAATTCTTCAAGCTGAGGATTAGTATCTTTCGTTTATCTTTCAATTTCAATTTTTAATCGTGGAATTGAAAATCTGCTAATGTTAAATTGAAAGATTATAGAATAAAAGATTAAATTCTGAGATTCTTTTTTTAATGTAAAAATATTGTTATTAATTTCATTCGAATTCCATATTTAACAAATGATATTTCAACTAAACGATCAATGTAGATCGTATGGAATTTATCGATCACTTTGAAAAAAAATTACTATCTTTATTTATAATATTATTTAATCACTTAAACAATCGATCGATTTTGATAGATTTGGTAAATTAAGGAATAAAGTTAAAAAACGAGTGATTAATATAATATAAATTTTAATCTGTTAAAGATCTTTTCGTATTGTTTTCGCCATCCTATTTTTCATAATTTCCTCATCGTTCACTCTCAACAAAATCAATATTCAACTCTTGTAAAGTGAACTTGGATAAAGAAAAAAAATTACTTATTATATAAGATGTCGATGTACGAACATCTGTGAAAGATCGGTTCAAAAGTATATAAAAATATCGATAGAGGCAATACTTATTAAGTGACGTTACAATTAAAGTTAAATTTTGTCTAACTTAAGTTCAAATTGTTCAATAAATAACTTAAATAAATTCCAATATTTTTGCATAATTTTGTATTTATTTTGGCCTCTGAAATCGACCTTCCAAAAGCCTCTTACGAATTTATTAACATTCTGTATATACATATTTTATACGATCCCAAAGTTTCATCATTTTTTGAATTTACAGGTTAGTGGACTTATTATTTGGATGCATTATTTCTTTGATAAGAGAACTGAACTGCAATGACACGAATCATTTTATATTTTATTTAGAAACATTTATTAAATTAATATTTAAGAGAGAAAAAATATAGCTTTCCTCGTGTCTTTTTAATTTTTAACTAGTACGTTGGGATAATTTATACCAAGTAACTTAAAATAATGCTAAATTATAGCACAGTTCCATTTTATATCGATTACACCATTATAACTTTCAGCTCTCCATATTAATATATTAACAACGCTTATTGTTTGTATATAAAGATACGTAACAAGTGTAGACAGATTAATACTTGTTGTAATTCAATAAAAATGACGAATTAATGATAATTATATAACAGAGAGCAATGATATTATCCAATTCGCCCTTTTTAGACTTCCAGAAAACCAATCGCATTTTTAAAGAATTTTATCTTTCCCACGCGAAAACTACGGTATCTCTTCCAATTGTTGTATCGATCGTTGGTAAAACAAAGATGTCGCGCACTTTCTTATCGATCGAATTCAAATCTTTCAAGCGTGAAATAAAAGTTGTTGAAAGTTGTTTTTTGCTCGAGGCAATTTGTCCATTATCCTTTCAGAAATCGATTTTCCGGTATTTACAACCCACAAAAGAGATCGATCAAACGTTTCACTTACCTTGAGGATTCGAGGATTTCGTAGATCGAAAAATCCTGGTGGAGACGTTATCTCGAAACGACGATGACCGCGTATCCTGCGCAAATAAAATTCACGATTACTCCGTCCCGATGATTTCCAATGTGATTAATTCTCAACGATTATGAATTATTGGTTAAACTTACTGAACTTCAATTTTGGTGAAAAAAAATCTATGAAAGCAGAAGGTAGGAATAGCTAAAAGCACGCATGCTTTCAGTACCAGCAATGGTATTATCTGAAACGAAAGAGAAAATATGACACTTGCAATCATTTGATTTTTAATGAAGATAAAGTCGTATTTCCCGAAAATAAATATTCTCAGATTAATTTTATTCTTCATTTACTTATCGTAAAGAAATAATATAAATGATAATAATAAATAAAAAAAATACTTTCCTATATTTTCCTATAAAATGTCCTCATCTACGTTCCATTTTACATTTTGAAATGTAAAATTGATTCTCTTAAATCAATATTTTTTTAATAATAATTTATAATAATTTGTTATATTATTTCCCTCTCTTCTCTACAAGCTAAGAAAAATTAACGTGGTTTTATCAAAATGATTATTCTTTCCCTGTAATGGTATTATATTAAAGTAAACATTAAAAATTATCAATTGAAAATGACTTAAATAATTACTATCTTTAGCCATTGTCACGATCTTGATTTTTTGAAATAATGAACTAATGAAATTTCACGGACAAGAGATTTGCTACGCGTGCACAACAAAACTGTGCGCGGAAGTCTGATTTGAAACATTCCAACGCGTTTGAAGTACGTTCAAACGTAAATTCACGTAATGCCGCGCGATGCATAGCAGAAGCCGTGAAAAGAAAATGCGCGAAAGCTCAGTCGCAACCTCGCCCGCGAATACAATGAAAATCCACTTGCACGGAAAGCGTTTTTCCACTCGCTCTACCCTAATAATTAAAATCTCACTTGTTGTTAATTACACACTGGTATCGAGTTTCATTTACGATTTTCACGCTATTGTAACAAAATTTAATCGTCTGCGAGATCAAATGAGTTCCGTAAAAATTTCAGGATGCTCGAGACCAGCGTAAGAGCCTTTGCCTGAAAAGTATAATTAATTGAACGTATTCCTCTTTACCTTTGTCTTTCCGTAAAAGCGTAACGAAATGTTTATTCGTCGTCTAAACGTACGAATAAATTAAATATCTCTCCTAATGTCGGAATAATTCATAAATTTTTATGAAAGATATTAAAATTAAAATTAAGCGGCTTAATATATTTTTTTTTATCGATCAATTTATTAAAAATAACGTGACTCCATTTACAAGATAAATTTGATCTTTGTATATTTTGCAAAAAAATGTATCGTATTTATATCGCGATGAAATATTTTTTCATAAAATTTATGAGTTATTTAAAGTAGTCGTGTTACAAGGTTCTTGCATACGAAGTCGAAAATAATACATAGCTTTCAAACATTGAGAGTAATCAGAAAACGAGAAGTTTGACGGCAAAATTATAAATACTCAATTGGACGTATCCAAGGAGTTAGAAATAAAATCTTAAATGAAACGCCCCGTTTATTATCCGTCGATTATAATAAAAATAAGTTCATCAAGATTAATATTACGGAGGAATAGAATTCCTAATCAATGACAAATCGATATGTGTTTCAGCGCCGGCATGGAGGCGGCGAACGGTGCGATCGAGCACGACTTTCACAATGCTCTGGTGCCTATAAACGGTAGCCATTCCGGCAGCTCCGGGAGGAGTACACCGAATGGCGGCGATCCAGCACCCGGCAAACTCTTTGTGGGTGGCTTGTCCTGGCAGACCAGCAGCGAGAAACTCAGGGAGTACTTCGGCATGTTCGGTACCGTCACCGACGTCCTGATCATGAAGGATCCGGTTACACAGGTCGGTTTACTCGATGGAAGCTCTCCGTCGGCTTGTCCATCTCCATCGGTGGCCCGTTTCGCCGGTTCTTAAATCGAAATCGAGAAATCGATTTATCACTGTTCTTTTTCTCATTGGGATCCGAGGAAGCGTTTACAAACGCATTTCTCAAAGTATATCGAGAGATGTGCTCGCGGACAGGCCACCGACTCGTTGAATTTCTTTTGTCCATTTCCTCCTCGATAGGTCAAATCGTTCGCATCGGCGTTATCGGCCGAGCCGAAGGGAAAAAAATTCGGGATCGGGGATGGGATGGGAGGGCGTAAGAAAGAAAAAAAAAAAAAAAAAGAAAAGAAAAAAGAAAAGAAAAGAAAAGAAAAAAGAAAAAAAGAGGAAAAAAAGAATGATCGAAACGCAATTCGCCTCGAGGAGATTCGATGCACCAGTTTCTTCCTTCCACTTTTGCACGAGACTTCACACAGTAGATCGTAGAGAGAAAGTTGTACTAATCGATGTAACTAATTGCTGAGACAGTGTAAAGGAAGTAGAAGCGTATTTTGGTATTTTATTGTATTAAAACATGTATTTAAAACGTAAAAGGTGGAAAAGAGGCAGAGGCTCGTTTCTATAAAAAAAAAAAAAAAAAAAAGAAAAAAAAAAGAATACGTTCGCATACGGGATTCGAAAGAGATCACGAACGAGGACTGTGGGCATAATAGATTATTATCGTATTCGGTAGCGATGCAATTAACGACCGTAACTTCAGTTGAATCTTATATTTATTCGAAGTCCTTGTCTCACGTAATCCTAGAATGTTTGTCTTACATTGGCTTGGACAGTCTTGCATGTAAACGGTAGTTTGGTAGTATTTAGTTAACTGTACATAAAAGGAGATTTTTATGGTACCTATATTTTACATACAGAGTACGATATCGAGATAAACGAGACAGGATACGTTTTTTTTTTTTTTCTCTCTCTCTAAATATATGCATATATTTATATATAAAGAGAACGCGACGGTGAATGAAAAAGCTTTCTCGCTCGGAGAGCAAAGCTGTAGAGAAAAACGCAAAACGAAAAAGATAATCGCGTGCGTTTTAAACCGATTAACCTGTTCGCTGAGTCTTCGAGTCACCGTTAATCGATGTTCGTTGAAATCGATAGTCAATAACTTTCGAAACAGCGAACAGGTTAATAATTGTCAAATCACCGGATACCACGATGATGATCAATTATTAGGCAGGTTGGAAAGCTAAAAAAAAAAAAAAAAGGAACACTCGTTATATTAAAGAAACGGCGTAAGCGTGCGAAAACGAGACTGCACGAGGCGAACTGGCGAAAAGCAAAAAAAAACGAAAGGGAGAGAGAGAGAGAGAGGGAGAGAGAGAAAGCGAGATTGCGAGATTGAGACAGAACGATTAAAAGAGAACGAGAAAGACGGAGAGACTGGAAGAACGAACAAACGAACGAATGAACGAACGATAGAGGAGGAGAGAAAGAAAGAACATATACGTGAGAAAGAGAGAGAGTGTATGTGTGTGTGTGTGAGAGAGAGAGAGAGACGAAGAAGTTGGAAGAGCCGTTGTGCATCGTGGCCGTTCTGGCTTGTTCGGTTACAGCGTAGTCGCGGCTTCGGTTTCATCACATTCGCCGAGCCCGGTAGCGTGGACAAGGTGCTGAAGTGTCCAATCCATACGTTGGACGGGAAGAAGATCGACCCGAAGCACGCGACGCCAAAGAATCGCGCGAAACAGGCTAATCGGACGAAGAAGATTTTCGTAGGTGGTGTTAGCCAGGACACGAGCAGCGACGAAGTGAAGGCCTACTTCAACCAATTCGGCAAGGTGGAGGAGACGGTAATGCTGATGGATCAACAGACGAAACGGCACCGCGGCTTCGGATTCGTCACGTTCGAGAACGAGGACGTGGTTGACCGCGTGTGTGAGATCCATTTCCACACCATCAAAAACAAGAAGGTCGAGTGCAAGAAGGCCCAGCCGAAGGAGGCCGTTCAACCGGGCGCCTTGACTCTCGGCAAGAGGGTGGTGTTGGGAGCGCTTGGGGTCAGGCTGGCGCCACAGCCCCCCCTACCGGTCGCCGCGGCTTCGCAGATCGTCGCGGCCCAGGCCCAGGCCCAAGTTCAAGCGGCCGCGGCCGCGGCCGCGGCCGCCCAGGTCCAGAACGCCGTGGCCGGATACGGGAAACTGTTCGCCAGCAGTTATCCGGCCCTCTCCGCGTACCGTTACGCCCCCTATCCGATCCCGGCGGCGGCGGTCGCCGCGGCCGCGGCCGCGGCAGCCCCGGCCCCCGCTCCGGCCCCGCCTGCGGCCGCCGCCGCCGCCGCCGCCGCGGCGGCAGCCACCCCCGCGGCAGCGGCCGCGGCCGCTGCAGCGCCCGCCAACCCCTACCAAGGCTACTCGCTCACCAACGTCGACATGTCCAGCTTCCAGGGCGTCGACTGGGGCTCCATGTACGGAATGGGCATGTACGTTTAAACGTTTTTCGCGGCGGTCGGCTTTTCTTACCTCTGAGACTATTATACACGCGACTTCGAGAGCAATGTGTATTATATTGTGCGACCATTTCGATCTTAGCGCCGACCAAGTGTCCGCTGTCTCTTCCTCGTTCATCTCATCTCGATGGACGATTTCTCGGTTCCCTTCTCCCTTCCTCCCTCCCCTTCCCTCCTCACCCTCCCTCCTGCTTCGCGACTGTCTTCCTGCGCATTGTATAAACGGGCGGATGTCTTGATGATCATGAGGCGATTTTTTTTTTTTTTTGCGTTTTTTTCTTTTTCTTTTTTTTTTTCTTTTTTTTTTTTTTTTTTTCGTTTTTCGTTTTTTCCACCATCACCTGTCCCTCCCCCGCCGTACCACGCCCCCTCGTTTTTTCCCCGCTTTAGACGCGAGTAGACGACGTCTGAGTGTCCGAGGATGTGTTGGTATTGGAAGAAGGATGAGACGTCGAAAGCGTGGTGGGGTGTGAAGGAAAAGGAGAAGAGAGCGGTCACACAGTTTGAGAGGGAACTCGGAAGCGTATCAGAGTCTGAACACCAGGGCATGGAGGGAAGTTCTCGTTTGCCCTGAATTCGAAGTCATTCTTCTTACGTTTGCCACTTGTCATTATATCGCTTGTCGATTAATTTATTAGCCTGAGTGCGAGAATAAAGTTAGGAGAATATTATATACGCATGTGTGCATGTGTGAAAGAGAGAAAGTCGCGCGTAATGATGATCGCATAGCATATTTTTATTGCGATATACACGATTCGTTCACCCTTCGTTTACGAATTTTCTTTCCTTTTTTTTTTTTCGTTTCCTTCTTACTTTTATTCCTTATATATATATATATGTATGTATGTGTATATATATGTATATATATATATATATATATATATATATATATCTTTATTTCGTCCATTTCTATCGTTTCACGCGCTTCGCGTTTTTCACCGCATTCGGTTCCTAGTTAGATTAGCACACCAACCTCCACCAACACGATATGCGCGGCATATGTTCGACCGCGCCCACTCCGTACAGTAATTAATTACTTAATTAATTAAGCGATATCGACGGTCGATTCGTGACCGTCGTCTCACTCTCAAGGATCTCGACCATGAAGCAATAAAACAGGGGAGGATAGAATGAGAAACAGAGATGAGATAGAGGACAAAGAAATTGGATGTATTACGCCGTGAACGACCTCGCAAATCGATTAGACGAGGATCCGTTCGCTCTTGCTTTTTCCTTTTTCTAACGAAAATTTCTTTCGAGAATCATCCTATATATATATGTATATATATATATATATATATACATATATATACATATATATGTATATCTCATTCTTCGACTTCCATTTAGCCATTCTTGGCAAACTCCCAAAAAAGCGCAAGCACGCGGGAACGTAACGCGATTCGCAGCACACACATACACATACTCTCCTTCCACTCCTCCAAGAACGAGAGGCAGTTCTCCTGTTTGTCTCGCGACATACTCCTCCTCCGCCTCGGTCAACAAAGTGCCAAAAAAACGAAGTTTGTTCGTCTCTCTATTTACCTTTTCTTTCTCCCTCTCTCTCTCTCTTTGTCCTTCCTCTCCTCATATTTTCTCGACTTTAAATTTTTTTCCTCTCCTTCTCCTTCCTTTTCCATCATATATTCCCGATCGTTGATGCGTTCTCGCGCGCTTTTGTTCGAAACAAACGGCTGTTCGCGTCGGTCACACGGTCGCAAACAGGCACGGTCAACCACGCGTACTCACGTAGGGAGAAGCAGATATAACGGCGTTCAAGCATATATCGACACAGATATAACCACATAACAGATGTAGACGGGACGCGTCTAAATAAGAATAGCGCATAGGTATACATATATTTTTCTTCGAGTAACGGAAGACAATATTTCTCCAATTGCGCGCGAATAACACGAGCAAAACACGATCGCGACGTAGAAAGAGAGAAAGAGAGAGAAAGAGAGAGAGAGTGTGTGTGTGCGTGTGTGTGAGAAAGAATGAGAATGAGAATGAGAAAAAGAGAAAGAGAGAGAGAGAGAGACAAATACATTTCTAAGGGATACTCGTTTCTAGGTTATATTAGAGGTCGTGGATAATAACGCGACAACGCGGTAAACAGGAACCCAAGATTGAGATTAGCTCAGCGTGTTATATTAAGCGATTTTTAGTTCGTAAGTTTGAAACAGATTTAAGATAGACTTTTAAGGCGTTCGTAATAAAAACGAAACGATACTTAATTTATACGTATCCGTGGGCATCGTGTTCTCCGAGTTTTTCGAGATATCGATCGAGACGCCGATCTGCCTCCGCGGTTCGATCTTCCGCCTCTTTCGATCGACTCGCGTGCTTCCAACATTTTGTCAGGGATGTAACAAATGTCTTCGCCATCGATTCTTCGCTCTCCCCTTCAATGTCTCTCGTGGACACTTTTCCCTCTTCTTTCCCATATTATCTCCACCAGAATTCCAATTTCTTCTTTCGATTTTCTTTTTTTCCCAATGAGGGAAATAACATTGGCTGGATCTCGAACGATGCGGGATCGCAAAGAATCGATCGCGATAGGCGTGAAAAAATTTCAGATTTAAAAAAGGCGCAAATCGTCTTATTTATTCACGAAACGTGTACGATCGACGAAAATTTCGAACGATCGAGCGGAAGATCGACGGTCTCGTGTGTGCAGACGCAGCGATTCAATGAATAAAGAAGAAAGAGAGGGGGAGAGCCGTCATTGAAAAGAGGAACACGGTGCCCCGAAACAAATGTGAGAAACGTCGAGCAATAAGCGATTTACTGAAACTTTAAGCTGTGTACTGTTTAAGTTTAAGGAGATACGGTAAGCGCGATTATGCGAGAAAAGAGTTAAAAAGAAAAAAAAAGACAAAAAAAAAGAGAAAAAGAAAACGAGAAAAAGAGACGATAATCTGTACGCGTAAAGAAAATAATTAAGGGGAAGAGAATTCCGCTCCAAACGAGGATAGAGAGCAAGAACCGGTTGTGTAGAAAGGAAAGCGTGAAAATGGAGCGGAAGAAATTCGAGGTGTTTATCCTCTTGCAAACGACAAGTAATATTCTTTAGTGATATAACTTTAAACATATACTTAATATGTACCGTAATAATTAACGACGACGACAAAGCTCGCGAGTGATATTTATGACTTATAAGAAGGTACTTAGATGATTAAGGAGAAAAAAAAAGAAATTTGAGAGAGCGAGAGAGAGAGAACGAAAGAGCGTGAGAGAAAAAGAGAGAAAGAGGATGCAAAAGAGCAAGCGAGTGTGTGCAAAAGAGAGTGTGAGAAAAACGAAGCACGCCTTAAAAGAGATAAATCGCGAAATAAGCACGCGCACGCATGCGCGCGCGCGTGCGCGCGCATATACTCTAGCGAAACCAAGCAAGAGGCAATGATTTGATTAAAAACCACGGTGCAACCGAATTCTATTTTCCACGGTCTGCGTATTACGGGACGGTACGCAGTATCAAGATAGAATATGGGTGCGTACTTAATGCTAACCTCGAAGACAACCCGATATCGGTGTACCCTGTAACCCGCAGCTTCCACTTTTTCTTTTCCTCTTCTTTTTCCACCTTCTTTCTCTCTTCTATCCTCCATTTCCCTTTGCGGTTGATCATATATTGCAAAACATCGGTCCATCATTTCCTTGTTTCTTCCCTTCACCCAATATTTCTCTTTCATATCCAGTTCTTCTTCGTCTTTCGCTTTTCCTTTTTTTTTCCCCACTCTCCTCCAGCTCTCAGTAAACTCGATCAAAACATTCTGAAAATATCGATCCATTTTTATTTCGTTTTTTCCCCTCGCCCATATTTCCCTCTCGTGTAATTTTTCTTCTTCTTATTTCACTTTTCTTTTCCTTTCCTTTCACTTGAAATATGTCACAAAAATGTCGATAGAAAGGAAGATAGGATTCCGCTCTCGCGCGATCTCGTGCGAAAAATGTAGATCGTTTTGCACGAGAACGCGACGACGTTGGACCTCTTCCTCTACTCTACTCTATCGATACGAGACCACGATCTTCTTTTTTTTTGTTCCGACTCTACGAACGTATCCTTATTTTTCCTGAATTTTTCCAATTCTCTATCCCCTCTCCTCCCTACCCTTTTCATCTGCCGGTGATTATGTATTTTATATACGCTACACGCACACGCTCATACATAAACACACGTACACACGTAAAAAGTACTTATTGCGAATGTCGAGAGTAATTCTTAGCGTAGTTAGTATTTTAATGATCGCTAACCATCCATTAGTTGCGAATGATCAGTAGGTGAGAAGCATGCTGGTTGAAATTTATCTTTAGAATCCGGATCCCGTTGTTCCTTCACCGCCCTCGTCGTTTCATTGTACATGTTTTAAGAATAATATTTCTCGCTGCTCTGCCTTCTTGCAGACAATTAAATCGCGACCGTGTCTCATCGAAATCAATATTCGATCGGACATTTCTTTATCCCCATTTCTTTTCCTTTTACCGTTCGTTCTTTAAATTTCTTTCAACTCTTTTTTTTTTCTATTGCATTTTTGCGCGCGCGCGCGCGCAGTATATTGTTTCATTCTGCTTTTTTTTTTCTCCCCCAAAATGTAATATTATCGATTTAAATGTATATTTGCGTAAGATACAACGATTGAATGTATAATTATTGCTGGTAATTTTACATTGTCCTTATATTTCCTTTTTTAATCCAGTTGTTTCTATATTTTTTTTTTCTCTCTCTCTTTTATTTTTTGTTCCGTACACCATGGCTGATCTCTACATCGACTTCACGAGAGAGATTAATTTATTTTCGGTCGACAGAGCAGCATTAAATGGATTAAAGATGAATTTTTCAGAGGATCGGTTGATTTTAACCGCGAAATTTAATCGCGAATTTTTTTCTTTTTTTAACGAATTCATTCTTATCGATGCTAGTGTCTTTTTCTTTCGAAACGACCGTTCCTCGAAAAATAAAAGATAAAGCCTCGTACTGCCGTTCTGGTCACGGAACAAACGGTTTTCGCCACTTTTTTTCTATTCAAAGCGACGAATGGAGCGATAATTGAAAGATAGAACGAAAAGAGACGAAGACATGTTCCTTTTCCAAATTCACCTTCATCCGACACATACACCTTTTCCCTTTTACAGAAAAATTATATATTCCGCATTACCCTTATTATTATTATTATTATTGACTATTATCATTAACTACTTATTATGAATATTAATATTGTCATCATCATTGTTATTATTATTACCGCCATTATCGCTATTTCATCATTGTTATCATTATTTTTTACCCACCGGCATCGTCATCCCTGCAAGTACGATTGCGATCACTGTTGCTATATTGCGTATCATCGTATTATTAATCGTCATTTAACCTTTTCTCTGCGAACTCACAGTGTAATCGTAATTACCAATGAATCGTTCGTTCGCAGGGATTATTTCCAACGCATTATGGGATTTAAGAGGAATTGAAAATTCATTGGTAATCGCTTGAGAAATCTCATTGCTCCGATCTTCGTCTCCTTTCTTTTTCCTCTCCTCAGTTTTATTTTTCATCTCCCGTTTTCGTCTTATTATTATCCTTGCAATAAAGATCGTCTTTCTTTTAACAACTGTACGATGTACTGAAACAGCATCGGCATATATATTCATAATTTATCGATTGTTTACTAATTTTGACAAAAAGTTTTCGCTCGAACGAAGTAACACGAAATTCTTTGAAAATATATATAAGTTTTTAAAAAGTAGTAAAATAAAATGTTAAATCGATATGAATATTAAGCGGATACGAAGAAAATAAGTTACATAATAACAAATAACATTTGTGTTTAATTATGAAAATAACAGTTGTACATAAAAATAATTATACGCGAGAAAATGAAAATTTCACAAAATATTAGATAATTATAAATATTTAAAAAAAAGATGTTTATTTCTTTATGAAACAATAAATGTTTTTTTTTTTTACAAGAATATCTGTTTGTTAAATTATTTATTTGTTCTTTTGTTTCATTTTATTTTTTTTTTTTTCTTCCTTTCGTATTTACTTTATATCACATTGATTTAACAACGACACGTGTTTTACATATATATATATATATACATATATTACATATTTTAAAGTATTTTCGATGAATTTCGTATTTCGCGTTTGGATCAGAACTTTTTGCTAGAAATAGTAACAGCACGAGACTGCAACTAGCAACTATCTACATATGATCAAGATATACATACATATTATTTCGTAGTACAATAGAATTTCTATAATTCGACATGGTAGACGATGCTTGATTATTCAATTGTATCTTTAATATGATAGAACAAGAAAAGTAACACGAAAAAACAAACCATCATGGTTAATGACACGATTTATTAATAAAAATAAAAAAAATATATATATAAATATATATAAATATATAATGTATAATATATGAGAAATTAATATAAATATATCCATAGGAAGTAGAAGCCATGATGATTATCGAATAATATTCGTAGAATGATGATTAAGATGTAATTACTGAGTATTTGGAAATATTGTGTAGAATAAATAATCTCTATGCGAGCAGTCATTTTTGTGATCGATGAAAAAGAATCGATGCTGTTGTCGTTGGGTGGACTATTACTTCTATTAAAATGTGCGTAATAATTGATGATATGTGCCGATGCTTGTTCAAAGCCAAAGCTGTTAGACGGACGATGATCTTTCAACACTTATATTGTCATCATTATTTTATTTGGTTTTTCGTTTGATTTTGATTGTGCCATAAAAAATAATCGCGGAACCGACCGTTCAATGAGACTCGAGCGTTCCCCGCAGTGATAAAAGGACGAGACAGAAAATATACACGATATATTTACACGTGCGATTATAATAGATATCGACGATTCCAAACCGTGAAGGGATCGAGACACGGCACGATACAGCAAGAGTACGCAGGGCGGCGAACGCGAAGAACGCCAAGAACGACGGATTAATTAGTTTAGTTCGATGCCTAGATGAGTTGCCAATAAAGTAGTTCGTTTCAAACTTGTAGCTAACCTGTATTGTGTGTACGATACCCTTTTCCTCCTTCGTTGTTTCCTCTCCCTCCCCCTTTTTTTTCTATTTTTTTTTTTTTTTCTCTCTCTCCGTAATAGAAACCTTTCGATCGTAATTCTGTATTAATCGCGGCTAATTATATATCGTTCTATTTCATTTCGCCATAAAGATGGGAATATATGTGAGAATAAAATTCTCTCGAGAGCTTCCAAAAGCTTGCGAAAGAGTGAAAAGTAAACTCTCGAGAGTAGAGAAATTGATTTTACTCGCACATGTATTCGCATCCTGAGTAACATCCTTATTAATTATTTTTTTCTTTCTTTTGTTTTAAGAGCTGTATAATTATTTTTTTTTTTTTTTATTTTACGTACTCACTCACGTATGTATTATTGTTTATGTCTCTCTCTCTGTATAACTCATAATTGAATCTCAAGTTTTAGAGTATTATCTATCAGAGTATTTAATTGCCATCCGATTCTGATGGTTTTTATTGTTTTTTTTCTTTTTCTTTTTTTTTTCGTATTTTCTATTGTTTTCTCTTCTTTTTCGTAGACGATTTATTTTTATTATATATATATATATTTATTTATTTATTTTATTTTACTTTTTTTTTTTATTGAATTCCCCATTCGGTCGGTAGCGTCGAAGGTTGGCGCAATCATCGGTGCCGGAGGCACAGTACCGCGGGCGCATCGCTAATTGGCTAATTAATATTAAGCCGTAATTAGCCTCGTTAACCCCGGTAGGCACTCGTTTCACGCTGCTCTCTGGTTGGCCGGAACACGAGCGTTGCGTGCCTTTTACTCGTTACCGCAGTTCTTCCTAGCTTCCTACCTTGCATCGCGTATCGAGGCCTTCCCTCTAGATAACGCTATTTCTCGACCGTTCACAATTTGCCATCACGGCCATCAAACGGTTAGCCTCGCTCGTATCTCAAATTCAATCGATGCTCGTCACCAAAATGACGAGTTAATGGAACGCGAGGAGGGAGGGGGGAAGGGGAGATGAAACGATCGCGACATTTTTTGGCATAATTGATAAGCAAAACAGTTCGTTTCTATCGAACAATTTCGTACGACGATCGAATTTTTCGTCTTCGAAACGAGGAAAGAGAAGAAACGTTCCCGTCGTGCCGGAGAGCTGCGTGCGCATCCTCCTCCGTGCGTGTGCGTTGCGCGTGCGCATCACACGTTACGCGCGTAGACGATAGAAACTTTTAACCGTTACTTTCCTTTTTCTGTCGCTCTATGTTGCTTCTTAAGCGGTTCAAGATAGCCAGCGGATGTGTTGTAGCGCATGCATACTTAGTTAGACCATTCCTGGCGCACTCTAACCAGCAAGTAAGAGTAAGAGTTTAATAAATTCGATATGTACACAGTTTTTTTTTTTTTTTTTTCTTCTCTCGTCAAGTATATCCAGCGGACCCATCTTGCTCCAGACGATCCCTTCGCGATACCCTTGCGCGACAAGGGGATCGTCCACCTCTCTCGTTCCTTCCCTCCCCCTCCCCCAGTGATTATCTTCCGTGATTTCTCATCTTGCAAAGGCGAGAACGCAGAGGCCCGACGGCTTTTTCTTTTTCGCGTCAACTTCTTCCCTCCCCCTTTTTTAACCCTTTGCACTTGATGAGAGGGATCTCGATCGGGAATCTCCCAAACTACGTTTATCTTTGACCAAGAGTATCCGAAGGACGAGCTTGTTAATTCTTTTCTCGATAAATCGGAGAAAGTTGGGCCGTGCGCAAAGGGTTAATCTCGCGAGCAAGTTGGTTTCGTTTCGGCGCCGATTTCGGATAAATGTTACCGTCTTCCATCCTGTCCCTTTCGATTCGTATGCCCGAGTAAACGAAATATCTCTTTGTTTTCGAAATTTGTGGTAATCTCGGTTTATCATGAGTATATAAAGAAAACGAAAAAGAAAAAAAAAAGAATATTCGCCGATAACGGTTAAAAAGGAAAAAAACGGATCGCTGTTCGCTCGAGCATACGGAAGCAACCGAGCACGGAGAAAGGATCTTACCGACTTTTCGATCGAAAACTAAACCGAAAATTAAACCGCGTGAAATATACGCGTGAAATATAAATATCTTGCCTTCGAATCGACCTTAGATTAAAAAAAAAAAAAAGAAAAGAAAAAAAAATTCGACGATCCTTTTTTTCGAAAGTGGGATCGATGTGTACATATCGTCGTCGTCGAGTATATTAGTTTAACGCGAACCTTAGAAACGTAGTAGTTCGTTTTATACCTATACGTCGCGCTGTGATTTCTCACGTGTGATAACTCGCCCCGAAAAGGGGGCAAAGAAAGAGAGAAAGAGAGAAAGAGAGAGAGAGAGAAAGAGAGTGTGTGTGTATCGAGCAGCAGAAAGCCAAAGTAACGCGAATTTTCCCCTCGTCATAACGTAACGGACCAATTCGGTAGACATTTGTGCGTTTTCCTCGGGCGTCTGGATGCTCGCTTTCGATTCTTCAGCTGCGTCGGGCACAGATTAAATACATATCGACTCGCGCAACATATCATTCCGTGATTTGGGCCGGGGCCGTGCGAGTTTCGAGGAAAAATAAGGAACGCGCGTTATTTGGGTATCGATGGAAAATTGAAATTTTCAAACTATTAATTTTTTCATTCATCTGTATAAAATATTCTCTGAAAAAAAAAGAAAAAAGAATTTGAATTTAATTTAAATTTGTTTTGAGATCAGAGTCGTAAAAACTTAATTTAACAAAAATAATTAATCCTCTATATGCGACGAATACTCGGTTATTATATTGTTTTTAACAATTATCCAGCACGAAGGTAAGTTTTAAACGACAATAATCATCAAATCCAGTAAATTCGTCTCGAATCGTAAGTGTTCACGAACTACACGAAATTTCATCTCGACATTCATCGATACCATTCCACGCAGCGAAAACTTCTTTCCAAATACTCGCATGGGCCCGGGGAGCTTCGTCAAGTATTCGATTCGGCTGTACCTTGCCCGCGAGTGTCGATTCTCGATCAACGTCGATCGTCAACGTCAACGGTGTCACAAGGACCGACGATTGTTATCCCGGAATCTCAGTGCTCTCGATTTATAATGCATTGAAAAACAAAAAGAAAAAAAAAAAAGAAAAAGAACGAGACAACAGAGAAAAAGGAGATGAAGAAAAGAACGGGCGCGAATTTCGGCGCAACAGATTGCACTTTCTCCGTGCAATCGGCTATCCTTTCCCTCGTTTCGCCCGATTCATCGATTCAACAGAGACCCGAGTGCCTTAATCCGATCTCTATCTGAAACCCTCTCCCCCACCGATTACTCCTCTCTACTTCCCCCTCCTCCGCCCCTTTCACGACATGAAATTTTTTAACGGAAAAAAAAAGAGACGAAGACGAAGATGATGGAAAGAAAATACAGAGAGATAGGGATAGAGAGATATAGAGCGAGCGAGAGAAAGAGAGAGAGAGAAAGAGAAAGAGAGATAGAGAGAAAGAGAGAGAGAGAGAGAGAGAAATTTTGCATTGCACAAACAAAAGAAAAAAAAAAAAGAGAGTCGAAGAGAAGAGAAGCAGAAAGACGATTTAGACGCATATTAATTCCCATAGGCAGAGTAGAGTTGAGTGTCGATCGATAGAGAGAACGCGAGAGAAAGAAACCGCTTCCACACTGATTCAGATCCACGGTTTGGCGAGCACCACTCGGCTGAGAATCAGGTAAGACCATTTATTTTTTTTTTTTTTTCTTCCTTTCCTCTCTCATCCCCCCTTCCCCCCTTTTTACCCCCTTCACCTTCACTATTTTTCATGTATATATGTATACAGACTGACTCGAGAATCGTAGTACACTGAGAAACAAAAGAAACGACAATATATACGCTTCTCTTTCTAAAGGAAAATTTAATTTCCATACATACATATATATATATATATACATACTATATATATATACATACATATATATATATATATACATATGATATATATTCCGTATATACATATTCTTCTTATCCTTCAAAAAAAAAAAAGAAAGAAAAAAAAAAGAAAGAAACGAAAAGAGACGTGCTTAAGCTAACTCTCGGTCGTATCAAGATTTTCGATTCAGCAAGCAAAAGCGCGGAATTGGAAAGCGCTTATTTATCACGATACTATTACAAATTTCGCATTATTTCACTTATTATCTTACTGGTAGATATGTCGCGTAGAAGCGGTAGATATTTGCGAGGTTTAGCGTATTTATTAGTTGCGAGCATTATTTATTGTCGATAACAAATCTCTTCGTGGCTCTTCTATCGAGCCACGGATATCACTTTCTATCTACACGCATTGTAATATATAATAAATGTTGGTAGTTTATCAGTAGATCTGAATATCGTCGATGACGTAGAAGTAGACGAGATGTGCACAATTGAGACAAAATTTTTTTTCTTTTCCTTTTCTAACAAACCAATCTCTTAATAGTAATTCTAGAGCCAGCCCAGTTGAGAACGGTTTCGATTTTCTTTTTCCCTTCCCTTTTAGTTTCAATTCGAAAAAGAAAAACGATCAGCTTTCTTTGTCGTTTGTTTCTTCTCTCATTTTTTTTTTTTTTTATCAGCCATTTAATATAAGCAAAAGAAAAAAAGACTTAACCGTGCTCGAGCAACAGTGGTTCTAGATATTACGTAGTCGAGAAATTTTCCACGCGGCAACAGAGCACGCTCGAATCTGATTCGCTGGTGGACCGAAAGGTTACCGACTGAGTTTTCTTGTTAACCAAACTCGGTAAGCAAAGCGACTCCCTCGACTTTTCTCTCTTAAATCGTATTATAATACTCGTTACGCCGATTCGTTCATTTGTTTCCGCGTGGATGATTCCATGACAAAAAAACTACTAATACCAGTGTCAAAGCTATTCATCGATGGCCAGTATCGATGGCGCTACAGTAAGAGTGTGTCGTGCATGTGTAATGACTTTGTACATACATACTAACACGTGTCTGAACGATTATCTCGTATTCACGCATGACTTTTTTTCTTTTTTTTTTTTTTTTTTTTTTATCACTCCAATATATTTACCGATAACGCGTTAAGAAGAGACCTTTACAATAACACGTCGATCGATTTAAAGGGGTTTGGTGGTAAACAATTTTTGGTGATACGAGACAGTCGTGCCGGATCGAGGCAGAGTGAGGCCTTAATTAAAAAAAAGGAAAAAAAATGTCGCATGCGTGACTCGAGAAAAAGCAAAGAAACAGAGGAACAAAGTTATAAAGTAATCTTTGCAATCGTTGATCTCGCTAAATGATCCACCATTACTGCCACCATTACCACCCACTATCGAATAACCATCGCTTCTATCATCAAGTTGTCTCCATCAACCAAAGAGCGAGAGAGAGAAAATGAGAGAAAGAGAGAATGAAAGAGAGAGAGAGAGAGAAAGAGAGAAATGAATCGCTTTAATAAAGATACGATGCACTTTTAAATATCCACTTTTACGGTCAAGCTTTCCAACGTGGCCATGTGTAACGATGGAATCATTGACTCTATCAAAATACGATCAGATTTCAGATTTTGTTTTTAAAAACAAATTGGATACCTCTGATAAGATCAATTTTAGTTTTGATTAAGATACGAAACGTGTAATTAGAAACTAAAAATTGATCAGTTTCTTTTATTTTTTTATTCCATTAAAAGAAAAATTTAATTTTTAAAATTTGTATTATATATGGTTTTAATGTTGATCCAAGCGTCAAAAAAAGGATGAAACAATGAATTGATTAAAAATAATTTCTGAAAAGATTTTAGTTTCGATTTTTTAGATATATGTATACAACGTGCGTCAAAAATGCGGATATATATATATATATATATTAAATATAACAAAAATAAAAGATTAGAGAAATGCCTAAAATATATTTACGTAATAACTCTCAAAGACGATCAAAAAAAAAAGGCTTCGTAAATAAAGGTCCTGAATTTTCTTTTTTACATAACGCGTTTGGAGAGCTTGGCTCTGGTAAAAGTTCAAAATGAAGGAAGTTCAGCTAATCTAACTCGTGTTTCGCGAATGCAAAGGATTCATTCACGCGAAAACATGAATTACGATTGAACTTTTCTTTTTCCGTTTTACAAAACACTTATTCGATATGGGACCCACGCGTTTTACGTACCATTTTTCTCATGCCGGCGAATTTGTTCGGCGTCTTGTTCTTCCAGTGTACACATGTATACATATAAATATACATACATACATACATACATATATATATATATATTCAGACATACATTCATACGTACACATACGCATACACGATTATAAGTTAACAAAAAATAAAAAAATACATATATATATATATATATATATATATATATATATATATATATGTATGTATTTTACATATATATACATATATATATATGCAAAAATATGCGTATATGGTAACGAATGTATAAGTTAACAAAAATCAGCGATCAAGCTGACATCTCGACGCAACTCTCGACACGAAGAAGGTTTTCGAATCGATATCGAGAAACAACGAAATATCGATCGTCGCGTTGTTTAGAAAGGAATAATGTAATATGAAAGTCATATTATGAGTGATTGGAGAAAGGAGATAAATTTCAATAATTTTATATTTCGAAAATATTATTGACCAATTCGTTTGTAAATAATTTATTTTAAATCGATCGTATAGTAATTGATCAGTGATTGAGTAAAAAGTATAATGTTCGATTCTTGATCTTTATTTCTATTTCTACATTGATTATCAATTGACTGTTTTATTTGACTGATTAATATTTATATAACTAAGAGAAATAGAGTAAAATATTTTCGATTTTAGATTTAATCGATGTACATTCATTTTTTATCTTTTATATTTTTCCATGTTAGTTTTATTCACTCGCGAATAAAAATTTTATACCTAGCTTATTATATTCTTCTATTAAATAAGAAAATTGTGTTTAGCGATGAAACGAAATATATTACAAATCAATTTGGATGTAATGTTTCAAATTTTTACAGATATTACAAAGTAGAACCTAACCTAAATAAAATTATTTTGAATTATTTATAAATATTTTGAGAAATGCATACTATATTTTCAATGATAATTTTAATTGACCAAGTAGATATGAATCTTTTATGTAAAAACGAATATTTAAAATAAAAATTTTATGTTATTTTCAAATTAAAGTTTTTTGTTTTCAATATCAAACTGTAATTTCTTGTTTTTATAATTCGAATATTAAATTATTTATAATTTATATTATCTAATTTTATGCGCTTTTTTTTAGAATTCAAAACCAATTTATATAATTTGCTTTGTAAAACATAACCTTTTATAGTAATAATAAAAATTCAAAACAATTCTTTGTATTACATTCGAATATGAACAATAATGAATTTAATCAAATGTTATTAAGTATTTAATAATTTGATTCCACTAACTATATTTTTCTTACAAGGCTATGAATTTTTATACGATAAATATATGTTTTAAGGCTAAAAGTGAAAGAATCGTTCATTGATCGCATTGTAGTTACGATCGATATTTTTGTATGGAATTCCCATAAATTAATTATTGATAAAAAGTTTAGAATGAGAGTTAAATTTAGACTGGTGAGGGAAGCCAATGATTTCTAATAAATTCTAATAAATGAAGTATATGGAGAATAAAGTACAATATTATTCATAACCTTTAAAGGTGAATTAACCTTTAACAATAAGTTATCCTTTATAATATTTATATTATTAAAATCTAAATTTGATAAAAAAATTTATTAAAATATCATTAATTATTCAAAGATTATAACTATTATTGATGTTATTTTATGGAAAATTCTTGGAATCCCAATGAAATTAAAATATAGTTTTCGTGAACAATCAAAATAACCTATTTTAAAATTTTAGAAATTTATTTATCAGAAATTAATTTTATAGTATTATACAATTATACAATTTTAATTTTTATTTTTCATTCTCTAATTTAATGATATGTTACTCATTTAAAAAGAAAAAAAAAACAAAAAATCTCATTCGTTTCCTTCAGCCAATACTATTATCATCGCCTAGTTTGCCACCTGTATTTTATTAACGTTTGATGTTGATTTATATAATATCTTATTTTTTTAATTCAATTTTATTGAAATATATCTCGTATCGGATATTAATAAAAACTAAAAGAGAAAAAACGAGAAAAGAAAATGTCAACTAATTTGATCAAATTTTTTCAATTGTTCATTTTTTGACTATTTAATCGAATTCTCTTTAGTTTTCGAAATTTAAATTTCTATTTTTCTCATTTCTTTAACAATATCGACGAAAGATAACTGCAAAAATCAGTTGCAATAAATAAATTTTTAATGACGTATATAAATTTATTAGGCTCAAGTTTATACGATCGCTTTTCAACACGCACGGTTAAGTCTTTTTTTTTTGTTTAGTGAGCATATTTCGTATCGTTTATAATCAGACGCATCGCTTTGACGCATCGATCCACGTTATACATATATAAAAATGGCAAAAAATCGAATCGTTGATATAAGGCAATGTATGATCCGAATTTCAAAGGCAAAAATAAGAACGAAGAATTTTCTCGATCTCGCCGATTTAAGCGATCGTTTGAGCGTACGTTCGATCAATAATAAATGACAATTATGAGTGAGAATACTTTGTAGTCTCAACAATATTGAAAAAGTACAAACCGGGTTGACTAGTTATGATAGACGGATAGAGAAGATAAAGTCCCATTTTCGTGATCCTTTTTCAATTCCGAAACAGAAAATCAAGAAAGAAAATTTTCTTGGAGAATTTATTTCTGTTGACCAGGCTCTTTGATCACGGGACTTTTTTTCTCTCATTTTTAGCGTCTAGTCACAAATGTAGCGACATATCTCGCGTGACAGCTGCAGGTGATTAATGTCGATAATATCGTTACCTATACACAAGTATTATCATCACCATTATCATCATCATCATTATTATCATCATCGTCGTCATTATGATTATGCGTCAAATAGCATCGTGAACATGCCATTAGACGTAATCATCGCGATTAGTATTCTCATTTTTCTTTTTTTCTTTGTTTTTATATTATCAATGTAATTTTGTTACTGCGTGAGTTGTACATCAAACACTTTTCTTTCTTTCAATTGACTCGTAAGACTCAAAGTTAACATTTTGAGAAAAAAGATTGCTATCATATATAATTGGAATTGATGTTTCTTCTGTAAATTTCATATTTCAAAAAAGCTTCGACACAGCGCACCTTTTCACCTCAAGCATTCCCGCGGGCGACGATCCACTGACTTTCCAATAAAAATCTTCATATTTGTTACCTTCGAAGCTTTTTTCGTTCATTGATGACGTGCTTCCCCATTTGTCCGTACGCGGCGCCCTTCGACGTAACAACGTGATTGTCAATTTTCATGAAATATCGTGTTTTTATAGAAAACCGAGATACAGATTACGCGGATAAAAAGATCTCTGTAGAAACGATCGCGTATAATAGATTAGATATACGTTTATTGGAAAGATCACGAAATCGTAGCCAGTAGGTTAACCCAACTCCACAACGCAATTAGTATAGTCTGAGCTAGCTAGACAGCCGAATAGTGAACACAATGTGTAGTAAACTTGTGTAATTCCTTACTCAATTTAATGGGTAAGAACGAAAAGACAGTAATAAGTGAGGTTTAATTAAGTAGTAGTTGAACGCGAAATATAGCAGCAGCGAAGTAGCGAAAAAAGAAAATTGTGCGTGTGTGTGTGTGTGTTTGTGTGTTTGGTGTATGTGAATTTATTGAATGCGAGGGAGAGAAAGAATCGAGTGAAAGAAAAATAAATACGAATAAAAAAGGAAATACCGAAGGAATAATTATCAACGTATTTACTGCAGGTAAACTGGTTACTGTACCTGTTGTTGTTGAAAACATTAAAAACACTCTTATTCCATGCTAATACCGCCTAATAATATCTATTATTTTACCTTCCTTCCATGAATTTTCCGAAACTTTCGATTGATTATTGTAGACCCTTATCGCACTGATTATAGCTAATTATTAAATCGTTCTAAATCGATAGAAGAAATATAAACGAGATGGTATCAAATTTTAATAATGTCAAGATTTTTCGTTTTAATTTTTTTTTCTTTAATAATTAAAAAACCAATCTTCGATTTTCGTACAATAATATTAATACGAAAAGTTTATCAAATATCGCTTCGATTCAAAATACTTCAAACAATCTTGATTTTTATTCAAATATTTTTCTTTCCGAATGTATTTTGGTTAAATATGCTCTTAATATCGCATATATATGCATTTATAATGATCAAGATAAAAAAAAATGATCTTACAGAAATAAATGTTGGACCAGTTGATTAAAAACTTTTTGTATAATTAATATTTAAAAATAAATTAAAAATAACGGTTAATTTAATCAATTAATTATTTATTAATTATTTATATGATATATATAAATGTATATTATATTAATCTGTATATTTTCCTTTAAAACGAATTTATTATTTTAGATAATTATTTTTTATTTTCATAAAAAAATAATGCATTTATAAATTATGTATAAATTATGTAAAGTATATTCATGAAATGGTTTTATACATTTAAAAATATTTATTCATATTATATTTTTTGAAATAAAAAAAAAAGAATATTTGAATAAATATATACATATCTATTTGCACGACAAGTTAAGTAAATATTTTTAATGAATAATTTGATTAATATTAAATTTCAAAACTCAAACATTTTACAAAAAAAATTTTAACATTTTATCATTATGCCAATTTATTATATTAAATATTAATTAATAAATTAATTATTAAATATTAATTTATATTAAATAAATAATTCAATCGTTAATTAATTATCAAATATTTAAATTCTAATTTAAATTAATAATTATATTGTCCAACACCAATAGGAAATCAATCAAGATTTTACAAAAACATATGTAGGTACATATGTAAGTAGAGTAATAAATTTTAATAGCAACATTAAAGAATAATGGAAAATTGAAATAGATATCCATTGTTTTCCTACATTTCTTTACTTTGTCAAATCGTATTTCTTTCATAATACAAATATGCTGTTATATAATAGCATGAATAAAGTGTGACGATTATTACGCGATTATCGATTTCTCGATGCATCATATGCGCGCGTTGTACATACATATATACACATACTATAAATATCAGTATTTCTTTGTAGTAGTTAATTGGACTCCTATTTGCGCCGCTGGTCGTGCTTCGAAACATTGTTCCCAAAGTTTAAAGCGAGTTCCTCTTTCGAACTTCTTTATGACATTTCATAAAAAAATAAATAAAAGAAAATACAAAAAACAATATTTTCGCTTTTTGAATTTCCCTCATTTTTCGACGAATCAACGGCCAGTAGCGTACATCGTAGGAATATTGTTTTTCTTTCCCTATTCCTTGAAAACTTCAGAGTGAAGCTATCGCAACCTGAACCGTAATTAAACAGAGCATGAGAACTGCGTGTAAATTGACTTTCGATTCACATGTGGGTAAACAGTAGTACGAGTAAATAAATAGATATAATGGCTGCTAATGAAACAGTAGTAAAAGAACAAATGATATTCGAGCCATTGTTGCCATTCAACCAACGAGAGGATTAAACAATTGAAGGTGAGTGACAATAAAAGGGGATTATTTTTACACAGATAATTTAATGACAATGACTTTTATTCTTTTGACATTTCGAGTAAAATAGAATTAGTGAAAGAAGAGGAAAAAAAAGAGAAAAAAAGAAAAAAAGAATACCGATACATATATATTATATTCGTTAGATGTGTCGAATAAATAAATATTTCTGTAGCAGCGAATATCTTTTCGACTCTTGGAAGGTTAAGTATGATTTATATCGCGACGAGTGTGTAACATAACCTTACTAATTATTATTTAAATGAAAGCGTAGGATGATGTGATTATACAAATATCTATCTTATCCTTCTTGTTTCTGTATCGAAATATCTTAAATATAAATGAGTAGTTTGTTCAAGTATGCGAGAATATTAGGTTTTATTTGAATCGACGACAAGCAAAACGTGTAAATTTTATTTAAGTGGCTTGTTTGATGATTGGTGCAAGAGTAGTGAGACTTTTTATTGTAAAATATCAAACATTGAATTTAGAAGAATTATCTTTTTTTATTCGATCAATGAATCTAATTTAATTATTGCATATTAATCAATGATTGAATAAAATCGATAAAATCTATAAATATTTTTATTGTAACAAAATATATGATCGAATAAAATTAGATACATTCGATTCTTTATTATCGATTAGACAAATTTTTATTATCTGTATATTGATCCGGTTTAGAAAAAATTTTATGAAAAAACATTGTGTACATGGAGCTTTAGACCATTGATTACAATGATCAATTTTAAATCTGATCAATCAAAGCGGTAAATTATATTTTTATAAATTTTACAAAGTCTGAATTTTTATAGTATATTAAGAAGTCTATATATTTATTAATATTATGATATTATTTAAATTAAAAGATTATAACAAAAGTTATAAAATAAAGTGTATTGAAAAAAATTATACTGTAATAATTAATATTTTAATATGTTTAAATGATTTGGGTTATAAATTATAAGTAATTAAAATTTATTTTGATTTCCGATCAGGTAAATTGGTAACAATTTTAGGTTAGAAATAATCTAAACATTCATTTACCTATGCATTTTAGACTTCTTAACAGATACATATGCAATATATTCATTGATGTTCAGATTTAAAATTAGCCAATTTTTTTTATCGTTCTTTAAAAATAAAATTTCTTTTTTTTTCAAACATTCTATTAAAAACGAAATATCATTTATAATGTCCACTATTTTAAAAACTGCTCCATGAACATTACGATAAAAACTTATTATTCGTTTTAATCTCCACGGTAAATCCTTAAACAATGAATTTTTCATACAGCATCGTAGAAAAGTAGCACCCTTTAATAATTGAAACAACTTACTATATATTGTTAGATATAGTTGCAGTTGACGTAATGGATAATGTTTAGATATTTAGGTAGAAAAACGTATGTTTTTTCTTCGAAAATATGGACGGTGATAAACCTGTAGGAAGAAAACCAGGAAGGCGTTTGATCCCGTTTTTGCAACGAATTTCCAAGAACGAGCGTATCGCGTAGTGCCATCAATTTGAAATGAAAGTTTGCGAAATGCAATAGAAATTGGGTATATTCTTCCATGTAAATTTCTCGCGATAAAGTAATTAAAGGAATTTTTTTCTGCTAAAAAAAAATGTCATTGAATATTTCTATCTTTTTGTTCATATAGAGATTGAATTTGGAAATACACCCAATTTCTTTTCGTAGCCTGAAGTTCAACAACGATGTGGCCTAATTCGAACGAGGGCTGGCCTAATTTGATTACTGAAAATAATTTTGTTTAATTCAGTGGTACAAAGTTGACGAAGAGCGAGCTCGAAACTATAATTAGCAAATGATGAGTTAAAAAGAAAGGAATTAAATTTTTATAAATAGAGATTTAAATTTATACATATATACTTAGAAAAAAATAAGAATATACAAAAAATAATCACAATATCGGTATTTTGCATTTCAGTTAAAATATTTGGAAAATAGACAAATAATTATAGGAAAGAAAGAGTCATATTTATTCGATTCTATGCGAATATTCTTTGCTTTAATATTGCATTTACAAAAGTTTACAATAATCCTGGCAACGATTGCATAGCGTTAATTTCGTAAAACGTAGACAAAATAAACAGTTGAGTAAAAAATTTTGTGTCGATTGTCAATCAACGAGGATAGAAACAACGAATGAACGCGCAATGCTCTTGTGTCTAGACATTCCAAAAACATTTGCTCGTATATTATAATATATAATATTATATATGATAGCGAAACCGCTTTGGTAAATTTTGTAATTGTACGTTGCCAGACTTGCGGTTTGAAATTCTCCTAGAAAAGAACAAAAAATCGAAATTTTTCAGGAAAAGAGAAATGGGAGACGGAAACGACGCGCAAGAAGGAAAAATAAAATATCTTGATCTTGATCAATTTTTCATGACATGAAATGCGAGGAGTCTCTTACAGATGTCGCCCGCGATTGAAAAAACAATGGCGAACTTTTTTCGCGGAGATAACCTCGCGATTCATTTCACGACCAATCGTTGTAAGACTTATTTTATTACGATAGTATTAAATAGCGATTTATCAAATTACCTCAGTCACGTTAAAAAAATATTAAAAGATAAAGATCTCAACTTTGATCAGTGTGGAAAAGTTATCGATCGGACAATTGTCGACGATTGTATATACAAATCCTGCTATCGTTTGCGTTATTGTCCTGTCGAATATTGTTCTGTCTGTTTATAAAAAGCCGATAAAAAGCCACGACTGTGGAGACTCTAAAGATAAAAGTGCTTTTGTATGTTTAATCAAGTACAAAAACTGTACATACCATGTATAATCATACGTACGTATGTGTAAAAAGAATGTTATCGAATTAGAAATGTACTCGTAGGAAATTGTTGCTCGAGCAACGATATCGGCGGGAATGTGAGAATTTGAGAAAATTTTGCCACTCTAAATAGTACTCTGTGATCATAACCGTGTTGAATTTATATATAAAATTCGTTTTAGAAACAGGAAAAAATCATGTTCTCACCAATATCGTGGATCGTTCGAACGAATAGATTTCGAATCCTTCTAGTCATATTAGGAATCTAGAATTTCGTAATAAATCGTGATCAGTGCATAATTTCGAAAGTTATAAATTGAAGAAAGAAATTTTTCGGAGGGCAACACGGGAAAAAAACCTTTTCGAAAAGAAGAGGAAGACGAAAAGGATGAAGAAGATAAAATCGAGAAAGCGAGAGGAAAAGGAATATTCATCGTGCCTGTCCATCTCCTGCGGAAGGAACACACAACTGGAAAGAAGCAGTGGGGTGAAATAAAAAACATTACCATTTATTTGTAAACTGTAGAGATTATTTGTATAGTTACATATTTATTTTCGTCACTACATTGTTATTATGTTACTATATTATATCGTCATCATTTTTATCATCATCATCACTATTATTATTATTAATATTATTATTATTATTATAATTATTATTATTATTGCCATGATTATCATCATTATTATCTTAATTATATACATATATGAAACACATATATTTAACTAACTGTGTATCTATATTTAAAGTAGAATCCATTATTGCTTTCATTATTTTCCTATTAATTAAGCATTGAGACTGTAATCAAAAATATTTCAAACATAGACAAAGATTTTTTTTTTCATCAAATATTTTGTCAAATTATTCGATAAGATTTTTAAGAAAAGCAAGAAGAAAATAACAAATGGCAAGGAAAAAGATTTCCATTGCTAGCCATTGCTTTATCGGAGGTCCAAAGAAGGCTGAGGAAACGGGAAAAAAGGAAATCGATATTTGGACCCCCCAAGAGTACGTGTTATGTACGCTCCTGCCGACTAAATTGCGATCGCTCTGGGAAAAAGGCAGCCCGGAAATTTCACCATGCCCTCGTCGTTGATTCCATCGAAAGAAATATTGAGAAATATCCTGTGGTGCTTGATCAACGCATTTTTCGAGAAAAATTGATTTATTTGATTGAAATACGTATGCGATTTTAATTGATCCTTTGCAAAAAATAACTCATTTTAAGTAATCGATATATTGCATGAAAAATCATATAGAAGTCTGTAAACTCTATAGGTTAGTTAAATACATTAGTTAAGTTAAGTTAACTACATTACAACTGTCATTAATGATTAATATATTTTCATCTATCTCTTAATGATTTATAAGGCAAGAGACTGAAAGGAAACGGTTTTTGTTGTAAAAAAGAAAATTTATATTGATTTTCATTTATACTTCACGTTATATCAACAACATCGTTTAAAATAATTTTGCTAAATATAATAAGAAAATTAAAAAATTTCCGCTCCTAAAAATTTAACATGCAATATTTTTATCGAATTTTTTCTTTTTTTCCGAAATTATTTCAAGAAAACGAATATTACATAATCGAAAATTATCCTCTGAATAAATTCTGAGAAACTGTCGTTATCCGATGGCATAAATGTAAGCTCGTCCCGTATGCTTATATCCTTTCTCTTTTATATCCTATTCCATCGCGTGATATCGCCAACAAAACGGAGCGAGGCGATACGAAGAGACAACCAGGCATATTTTCACCCTAAAGATGCGAGTCGAGGGAGTAGAAGATATTTATACGCATCCTTCGTGCCGCATTTCGAATGTACCCTTCCTAATCTATCGATATATCGTGTCTTCTACCATTTTCTCCCTCTTTTCCTTTAGCGCAAACAAAAAATGGAAGAAACAATTCTTTATTATTTTATTTTTCGTAATTGACATGCACCATAATCGATATTACGATGCCGCAAAAATATATAATATATATATATATATTATATATTTACATACACGTGTATATATATTCAAGTAAAAAACAAGATACAAATAATAAAAAAAATTAGTGATCAGATACGCGTGAAACGTTTTCTTTAAAAAAAAAAAAAGATAATAAAATCGTCGAATCCATTGATTCATAGCGTTTCTCTTTCTTCTTTACTCTTATTCTTCCACAAGAAAAGGGGAGTCGCGTCACGAAATGCGGTCACGCGATCTCCACGATCTTGAGTAATGATTTTTATTTATTTATCTTCCGCCGGTAGAAAATACGGGCAGCCGCCTCCAGGATCACGAAGAAAACTCGATATTGCGGCAGTGTAAATTACATCGATGGAGGTAAGTGAGAAAATTCTATTACGTTAACACGCGTCTCGTGACAAAAAGTTAGGTTATACACTCATACAAATTGCATGGCAAAAGATTTATCCGCGACGAGATAATAGCAACGATATTACCGATCGATCGATCGTTATTTTTATCCCAGTTTATCGGTACCTTAGCTAGGCATAAAATTGCATTACTTAAACGGATCAGTGGCCGTAAGTAGTCTCCATTTGCGGAACGATATTAGCTTAAGGGAGAAGTAGAGCAATTCTTAAGGATGGTTAGGTTGTTCTTCTTATTTCTTTCCGTGCATAGTCACGATTTATCGTTTGTTGCCAGATCTGGACTAATCAATCGCAGATTCCCCGTCACAGTTTTCTCTCGTAGCCCATGTACAATCGATGAAAATTGCTATCTTGATATCAATTTCTTTCCCACTTTTTTTTATATTTGATAAGATTCGGTTACATTTAACACGTTTAATATAAATAAATTAGAACTATGTGAAATGTAATTAATTGATTCTGATTTTTCGAATAAAAATATAAAAATATAAGGATACTTGTCTTTTTAAAATATTTACACGTAATTTCGTTGATCTTATAAGTTGAACAAATCTACAGATAGAGTCTTGCAAAGTTGAAGAAAAATATAAAAAAGAAAAAGGGAATTGATTTTTTAAAAACTTTAAAGACCACATCCAGACATTTTATGTTTTTCTTCGGCAGCTCGGTAGCTCGTTCGATATTTTTTTAAACATTTATAGGAAAACGTGATATCCAAACGCGTCCCTACTACTCTGTCGAAATACACATTCGCAGTAACTTGTTTCAGACTGCTGATAAATAGTTCACTCGTTCGGTAAAGTCGAGACAGGGATGTGAGAGGCGAAGGGTAGGCAAGAGACACTCTATACAAGTACGGGGTAAAGAGATGTGGAGCTTAAATCTTTGATGCCTTTACGTTGCTCTGTTCTCTCTCGGTTATTCTTCCTCTATTCCAGCGCGCAAAAACCAACGTATGGAACTGAGTGTTGAGAAACGTCGACGTCGAATAGCGAAACTTTTCCTAATCAATAACCGAGAAGAACTAGTTTTTTTAGGAGAGTTTCTTTTACAGAAATTTTTCTAAAGAAATTCTATAGTCGAAAATGACGAAACGAAAGTGCAATTGGATACTGAGAAATGCACTAATTAAAAATAATTATAACCTCTACAAATAATAATCTGTAATAATCTATAATCCGTGGTTCATTGAGAGTTCATAAAACATGCAAATAAGTGACTGAGACAAAAGTTTATAAAGTTTTTAATATTACTTGTAAAGTCTTCTCGTTTCAAATTTGAATGTTATTGATAAGTATTTTAAAGACTGAACGCATCTGATGAATATTACATGTTTAAATTTTAAATTAGGTTAGATTTTAAATTTTAAATTAAGATTACAACAAAAAAATTATTTAAAATAGATTCATGAAAAATAAAACAACCACTGTTCTAATCTAGCTGCGTTAGCCATCTCTCTCGGATATGCGGGACATCTGACCCGACAGAAATTTTTAAAGCAGACGAAAAAAGAGCAAAGAAACGGCTCGTATCTTCGGTTAGTGCCGCCGGTATATACACTACTACCGTCACCGATCTTTTAAAAATACATAGGTTGGAATATCACTCCAGTCGAGCGTATCTCGTCTTCTGAATTGCGCTTTTACCCCGATTAACACTTATACCCGCTTAATTAAAAATCGAAGGTCGTCATATTTAGGATAAAACTTTCTACGTGAGATACTTGATTGCGTCATCGATAAAGATTTTTCTAAATTATAAGATAATCTTATGAAACAAATTTGATTTACTCTATTTGAGATTAGAGAAATAGTTGAATCCCCTGTAATTTTTATTCGGTTAAAAAGAAATGAAAATCATAATTGAAACTCTGTTCATAAATTGCTTTATATAAAGACTAAGAAAAACATTAATCTTGTTTTTTTGTATAAGGTAATCTTCTTAAAGATAATCATATAAATACCTTTTTCAATTATAATGATAAAAAATTATTTTGTATGATATGAAAAGTTAAATATATTATAAAAGACATTTTTAAATTTGCCAAGATCTCCATCTTTTTTTGCATATAAATATATTATTTCTTTTTTTGTATATAATAGCATTAAAATGCATTCAATAATATTATTTTAAAGTGACTTTTAAAATGTAAAAAATTATTGTGAAATCTATTTTCATTAAAATACATAAATTTTAAATGAAATAAAAAATTTGCAAGGGAAATAAACATATTAACATTCTAGAAAATTTGATCGTTATTAAACATAAAACATCTATCGCTCACTTTTTTAATTATCATATTAAGTATTCAAAATAATGTTTTTGTACATTATGCGTTATTTGAAATTATTTAAATATAATATATAATTATAATTTAATTATAATTTAAAATTATAATGATCCTTTGATCTTTTCAATTATTTATAACAGCATAAAATGTAATTATTCTTTCTTTCATAACATTATAATTTAAAAGTTATAAATATTTTATTTTAATTTTCCCCATAAGAAAAATTGATGTAAGCTAGTGCTAATTCCATTACAATCAACGATTTGCAAATTTATTTATTTTTTTTTTTAAATTGTTTTCTGTTTATGTATACATTGTCATATATAACACACTTTTTTATATCAATATTACGAGAGATTTTTTTATATAATTTTTAAATTTTTATGATAATAATTTTATATATTCAAATCACTTCTCTTGGATACTTTCATCATAAATAAAAATAATATAAATTTTTTTCCTTCGAGTAAATTGGTTATGGATAATTTATTATTTATAAATTGCTTGATCGATCGAATTTTTTAGAAACATTTATGAATTAACATATGTTTATATTTACATTTAGATTCTTTACTAAGATATATATGTAACGTATATGAATTTGATGAAAATAAATTATATTTTAATTTTGAAATCGAAGGTTATTATATTATTTGAAGATTATGAAATCACAATGCATTTTATTCAGTTACTAAAAAGAAAAAAATATTTTTATGTATAAAAAAAACATCGATGATCTTAAAAAATTAAAAAAAAAATTAATTTTTAATATTAAAATTGTTCTTATAGTATATGATATAAATTGTATACAAAACGTTGTATATTCTGTTATCACAATCGAGAGAAGTATTTTAATTATTTTAAAAAAAGATAGAAATTGTTGCTAAAAAAACATCTGATACTCTTTTCGTGTCATTCGTCCATGACCTTGGACTTTCAGTATCGATTACATATCTAGATGATTCTGTAAACTGTTTGATCCTCGAGCAACATCTGTAACGAGGAATGCCACTAATACATATGCATAGTTCTACAAATCGAACTTGTCTAAAGTTTTCTGTTTACTCCTTTTTCTATTTCTTTGCGTTGTCTATGCATTTGACATATTCCAGTTCAGAAAATTACCATAAATTTAACACACAACCAAAGTTTTTCGATAATGTTAATGACATTATCTTTATTAATGTCACAATAAAATTGAATTTTTTTTTTTTTTCATTCTTGATATTTGATATTTTTTATTCAAACGATTACAAAGTTAATATCATGAAATAAATATTTTTCAAACGTTTTCGCAAAAATAACTTTTGATATATTCATTACTTTGATATATATTCACTATATTTTCAAAATTTTATCTAATCAAAAAATTTATTTGAAAAAAATTGCATAAAATTACTATAATTTTAATTAAGCTGGTAAGTACAGTATACAAAATTATTCAACTTTCCATTCTCTAGCCAAATGTGCTTATCAAAATTACATGTTCGAGTTTTATGTTATTCTCCAGCGATCTCTTGTTTAATATTCGAATCGATACATTCCATATTTACGTAAGCTTTTAACGGTTTTCCTATCCGTAAGTCGAGAAAGAGGGACTACACGTTTATAAGTGAGCAAAACGAAAGAAATATACTATTCCGCAAACTTATCGAACATTAAGAATATATATGTGCATAAACCTGAAAGAAATTCGATCGAAATACACTGTTTTCGTTTGACTTTTTAGAAATTGAAGTAAATAAAAAAAGTCAAATGATTTCATATTTATCAATTTTCAAAATGATAAGTTCCGGAACAAACGTAGAAAAACATTTTTGGAAGTAGTGATAACAAATATGTATATGTGGATTAATGCAATATAATTAATGTAATATGTAAATATAATAAGATCATGTATATATATATATATATATTTTTTTTTTCTATGATTAGAAATTAGAATTAGAAATTTCATTACTTGAAAAATAATTATAATTATCACATATACAATTTGTTAAATATCCTTGCTTTTGCTCTGAATATATCATTATATGTAATACATTCAAATGAGTTAAATATTTTCTTTTAAAAATAAAAAAAAAAAAGAATAATTTACGATAAGTATGCATTATATTAGATAGATATATAATATAAATATATATTATCAAAGTCTTTAATTAATGTAATGATGTTGATTAATTTTCAATATTTCAAGATAAAATCTTATTCAATATAAATTTGTATAAAGTATTCATCAAGCTAACGATGAATCGGAAAAAAATACTAATAATTTTAATTTCAATATTTCTCTAAAATGAAAAATAATTGAAACATTTACCAGATTCATTTAAAAACATTTCATTAAAAATTATACAGATTGTCTTCTTTAGTATTAAATTATAATCGTATTTATAATAATAATACGAAACAATTAAATAATCTTACCGAATAATTTTTCTTGATCTTTTCGCAAGTAAATAAGTCAAACTTTGGGGCAGTATCCCAGCTGTATGGGCGGCGCGTTAAAAAACATAATGGTACCCTTAAATTGCCTACCATTCTTTCCTTTCTGTAATCAATTAAAATTAAATATACGATTATTTCGAATAAATTTACGATAAAAATCTAATATATTATAAAATATCATTATTAATAACCTGTTATAAAATTTCAATGACAAAAATATGTCAATTTGGATATTATATGAACATATACAATGATTGTTTATTTTTCATTTGTCATCGTATATCTTTTGAACGTGTTCTCATTGCATATGTGTTTGAAATTCTTATAAATTCTATACAGATGGCTGTAGAATAGTTAAGTAACACATACTGAGAAATATGATTAAATTTTTACGATGTTTCAAACATTGGATAGTAACATATAATGTGAAAAAAAAAATATCATTCAAATAAGTTTAAAATATAAAAAATTTAGAAAAATATAGTGTGCCATTTTAGGATTAATATCAAAATGTTTATGATTGCCAGAATTGTAATTCAAGTGTCAAAAAACGAAAAGAATTGAATGCTTTGTAAAAATAATAAGCATTATTTTCCTTTTATATTTTCATATCTTTATATATGTATATATATATATATATATAAATAATTATAAATAATCAAAGTTGTACAATTTTAATTATCTTTTACGCAAATAAAAACTAGAAAATTAATGATATGTATATGCACAACAACATTTTTTGCAATACCATCTCATTAAAATTTTTAAATTCAATCTTTAATTATATGCATATGGAAAATAATAAACATAACAAAATTATTCTTGTCCTTTAGTTTTATGTATATAATAACTAATAATAATAAAGAAATATTTATTGGATAGATAAGCTAACAAATAATATATATTCCTATTAAAATCATTTCTAATTGATAACTTTGTGATAACTATCGAAAAATTCGCATATCCATTGTGGTTGAAAGTAAAAAGAAAGAAGAATAATATTTTTTCTAAAGATGAAACAAAAGATTAATGAAGAAAAAAAAATTTAAGAAAAAAAAGTAGATTGGTTTTGTTTATTTATTTTTACAATTATTTTCTGTCAAGGTAAAATGAACATAAATTAATCGAAAGAAAGATTGATCAAAATAGAAAGAGAATCTTAACACTCGTACTCATAACACAGTACATGTAAATTCACGTGTCGTACATGCTAATGAATATCTAGATACTTCTGACGATTGCCAATAGAAGAATTGTCACATCAATTTGTGGGAAGTGGTTGAAAATTGTTGGCAACCGTTTTAATATAGATTGAGGCTTGCGCTAACGAATTCGTAAAATTATTGTCGTGGATTGTCGAGAGAAGGGAGAGACCGTGTTTGGGGAGAAGGTGAAAGTGAAAATCGTTCACGAACATAACCTAAGAATAAGCTGTATGTGCAGCTATCACAGATTTCATGGAATTTACGGAGATGCGATACCGTTTTTGAAAAATTCTTTGACATGATCTTTTCAATGAGTTGTCTTCTTGATGAATAACTTATTAAAAACGAAGGTAAGAACGAGAAAATATGGAGGCTTGCAACGAAGTAGGCGACCGGACTCCAACTGACATCGCGGTAATGCAAAGAAGTTGGTCAGAATTGAGAGGCGTTGTCAGTGATCTACGTAGAAAATTGTCCGGAGTATCAGTAGGCTCTGTTCCTGGATCTATAACATTTCGATCTTTACCAGACGGACGGTAAGAAATGTTTCTAAAATAGTAACATAACCTTTACAATTAAAATCTATTTTTTTACAATTTTTTCTTTTTTTAGGACAAGAATATATTTTCTTAGTAGTCCAAGTAATGGATGGGAAACTACTTTACTATTTGTGGATATTGCACATTCAGATCATGCAAATGGTTATCGTCTTCATTGGCAACCAATTATAGAAGCAAATTTTCAAACGTAATACAACTTTTTTCAGAAAAAAATAAACCATTTATTTTTTAAAAATAATAGGATAACAATGTAAAAATTTATTTGTAGCGTATCAAGCACCAAAAGATTATCAAGAGAAGAACAATTATTATGGGAAAGAAAAAGATTAGCCACATGGGGTATTACTAGTTATGAGATTCATCTAGATAGTGGAAAATTGGTTTTTCCAGCTGCAAGCAGCCTTTATCAATGTATAGATACAGGATTTATGGTATTTTTCTTTTTTATTATTATTATTCTTTTTAATATGTATAATTAATAATTTTTAATGTATAATTAAGATATTAAGAAATAATAAATATATTTATATATTAGGCTGGACCTTTATTTCCATCTGAAATTCGTATGTCAACATCAGGTGCTAAATTATGTCCACAAATTTGCCCATGGAATAATGCATTAATTGCTCATACATGTTCGGGTGATTTGTATTTGTCTCATAGTATCACAGGTTCTTCTGTAAGATTAACACATGCAAGAAAAGGTGGTAAGAGTTTAGTAAATGATCCTCTTACTGCAGGAACTCCTTCTTATGTAATGCAAGAAGAATTTACTAGGTTTGTAATATAATAATAACATATATATTTACATATATAGTTCTTATAATATAATTTTTTTATTCAGATATATTGGATATTGGTGGCAACCAAAATCTAACGATGGTATTTATAGAATAGTCTATGAAGAGATTGATGAGAGTGATGTAAAGATATTTTGTTTTCCATCAACATCAAATTCTGAAGATATAGATGAATTTAGGTTTCCAAGAGCTGGTACTCCTAATGCAAAAAGTAATCTTAAAATGGTGCAATTTCGTTTAACAGAAACATTACAAATTGTTGACATTGAAATATTAGAACTTCAATATCCATTGCATATTATGTTTCCATGGATGGAATATATGGTAAGAGTGGGATGGACTCCTGATGCACAATAGTAAGTCAGAAATGTTCTGAATTAGCTGTGCATGTTTCAATGTTTACTTCTATAATATAGTTTTATACGAATATAGCATTTGGGTCCAGCTGTTGGATAGAAAGCAACAAAGACTTGAGTTAGTTTTATTATCGATAGATAATTTTTGTGAACCACCGCCTAATGTATACAATTCAGAAAATCATTTCACACCGTCATCGGCGAGTGTTCAAGTAATATATTCTGAACAAAGTTCAATTTGGATCAATGTTAATGATCTCCTTTATTTTTTACCGTCCGACGATCCAACAGAAGTTAAATTTCTTTGGGGCAGTGAAGAATCTGATTTTAGACATTTGTATCTCATTACATCTAGCATAGCTGGTAAAATAATAAATAATTTTAATAATTTTTAATTCTAATATGTTAACAAAATTAAATAGTAATTTTTATTTTTCTATTCTTTTTTATAGGTTTAAATAACGAAGTAGAAGAACCATTGGATAAAATGGATAGTATTTTTTTGCAACCTCGAGTTACTTCTAAAATCGCTTTGACTCAAGGAGATTGGGAAGTCTTGGGTAAAAAACTGTGGGTAGATGAACTTAATTCTATTGTTTATTTTTGTGGTTTACGTGAGGGTCCACTAGAACAGCATGTTTATGCTGTGTCACTTCGTCGCCCGCTAGAAATAAGATTACTCACTAGACCGGGTTACAGTCACAATAGTATATATTTTAATAAGGAATGTACAATGCTAGTGACTGTTTATAGTTCCATCAAAACATTACCAACATGTCAAGTACGATTCTTTTATAAATATTAAAAAAGAATAAATATTAAAAAATTTTTATGATAATCAACATTTTTTTTTAGGTTTTTAAAATATCACAATCAGATTGGACAGTGGAAAGTATTTCTTTAACTCCTGTAGGTTATTTATTAGAACCATCTCCTCTTGAATCCGAATTATTTGCTCCGGAAATTTATACTTATAAAATATCATCTAATGAAACTCTTTATTCAATGATTTTTAAACCACATAATTTTCAAGTTGGGATAAAATATCCTACGATATTGAATGTATATGGTGGTCCTGAAGTACAATTAGTGTCAAATACATTTAAAGTAAGTATTTTGAGAAAAATAAATATATGAAATTGGATATAAAATTTTGGTCATTTATCATAATTTAATCATAATTTAATTATTATATATTTCAGGGAATGAGACATTTAAGAATGCATATGTTAGCTGCTCAAGGTTATTGTGTAGTATTAATCGATTCTCGGGGTTCACATCATAGAGGTTTAGTATTTGAAAGTCATTTACAACATCGAATGGGAACTGTTGAATTAGACGATCAAGTTCAAGTGCTAAAATGGTTAGCAGAAACTACTGGTTATATTGATTTAAGTCGCGTAGCTATTCATGGTTGGTCTTATGGAGGATATTTAAGTCTTATGGGTTTAATACAATATCCAGAAATATTTAAGGTATTTTTTTCTTTTTTAAAAATTTTATTGAATTTAATTTAATTATTTGTATCTAAAAATATTATTATTTATAAATTTTAATTGTTTATTTAATAACAAATTTTAATCGATATTTTTTTATTTCAACTTTTGTGTTTGTTTTGATCTTTAAAATCAATCATCTAAAAACATAATATATTAATATTCTATTATATTTATATACAAAAATCGAAATATATAATTTTCAGTTAGCCATTGCTGGTGCACCAGTTACTTCTTGGAATTTTTATGATACTGGATATACCGAACGTTATATGGATTTACCACAAAATAATCCTCATGGATATATGTCTGGTTCAGTTTTGACATATGTGGATAAGTTTCCCGATGAAGAAAATAGATTATTAATTATTCATGGGCTTATAGATGAAAACGTACATTTTTTCCACACAAGTCAATTGATTAATGCTCTTGTAAAATCTGGGAAACCATATCAATTACAAGTTTACCCTAATGAAAGACACAGTCTCAGAAGTCTAGATGCTAGTAAACATTATGAAACTACATTGCTGTCATTCTTACAAAATCATTTATAAATTATTTTTATTCAAGTAAATAATTCCAGTAATAAGTGCTGGTTAAAATATTTTAACAATTTAAGTGACTGCCATTACTTTTATGTACATAGATTAAACAAATTAAAAATTAATTTCAATATCCTTATTCGCGATGGTATTGCCTTATATAAATTTTACGTTTGTATAAAGACTCCATTAAACAGTATTATAATTTTACTACGAGAAGATTATAATAAAAAATAATTAAAAATTTTACACATCTATAAAAAATAGTATTTTTTTCTGTTTATAGAAATACAAAAAAAGTTTGTAAAAATTAATATCTATTACATTCAGGCATACAGCCATCGCGAAATTTTTTTTTGCAACTTCTTTAATAAGTGATTATAGAATTTTAAAAGCGATTAAAATTGTAAAATTTATTTTTACTTTTTCAAGAAAATGGACAATACTCGCAATTCTCTGTACATATATACATAAGGATCGTTAGATCTATATTAATTTTTCTAGAATTTTCTTCTAATTGTACTTACATGATATTCATAGTTATCGCCAGAAATATGTCTATCTCGTGACTATCACCATTTTATGCTTAATTGTATATATATAAACAAGCACTCTCTCCCAGATTTTTACAATAAGCATTGCAAGAATTTGAGTGAGAAGAGTACATTATTCCGTATTTGCAAATAAATCATATATAACATAAATTGTTTGTCAATAAATAAATTCGTTATTTTATATTTTGTTACAATGTGTATCATTATTATCCAAGGATTTTAATGTTACTAAATAAATAAGAATAGAATACTTGTTTTGTTACAATTATATTTTTTTTACAAATTATTTACATGTACATTATTGCGAACTCCTGTAAGTTTTAGTTTTTCTATTTAAAAATTTATATAAATACTTTATTCTTTTATTCAATTCTTTCCATTTAGTTGGTCTTGCTATTGGATATATACCATGTTTTAGCATTTTCCGTTTTCTAATTAATATTTGATATTCATTTCCACTTACACCTCTTAACCAAGAAGGTACATTATATAAAATTTTAGCTGGATGAAGATTATTAGACCCCAAAATATCTATATAATCATTCTGACCGAACAATGCTCTTTTTTCAGACCAAGCATTCTTTGGTCTATATATTGGCATGGGTAATTTTTTATCATCACCACGAGGTAACAATCCTTTCATATTTATAGGATCTTTATAGCCATAATTTCTTAAGTAAGGACCCTTAGCTATTTTATCTGCATAATACCGAAATCTTTTAGGTATCACTTGAGGTATCCATGTATTCATAGTTGTATGCATTGCTTTCAAAAACCATGACATGCTAAATTTTTATAATTAATCTTATTAGTATATGATAAACATGTCTTTTTTTCAGAATATTATACATATATATATATAATTTGTAATAATTAAATTTTTGTATTGAAATTTATGTTATTGAAGTTACAAAAATAAATGTAATATTAAATTCTTTCAATAAATATTTTTCTTATAAATAAGACTAAATTTTCAAATTATTTATATTATATTTTATTTATATTTATATTTATAATATATATATATATATATATTATGAATAGCTAATATAACCTTATTTTCTACATGTTAAATATAATTTTATAAATTTCATATTTTTGATATAATAAAATTTACCTTCAATAATATATAAATCGTACGGATGTAAAATAATATTATTTCAATTTGTTATATGAAATCTTTATCGTATAATTATAGTTTATATTATGAATATATTTTTCTATAACCTCAACAAACTTATGATGAGAATTGAACTTAGACATATAATATTTACTTATATAGCATTATATATATGTATTATAAGAATGTTATAAGAATATATGTAGTTAATAATATATTGCAATTTTAAATAAAAATAAAGTATCTAATATTTATGATAAATTGTTACGTCTTAAAAAATAAAAGAAAAAAACCACATTATTGTATTATCCTCATTCGTTTAATCATTTTGAGATTAATTTAAAAATTGAATATAGAATAAAAATATAGAAAAATATAGAATATATTGATATTAATTTTTAATTATTTTATTATTATTTAAGTATTACATAAGATATTTTTTAATATTAAAATTTAAATAATAATGAATAAAAAACAAATTAAAGCAAAGAAAAATTAATTTCTAAAATTTATGAAACCATAAAAAAAATATTTGATCGAACGATTAATATTATATTAATAAATATGTAAGAATAATTAGAAATAAATTTCTCGGGAAACAAATAAAAGAATTAAAATTAAATAAATCATAAATTGTATCACTTTATGCATATAAATTACATATAAATTTGTATTATGCACTGTGTATAAATTAATTGAATCATATTTATAATAATCATTTACATAATATTCATTTATAAATTTTTATATATAGATATATATATAAACTAAATATTTTCATATTTTAATGATCCATATTTTACCGCTTCATTATTTGTGAAATTGAAAATTATTTTTTCTATAGAAATAAAAATTGTTTATTTCAATACAATACTTTTAATTTTAAACTTCGCATATAATTGTTAATATTAAAAAGAATATGCAATGATTTGCTAAACCGAAAAATTTTTATTAAAAAATTAATAAAGTTTATTAAAAAAAATAAAATTTATTTGGAAATTTATATTAAAAGTAGTATAGGTATTACAAGAATTCCAAAAACAGTAACGATAGAACCTAAAAAAAAGAAAAAAGAAGTTACTGAAGAAATTCATTGATTTTTATATTGCAATATACAATTAATTCTTATTAACCTTTGCTACAAGTCCCTTCTTTGCAAACGCATTCATTTTTTTTACATTCAAGAATACTAAAAGTATCATATCCTTTACATTCGTAATCGTTCGAACATGTATGATATAAATCTGAAAAAAATATGTGACAATTTATTGAGTTTTTAATACAATTCGAAATTGAAAATTATAGTTATCCTTACATCGTGTTTGAATGCATTTCCCAGTTTCATTCACAAAATGGTATGATGAAATGCACTCGCAACGTTCATTAATGCACATGGCACGACCAAACATATCTTGACATTCATCAGTCCTTTGACAGCGATCACCTACCATCAATGGCTCTAAACATTCATATAACCAATACTTATATATACGCGCGCGCGTAAAATATATAAATATATAATATAAATATATATAAATAAATATGTAATATATATAAATAGTATATATATAAATTAATAAAAAATGTAAGATATTTTTTAAACATACTAATTACTTACTAATGACACAATTTGAAGAATTATTTATATCTAAGATATACGAATCTTTGCATGCACATACTCCTTGTCTACACGCTGCATTTGCCATCGTATTACATTCAAAATCATTTGCACAATTCAATCCGGCACCTATCATTTCAAATCAAAAAATAAATATAATTATTAAAATAATACGTATATATATATATGTGATAATATTACAGTATTACATATATATATATATATGTAATAATTTATTATTAATCGTAATAATTGTAGTAATTTATCAACTAATAATAATGTACACTAATAAAAAACCATTGCAAAAAAAACAAAATTAATAAACAAATTATATATGTATGCATGATATGTATAATGTTTTAATGTTTTCTCTGTGTCATAAAATAATGTTTATTATTATTTTATAGTAGATATTAATTAAATAAGAATAATAAAAAAAATACTAATTAATATTAGTAAAATATTTATTATATTAAAATATTAATATTATTAAATTGTAAGTTATAACTTACAGATTAATATATATTATATTAATTTTATAATTTACTTATAAAATTTTACTTTTTTCATTAACAATGATTTTATTGTTATATATTATTAAATAAGAGAATTCATTTATGATGTATAAAATTTCTTTAACTTGGCAATAATATTAAAATAATATTCAATTATGTAAGGATTTTGATGTTAATGTTTAAATAAAATGTTTAAATTAATCAGTAGCCATTTGCGAAATAGTACTCACTAGCGATGCACATCGAGTTGTCTAAAGTTGGGGAAAAATATTGTTCGCACAGGCATGTCTTTTGCGCACGGCAATACGAATTTGGAATGCAATTACGATCTCTCTCACATTTCTCACCGATCTTCACATTTCCGTATCCCAATGTGTCCTCTAAAAACAAGGAAAAAATAAAAAATAAAAAATAAAACATATAGAGCAAAAAACGATTCAATTCGATTATGTCTCTTATTGATTGATTTTGAATCTATGAACACTCTGAAAAATATTGAAACTTTGATACTTGCGATACTTTGATACTCACGTTCTAAGCCCAAAAGTAATTGGAAACTCGCAAAAAATAATAGAAATTTGAAAATTTGGTCGTTCATTTCTATTATTCGTACTGAATAAAAAACTGTGTTATATTTCGTTAAAAAGCTTGCAATAAACGCTCTTCTTACGATGATAATCGTTATCTTTTCACTTATCTATGATATATCTAACCGAATGAATCAGAGATAAGAAAAACTAAACTGTTTTTATATTTCATTATATTTTTCTTTATATTTTTTTCATTAAAACGAATGATAGAAAAAATAGAAAAAGATCGCTTACCGATTCAACTGGTGAAGTTACGAGTAGATGCGATCAGAGTGGTGTCGGTAGTAACTGGAAAGAAAATCAGGTTGGTGGGAGAATATGGTTAATTGCAGTTCTACACGGCTTCGCGTTCGTCAGTCGTGTGCTATTGATGCTCGATCGCGAACCGATACTTCTGTTTGCAAGTGAATCTATTATACTAGAATTTCAATGATGTTTTATTTCGGGTATATGAAGAAATGTATGTTGCTTCTTGTGATCATTTCTATGATTCATCAATCGGTAACTGATCAATTGGGTAAGCTTTGATTTTACATCTAAAAATTTTATTTTGAATTTGAAATTTAAATAATTATAATTAATAAAATATTTGATGCAAAAATTTATAACATATTTTTATATCATTTTTATAATAACATTTTTCTGTATAATATAAATATTAAAATGTTTACGTTTACTTTGAATATTTTATTATAACATTATTTTATCATTTTTTTATATTATATAAATATGTATAATTAGTTATTATTTTTTTTTTTAAATGTATCTTTTAATTGCCAATATTATCTTATAATTAGAATAACATTGATATATACGTAAACAATATTACCACTTAAAATTATAAGTTTTATCTTGGAGTTACATTGGCCCTTAAATTTGTTTCTTTTTATATTTAATGTATCATTTTCATTTTTATTTACTTATTTTAAAATGATTAATTTATTTTTAAATTATTTAATTTATCTTAATTAATAAATATAATTTATATAACTTATATATACTTATAAATATATATAAAAATAATACATTTCATTTATAAATATTTAAAAATATGCTAATAAATTTTTTAGAATTTTTTTATGTGGATGTGTGAAAGACTCATCAAATTAAAAAATTTTAATCGAAAAAATAATGTATCATTATTTTTTATATAATTAAAAACATGAAATGATTAATTTTTATGACTTAAATATATTTCATTTACTTATTTACATTTCATTTATAAAAAACATTTTAACTGAAATTTATTTGCTCGTTCATAACTATCAATATAAGTTTAATCTATTTAATGTTATTCAACACTGTAATATTCTTTCATCGAACAAATTACTCGTTGACAATGTAATTAATTTGTACAGTAGTAATTATATTATTACCAGTATTATATAAATGAAATATGTTATATTCTTGAATTCTTTTGTAATTACGCGCATTATTTTATGCATATTATAATGCTCACTTTTGCAGTGAATCAAGCAGTAATCATGAACATTATGAGAGATACGCGAGATACAATGTTCTTGAAATGTAATTAAACAAGCATCAACTGATGAAAATTAATTTAAGCAAGATTTGTATTCTCTTATTCGGCATGATTCTTGCAAAATACATGCAATATTTTAAATATTATTTCAAAAGATTTTATTTTTATCCATATTAGTTATTTTTAAAACATTACACCAATGAAAAAACTTCGAGAAACTGAAAGTCCAGTAAAATTTAATAAATTGATTTAACGTCACTTCGTTCGAAGTAACCGACATGTCAATATAACGCTATTGCTTCGGAAGAAATGGTATATACATTTCTGTTCTCATTGCTTGTATACAAACGTTGGTAGGCTACGCTTCAAAATAAAATCGACCTCTTCACGATATTGAAGCAGTGTCAATCGAATGATAATTTTTAAAAATGTTCATTGCAAAAGAAAATTTTATTGTAATTTCAATTTCTTAATATTTGTTACGAATATTTTTTTTTGTATTTTAACTATATTACATTTTTTTATTATTTTAATTTTTTTTTTTGATAAATAAAAAGTTTTTAATTGATATATAATGATATATTAATTATAATTGTTTAATATTATTCTCAAGAAAGTTACAATTATATTGTCTTAAATGTAACAGAATTAAAAAATACAAAAGAAAATAAAATTAAATATTCTATATTTCTATATTTCATTTGAATTTTTATGTAATTCTATATATACTTTAATAATATTTTATTCGTTTAATCTACATCAGAAGCTGAAAAATCTTTTAATTATATCGATTAATTTAATTTTTTTATCATAATGAATATTTATATCAATCAACATATACGTATTCCTTATTAAATTCGAATTTACAATCAGATTTTATATAATTGATTTTATTATTTAATATTTATTAAGTAATTATTAAATAGTTATAGTTTCGTCAATAGTAAGATATAACATAGGATAAATTTAATTTATATTTAATGTATTATATTCGAATGAAATGTATCATATAATTAAAATAATATATTTCAAGAAATCAATGTTATGCTTTGAGATAATTTGATATACTTTAGATAAACTTAAATAACAATACAGCATGTTATATTTATAACCACTCATGAGAATGAATCGCATGATGATGGTCACACGATATAGGAATTCAAAACTAAAATCGATAATAAGATTATTCTATGTATCTCTTGAAAATTTGCGAAGCTTTTTTTTTCCTTTGACCCAAGGATGATAAAACCGATGATTGATTTTGTAAAAAAAAAAAGATTTTTTGCAAGTTTGTTAAATGTTTTCATTCTTACTTTAATAATATTTAAGCAAAGAATTATCAGAAAATAATTATTTTTTTTATAATTTTATAGGATTATATTATACAAATTAATGATAATAAATTATATAATTGAAATAAATTTATTATATAGTTTAATTCAATATGAGAAGAATTAATATTATTATACGACAAAAATTAAACAACATTTTATAAATTAATATTATCGAAGTTCAAAAAAAAAGAAATAGAAACAATTTTTTTCTTACAGATCCACCAATCCCTTGTAAAGAAGATCATAATTGCATCGAATTCTCAAATAGCTTAAAAAACGCATTTTGTTATAATGGACATTGCGTATGTAAGACGGATAAAGAAATTAAAAACTGTTCCAGTGCGGATATCTTACATAATAGAAATCGAAGCGCAGGTACAATTATATTTTTTTTTCTTTTTTATTTTTTTTAATATATATTGAATGCAATTCATATGACTACATTAAATGTAAAAGAAATTTCAATGCTAAAATTAACAAGAGAAAAAGAATACTTAAATATTATTTAATTTCAAATAGATAAATTTTTATTAATATTTAACATAATTTTGTAATATTTTTCTTGTTATATTTATTTTATTTTATTTTTTTGTATTTATATAAAAAATTTAGAGGAAAATATATAAATCATTTATAAAGAAAAAATAATGGAATTTTCTAACAATTCCTGAAATTCCAGAATAAAAATAGTAATTTTAAATATTTCATATTTAAGAAATTATTTTTTGGTATAAAGAAACAATAGAATAAATTTTGGATACATTTAATTTTTTATAATGTTTAAAGTATTGTTAAATTATATTTATAATATTTATATTATATTAAGAGTTTCTTCAAATTTTTTTAATAATGAATTTTGTTATATATTTGAAGTATTCAAAAAATATATTTAATTATATAAATAATTATAAAAAAATATATTAATTATTATAACAATAATTTTTATTAAGTTTTTAAATATTTATAGATATGAACAATGAAAATATATTATTTTGCTTTGAAAATATATGTGAAAGTAATATAAAATTATATCATTTTGTTGAATAATCTATTATTTCAAAAAAATAAATATTTAACATATTATATGTAAATATTTAAAGAACTGATATTCATTCTTGATGAAAATATATTTATGATTATGTATTATATATATATATTATGTATTATTTATATATATATATTATACAAAATTATATCATTAATATTTATTACATATAATATTTCAATTTAATAACTAAATATCTTAGTTTATATTATTATAGTTTATAGTTAATATTTTTCATATTGAAATTTCAAAATTTATCAAAATTTTAACATATAGCAATACAATTTCGATAGTATTCTGAAATTATCTTTGTATTTAATATATAATTTATATGTTAGATGAATTTCTTAGAATATTAATACATTTTTTTTAGGAGCTCCGATTTTTCAGATTTGCAAGATCGATAAAGATTGTAAAATTAATAATTCTTTTTGCAACACGACGATAATGCAATGCGAATGCCAAAAAAATTATATTTTATCAAGTAACAAGAAAGTATGTCTTAAAAGTAAGAATAAATTTCATTCATCAATATGATTTTAATTTTGATATATTGAGTCTTGGATCATTGATTCTTTATTTTTTCATTTTAGAGGCCGAAGGATTGGATTTTCCTTGTATAGAGAATAGACAATGTTTAACATTCTTACCAAATACGACATGTCAAAATAACCAATGTAGCTGTATATCTGGATATCATTATGTGCAAAATGCTTGCTATGAAATGATTGGTAAGACAAAATTTTTTTTTCGATTCGAGAAAATATTAATTAAAAATTGAATAAAAAATAATTATATCTAATTGCAAAATATTCACAGATATTGGAAAACCATGTCGCCAATCGGAAGAATGTATTCACATCAACGGTGCTGCATGCACTAATAGAGGAGTGTGTGATTGTACAAAAGAAACTGTGATCAATGAAGATCGACAAAAATGTTTACCAGTTGCAAGGGATATCTTGGATATTTGCGTGGAAGATATACAATGTACTAAAACTTTTTCTGATGCACTATGCATTGATGGATTGTGTCGATGTCAAAATCAATATCACTTTGAATCCGAAATAAGGCAATGTTATTTCAATAAAAGTAAATATTCACTTTCTCGAACTTCACTTTTTCCTTTGTTATATAGATATATATATATATACTTGATAGATGGCGTTGTTTTACAGAACTTGGTGAAACTTGCGCGAATACGTACGAATGTTACCAAAATGAAGAAAATGAGAATGTGACACGTAAAGTATTAACGTGCATGGAAAATGTGTGTGTATGTATTGAAGATTATGTGAGACAGGACAATAAATGTGTAAACGAAGGTAAATGGAAACAAATATATCTGTTTTATTTATCATTCTATTTCTATTTATTTCTATTTATATATCTATATATTTCTATTTATCATTCTATATTTTTATTATGTTCATTTTTTAGGATCACGGTTTGATATTCTACCTATTTTGCTCATAATGATCGTATCTATCGTACTATTTAGACAAAACTAAATGAAACGTTGAATCTTGGTCGGCAAAGGTACATATGTGCGAGCAGTTTTGATCTCCAACCTTCTCGATGACATAATTGAAACACGACGCGATTCAGCACAGAAAGCGAAAAAAGTAGGAGAGCAATATGGCATTGGATGACACCACGACTACATAGAATTGCGCACTGAGTGCATCGAGAGAATAGGTTGGGTGCACCGAACCGTTTAAAGACTTCCTGCGCTGTGCATGCAATTAACACGCTCAGACTGCGCTACTGCGCGATTCATTCTCGCGACCGCTTCTATACTTATCTTGCAAACTGTGCCAAAGAAACAAATTCGATATGTTTGTTAATGAATACCAATCGAATAATCATTTCATATTTCATCATTTGCGTTGATATCTCGATAATTATAAAAAAATAATGTTTTAGAAGCTAAATTTAATTAATTAATTTATAAAAAATTAAACATTAAATGTTTATTTTTGCAAAGTTTGAAATTAATTAATTTAGCTTCTGAGTAATTCGTTGATATGAAGTGAAATATCATTTAATATTTATATAAATGCATGTGTCAACAATATATTGTGATTCTTTGGAATCTCATTACAGTCAGCTTGAATTTTTTTATAGGATAAAGCAACAGTATTTTATTTTTTTTATACGACTAGTATTTATAAATATTTCTTGATAGAAGAATATCTAGAAATTAAACGTTTAATTTTATTTAAATTGAAGACAGTATTTTATGAATCTATAGTCTGTTATTTTATAGGAAATAGATAAAAAATATTTTTTTAGAAATAAGCGAATATATAAGTACTTAATCATTGATATATATTCAGTTTATTGATATATATTTTGTATTTTTCATCTTTGATATTATTGTATATTTAAAATAAGAAATTACATTATTTTAGAATTATTATTATTATCGTTAGTGTTTTTTTTTAAATAAATTAAATATATATTAATTTAAGTAAAAATTGTATTTTGTTAGATATTATCGAGCAAATATAATAAGTAAAATAATAAATTTTATCTAATTTGCATTTTTAAGTAAAAATTTTGATATAATTAAATTACGATAAAATTATAAAATAAAGTTAATAAATCTTTTTAATAATGAGATTTTTAATTTTTAATTTTTTTTTGCATAATATAATTAGAAATTAAATTTTATAAATTAAAGATTTTAAGTTAATTAATAATGTTTAAAACAAAAAAAAAGAAAGAAAAAAAATTTAATCTTAATATACATTAGTAAATAAAATCATATTAATAATTAATTTAATGTCAAAAATTGAAGTTTAAAATTTATAATTTTACTTAATATTACAATATATATTTTATTTAAAAAAAAATTTATATTTAATGAATAAAAATTAAAAATGTTAAAAAATTTTTTTCTAAAAGAAAACAAAAATTGATAAGATTTTTATTATAAATATATTATTATTATAAATTGTGAAAAAAATTTATTATTATAAATTCATTGATTGAATTAAATTATGCTATCGCATTGTTCAGTCAGTCTATATATTTGAAAGTTTCAGACATTGAATCATCGATGATCATTCAAGTATTTTCGTCGTTGTTGTATTAATCAGGAATATAAAGTTTCTGATGACACATGTTTATACGCTGTAGTGTATTACTATCGTGTTGCGATTTCAGTGCCGATGAGCGATTAGAAGATGACTCGTTCTCGTGCGCTGCATTCACAGGAAATTTATCAACATACCGATTAGATAAAGCCAGCCGTGGAACATAAGAGAACAATCTTTGTTAGACTGGATGAGACAATATTGAGAATCATCTTTGTGAGTTTCGAAGAAATAACTTGAAAAAAGAACGAAAGAAAAGAAAGAAGAACGTGTGAAAAAGCAACGAACTCGTGTTGAACGAGGAAGATGGCGGGCTTAGTAAATCGTCTCACGATGGGAGGTCTTGCGCTGTTGATCGTTTTCTGCTTCGTCGTACGAAGTGCAGTCGTCATCGCGCACGGACAGCATAAACATCTATTATATAGACGTGAGTGTTTACTGGCAGTTTCTTCGTTATTTTGTGAAAAATCGTGATATTTTTGGTTTCAATTACATTACAATGTGATCGATTATTATTTTTAAATATGTGATTATTTTTAAATTTTCTAAAATATTATTTACAAAAAATTGTTTACATTTTGTATTTCAAGTTCGAAAGCAATTTGAATTTGAAATTTAAATTTAAAATTTATTATCTTTCAAACGTTTAGGAAATGTGATGATTCTTCAATAATTTTTCAATGATTTATATCAATAAAAGTTTCAGGTATAATTTGATATTGTAATTATAAATAACAATTTTGATTTTTTATTAAATCATATTGGCGTCAATGATTAATATTAATAACTTATGTGCCGATGTGTCACAGCTTACAAATTAACAATCGTTTTAAATGAAAACTAAAAAAAAATCTGTTAGTGCTTGATCTTGTCCTTTTTCCGATAAAATATTTCAGTATGAGTGAATTTATGATTCTTGTGTAGTTTCGTTCCTTCATGATCGAGTGATCCTTTCTTCGGTTTCGTGGGGAAATACGAAGAGGCCGGATCTACGCTGTTGATTCTCTTCACAGTTAAACGAATGTCGGCTTGGAATCATACATAATTAAAGAACAAGGGAAATCGTTTCCTCCCAACATTTGATATTTCGATCTAATGCTCTGTTCTCTAAGCCGGATTGCGTCTTAAACAAAGCTTGTCACTGCCTGAAACTCTATTATGAAATCATACCAAACATGGAAACAATGTCAACACTTTATTCTCTAAAACATATGATAAACATTCTCTATTCAAAGAATGATTAATTTTAAAATCTCTTTTCTTAAATCCTGTGCTTTTGTCAACATATAAATTTTAACTATTTTTTAGAAATAGAATTTTTTTCTTTTAATCTTATAACATAAATGATCGTAATTTATACAACTAATCAAATTATCGTTTATCCTAAATAATTTTTAATTTTTTGTAATAGATTGGCATATATGTATATATATACATTTAATTATACTTTAATTCGAATATAATTTTAAAAAATATAATATACATATATATACATATTGGATATTTATATAAAATTTAAATGTATAAAAATCTGTATAATGCTAGTAATATATAATGTTATAAAGCATGAAATATTCAGTTTAGTATTATAATATATAATATTATATAATATAATGGTTGTGATTTGAGAAAGCATATCTTTATTTTTTTTAAGTTTTTAAGTTTATTTTTAAGTTTCATTTTTTTAATCTTATTCAATATTATTTTGTTTAAATATATCCAATCTATTTATAACAATTCATTCACATTAATTAATTTAATTTAATTAAAAATAAACAATTAAAAATAGACTACATATTATGTGAATAGAAAAAGCTTGTATTAAAAAAAATTGAAAGATAATTATTTTTAATTAATAGAAAATAGTAAATTTTGTGTTAAATCATCATTTGTGTTGAACTAGTTAAAATTAAATGATATTATTCAAGAATTAAATTAATCAAGATTTTTGCATAATTTCATAATTTTGTAATAAAATACTATTGTTTAAAATACACATGACAATAAATAAATCGACAATTACGATAAAGTGTACAAGTTGCGCAAAGATTTTAACAACAGTTTGTAAAATCATTTATTCGCGCGAGAAAAAATGAATAAAATTCCTCAAAGTAAATATACACTATACAATGTCAAAAAGAATGAAAATGAATTCAACGTGATATATAATAATGGCTTCTGTTTATAAAACTATGATTGCGTAATAGACTGAAACTATGGTAGCGAAATATGTTAACCTCATCGTTCATCGATCGGCAAGCTTCGACTTGGAAATGACTGAAAGATATCATCGTAATTACTTAGAAAATATTATATATTTAAAAATATTAATTATTTTGTTTTTTTTTAACATCAAATATCAAAATTGAAAAGATTTCTAAATATTAGTATAATATTTTAGAAATTAAACTACTTGTTTTAATGTAAAGAGAAGGTTAGCTTTTATGATTTATTTTAATGTTACTAATTATATAGCTATTATGAAAATATTGTGTAATTAAAGTTAATTAAAGTTAATTACGATAACAAAGATTCGCAATTGAGTCATCGATTTAATATTTATTTCGTATTAGTGACATAATATACGTCATAAAATATGTGTGGAAGTTAAACTCAAATACAATAATAACATAACCTATCGGAAATCGCATCGTTGTTTAATGATCATGGATATACGTAATGGGTGATATAGGTTAAATTGAGTTAAATTGAAATCGATATTCAAATTGAAAAAGAACTTAATTGCGATTAATTTTACTTAATTACGATTGATAGAATTTAAATGATATTTATATTATCCAAGCACGTTTAACCTGATTTCAGTTACGATCGTTAGAACATGCCCTACTTTGGTCAATGTCTGTAACAATGGCAACAGATTTTTAGGAATGGAATATAAGATTTTTGTATTTAAAAAATTAAATGAAAATTAATTTTAAACATATTTTATAAAAGTTATGTATATTTTTACAATATGGAAATTTTCCATTTATCAGATAAATATGTGATATATTTTCAGGCATTTTTAATCTTATATTTATTTTTCTCATAATTTAGAATATTTGTAGATAATTAATAATTTAGTAATTTTTTTGTATATAATTATAATTGTAACAATTATAATTCATTTATAATTTTGTTATCTTTGATGATAATTACATTTACAAATGGTTTTTTTGTAGCATTATAATTAAAAAAAACATGTGTTTAAATTTAAAAAAAAATGCTAAAATCGTTCATTTAAAAATATTTGAAATTTTTTAATTATGATTTTTTATTATTAATATATAAAATAAATCATGTAATATAATCATTTAAAATAAACGTAAATTAATTATTGCATGAAAAATATAAACTTCTTTTAAAAATTTCTTTTAAAAATTTCATGGTATAGAAGAAAATATAATTTGATCATATATAGTTTTTTGTAAATGTATATATTAATAGAGAATGAAATATATTTTAAAAATTAATATATTAAAAATTAATTTTATTTTTTTAAATGGAATTATATATTTTTTAATATATTAATCATTACAAATTGTGATTTTCTATAACAAAACTATTAAGCCATAAATAATAAAATATTATTAATAATTTAATTAGAAATTTATATTATGTGATGTGTATTATTATATTACGTGTACCATGTACATATATATATATATATTTCTTTTATAGGAAAATTTGCATCGATAAATTTATTAAAAAATATACGATTCTATTTAAAAAAAGGATGAAGTTGACCTTCATATATATGTACTTACAAGAAAATTAATAAAAATATCAAATTATAATATCAACTTTTCCAAAAAATCTTTTTTCATACAAAAAATAATTTACGAATTAATAAGAATAATCATGTATCAATCAAATATCAATCAAGTGACTCACTTTCAGTATTATTATTAATTATGTAATTATTTAAATTATTATTAGTATACATACAAAAATAAATTTTTTTCAACTTTTTAGTATAAAGTTCCATTGTGCACCATTGATTAGCAAACTTTAATTAAATATCTCTCTAAAATATCATTTTAGAAAAACCAGATTATTATTCATCAAAGATAAGTTCAGTTAAATTAAAAAATTATTCAAAAAATTATTTATTGTTTTTGGGAAATGCATCGTGATAAAGAATCATTGTTAATTATTGAATTGGTGAAAAAGTTATATAAAGTTATAAGTTATAAGATTTTTAATTTTGAAAAGATAAAAAAATTTCAAATAGTTCATATATCATATGCACTTGTGATAAAATCATTTTATAGTAGTATAGTAGCATTCTACGTTTACAAAATATTCTATTGTTGTCCGAGTTTAAAAGTAAATGTAAATTAAGCATTTAAACGTAATATAAGACAGTCTCTGTATTTTCTTGCTCATATTACATGAATATAAAGAATGAAATGAAAAGAATGAAAAACATTTGCTATATTTTTTTTTAAATAAACATTGAATGATAATAATAAGAAAAAGATATCAATAAAAAAATTGAAATTATTATTTACAATATTTAATCGAATTTTGAACTATAACATAATAATGAATTTTATACAGATTTTATAAAGATTTTATAATGATTCATTCATCAAATATATGATTGGATGATAAATTAATTTACTTATATCATTCACCAACATTATCTTCTAAAATAACTTTCTCACCAACTCAATAGAATTTGGTGATAATCATGCTAGACGAAGAGGACACGTGAATAAGCGCTGTGAAACGATGCCGTCATCTAATCTAACGTGAGCCGTGCCATCAGAGCGGATCTTCTTTGTCGAGTTGCGTAATACGTAACGATAGTGAGAGCGTGCACAGAAGACGTGAAATATAACGAGCGAAGCATTGGTCTGGCTAGATCAAGATCAAGCGGCCTGGCGGGAGTTCCTTCTCGAGATCATCGGGAATGACGACCATTCGATTTGGGCCGTTGAAACGACGCCGAGAGGAAGACGTTTCAACGGCGGTACGAGAATGACAACGATCAGGACGGTGGTCGGGATCTCGAGGATCCTGGTCCTCGTGCCTGTCACTGTCTGCGCGACCATTTCTTACGTCAGTGAACAACCGCCGCGATGCAGCAACCGAACACCGCCACTTCGTATGTATATGCGACCAGAGTTGGGCATTAACGTGCTGAAAAATTAATTAGTTAAAAATTTCGAATAAAATTGCTTTAAAATGGTAAGTTCGTTTAAAATAATAATAATAATTTATTCGCAGTTTTTGTAATTTTTTCGTACAACTAATAGTGGTTATCTCGATAATTTGAACGATTAAATTATTTATCGAAGTAATTTTATTCTTAATTTCAACACCGTTAAAATTTTGCCCATCTCCACCACGTAGACTCTGTGTTCGACCCACGATCCCCTTTAGAACCCTATTTCTTTAGAAATCTGATCGATCTTTGTGCACAATTAGATAATTAGTTTTGTTCACGCTGAATGAAACACACGCTGGAAGCACGTAGCATGTGACAATGAATATGCAAATTTGCATTAAGACGATGCATTATTACGTTTTCATCGTTCGGATTTAAAAATCATGCGTGTAATATGAATTTGCATGAATTTTTTCAGAGACATTGGCGAAATGTCAATACGACGCTGATTGTATGAAGAATGCTTATTGCTGGAACCAGGAAGCCTGTTTGTGCAAGGAAAATTACATTGTCTATAAAAATCGCACGCACGTGGAATGCCTCAAAGGTAAAATTTTTTTAGAATCTTTCGTATTGTTCCTATTGTCAGTGTTTGACGTTGATTTGATTACGTGATTAACTCACGTTTTAAATTATGTGATCTTTATACGTTGTCACGTATGTTAATAATTTTTTTTCATGATTTATATTTTCATTAAATCGTTGATTTTAATTTTATTCTCATTTTTTCCATGCATTTATTGAATCTAATAAAAATGATAAAGATGAAAGATAATATTAGATAATTTCTACGAGTTTTAAAAAATTTGAAATGCATAATTATTTAGGGAAGAAAAATAATAAGAGAATCATAAAAAAAATTTTATTTATAATTAGATATACAATAATCGCATAAGTATATCTTATATGAATTCAACTAATGGAATAATTTCAAGGGAAGAAAATCAAATATTATTTTCAATATTATCTTTACTTTTCAAATATAACTTTGTACAAGATGGAGCAAAATTATTAAATTATAAAATATTCAATGATTTAATGATCTATTACTTTATTATAAAAATTATTTCCAGTTAAAAATGTATATAAAAAAATAGGAAAAATAATAAGAATTTAAGTATTCATTTTTTGTATTGAAGATCTAAATATAATCCATTATGTTCTATGTACACAAAAATTATTAAAATCGGATTTCTCAAAATATATAAATCGATATTTTTGCGATTGATCGTGCATACATTACACGTGAAAGTTGATAAACGAACGATCAGATTCATCAACTTTTTTCTCATCGCCTTTTGTTTGTCAATCTTACTCAATAAGAATGAATAAGTTGATAGATACTTAGATATTGTTATTAGATACTTGGACATTCCACTCCAAACATTTATTTTTCAACGAAAACATTGAAAATCGATCATACCTATTTCGTTTAATCACCGTAAGCTAGAATGTATCTATCGGTAAGCTAGAATGTAGTGTCACCGACCTCGAAAAACGTGATCCTACAAACATCATCCTTCGGTGTTCCAAGTCGTCCCTTTCTCACGGTCTTTCCATCTTCTAGAGCGTGTCGTTCATCATGCTCGCCGGTGCGACAAAAATCAACTATATTTCCTCGATTTTCCCACGGACATACCTAACCTCTAACGAAATGGCAGAACTAGCTTGAAAATTGGGATCGAATTGACGAGAATTTATTTCCAGTCGCGAATGCTATCGGCGATCCTTGCGAGGCGGACGTTCAGTGTCGCGTGACCTTCGCTCCTTACTCGGAGTGCCGACAAAATATCTGCCAATGCTCCGATGGTTCTCACTACGTGGAAGGAAGGTGTTACGAGTCTGTAGGTGAGTGCACTTTACTTCCTTTGCGTTTCCTGAATCTCATCGGCAAGGCGAGTCCCGCTATAATTATTTCACCGCCTTCGTGAAAACGATTCGTCGAGTAAAATGTATTTGCTCTGTAATATCTTTTAATATCTTTTAAGCGAGAATTTAATGGAGAATTTAATGCGATTACTTCATTAAATCGGGCGGGTATCTAATATAAATATCCTTGAAATATTATTTGAACATCTTCGAATGATATTTTTAAATTCATGTGTTAATAACGACTAATTTAATTCTATGTTTTATTTGAGAAGTTAAATATAGTAAGAAGCAACGATTTTCAATCCTTTTTATTTCATGGTATACGTAAATTAATTACGAAAATTCTTTGGTATGTAAAATTTATTATATTTATTCGATTTGTTGAAATAAGATGAATATATTTTTTTAACAATTGATTTAGAAAAAAATATGTCTTTTTTTGCTTTAAAGTGAAAATAAAATAATTATTTTTCCAATTAAACAATATTTTATGATATGTCGAAAAGAGTTTTTTTGCTCAATTTTCTTTTTAAAAAATTTCTCAAAATTTTTTCTTTGGTTTATAATAGTTTGAAAAAAATAATATACAAAATTATTTAAATATATAGGATGAATTTAATAATTTTGTTCGATAAATTTATTTGTCGAATAATTTATTTTTCTATTTATTTTTACATTAAATATAATGAAATAATGACTCTATTTTATGTCACGTATTTTTATATGTTTGTCTTATTTACAAACTACTATATATTTTTTTTTATTTAAAATGTTATATTTTTATTTAAGATTTTTTTTATGTGAAGCTAGTTAATAGTGATATAGTATATTTGAAATTATCAGTCGAAGAAGTACAAATATTTCCATTTATCAATTTTAAAAATTTTTTTTCTCCAATTGTGTTAAATCTTATCTTGTAACAGGTCGTTAAATTCTTATATCGTAAAAGCTAGCTATCGTAAAAGATACGAGTATGAATTTAAACAAACGTTAAACAAACAATTAAACTTTTATTTTTTTTTTATTTCTTTCTAAAATATATTATTTGCGAGAAGGATACTAGAAATCAATGTATAGTTAGTTATTAATTTATTACATACAAAAATTTGTCAATTTTTCATGGCACATTAATTTGATTAATACGATTGATTAAAAATCATTGAAGTCATACGCAAAAATTAAGATTACCTATATCTGATATTATAGAAATAATAAAAGAATTCAATGATAATGGAATGTTATAAAATATGTCGATTTTTTTTATCATTTCAATGAGCTATATTCTCAAATAATTTTTTGTTCTAATTTTTCCAGAATGAAAAAATAATACATTTCTCAAAGCAAGATTCATTATTGATATGGAATTTTCTATCATTGTTATTACATTATATAATTATCCATATATTATTTTAATTTTTAATTTTATATACTATATTATTATTCTTATATCTTTATCAAATAATATTACATTTTATTATATTACATTATATTCATATAACGTATAATTATATTACAGCTCTTTTTTTACAACGATATCATAGTTTCAATTTTTCATTTACAACCTCTAATCAAAATATATTGTTGCTCAGGTCTAAGAGAGTCTTGTCAAACGCATCGGAATTGCTACATCAGAGACAGTTACTGCGTGACAGGATATTGCGCGTGTACTTTGAAGTATCATCCTAATCCTCGCAATGATGGTTGTATACCAAGTATCGGTAAGTATTTCCAATTAATTTATTTTAGATGGATAAAATTTCAAATGATTTTTTTCCCCTTATAGCCTTATAGTCAGTCGACACGAAATTTAAATGGATAATGAGAAAAGAGGAATGGATCGCAAATATAAAATTTGAACTTTGGATTTATTAGGATAATTTAATGAAAAACTATTCAATTCAAATTATTGTATTCGATTTTATGCAAATGTAATTATTTTTGGTGCAAGTCAAATGTATAATAGACAATTTTGATATTTGTAGAATGTCTCATTCTATAAAAAATATATTATATATTGCAAAACTTTCAATTGTTTCCATGAAAATTATAAATATTAGTTTTTAAATTATAATCTAATCTAATGTTCAATTAATTACAAGATTTGTTTTTATTTTATAGAAATTACAAATTGGTTTTTTTATATTAGTTTACTTTAATTTCTTGAGAATAAATGTTGTCAGAGTTTTGATAGATTCTAGATATATTTTATAGATATTAAAATAAAACTAGATATTGGCTTAACATTTGATGATTTGAAAAAAATTGATTTTAATAACATAAACAGATTTTTATTAACATCTCATAAATTAATAAATATCCAAAGTTAAAATTTTAGATTTATCTCTTAAAATTTTTTGGAATTATAGTTTTTCATGTAATTTAATTAATTCTTCCATGACGATGGAACGCAAAGAATAAAATCGAAATATTTGTATATTTTTGACAGAATTAGGGGAAAAATGTTTCAAGGATTACGAATGCGTGGCGGAAAACTCGAGATGCATCGATATTTGTTCGTGCAAAGTAGATCATGTACTATCTAAAGATGGCAAACAATGTCTGAAAATTCGCAATTCTGTGGGGGAACCGTGTCAAGAGAATTCTCAGTGCCAATTAGGCATCAAAGATTCCGAATGTGGACCTGATGGTAAATGCAGTTGTATCGAGAATTTCCATCAACGAGGCTCCGTATGTTTCAGAGATATGAGTGAGTACCACTGGGATAAATCGTGTCTCGATAAGATAAACTAAAAAAGAATTCAATTGACATAGAATTATTATTTTAGTGTTAAACGATCGATGTCAAAGTCATAGAGATTGTGTCACCGTCACTTATAAGCATTCCAACATTACCGAAGTGATGAACGTCGATTGCATAGACAGTATGGATTCATTTTCTCGTCCCTAAACGAAAATTATATTTTTCCTGAGAACACTGTATTTTTTTCAGATACATGCGTTTGCGCCAAGGATTACATTATGTCAAAGGAATTATTCGATTGCATCCGATATAGCGACAACGGTAATTATTTTATTAAAAAGTGAATATTTTTACACTTCTATATACCAAATTATAAATAAATTCTATTTGTTTTCAGGCGCTGAAAGTACAATTTCTTGGCAACAGATATTTCGAATTCTTCCTTTTATATTTTTCGCGATTTTTTTGATGATTTGAGCATCGTGCTTAGAAAAAAAAAAAATAATACAGTTGTTTACAATTTTATCTACGTATAATAATGTTTTAATTGTACAATTATAATTTATTCGAATATTTTTTGTTTTATTGTAAATACGTTATATTTATATAGATAGAAAAAAACATATCGCTACCAAAGATAAGTCCATTTCCTCTGTGTATTAACTATCAGTCGATTCATATTTATTCACATCACAGAACAATAATGACTTTCTCTTCTTTTAAACGCGGATTAATAAATATTGATAATGACCGGTCGTGTAATTATTTTTACAATAATGTTATACTAGAATGAACAGCAACGAAAGATAAGTTATATAAAAATATACACGTATCGATGTAATATTATTATTGTTAACATTTGATGTTTTTATTCTCCTAATTTTTTCTAAATGTTTAGTCGAATTCAGAATTCAATATTTTCCAATCTTCTTTTATCATATCCGCAGCCTTTTCAGCGATCATATAAGCAACCGCATTCGTATGGCCTGTTACTATGGTAGGGATTATACTGGCATCCACAACTCTGAGACCATTGATCCCGTGCACTCGTAACCTGTGATCCACTACACCAGAGTTCCTCCTTGGGCCCATCTTACACGTTCCTACGAAATGACCTAGGGTCGTGGTCACTTGCCGAGCAACACAAGTCCAATACGGATCTGTACCGAACGGGACATGTTTGCATCCTGGAAACGCAACTGGCAATAACGTCGCATTGAAACGTTTAAACGCTTTGGTCGATGCTACTTCTATGGCCTGAAAAATTAACTTTAAATAATTTCATGAAATCGATAAATTTTCTGAAAGGAAGAGCGTAAATCGAAAAATTCAATAAATTGAATAAATTTCGAAGTTTAAACAAATGATGATTATTATAAGTGGTATTGATAATGTGATGACAAAGAAAAAATGGAGTCGAACGATAAGGCATGAAATAAAAATTAAAAGAATGCGTAAATATGTACTGAAGAGTCGTGATTGTGAAATACAAGGTAAACAGCTACCGAGATAAATATCACATAGAAAGTATAGAATAACCTTTCTAATGCCTCGAACCATAGTTTTGAGATCGTCTTCCTGATCGTAGTAATTTGTCTCGAAAATAGGTCGGTCAAATGGATCAGGAGTTTTCAAGGTAACTCTTCCCCTACTTTTCGGCTGCAAAAGCACCGGAACAATGGAAAAGGCATCATAACCTTCGTAAGCAGTGAAGACTTCTTTGTAAAATTCGTTTGTCAAACCCAGAAGCCCTCTGTAACTACCCGATATATCTCCGGTTAGAGCGCTTATACCTAAAACCAGTTCAATGTCGGGAACATTTGTTTCTTTCGTTTCGTTTGAGATTGAATGTTGATTCAAATAATCGGAATTTACTGTGATGGTAGTTATATTTGGAGGAAGAGAAGCTGGAAAATAAGAAAGCATATAATTAAATACAAAAATATGGATGCGATATCTCTTTGAAAATTAATTCTTTCAGTTTTTAAATAATCAAACTAAAAATGTAAATACACTTTTGCTTGATAGTGATTCTTCATTCAAGCAATTATTGCTTGACATTTTATTTAAATTTTAAGCAATTTTATTTCAAGATATTCATTTTATTATGAAATATAAGATTGTTATATATTCTTTTTTTTTTTAGTATAATATATTACAATTTTTAATATATGAATATGTGAATATGTTTTATTTTATTTTCAAGAAATAAAAGAAATCTTTCTGAGATTTCAATAAAATATGTTGTCAAAATCAATATTTCAAATAATTTTTTCTTTTATATATATTTTTAATTGATTAATTTTAATTTTCGATACATCAATAAATATTTTTATTACTGAATTCCATAGTTAATTATTCTTACACAATTAAAAAAACTTAACTATAATGATTTTAACCTTGACATATTGATGCTTACGCCAATACCGACTTCAAACGTTGATTTCAAGAAATTGCTCGTTTCAATATATTCATAGATACGAATTATAATTATATTTTCCATTTACTTATTTTCCAAATCTATCTTGAATCTAACTCAAACTGAGATTAACTTTTGAGTTAAATCTATCTAATCTATCTCAAATTCAGTATGCAACTATACAAAATTTTAAAAATGTAATTCAATTATGATTTAATAATTAATAATAAATATATTAAAATTCCAAATTGAAAATTTACTAATTCACGATGTTCCAGTACAAAATTGCAAATTTTGAGTTACGTCACTATTGTTGTCAATCTATATCGTATCTATTAGCTTTTCAAATATACTTTCAATCTGTGTAAAACTTTTTGCAAAAAGAATCAACTTTTGAAGAGATACGTTTACGCTGATTACAACTCGAAGAGATTTATATTACCTTTTTTGTCATTGAATCTTTTCAAGTGATTCGTATCACGAAATTTCGTATTGTTAACTTGAAATTTTTTCATTAGCCGGATAGATCGATCTTCTTTCGTATCGATAAACGCAAGACATTCCGCTCCTCCGGGTACTGTTAAGGGGCCGGTTCCTTCGACAAAATAATCCAAAATATTGACCAGATTCGAGGCAACCCGGGGCTCGATGATAGTCACGCTCTCATTTACGAGAAAAGTCAACATGGACATGCTGACATGATCTTGGAGGTTATATCCGACCTGCAGATCCTCGATCGAATCGATATTCAAAGATTCGAGGTGATCTTTGGGTCCTATTCCAGACAGCATTAACAATTGTGGTGAATTTAAAGTGCCTAAATGAAAGTAAGAAATTTATCCTTCGAAACGTTTACCTTTTTACGATCTCTACGATATGTGTAAGAAATATTCTGGATCACCTGTTGAAAGTATTATCTCCTTACTAGCGGAGACGAATCGTTTTCTGCCATTTTTAACGAATTCGACGCCCACGGCCACTTTTTTCTTTGGATCGATCACGATCTTCGTCACCCTGGACAATTTGGACAAATGGAAATTCCTTCTGTCACGAATGGGCCTCAAGAACGCTTTGCTCGCGCTAACTCTATGTCCGTTCCTGAGATGAACCTGCGCTGTCGAAAAACCAATTACATTGGCTGCATTGTAATCGATTACGTCATATCCTAATTCCTCGCCACCGCGAAGAAAACATTCTCTCAAAGGCGAGACGTATGGAGAAGATATCACGTCCAAATAACCTCCGTTGCCATGAAACCTGCAAGATCCGTGTATATTAATGTTAAAATTTTCATTTTTAATTGCCAGAAATATTCTATTTAACGAGCATTATCTGAGACAGTGACATCCTCTTGTTAGAGATTTGTTAAGCAAACATTGGCATGTTGTCACTTTCTAATATTTCACAGTTCAGTCACGTATTCGCAATTAGTACGTTTTACAACTTTGTTAATTATATTGCAAAGGTCGTATCCCACTTATATTTTCAATCGAATTGAAACAATGTGTAGAAAACTATGACTTTTCTATTATTAATTTTATTTTAATAGAATTCAATAAGAATGTAATAATATTTAATCAATGATATATTTCTATTGTTTGCATTTTTCTTTCTTATTTTTTATATATTTTCAATGAATTCTGATTAAAATTTTTTTTTTTTGGTGAACAAAAGATGTGATAATTTTTCGAAATAAAAGAATATGACAAATACATCGTTTATTAACATTATTTAAATTATTTAATATATTCTATCCTTGCTTTTGCCGAATATGATCGGGTATTACTATGACGGAATACGTTATAATAATAAATCGCAGCCTCGAAAAATTTGATTTTGCATTAAAAATTCATAATAAATTTTTTTCATATCAATTGCTTTTTATGAATTTTTATGATGATAATTCTTGTAAAAAATATTGATCCATAATCGATATGATGATATTCGTCGTTATACGTAATCAGAATTATTATAAAGATTATATTTTTCTATTACCAATTTTAATAAAAATCCTTATCTTTTTAAAACTACTGCACGAATATATAATCTATATATTTATTCTTTAAAAATCGCAATATTATTTTATATTTCTAATTAGATAATTTGAAGCATATAATAATATCTACCTTATATCTTGATCCAATAATTTGCAATTTTCCGATTTGATAAAATAGGGGAGCACGTCTTGATAACTCCAGCCTGGGTTGCCTTGCGCGGCCCAATTATCGTAATCGTTCGGCGATCCTCTCGAATATATCATGAAATTCACCACAGAGCTCCCTCCGACCGCTCTACCTCCTGGCAAATTGCAACGACCATCCTTCATCGACAAACAGTAACCACCGGACCCATCCACATTTCGGGGTCTCGGTTCACTTCTGTGCAGACGGACGTAGTCCGTGACGTGCAAAGCCGGAGCAAGCAACGGTATATCTGTGAGGAAAATCTCGTCTTTGCCCTCTTCGAGTAGCAACACGTTCCACTGCGGATTTTCCGTCAGCCGATTCGTCAAAACGGAACCAGCTGAACCAGCACCGATTACGATGAAATCGTATTCTTGGGAGAAGTACGTTTCATCGGGGATCGAGTCATCTTGTCCTTTTAGAATTCCGAAAAAGAATAAATAAATAGTTTTCAGAATTGTGGGAGGAATAATGGATTGGGCGCAGGACAGGAGCAAGGCAATTATCAATAATTTTAACATTGTAGAAATTTAATTGATTTGATAAAAAAATAAATAAATAAATATTAGGGGGAAACACTTGTTCACTTTGGCACTTGTCACGGTAATAGTAGTAGTTTTATATGTTTGAACGGACACGGTAGTTTAATCGACGTTTAAAGATTTATTTGATTTGAAAGTGGTTGGTTGAAAAGCAACTCGGTTGAAACCTCCCATCGTCATCGACTCCCGCGATCTTTGTGCTTCGTTCGAACCGAAATTACTCGACACGATCGGTATCTTGCATGAGAGACACCTAGAATTCTTGATGGTGTTTGTATTGTTAATATGGTCAAGGTATAATGACGCGAGTCGCATGACAGATGCGTATAAAATGAATTAAAGAAGATTAGAAATAAAGAAGTCATTGAATGAATGACTTTTCGAATCTTTGATAATTGTAATATTACATAAAATTAATGAAAATTGATTGATTACAAAAATATTGTGATTAAATTTTCAGAGGTTTTATCGTTTCAGGCATAAAATTATACAAAAAGTCACATTGCAAAAGATGAAAGATAGATTAAAATTTATTAAGAATCGAAACGCGTTCTCTATGTAAATGTGAAACGAGTCGCACATTTTAATTTTGCATTCTTTTTTTCTTATATTTAATTTTACATTAAATATCAATATTAATATATAATTCGAAAATTGAGATTTTAGATAATAACAAAGTTAGGAGATTGTCTTCACGATGTTATATAGTTTAATACTTAAATAATTAAATATTTGCGTAATTGAGAGGAATACGAAATTTCAGGTTTTAAATGATATTATTAAATGATATTAATGTTATTATTCGTATTTATGATTAATATTTAAGATAAACAGAATTTACAGAAAGCGAAAACTAAATTTTTGAAGATATGCAATTTTCGAAATTTAACTTGTAAGAAAATTAAATTAAAATCAGTTAATTATTGTTAATCTTTCGTAAAGTATAAGTAATTAAGTAATTATAAAACTATTTTGTTTTTTATATTTAAATATTTATATATAAATTTATATATAATTTATATTTATATTTATAAAAATCAAATTAATATTTAAAATGTAATATTTGATTAATCCAAAAAAGTATGTAAACAGAATCTGTAGATAATGAAAAGAGAATATCTTATCTATCTTTAAATGATTATATTATATGTTTTCATATATTTCGTACATATTTTCTGCTAAAAATAATTTCTTTATTTTCGAATAATGATAAAGTAGGAATCCTTTTATTTGAGTAAGTACTTTTATTGAATAAGTACAAGCGATAGAAATTTTTATTAAAATTACAGATATATATATATAATAAATTAAATATAAAATAAAAAAATTATATAATGTTTTTTTATCAATGGAATCTGAGAATAATATTATAGATAAAAATATCTAACTATTTTCTTGTTACCGATTCAGTACAGAACAAGACTGTGATATGGATAGTGACTGAATTTAAAACTAAATTTTATTATTAAAAATTGTAAATAAAGATTCAATAAGAAATAAAATAAACCTATAATAATCTCATAAAGTAAATGATTGAATATGATTGATTAATCAATAATTGATCATACAATAAATTACGAAAATAAATAAAGTAAATTACGAAAATCAATTAATGAAAAATATTTTTGAATAATTATATTATAAATATATATTATATCATACAAATATGAATTTTATTAAAAATATTCTCAATATTTTAATTTTATAAAAATAAAAATATTGAAAATAAGAAATAAATGATCAAAATTTTTCAAAGTTTTCATGAATAAACTTTTCATGAATTGTTAATTTTTAATATGGATTATATTAATTAATTGTTAATTTTAATAATATTATTTATATATAAATTTCAATACAAAAATTTTACCATTATATTTGCTTGTTCAATATTCTCATAGTGTAAGATTTTCAGTGGCTCTATCTAACATGCTTAAAGGAAATTACAGTCGAACGAATTTCAAAAACGCGGTAACAATGAAAGAATTTCGTACATTTATTTACGAAATTATGTATCTGATAATATTCTCCTGTGTTAAAATATGTGAATCAAAGTGTTGTGTGTGTATTTATTTTGTAGTCAAATTATAATGAATGTAAAATTTTTGCATAGAAACACATATAATTAGTGATTTTGTTAATATAACCTCGCTGAACAAACACGAATTATCTTAACAACACGTTCGTTTGTCTTTTGAAGTGCAATATACGTTTATTTGAAGATTTATATTAATTCCGATCAAAAATGAACAATAGTAAGTTAACTGTGAATATAAATAATTTGTTTGAAAGATACATTACATATCTTTCATTCAGAAGATAGAAATGAGTATCATACAGACATCTTTTCATATGGTAAAGTAAATATTGGAAATCGAGCCAATCAAGAGTGGAGCAATTTAAGAATTCGATCGTTGATTTGAGAGTTTCGAGGGAATCTCGTTCGAACTCGATTTGCAAGGCGGATAGCAATTTTCAAAGTGTTCTGGAAAGCAGTCCCCCAAGTCTTTCTCCAAAGGATCGAGTCAACGAAGAAGAATCGGGAGTGAAATAAAGTGGAAAGCCTTTTTTAACGGAAAATGTTGGCATGCGGGGTCACAGGGCAGATACGATCGAGCTTCTTTCCAGTGACTGGTTGATGGGATGTTTTTCACGGGGCGTGGAAATAAGGAACGAGAATTGGTTCCCATATAGCGAGACGTTTACACTCTCGAACACTATCGTTAGAGAGTGTGTAATTCGAGCAATCTACTTTAGACAATCTGGATAATGCAGATGCTTTGGATAATCGAATTTAATCACACATTATATTAGGTTATCATCGAAGAACAAAGGAGGCGTGGATGGGAGACTCAATGTATCGTATTAATCAAGGGATGGAAGATGGGGGTTAAATTTAAAGGAGATTCCCGAGATTCGCGAGTCCTCGTAGGAGCAAGTTGCTCGAAAATTTGCAATGGGGAGAATATCGAAGGGCCATCGCTAACCAGTGGTGGGAGAAGTAGAACGCATCGGCACTAGGGTGAGAGGCAGCGGGTTCAGGAGAACGCGCAGCCGCAAAAGGGCAGGGTGGGAAGGCTGTTAGTTCGGAGGTCTTTCAAGGGGTGGTCTGTCAGTTTACCGGATGACCGCGTGAGCGCGCTGCCGCGCAAGACCAACCCTCTATTCGCGCTACATCCGGCGAACGTGACTGATCGTGCTCGATTCTCGAACCGTTGCAAAACATTCGGTTTTTCGCTCGATCGATTTCGCGATTTCTTTCGTATTATTCTTTCTCTCGCTTAAACCTTCTTCGATTCCCTCTCAATCGGTTATCAGTAATTTTATCCACTAATGTGCTATAATCCACGGGTTGGAAAGTCACCACCACCTATCGACCGCCGTCACTGACCGGTCCGTTTTTCGCACTTTTGCCCTTTTTTCATACCGACCGTCTTCACCTTGGATCCTGTATATTCTCGATCCGATCAAGCCTCTCCTCATCTTGCGCGACTCTACACGGCTCTGCGCAGTTTTCGTGAAGCAAAGAAAGAACATTTACGGTGTACCTCTGTGACAATCGAATGGTAAATTAATCGAGGAGGAAGAGAAAAACAGAAGAGGAGGACGGAAGGAGCAAGTTACAGTTACGAGGAGGGAGAGAAGGAAGGAAAGAGAAGGAGGAAGAAGTGATTCCTTTCCTCGCGTAGAATAGTGTGTAGTGTATTCTTGGTGGATGGTATCGCAAGGATCGGTAGCTGGTTCGTGATGGGGGTGGGAAACAGTTTATCAGACGTAGTCACTACAAGTAGTCCAGCAGAAAGATAATGCAGATAAATGTTTCCGGAGGGAAGAGCGGGCAACTAACAGAGGATTACATATTGTCAGGTACGTGTATTTTTCCCCCTCCTTTTCACTCCTTGCCACTGTGCGTATACGACCGTGTTATCCGTGTAGTTGTTCGAATATCTGTGTTATTGTTCGTGCACATTTTTTTACGTGCGTCGTTGAATAAGTAATAAAAGTACACGAACGTATGTGCACGGCTATATGTACGTACAGTTATACGAGGTAGGGCATGAAACTTTTACGAAATCTATCTGAAATCTTTATTATATATCGAGGTAACTTTCAACACGCCAACCAGGTTAAAGAGGGAGAGAGAGAGAGAGACTGTATTGTTTCATATGCAAATTTACATTCAGATATGTCCAATAGAACATAATATGCAATAGGATGTAAATACTTTGACCACTATATTTTCGACTTTCGTCATTTGGAAACGGGATCCTTTTGTTTATCTTCCATTCTATACACGATATCGCGTATACCGTCACATAATCTCGATAAATTCGTGGTCGTGTAATTTCAAAGGTAACGAGGTATGACGGTATAACGTTCATTATCACCGGAGGTCACCTTATCCTTGTTCAACCGTGAAGGGAAACGCACGGTTCGTTTCGTGACGAAATCGAACGCGAGTGAGGACGATAAACGAGGTAACGTGACCGATGGCATTAGCTTCGGCGACTAAGTAACTGAAAAATCGCAAACATACGGTGCAAGAGTATCATTAATCGACCGATCTCTCGACCTCGACTCTAACCTCGATTCAAGGTTTTACATACACGTTCAGTCAATGCTCGGCCGTTATTTACCTTAGCGATGCCTCTTTACATAGGAAAATATATGTAACGTGAATCTATAGCACGGTGTAAAGCACCAATTGTATTATTCACTGCTCACGGTGGATATATATGTATATCGTTAACTGTACCTATGATCGTTAACTGTACCTTCTTGTCATGGATTGGCTTTGTCCATCGCGACGAGATTCGAAATACGCGACAAAGAGTTAAGCATCGAGGAAATATGTTTTTTTGCAACGTTTGTTTGTAAAGATAAGATAAGGGAATCTTATGTTCGAATGCATACGTACCGTGCAAAATGGGGTAGTCTTTCTTAAAGGAAACGATCGAGTTGAGATATTATATTGATCTTTTCCTCGTCGAACAGGCCGTCTATTCACGATTGGCATTTTATCCAACCTGGTATATAACTTGATCTTTCGATACATAACCGTTTGAAATATAATAGAATATTTCAAAATTGCCAGTTTCAATATTATATAGAATCGTAGAAAAATAATTCAATAATAAATAATTATATATTTTTTATTCGAAGAAGAGGTTTATTATCGAATAGGTTATGTATATGTAGAATATGTAAATTAATGCAAAAATATAATAATTTAGTTATTTTGTTAGATATGTAATATAATTTCAGTAATTTGATATAATCGGGTTGGAATTAAATAGTTCCAGAATTAAATTCATTTCCATTGATTTATTATATGGTAATTTTGACAAATGTACAACGCATATTGTTACGTATAATTATTTTAAAAAATATTCGAATATTGCATTTTACAAGATCGAAGAAAAAATGCAATGATATTATACAAATTTATATTATTAAATCAAAATATCAAATCTTTTACAAAAATGTGATTGATAGAAGCTTTACGATTCAAACAGACTTTTCTTGGATGAATTATTTTATTTTGAAGAAAATAATAAATGATTTTTTTATTATAAAAAAATTACAGTCCTGTATTCTTTAAAATGTCAAGTTATACAAATTTTTTAATACATAAATGCGTAAAAAAATGTATAATATACATTTCAATATATATATCAATAATTGTGGATTTTCCAATATTAATTTTTTAAATATTTCCTTTAATAGTTAACACATTATATATATATATCTTATGTTCAAACGTGTTAATTTCAAATCAAATATTATTTTCATTATTATAGTAATATGGAATAATGTATGCTTATATTATTGTGAATAGAGATAATATATTTGGATAATAGAATATTTAATGAAACGATATTAGGGTATTCAAATAACGAAGCTTTTACTATATATATATCTCTATAACTTAAAATTAACAGAAAACAATAACAAACATTAAAAAAAAATCGTTGGTAAGAATAAAAAATAATTCCACTCATTAATATAAATTTAATTTTTAACAAATCAAAAAGGGATTATTTTTAACTCGAATAAAACTTTCACTTTTAAATAATTTTATTTTGGACTTGTAAAGAATCCAAAAAATTTTTATATATTCGAACAACGATTTTTGCTATACATAAATTTCATTCGTATACGCAGTAAAAGATATTGTAAGACAAAACAATACGTAAATATTTACTTGAACTTTATCTATCCATTCCTCGTATCGACTTACAACAATGAATATATGGATATTAAAAGGCATATAACATCTCTTGATTTTCCACTCATACAATGACCTTGCGGCTTGAAGCGTATACACGTGTAGTATTAAACAATCACTCATCATACAGCATTGGTTAGAAAGTTGTAAGTGAGAGCGCGGCGAGTCTGGCACAAAAGATAGTGGAAGGATAAAATTACAAAGCACAGCTTGCAGACTGGCGGTGTGGTATGTGCGGATATGTGGAACATGAGATTCCGAGAACCCAGGATTCTGAATTCCTTGCGGCATATGTAAGATATCCTACGTGGAAGAATTAATACCGGTTGTCTTATATAGCTGGAAATTCAAACGTACAATTTAAATTTCTAGAAAAATTTCTCTGTATTTTATGGTCCTTCGTAATTTCCATTTCATCTTATTTTTTCTTTTCCATTTCCGTTATCATTTATGATAAAAGAGTTATTTCGCAAGAAATTGAAGGGAAAAAATAAACTTGTTAGGAACTTTTGTTGGAATAAAATTTCGAAGTCTCGATAATAATAAATGTTTAATAAATGTATTCCTTATAAAGATTTTCAATAACTAATCCACGTACTACGTGAACGTTATAAATAATAAAAAATCTCGTCCCCTTTAAGAGATCACATAAGGAGCTAAATTTCATAATAAATTTTCTTATAAATTCGTATAATTTGTGCAAAAAATAAATTATACGTTACATTTTCTCATTAAACAACGTTTCTATATATTCTATAAAATTGCTCGAGCATAATACATTCAACTCCCTTTACAATCTTCAATTAACGATTGACGAGAAGCAAATCAATTATATTCCTTCCGTTTTCCTCCCACAACCTGTTCTATCGTGAACATTCATTGCTACTGAAGATATACAAAAAAAAAAAAAAAAAAATAAACAGACATTTCTTACATCCGAACTCCGTGTAATATTTTGATACTTTCTTTTCTCAAAAAGAAAGAAAAATCTTCGGTTAATTCGTGAGCTGTTTATGAGATTGGCACGTGTAGTAGAGTCGGACACGTTTTAGACGAGAGAGTGAGAAGATAGAGCGAGGGAGAGAAAGAGAGGAGAGAGGGAGGGGGAAGCAGAGCTCGAAAAAGGAAACGAGTGTATTCGAAAATGGTGGAAAGCTCTGTGTAGAACAACGTAATAGAAAATTTATTCAGAGCTTAATCACATCGCGACAAAGACAGCATTGTTCGGGCGTGAACAATAGGGCGGTTCTGTGGGTTCACGTAGCGGCGGCTGGGAGCATTCGGTCCCCTGATTTGCAACGACTCTTTGCTTTTTTGATTTCCCTTTTCTCGTGGGAATTCAGGTCGCCATATCGACGCCACTTGGCCTTTTCTCTTCTCCTCCATTCCCTTCCCTTCGCCCCGCGTCGCCTCCCTCCCCCCTCCCCGCTCTCCCCCCCTCTCACAGCCCAGAAATTTACGCGAATACGCGTAACGATTCGCCTCGAAACCGTTTCTCACAAACGGTTTTTGCGAGGAGAAGGAGAAGGAGAAGGAGAAGGAGGAGGAGGACGGGGAGATCTGTCTACTCCCGTCTATCCAACTCCAAGTTTCGTCGCTAACACTCTGTATATTTAAAATAGATTTCCCTTTCGAATCTGGCCGAAAAATTTGAAAAAAAAAAAACTTTTCTTCTCGAAAACTTCTCATTCGATTCGATCGTGCTCCTTCCCCCACTCATTTCCATCCAGAAAGTGACTCGCTATATCCGATTCGAAATGTAAACGTCACCTGTCATCACGGCTGAATAGAAACCGCGGGCAAACAGTTTGGCCAGAGATTTTTATTTGTAAATCATCATCTCGATGTCAAGTTGACGGTACGTAACGTCCAATTTTCCACGTTGGATGTCCCCCCAGATATGCGCTCCTCGAATTTCATCCATCCCACCACCATCATCTTGTATATGTGTATATATATATATATAATTAACCACGATGGATGTGTTACCCGCATCTATGTTTTTAAGCGAGATATGTTTAATTTCCATGCGAATGTAATAGAGAAAAGAGCATAGTTTCGTACGTGGATCGTTGGAAGTTGGGACAAACTATCAGTTTCTCTAAAGCTGCATTTACATTAGACAACTTTTGGCCGGAATCGTCTATGCGAAATTCTAATTTAACGATTAAAAGTTGTCTCAACTTCATTGTCGTCGTGTTTATATATTCATAACTTTGATCTAGTTGATTCAGAGCCGGGGGAAATTCGAAATAGTTTCAGACTAAGGTACTAAAAATTGAAATATTTCTGTGAACGAGTGTTGTTTGAGAAATATTGTTCCATTTAATGCTTAAATCACGAGTAAATTTTAATTATTATTTATTTATTTATTTTGGAAAGTTGCATTAAGTGTGCATTAAGCTTTTTCATATGCTTGTTTAAAATATTGTAACTATTATACTATCCTACTTTTCTATTTCAATTATTCCTTTAAACAAAATTTATTTGCGAAACTCGTGTCACACACAGATGAAATAAAAATATTTATTCGTTTGATTTATTTTTAAATTGATACCATGAAAAGAAATCGTAAAAACAATCCACTTTTTTTTTTTTTAATCTCAAAAATCCTCTATTTTCTCATATTGAATTTCTTTAATTTTTTTTTCCATTAAAATTCAAAAATTCATACGGATTTTAAAAAATTTTTCGTTTTACAATGAATTTTCAGAGAAAAATTTTATCTTTATAACAATTCTTTTAAAAAATTGATTTACGACTATTATTATCGATTGTTTTATTGCATTTTTGCAAAAGATAAATCACCCATATATATATATATATATTTTAAAAAGGTTGGATCTGTATCTCGTGTATGTACTCAGTGCGTGCATTTAACGTGTTTAAACGTGTAAAACTATTGTCGATCGAGATAATATTTCTTTCTAGGCATATCGATCATTCTAACGCACACATTAACGAGAGAGAAAAGCAAATTCAATCATATAACCTTCTTATAAATAATTCTAATATCAATTTAGTTAATTTTTTACAAAAATGAGATAAAACGGAGACAATAAAAAATGTTATATCAATTTTTAAAGGATTCTTCTGTACAAAAATTCTCTACGAAATTCATTAATTAAATTACGTTCTTAAAAAAATTCGATACAAGAGATGAGAAATGAACTATTGTATTGTATTTTCTCTCACGAAATCAATTTAAAAATCGGCTAAAATTTAACGATTTTTTTCGTTTAAATTAAGAGAATAAATATTATTTATCCTCGTCACCAGCCAAATAACAATTTATTTCTAAATAAAAATATCGTTTTAATCGAATCGAACAATCGATCTCGATCCGCTTAAAAATCGCGTAACGTAAATTTCATTCATTCTTCGATCTGAATAAATTATCTATCCTCGTCTCTGCAGTACAACTGTGTCCATCTATCGATTTTCTCGTTTTCCAAATAGAAATTATTCCCAACCGTGCATTAACGAAGCTGGAAGCGGAGGAGTTATAATGGTCAGACCATAACGACGGCCAATACACACGTGTATAAAACGCGTGTATATCGCGGGCAATTGGAAAACGACAAAGGAACGCTTTTACAAAAAAAAAAAAGAAGAAATTAAGAGAGAATTAAAATTGGAACGGTCGATCGAACGATGTTTCGTGAATCGGCGATATCCTTCCCGGAAATAAAATTTCTCTGGATCACGTGATTTCGCCACATAGATATTTCCCTCCCGACAAACTCAACTCTCGTCCATTCAGCCGATCCATCGAATATTTTTTTTTTTTTTCTTCTCGAACCAAACGAAAAGTTAGCCGCCCGATCTATAACCCATCGACCCAATTGAAATTCCTATAAATTTCATCGGCCGTTTTACCCGCGATGGGAGTAATGGAGGAGGAAGAGGAGGAGGAGTAATATATAGGTGCTCCTGACAAAGGGCGTTAATGGGGAAGTTGGTGTTGGTGCTCTCGAGCGTCCCCCCTCCCTTTCCCCCCTCCCCTCCTCTGCGTGTTGATATTGGCGTTGCTGGACACAGGACACGAGGTCGTCCCAACCGTCGTTTCGTGTCTTTAAATGTTGCGAATGGAACTTGAAACCATTTCTATTATATATTTCGAATCTCGCCAAGATGCTCTGGCTAATAATTGCAGGTATCGCGAAATTATTTTTTATCAATTCTTAGAACGTTTCGAATAATGAAGAACGAATATCTTTTTGTTAAATATTTTTTTTTTGTCTGGTTAAATTATTTTTACGATATTTCCAAGATCGGTGCAATGGTAAATTGAGTAATCGCGAAGTTATTCTTATTAATTTTTGAAGATTTTCTGAATAGAATCCCAAATTCGAGTAATTATTTATCAGATGATAAATAACAGATCGAGTTGATAAGGAGTTCTTTCGACGGAAATGACATTATACTTGAACGAATATACCCGTCTATTTCGAATATCTATCTATCTCGCGATAATTATCACGTCGCGAAATCGAATTCGACATTCATCATTGACATTAAATGGAATTTTCCGAATTGATGAATGAAAGATTAACGCGCGAGTAATGTTACATATCGAATAACGTCTCGTTGATGGCCCATTTCGGTTTCAGTTATTTATTTACGATTTGTTGATATTGCGCGAATGCGTTAATCTCCCCCTTTTTCAAAATAATCTATATTCTTCATTCCATCTTCATTATTTCACCAAACGGACGTATTTTCAACGTAGTGTCAAAAACGAAGTTCTTCAATATTTTCCGCCATACCATGAAATTTTCAAAGCGATTTTATTATAGTTAATGCGTCGTTAATTAAAGCTTTCAATTCATCGATGCTTTTTGTTTTTCCAAACAAATTCACCGTCCTCTTTTAAACCACGCGTGTGTATATATATATATATAAAGTAACCGAGTGCGATCGAAATAAGTATCACTTTTCAGCCAGTTTTCAATTTATCACTCAAACATTTACCGTTTCTAATGTATTATTCAAATTATTATTCCCTCCAAAAATCGATTTCAACGATACTCGGTAGAGAATTCTATCAACAATTTATCCAATCCATGACCACGTGTGATATTTTATCTTATTTTTACATTACTTTTAAGAGAAATATTCGTTTCTTTTTTTTTTTTTTCACACGGATTATCGAAACAAAGAAGAATTCTGGCATCGATACACGATTATTATCGAAGTTACATGCCCGCGTGATCATATCCGGATAGAGAAGAAGTATTTACGGTGTGTCTAACAGGAAAATAACAAAGCGCGTGGAGTATCATTGTCTGGCTTAAAGTCACATATAAACTTGGTATAGAGATAGGTATACGCGCATCAAAAATGATACGCGATGATACTCATATATCTCGTGTATCCTATATGCGTGCTCGATTGTAATCGATTTATGAGAAAACCGATAAAAATAATCCCGAGAACAACGCAATTTTTCAATATCGGATGCATCCTGTCCCACCGGTATTACAGTGCGTCTGTTTTATCTGCAGCGTACGTGAATATCTTTACAATGATGAATTATAAGAAAAATAATAATTCTTACTAAAGTAAATATCAAATTTGATACGGTAAATCGTTCCTTTTTCCTTTTCTCTACCAAACAACCTCTCTCTTTTCTATGTACATTGAATAATGCTGATAAACGACAATAATAAATTTATCATTTTGTATCGGTGATTCGTGCAGAAAGTATAAGCAAATAGTAAGAGTTGTAAGACTATAAGAACATGGAATAATAATATAAAAATATAATGATAATCTTCCCCTTCATAGTGTTGGAGATATATTCACGTTCTATTTCTAGATAAAATGAACACATTGTATATATAATATACGTAAGAATGTGAGCGAGAATATGACATACATACATTGGATATTTTTAAAATTCAACGCGTAACACGTATCACTGGAGATACAATGGAATCTCGAGTTGAAGCGATTTGAAGTCGGAATCGGGAAATTTTTGGAATTTAGCGAATTTTTTTACCGGTCGATTATCAAATGGCAACGGATGGAAAATGGCTGGTATTCGGTCACAAATATATGGGTACGCGTACGTGAAATGTTGTTAGCCAGGGAAGGGTTAGGTATTTGACCTGGCAAACTTTTATTATGTCGATATACGTATGTAGAGAGAAGTGGTGTATTTTCTCTCTTGTTGTAAAATTAAAGCTCGCTGCTAAATCAACGAATCACTGATTCATTGTGAGGAACAAACGGTTCCTCCGAATAAAGCCCACGATGCCAGTTACGATAATTCAATATAGATCCGAAACTCGTTACGAATAATTGTGCAACCCGTGTCGAACGAAAATTCAATACGAGATCGAAATGGGGTTACCTCGTTAAACTTATCAAATGCGTCGAGGTTCGTGCTTTGTATCATTTTACGTTTAATTAATTTAATTTGCATGTATATGTTTTATGTAACATATATGTATAAATTGTTTATATAATTCTTTTTGCAATAATACTTTTTTATGAATTATATATATATATACATATACGTGTGTGTAATATGTAATTTTTACCATTTCTCTCGTAAATGGTAAATTTTAAACAAAAATGAAAGAGAAAAAGTTTTAAAATCTTCAACGATCAACAGCGTGTATTGATTTTTTTGTATTTATTTATAATATTTTTTCGAAAAATGAACGTGAACTTCAATTTTTTACATGAATTTTTATGTTACACGAAAATATCAAGACGAACTCATTCATGTGTTATATAGGAAGCTTGAAGATTAGAAGTGAAAGAAATATTGCAGATTTACAAGTATGTCTCTATAGTTATTAAAAAAAATATATAATGTGTATTTGTTTTAAATATGATGAAAATAACAGAAAAATTGAAGCATCAAAATGAATATCCAAACAGTATAAATGAAAATCAATTTGTTCTGCTTGCAAAATGTTTTAAAAAAAAATATTAACGAGATTTTTACGAAATAAATAACATACATGAAAAATTTAGAATATTTTTTTGATTTCTGATCTTATATGAAGATTATATATTATAGGTATAGAAATATATATATATATATATAATATAGAAGTGAATGAAATATATAATTATCAAAAATAAACTTAACTGAAACGTAAAAATATAAAAAATAATTGTATAATGATGATGCTTCATCTTGTTCAATTCATAGACTAAAAAGTAAAAAAGACCGTAGAAATTACATTCCTTTGAAGATTTTCTTTTCTTCTTTACTGTTCATCTGTTTGAAGTAGCAAGTCTTAAGATTTTGTTAAAATATATCTATTCGATTATTCAAACTGTTTATAGATACGTTTTATCTTATTGCAAATGCAACATCGAAATAAATTGAATTAAACGAAATAATACTTTCCGTTTATTTTCGATTCACTTTTATAGATACAAGAATAAATATTTTATTTGATAATATTTACTTAAAAAATGATAAATTGATAAATGTGAAATTATAATCTATATCCTTTAATTAAAAAAAAAAAATGAAGAGAGAGAGAGATAAGATCATAATGATGAGGAACAGAAAAATGGCCACGATAAAGATTCCGCAAAGGTTAAAATCTTATTTAAGATTTCATAGGTTTCAGAAATGGGATAGCGCCTCTATACAGAAATACTCGCCAACCCATCTTGCCTCGTGACCTCATCTTTCTACCTCTCCTCGTTTCCCCACACTTCGTTCCAACATTCCCTGTACTATATTAATTGAGTTTATACGAGCGTGCGTTAATTAAGCGTTGGTCCGCCTATTTGGAGGAAAATTTGTAGCTACGAGTAAGGTGATTAAACGGATAGATACGGTTGATAGATATCAGATCGAAAATATATCGCGATATTAGCATATATGACATCGTAACATCGTTTTTAGGTTAGGTTGGATTAAGTAAATATTACGAACGCACGTGGCTCAGCAAAAAAATGGATAAAAAAACGGTTTACACAAACCTTTCTTGCTCTCCTTTCCTCCATAACTTTCGTTTACGTTTGTCGCAAAATATATTTCCCTCGTATTTCATCTTTTTAGAACTCGTATATCACGTTGAATTTTCCGGAAATGAAACGTATCACATTAATGTATTACCCACTTACCGTTTACCGTTTATATATACGTGTTTGTCGAAATTTCACTTCGATGAATTAACGTCGCTTTTGCAAAGTATTTCGTAATTACAAAGCGTACTCGTAATCGGATATAAGGTGTTGGAGCGAACTTTTGGAATACTTGATCTCGGCGATTGGGTTGATTTCACTCGGCGGGAGCCCGATCTGCGCATGCGCGAGCTCGAAACGCGAGATCGAAGAGTAAGTAGAATCAGAGCCGGTTTTCAATTGGACGAAAATTCACCGAGGAAAAGTAATCGCGGATCATTGGGCTGGTATCGACGGATCCCAAACGAGTCGAGCACACCGGTCTCGGTTTTCCTCTTTCTCGTGAACGCACGAAGTTCGATTTCAACCAACCATGACGAATGCGGCAAGAAATAGAACATTTTCTTTGCTCGATAGCTCGATTTCGGTCGGATGATAGGAAACGAAACACGAAGAGATAGAAATGGGGGGGGGGAAAGGAGGCGGGAAAATTGCCGGGAGAAGGTAACGACACGGTCGTGAAAAGGAAAAAAGAGAAAGGAAGAAGAAAAGAGACGGAGAAGCGTAGAAAAGATTGCAACGAATCTCGAGGCCGACAAACTAGGGTGAAACTTGCAACGAGTTTATTCCTTTTATCGTTGCGAAGGAAAAGGAAGACACGAAGATCTTTTCCTTCTCCTCTTCTCGAAATACACGGAGCACGACCACGATTCAAGGAACATGAACCTATCCAGAAACTCTCATCTGTCTAATTCCAGACGAAATTTCCAAGGTTATAACGTGGCCCAGGTGCATGTCTCGTTTTTATCCGTTGTAGTTCTCTGATTACATTCTTTCTCTCTCTCTCTCTCTCTCTCCCGGATCGTACTCGTCAAAATTATTAGCCCGGTTCCTCGGTTTGAGAGCCGTCTTCTCCCGTCCATCGCAAGAACATAACCGGAACTTGAACTATCTCGGGAAACTCTTGCGCGAGAATCAACTGTACTCAACTGTACCCCGAAAACAAGGGACGTAACAATGTCCCCGTTTGTATGCTATGAGGTGTATTGTGGATCGAGCACTTTGGCGGAAAGTGGGTTTTCGAAAAAGCAAATGTAACTGCCGCTGATGCGCCGAGGGGGTCGCGAATGGAGGAGCTTTAGAGACGCGAAGGAAGCGGGAAGCCACTTGAAAAACGGCACAAGTAGCGAAAACACTTAAGAGAGTACGGGAAGCGTTTCTGGCTAACAAAATAGGATGCGTGCGGAATAATGAAAATTATCGAATGGAGCGCAATGCACGACGGAAGGGGATATTTTCACGTTTTATTTTTATAATCAATTTCGGAAATTTCGATTTTCTTTATCGTGAAGAATCTTTGTTAATTTTTAGGCGTATCGATCATTTTTATTTTGATGAGATTTTCCGTTTTTTTGAATCTTATCAAGGGAAAAGGAAGGTAATAGTTATCGTAAAAGTTATCTTTGCACAGTTATCTTATCACAAGGAGATTCGTTTTATTTGAAAAATCTAATTTTATTTTTATTGGAAATATCAGATCATAATAGGAACATAGTTTATTTCTGAAAAGATTTTTTTAAAATCTCTGTGTAATGGAGAGTTAAAGCTTATTTTATGGTTTTTGCTCTTTCTTTATCTTTTCGTATTAAGTTGTATCTAAGAAACGAGAATAATACTGGTATTTTGAGGGATTTTACACCCTCGAAGTAATAAAAAAAAATTGTCCCATAAACATCCATCTATACAATCCATTATGATCTATGATGTTCTTAATGTTTCGCACAAGGCAGAATTATCGGTTTTGATCGAACTTTTATAATTTTAAAATTTTGCTTTATTTCATAAATTAACAACATATAAACAATTTGTTGAATACAATATTTTACACTTCAATTTCACATTTCTCGATTCTTAATCGAGAATGTAACAGTTTTCTTGAGAATTAAAATATAATACTTTCAATTTGCAAGTAAAAAAAAAAATTCTTCTTTCTCCGAATCAATTTTATTTTTGAAACTAGAAAGCGCGACCTTTTCTAAATTTTTCTATGCTTTAAAATTATATTTACAAATAACAAATTTATAAATTATATTACGTTATAAATTTTGACGTTACAATATTTCATTTTATTTTTTTCCCCAATTGTTCGAAAAATTTATTCATTTCCCCGATTCTCCTTTTAGAAAAATAGAACCCGTTACTTTACATATTATTTATAATTGACCCAATTCCGCTAACTTTTGTTTCACTATACAAAAGCGTATAATCTTGTTTCAAACGTAATCAAATTCAATTAACCTTTTCTCCCTGTGTATACGTGTACCTCAAATGTTCTCGTGTGTACGAGAGTTGGCCTGTTATCTATTTCGAGGAAAGTCTGAAAACACGTAACTAACTTTACACTTTTAACTAAACACTTCTTCACAGTTCTTCTCGAAAATTTTTCCTGGCCCGGGACAATTGAATTTTACTCGAAAGAATTTCAATTCGCAACAAAAGAGTGAACGAAGAAGAAGAAAATATATATTCGAATAATATTGAAATATTGTTTATTTCAAACGATTCGATTTCATCGAAAAGCAAGAAGAGAGAGAGAGAGAGTTTCTCTACGATCTCGATTACACATATCAAACATATGTAGGAACATCTACGTAAATGTAACAATCGAGTTCGAGCGTCCATCGATGTTAAACCGAGACTGGAAAATACGAGCTACCACAGCCGCGTACATTCGAAATCCCCTCCCCCAGTTTCATCTGCGTTTGACGTATTTCCTGGATTTCTTCCTTCTCCAATCAACCGTTTAATGAATTTTCCAGTTCGGCCAGAAATTCATATCGCACATCTGCTACGAAATTTCGTCCCTTCGAGTCGCATTACATCACGCAATTCCGCCTGTCATCGTGTTCCCCGCTCTAAGATTTCATTCGGGACACTCTCTCGAGTAATTTTCACTTCGAGGTTTTGTTCTTTTTCGTTAAAAAAAGAGAAAGTTCTTATCTCTATTTGTACACACTTATACTCGCTCCATCTTTCAAATTAATTGAAAGAGATAGAGAGAGAGAGAGAGAGAGGGAAGACTGTTTCACTCCGATCGATATTTTTTAATCGTGCTCCCGAGAATTTCGGGCAATTTAATGCTGTTCCTTTTCCAAGCGATTTCTATTGAAACAAACTCATACGTTTTTCGAGACAAGTAACAAGAGACCGTTGAAAACGCACAATTCATCTCGGCTCACCGCCATTTTTCCAGTTGTCCACGAGCAGTGGGATCTAGTATGTGTATATATATATATATATATATATATATATATAAAGCTTAAATCTCTCTTGTTCGAACTCTTATTTGACGATATCGTACTGAGACTTTAATCTGTTAGCGGAGGGGGAAGGGTCTATATATAAAACTATACTTTTAACCTAGAAGAACCCGATTATTCGTTTCTTCGGACCGGGCAAAACCTGGATAATCGAATCTCCGCTTCCGTCTTTGAGATTGCAAAGCCCTTCGGCCGGCACGAGTTTCATAACTTGAAGCGAAGCCTCGCTCGATTCTGTCGATCCCGATATTATCGATAATTAAAAGTCCGATCGATCAAAGTGGAAATTAGATGGACGATGGTTAAGTCTGAATTTTCCACGAGATAATTTGTTATTGTTATATTGTGTTGTGAGAATTTTACTTCGACTCGAAATTAAATTTTAAAAATTTTATTGAATTTTTTTCGAATTCATCGATGCGAAGCAAAAATTTATTTGATATTTTGTCAAATAATTTCATAATTTGTAGCGAGTTTAGGATTAGATTGATAAAAAGAAATCATTGGAATCATTGGAAAAACTTTGAAAACTTTGCTTAAGAAAATTGGAATGGCTTTTAATCCGACCATAACTATCTTATTCCATTTCATTGACTCGTTCTACTTGCCTCCCCATTGCTGTTCTAATCTACTCTTTTCAATCTACTTATCGTTATATTTGTCTAAAAATGACTGTCTTATCTCATTTACGTGACTTGTCTTGTTCAATTAGAATATGATTGACCTCTTCTACTTGTAAGAATAGAACAGAGCTTTTTGTTTGCACAGTCGAATACGTTTAATCTTGGCATTCTCGTATCAGTCAAGGAGACATAAATCTCTGGCATATTAAGACAGGATAATCGATGGTCTTTATTAAATAGTCCTAATCCTTTGCATAATTTAATCGAGAAAGATATTAAGATTCAAGAAATATAATTTAATTTCGTTGAAAAATTTTATGTAACCAATTAAAGTAAAATTATAAAGAGTTGAAAATATTCAAAATCATTCGTGTGTTTAAAAACCTACGACGTGTTGGAGACTTTATTGCGAGGCAAAAAGTTAACATATCTCTAACGAACAAATAAATAAAAAAAATAATAATAAAATAAAGTTTTAAAGTTATTATTAGACGTGATCTTATTGCGAGAATCATATTCGATGAAATATTCTATATTAAACGAGCTCAAATTTTTTTCTCTGATATTTTTCTTATCTAAAACTTAAAATTCAATATGTCTAATTTGAGAAAGAGCGATTGAATATGTATATAGAATACATAAAATTCTTCTCTTAATTACACGAAATTATTCAAATATAAAAGATATAATGTAAATAATAATAATAAAAATATATCAAAAATATTCCATTATTTTGTCCTATAAGTATTAAAGGATAATCAATGATGAAAAACTCTTGACAAGTTCTAATCGAATCTTCCATGTGGATTAATCAGAATACAAAGGAATCGAAAAATATATAAGACGAGTCAATCTCGTTATCAAGGAAAGCGATTGATAACCGATTTGAAAAGTTACTCGAGTAGATGCATCGAGTACAGTTTATTTTCACGGTAGAGATTACACGGTGACAAGCACTAACTGCATCTGTCACCAAGTTCTTTCGATTGCTCGAACGTGATCTGCGTGCAGCATCCCCCTTTGAGTATGAAAAACCAATCGTATTGTCGATTCACAAATCGATAGAAATCAACGAACCTCGATGAGGATACCGAAACCAGGGTATCGTTAATCATGTCGGGGAAATCCGATTTCGTATTCATTCGATTTAATGATACTAATATTTTATATGATAGCAGTGTATGTCGCACTTTTCCTTTTTTTTTTTTTATTTTTTTTTGCGTATATATCGTTTTCTCGCGCGAGAAGAAGCAAAATATTTATAGCGTTGAATAGAAAACGTTCATGCGTTTTACCGATCGAGTCGATCAAAAATCAAAGATGGCGAGAATCGTATCTAAACGAACGAAACGTTGTGGGCTGTAAATAGTAAAAAGTATCGTCCTTTGATGATTTTTTTTTAAAAAGTATATCACGTTATCAAATTGAATAGAATAATGACGAAGATTTTTATTTATCGTTGATAAATTTGTGTTAATAATAATATATTTTACCGATCGAGTCGATCAAAAATCAAAGATGGCGAGAATCGTATCTAAATAAACGAAACATGGGATAAATATTTGATGAAAAATATCGTTTCTTGATTTTGATTTTTTTTTAATATAACATCATCGGAACAGAATTATGACGAAGATTTTTATTTATCGTCGATAAAAAGTTATTGAATTAAATCTAATCAAAACGCAATATAAATTTATCCAGAAATTGAATAAATTTTTGTCTGACGTTGATTAATTCGTGTTAATATTAAATCTCCTTTTATTTTAAATCAAAATTAAATAAAAAAAACTCGTTTAACCGGTTAGCCGATTTAATGCTTTGCATTATTCTTTTTAATCTGGCTACGTCGCCTCGTCACCACCGCCTCTCACAATAAATCTGATTAAAACTAATCTGATCTAACCTAAACTGTTTCGAAAGAACAATCTTTTTTTTTTTTTTTGTCTAATAACTTTTTAATGAATAATAATAAGTGAAATCTTTGTCAAACAGAATGAGACGATCTTGACAAAAAATTAAATAAAATGGAGATCTTTTCAAATTACACTCTCGGATATTAAAAACTACAAAATTTATTTATTTCTTTTTTCCCTTAAATTCTTTTCTTCAAATCTTGCACAGTTTCCTAAACATAATTTTTCTCTCCAAAAAAAAAAAAAAAAAAAACTCGTTTTCATCATTAACCTTAACCTACAAAACTACATTTTCGAAATGTTTCAAAATTTTTCTATGTTTCAAAGTTCCCGAAATTTGAAAGAAGCAACGATTTTTTTCTTCCCTCCAATGATTTTACAAATGGAAACGAACTTCGTACGAATTTCAATGTTTTGAATTCAATTAAATTCGTCTCTGTTCAATTGTTCGATTGCATTGGGATTTGTTTTATATATATATATACACACGTGTACGTGTCTATATTTGTTCTTGGTATACTTGGCATCGACACGAATCAACTTACTATTACTCCTGTTGACAAACGAGCGATCTTTTGTTTGCGTTATTTATCCACGTTGTAGAGAACAGCTTCACTTGCGAGCGAGAAGGATCAGCGGAATAAATGAGAGTATGATCCATGAACAGCTTTCTTCGCGTTATCTAAGTTGCGTCTAAGACGATACTGGAATGTGTGGAACGCGTGCCAAATGAGAATCATGGAACAGAATCGTCGAATTGGGAGAAAAGAAAAATCCTTCAACTTGCACCGCTTCGAAATTCAATCGTTTTCGATTTTAACTTTTAAGAATTGGCAAACGAATAATATTTTTCCATAAGAGATTCGTCTCTTACTTTTGAAGAGTAATATATGTAAAATGTTTTCGTTATTTATTCAATTAATTTTTGTGGTCTGCATTTTCAAAAATCTTGTCGTCTAACAAATTTTGTATTAAAAAAAGTGTCGTGTAATTCTATCTTGGTTAAATAATATTTGTAACAAAAGAGAGGAAAAAAATTCTTTATTGTTCAACAATAATCGTTATTCGCGTATAAATTATTTCGTTATCCATTGATTAAATGATATATAACTTTATTCCAAAATCCTGGGCTTTTGAAGCGATATTATTTACTTCTTTATTTAATACAAAGATAAAAATGTGTACAAGCAGCGAAAAAGATTTCCAACATGACGATGATGCTGGTGCTATGAACGAAAGAATGGTGTAAAAGTGGCTTAACAAATTCCCTGATTTTATTTTATTTTTGTCATGTTTTTAGCAGACCTATTGAAATTGATAATGATCAAACTTGCAATCTACTTGAAAATAATACACGAGATATCCAATATCGAGAAAGAATTATTTAATTTTTTATCGATCAATATTTCGAAACAGCACAATTTCAATAATTAAAATTCCAAAAATAATTAATTCACTTTTTCTTCTCCAATCAACGACTTCTTTCATCTTAATTCTAGGAACAAATTTGAATTATATTAAATGCAATTTATTTGGCAAAAGTGAATCGCGAATAATCATTGATTATCCTTTCTTCCCCGATAGTTTGTTTTTCAACTTTGATAAGCGCAACGTCAAATATTTGCATCTCGAAACTTCGCAAGATGTAATTAATTTCCTTTCGTAAAAGTGATCGAAGTCGAAGCGGTCGAAGAAATCTTAAAGGATCGAAGAATTAGTTTATTCTTCCCGATGGAAAAAGAATATCGAAACAATTCGTTTTGAACATCGTTTTTACGCGGCAGCATTTTTTCGTGTATAAACACGATTACATTAATCTACGTGTCATCCCCACGAATTAAATTAGGACGAGACGAAAGCTTTATTTAATCAAGTTCGTGAGGTTAATTAATTCGAGAAAAAAAGTCGAAAAAGAAAATTCAGATTAACTCTCTGGCGGTGTTTACGTGACATCATTACCAAAAATCCCGATGAAATTTTCATTGAGCTGATTAATAGAATGATCGTCGTTTGTTTACCGAAAGGAATTCTGAATGTTTGTATCGCAGTGCAGAGATATTTTTTTCCACGATAATTTAATATTAGCTGACAAATGTGTATAAATTGAGCTAATTAGTGGAATGATCGTTTTGTTTTTACGTCACGAGCTATTTTTTTTTCAGGATATTAACAAATTACGAGTTATTAAAAATTTTGTAATTATAGAAAATAAGATATGGTTTAATAAATAATTTGTAAAACTTGTTTATTTGTGGAAATTCATTTTCATTTACATTTACTTTTTTAATATTTTGATCTTTGATTATAATTTAAAAAAAAAAATAAAGAATAATATCTTTAATTTTTTAAATGTCATACTAATACTAATACATTTTTGTATTAGTTCAGGTCAACGTAATAGTAATATTTTAATTTATTGTGTATTTTATTAATAGAAATACAAAGATATAATTATTCAATAAAAACTATATAAACTTATTGGGAGACACGAATTATTCATCGTTTCAGAGATATGAATATGTAACTTCCTCGGATGTGAAATGAACGAATCTTTTTTTTTTTTTTCTTTTCTTGATTTTAGCATACAACGATAAATCTACGTTTTATACTGAAATTGAACTGCTGAAATAAATACATCTGAAATCTCATCTCAATTTTATGTTGTTCTCGATAAATATTTCATGATATTTTATGTTCAAAAAAATTATATATTTAAATAAGTCATTGCACTTTTCGTACTCTTAGCAATAAAACACTTTAATATTTATAATTTTATTAAAAATGATTGATCAAAGTTTCAACAATATATCTCATCCACTGAAAGGATTAAAATTATTACGATCAAATATTTAATTAAATTTTTCTTTATATCTTCTTTGCAATTTTATCTTTATATTTTTTCCTATTTTTATATATAACCTTTTTTTCATTAAATTTGTTATTATATCTTAAGCATTTTTGAATCTGTAAGTCTAAAAAAAAATATCTAAATTCGATAATAAAATAAATAAGTTATACTCAATTTTAAATTTTAAATTAATCAACAAATATTGATCAATCGTTTATTTTTATATTATTAATCGTTCATAGTTATAAAATTCTGACAAGTTTGTGATATTTTACATTCAACAGCCTAATGATAAAAGTTCTTTCCATTAGCCATGATTTTTCGTTTAATTAATAGAAATTTATACGAGATTATATTTATGCTAATACATCAATTTATACATAACGTATCAAACGTTATAAATGTCGAGACAATTTTGGAATACTCGTAATAACGATGGGTCAAATAATTATAATCAAACAGCAATAAAATTTCGTTTATACAGATGAAATTCAAATGGAGTTCCATTATTATCACTCAATAAATTTTTTGATCATTTTTGCGTGGATCAAATCTGTGATAAATGATACATTAGAATTTCCTAAACTTTTATGGAATAAAATAAAATTTTCGAAAACTATTACTTTTATGTGCTTTTACTCGTTTGCAATTTTAAGAAAAGGAAGTTTAAAAAATATTATTTTACTTTCATTTAATCAATTAGGATGTTAATATATTTTTAAAACAACTTTGGAAGATCGATTCCAATAGATGGATCAAAATAAATATTAAAGTTAATTAAGTTAGTTTATATAAAATTTTATTTATAACTTAATAAGTCTCAAATTTTTGTACCATCAGCTTTTTGATCCTCCAAAGATATTCACATCTTTTATTTAACAATTGATGAGACAGTAATGTAAGAGAGATAAATAGATAATTTTTATTTAAACACTTTTTCAAATATTACATTTTTGATTGTATTTTTCAATTCATTAAAAATATTGTAAATTTGTATATGTAAAATATTATGATATAAATATAAAATATATTATAAAATTTGTAGGAATATTAAATCAATTTCGTATGACGTAAATGCAAAAAAAAAAAAAATAAAATTTCGAAAATAAATAATAAATAATCAAAATAATAAAAATAAAAATAAAATTGTAATCGAAACAAATTATTCAATTATTAAAATGGGAAAAAAATATAATATATAATCATAATTGTCAATTCAATTTAACAAATCGTTGATTTTATTTTAAAAACTTTTATTATATTTTAATATTTAATTATCACTCGTACAAAGTTCGCAAAATTTATCATTAAATTGGAATTTATACACCAATAATTATCCTCTTTCAGAATTCTTAACATTGAACTCTACTAATATTTTTTTAGAGACAAGCATTAAATTAATTTGACGAGACTTCATTCATTTCAAAATTCTTAACATTACTCTACTAATATTTTTTCAGAGAAAAGCATTAAATTAATTCGACACGACTTCATCCATTTCAATCTATTAAATTAGGATCACTCGATCCCGCTGTCTTTTTTTTTTTTTTTTATTTGCACCGAGTTATTTCCCCTATATATTATTACTCTCGCATTATTCGTGACAAGATGAGCTTATCTCTCCCACGTGGCCTCCTCGAATAAGCCTCGAGGTCCGCGCTATAAAATTCAATACTTTTCGTCGCCGTGTTCGACAATGTTCGCCGGACGAGTTCGTTTCGTTTCTTTTCGTTTCGTTTCGTTGGGATTTTTCGTTTCTTGAGGGAGAGCCGTTGGACGGCAGTCACGTTTTCACGTGAGTCGTTTCGAAATTCTAATTATATTATTCGAATTATTGAACAGGAAGCGGGAGGGGAGGGGGAAATACAAATCGAAGAAAAGTTGAAGTTGAAATTGCAACGGTTGCGATTGGCGAACAGCGGAGAGAAGCAAGAATAATAATTCGAGATTGCCGGATATCGTTTTACTTTTTCACGGCAATTTATTGCAATTTTATGCAATCTAATGAGGAGGGAGGGAAAGTGGCAAGGGAAGCAGAAATGAAATGAGAAGGATACAAAAGGATTTCTTTGATTAGAAAATACACCTTATTATATGACACCGTCCGCATTAACGTAGAATTGTTTGTAAACGATAAGCAATTACGATGCTCAAATATAACAACGGCAGTGGTTCTCAAAAGTGCTCGTTGGAGATAAAATGGATGGACAGAAATAATGCATTAGATTATTTATGTATTACAATTGTTGAGAGAATGTTTAGATTGTTTATATTTTTTTTAAATATAATTTTGCAGCGGTACAAAATAAATTTTAAATTGTTGCAAAATGATTTAAAATAAGTTATACGTTTCGTTGTATCGTCATCTTTCCAAGATGATTTATTTTATAATTAATGCTGTTTATAATTTCTGAGTTGTCCGTTAAAATGGTACGAAATATCAAATATCAGATTTCTTTATAGTCCACGATATTGAAAGTAAGATCTGATTCTGCAGGATGTGATGAATTATATACGAATCCTCCTTTAAAAGGATTGGATATAGTGTTTTAAAATGATGGCACGAATCTTGCATAAATATCGAAGAATTGAATTATTCAGATGTGATATTAAAACGTGAGAAAATATATAAAATTTATAAATTGGTTGTTCATCTTTAAAAGAAATAAAATTTTAAAAAAAGAACAAATAACAAATATATTAATATACTGTATAAAATTAAACATTTTAATTAATTGTTAATGCTCTATCAGCCTGTTGTAAACAAAAGAAAAAATATGCAACGCTAGGCGAAATTATATTCAAAGCATGAAAAAAAGAAAAAGACGAAACTTTGAAGGTAATTCCATGAAAAAGATTTTCCGTTGAAAAGAAATTTCTTCATGCATATATCACACTCATTATGCTCCTCATATGCAAACTTGCATTAAAATCAAAATTTTAAGGTTAGATGGATATTTCTCGGCTGTGCGTTTCGAGCTTTAAAAAAATCCTTTAAATTTTTCGAGACTGACAATGATCGAAACAACTCGAAATAAAGATCGTTATTACGTCGAATTTCATTAGAAATAATATTACACATCCTATTTTGAAAATTAATCTGAAATAGGTTAATGTATCCTTTCCCGAGAAAATATCGTTCCTCGTTGTTTGCTATGAGCGATATAGCGTGGCATTAGAAGTCATAAAGATACGAGAATAAGAGATATATATATACGCAGGATATTTCAATTTTTAACAACTAAGTTTAATTATTGTCTGAAAAAATTTATACGAGCATAAATCGTTTAATGTTTTATTATAAGAATTGTGTTAAAATGAATTGAAATTATGCGATATTTACAATCTATCAAGCCATCAAATTTTTAATTAACTGAATTTAAATAATATATTATTTAATTGATAATCAATTCGTTATATTTATTCTTGTTCCATAAATTTTTTCCTTCAATCTTTCTCAGAGAAAGCGTATCTCGTATAAAAAGATTAAATATCGTTGGTAAATAACAATTGCTCGAACCACTCAATGGTCGTAAATGAATAATTATGAGAGAAAGAATATATATAATATACACGCGTTAAAAATAACATTATAAAAATAAAAAGCGCAGCGTAGCCACGTCATTTTTAGAATAAAATTTATAAGAATGCATCATAATTAAATTTAACTACGAATCATTTTTTTTTACCACAATCTTGCAAATAAATTATTGCTTTCTATTTTTCCACTTGAGGCGGTAAACACTTTGTTTTCTGATAAACGTGACCTTCTCTGTAAATATCGTCGCAGACGTATGCATTATGTATATTCGTCTAGCACATATTCGTGCACTTGATTATCGATCATCCATTCTTCGCGTGTGTCTGCACAATACATTACCACCGCTCTGTCAACATTTACGTAGCAGGACGTACGAATTTAGCACGCGAACGACTGCCGGTATGGCAGTTGCCACCGCTTTCAAATACTTTAACTTTCAACTGTCCGTTATTAATCGATTGATCTTGAATTGACTCGACACTTCGAAGAAAGAAAAAAAAATCTCTGAAACGTGTGTATTTTAAGAGATACTGCTATTTCAGTAGATACTATTTTGATAAAAGTATAAAAGTATAAAATAAAGTGCTTTTGCTTTTGCCAAAACTTGTTTCGGTCTGGTATTATCGTTTCGGATATCGATGTAACGATATGTAAGCTAACAACATTTTTCAATTGTCAACGAGTAATTAATTAAAAAAATTACGAAAAATCTCCTCGTTTTGTAAATGCAAATGGAAAGATATTCAACGTGTGTATTTGGGTGTAATTGTACTTAATTTAATTACTTTTCTTTTGAAAACTGTAATTTTTTAATCTTTGCACTATTTTTTCATGTTACGTTTTTATTGACTAGAATAAACGAAGTGGCAATTACTAGGTCACTGTTATTTATGGAGCAGCTATTCTTCTAGCAAGAAAATTTAATTTTCTAAGTCACTACCTCTTGCACGATAAATTAGCTTATATATTTAAAAAATTGCGAAGCTTAATCTTTATAAATCGTTTTTATTTCAATTTTCAGTCAATTTTTTCTTGTTAAATTTATGATGGGATATTAATATAGTATACTTTACCCTCTAGTCTTTATTTATAATACAATTCAATATCATATTATATATATATGTATACATATTCATTTTTTAGCTTGTAATAAAAAATCCAATACTGTTGAATTTATACAAAATTGGATATAAATATCGTGCTCTGCATAGATACATGCAACAGTTGTTAAAAAAGAAAAAAAAATTACCAAAGAAATATAAATAATGCTAATTAATTAGAATATTATAAGAAATAGTGGCTTATTTATTATACAGAGTTTCATTTAAGTAGTACATTATAATATGCTTTGTGTAATATTAAAAAAAATTATTATTATTTTCTATTATGTTGTTTTCATAAACAAACATTTAAAGAAAAGAAATGTATACTGAATATAATTTTAAAAGGAAAATAAAAAGTACAGAAAAACATGAGTTTTTTTGATTCTTTTTTTAAAAATAAATATTATTTAGCTTTTTTTTGATGAATAATCATTTTTAAATTTTTTTCAATTAAATTTTGCTTGAAATTTAACATTTACAATTTGGAAAGGATCATCTCAAATTTCTCATGCGAATTAAACTATATTTAGTTGGAAATTGTGTTTAAATAATTCGTTTTTCCTTTTTTTATGTTGTTATAAAGAGCAAAGCTACTTATGATTACAAAAGAGAAATATACACATAAACTACATTTTGCAAACTACATTTTAGCTTTGTTTAAATAACGGTGGGACATAATTATATTAATTGTATAAATATAAAAAAATTCTTTTTGAATATTCATCTTTCTGGCTCTCCTTTGATCATTTATTTATTTTAATTAAGCGTTAAAATAGAAGATATTAAAATATAAAATAACAGGTAACAAGTATTTTTATTTAACAGTCAAATAAAAAATGCACGAGAAGATCATTGATATAATTGCATAAAAATAAAAAAAATAAAAAATTTGTTTCTTTCAGCTTTCGTTTTCGAGAAAAATTCGTTAAATGCGGGAAAATTCAACTAATCTCCGAATTATTTTAAACACGAGTGAATTATTTTATAATGAAAATAAAATAAAATAATAAATACATGGAATAAAAAATTAAATAATTTTTATATTTGTTTTCGATAAAGTGAAATTGAACAAATGTAATCAAAATACTTTGACCGATGATAAATTTTCCAATTTGATTTTCTTGAAAACTACTTTTTTTTGCAATAAAAATATTTGTTTGTATTCGAGAATTTTGAAATTCTATTTTTCCCAAAAAAATATATTCTTTACTTTGGATTTATTTTTAAATACTCATCTGCTATTCCATCCGTTGTATCAGTTCCTGTTCACCTTCTATATGCAATGTAATAAAATAATCAGTCATAGGTAGCTACCTATTCTACAAGGCGTTTCACTCACAAATGACCTAGTTCTCGTTGTTCACGATCCACTGTCCAAGAGTTAAAATATGAATTGGGGATTAAATATAAAGGAGGCTATAAGTTTCGTAATGTTGTCTTCTTTCTTTTATAACATTTTTTTCTTTATTAATTGAAAAAAGTCTTAACTTAAAAATATCAAAGAATAGCGTATAGAAAAAAAGATGTATTCTGACAATTAATAAAATATTATTAAATCGAATAATTATTCTTTTTTAATAATGTTAATTCTATTTACAATTTACAATTCTCTTTGAAAAGTCGAATACAATTCATTTTTGACCAACATATTTTTTTGACCATCATATTCGATTCGCAATGAATTAATAAATCGTTTCATCATCAACGTAAAATAACTATTTTTCTGATATTTTGTCAAGTTACAAGCATATATATATATATACATATTTAATTTTCTTCTCAACACTAAGTCGTGTTAATAATACAAGAAAATTCTTGCTCCTCGATCGATAATCGATTTGTCAAAAATATCATCGAAATGAGAACGAGCCTAAGTTATAATCCGATCTTACAATGAAAATTTCAAATAACTTTCAAAGCGTTTCTCAGAAATTATTTTCACAAAGGCAAGGGAGTAACGAGTCCTTTGCCCACCGCAAATACATATTGCAAAACATGCTCATGGCGGTCGATACATTGATCGATGAATTCCTACTGGATGCACCGCTGAATTTCTGCATTATAAACATACAACTATCGAGTTTGCGCTGTCTATAGCGATTAAGCGAGTTCCTCGACGATGACGGAAACTAAAAGTTGGCTATGAGGGAATCGTAACGAATTATTCTACGGAGAGATGGCTCGATGGCACTCGATAAAAACTTTGGAATGTAACGCGGTCGAAATATCCTCGAGCTATTCGGGTGAACCGTGAAGATAGAGGATTAAAGAACGGTAATTAATCGTTAACAATGTTATTCAACAGTAATTTCGTAATTTATTTAATGATAAAGCGTCGTTGAAGAAAAAAAAAAAAAAGAAAATGGCAAATCATTCGTTTAGATTGTATTTTCGTGTTATATTTTCTTTTGTTTCTACGCGAAATAATCACGATTTAGGTAATAATGGCTCCGTTATGTTAAAGATGGTATTGAATCGAGCGCAAAATTAATATTCGAATGAGGGAATCTCGATTATTATGAAAACACGATACAATCAGATAATTTAATAATTTTGTTTTTAATTAAACAAGATTGTTTGTCGCGAAATATATTGTGTGTAAATATTAAAATGTTAAATCCATTTAATCTCTCGATTTTACGCAAAACGGAAAAAGAAAAGAAAGAAAAGTAAGAAAGTTGTAATATTACTATAAATATTAAACTGTTTGTATAATTATTTATTTTGATACTTTGATGTACAAGATATTATATATATACTGTGGTGCGACTGGTAAAGGGAATGATTTTACGAAAACAAAAGAAAAAAAAAAAAAAAAGAAAATAAATCGAAAATATAGAATAAAATTTTTTCGTTTGAGAGTTCGTTTTCGAGTTTTTTCTTTTTCCCGATTGGATACGAACGAAACTATCGATAGAAGAAATTTCTACGTATGAAAACAAACAAAAAAATATAGAATAACATTTTATCGTTCAAATTCTCGTTTTTGAATATTGAACATGTATAATCTAAGAGTCGGCAAAAATTTTTGAATTCAATCTTTTTTGAAAAATAATTTTTATATGAAAAAAAAAGTATTTCATATTTCTCGTTCATAGAATTATCGATAATTCATCTATCTAATCGAAAAATAATTAATTTCGTTTATTTTTGACAATTTTCTGAATTTGATTTATTTAAAAATGAAAAAAAAATTTTATTCTATGTTTTTAATTTATTTTTCAAAATCATACACATATATATATATATACACAACACATATTATTCGTGGAATCATTAATGAAATATAATCTATAAATTCTAAAATAATAAATATAGTAAAATAATAAATATAGGTTAGATAGGTTAGAGAGGGAGAAAAAGGAAAAGTGCATAATCAAAAATAATTATCCTAAGATGAAATTTTCCTCGTTTCTTACAATCAGACGAATAATTCAATCGAATCGTTTCTTTAATCAAAATTCCGATAATAAAATTTTCCGTTAATCGATATTCCAATGATTAATCATCGTTCCATCGAGGGATTCCAATAATCTACCATAATAAAAATTATTTGAAACAACGATCGAATTCTGCCGAAATTTTCACCATCTACGCTCCTTCTTCTACAATATTTGTCTTTTATCGAACAGATAAAAATAATAAAATCAATTTTTAACCTTTCCATTCTACGTGCTTTCTCTGCTACGCTTCGTTGCGATTGTTTCAACGCGTAGCTATATCGAGAAAAATCTAAAAAGAAATAAAAAAAAAAAAGAAAAAAAAATAGGAAACGATGAACACGAAGTTTCCATTAAAGAATGTTTTCCAGCAATACGATTCGCGTGGCGTGAATGCGACTAAATCTGTACATCTGTTCACATCTCAACCGTTCGAGTCGAGGAAATCACGGACTACACGTAATATTGCGGTTTTTTGGGGAAGGAATGATCGTTGCTGGAAAACGGAGAAAATAAAAAAAAAAAAAAAAGAAGAATGGATGAAAATTATCGCCGAAACACAAAGATGGGAAAAACGAACAGATGGAGAAGAGAGTAACGAAGAAAAGATTCTACGCGTTCGCCAGAAGATGGCAGGATATCTGCGCTCTTATTCTACACTCATTTTCTCTCTTCCCGTTATTATTGGCTAAAACAGCGACAAAGCGGTCGACGACGAGCACATGTAGAGGGAAAAAATGAAATGGAATAACGATTTTGATGTAACCTGCCAATCGAAAGAATTGGCTATTTATTTATAACAATTTTTTTGATTAGAGGAACAATATCGTGAAATTATTTTATTCCACTCTGTCTCTATATATGGCCATCATCGATCTTTGTCATTGCGTTTAATTTATTAATAGTAAGAACGCGTGTGATGGCAAGAAGGATGGAAATAGAGTGACAGTTTTGTCTAGCCATCTTCCGACGAATGCACGAGTATCGTTGCCGAGCACTGACAAATTGAACGACACGGTGAAGGGATTAGACTTCCTGCTCAACGTAATCTCCTCCACAGAGATTCATCTAGGAGTAAAATTTTCACATCATCCACAGGTTAAATTTTTGGTACAAATTTTTTTTTTTATCACTCTTTCGATAATACGAGAACGAAACTCTTTATCAATCGTCGAATCAAATCGGGAATTACATGAAAAAGTTTTAAAAGTTCAAACAACTTTCTATAATCTTTCTATAATATAAAGAGAACAGATTTCCCTCGTTCAGATTCTCATCCTTACTCTCTTTTCGGGTTAACACTACATAGGATATCAAAAGGTTTGTTATAATACTTTCAAAGCAGCGATTGTCAAGTGAAATAAAATATTATGCTTCGAGGATTCCTTTATTATTAAAAAGATTCTTTTTTTTCTTTTATTCTTACTTGGAATAATTTTAATTGATAATAGACATCTCTCGTCCTCGTAAAAGTTAAAGTGGCGAAGCAAATTCTGGAATTATACCTCCGTGTTTATGTTCATCATATTCGAGTCGTCGTTCTTTCCAATCTCGTTCCATTTCCTGCGTGCTTCTTTTCATTTCGTACACCTATTGGATTCGACCAATAATGGGAATACGTGCCGTGTGAACCGTAACGTAACTAATCTGATTCCTGCCGACTTGGTTATAAAGCGTGCTAATTAAGCTGGCCGGGGATGGAAGCAGAAACTTTTCGTGAAAACCTGTTTTCAACAAGATTGAGTCGTGTTAACGGTAAACGCTTAAACGTTTTCGATGTTTCGCTTGAATATCACAATTCAGCTTCCCCCTCGTGTGGAGACAATGCGACCGAGAGGAGTAGTGGTCGCATTTTTAACGGAGAACAACTACAGCTCCCTCTCCTCCTCCTCCATCTCTTCCCCCACTCTTCTCCCGTTTCTTGCATCATCGTTGCACCGCACTCGAAAAGTAGAACGCCCTAACTCCCGAGAGCAAGCTGATCCAGTTTCTCACGACTCGTCCATAATGTCGATCAACCGAACCGATACGACCAGGCGTGCGTCAACATCTAAGAGATTAGCAAAGATTGGCCGGCATACATATTGCTTCGTTCGAAAAGACTTGCACGTTATTTGCACGTGGCTAGTTACGAAAAGAGGGATTTGTATTAATAACGTTGTTAATTGCACGTATTAATCCGATTACGTTGATTTAAGTATTTTGAATCCGTACATTTTTAATCTCTTATGTAGGGTCGTATGACGTATATTTAAGGGAACAATGGAACGTCTCGCAAAGAATTGAACTTACGAGAAAGAAATACGATCTTACGAAAATGAAATTTTCTAGGAGACACGTTACGCGATACATATATATATATATAATAGTCTTTTTATGGATGGATGTGTAAAGATCATTTGAAATCGTCTTTTGCGATTTATATGTATTATAACTTAAACGATACACTCAGAACGCGAACATTAAAACGAACTAAATGAAGTCATTCCACCTGTAACCAATAATCATCGAATCGCTTATCAGATCCTGTCTTAGTATGAAAATAAGTATCGACCTTACCTTATCCGGTCAATGTTAACTGTCCAAGTAAATTATATACACATATATATGTATACATGTATATATATGTATATATATATATATATACGTATCTCATTAGCATGAGCCCAGATGGAAGCGAGATTGCACGCTTCCAAGACGTTGAAGGTGAGGCGGCTGCGTTTTCGAGGCGGAATGCACGCGAGCCGAAACTTGCACCCGGCTTTCAATGTTTCTTCGTGTCCCGGAGCAGTTTGAGGCACTCGCTAGGTGAAAGCGAACGACCTTACGTCATCGATCAAGCGATGAACCGAAGAGGGAGAACACGCTAGCCGCTCGCTCGCTATCGCAGCGACGACCAGCGAGTAGCGGCCGAACGGAACAACCGATTATTCCACGAGAGGCTCACGGTCACCGCCGATTGGTCGGTCGGTCGGTGGGCTAGCGTGTTACTAGCTAGTAGTAGCGGCGATACAAACCGTGCGGGGAATTATGTCACTATGCCAAGGCCCAACCTTGCCGCGACATGGCCACCGATGAATACTGTATGAGAATACTTTATTACACTACACCGACTGTTAGAAATATCTGGGGGAGGGGAGGGAGGGCAAGTTCAACTCGTTTCATTTTTTCCTCCTCCCCCCGAAACAGCCTCGATATCGATCCGATATTCCTCTTCTATTACATCGTCCACACTGGTCTGCGATTCGACGAAGAAAGGAGGGGGGAGTTGCGTTTCGTTTCTTTTTGACGCCTTCTCTTCTTGGCGCGCGCGCGACGAGTTACGAGGCGAGATAATGGGGTATGATGTAAATTTACTCTCATTGAAGTTCATGCAAATGACCACCGTTTCTCGTGCTTGCCCTTGCGATCGATTATTTCTATTTTCTTCGGGTTAATGATTTATTTCACGTCGCGCAAATCGTATTTCGGGACTCGTTTAATTGAATTTTAAGTTTGTTGCTCGCGAGCTTCAAATAATGGATTAAATTATAGGTGAATCTTTTTGTTTCTGATGAATCTTCAGAGCGACTGGAGAGTGATATCTATGAATTATGCAAACGCGATGTTCTCTCGTTGGATGTATACATTTCTTTTCTTAATTATTTCATTTTTGAATTAATTATTTTGAACTTATTTTCTATGAACTGTATGATATTCATTGTATTGTTATATATATAGTGTTATACTAGTTTGTATATCTTTGGCTCATCCATCCATAATATTATTATGATCTTACTTATATTTTTATGAATATATTAGATCATTGTCGAAATCAATAAATTAAATTCTTATTTTTTCCAGAAGATTTGTTATTCACAAAAAAGGTTGCTTATTTTCCACACCAAAATATTTATTAAGCAAAATTTGTTATATATATTTTTATAATTTTGTATAAAATACAATATGTATTATTTTAATAATAATATTTAAAGGTAATTCAGATAGAAAGGATTTAATAATAAAATTTATTATTAATTTATACATTATATTATCCTTCTAGTAATATTTAAACGGGATTCGAACAGACAGGATTTATACTGAAATTTGTATTACACATAATCTAATTTTCCACTCTATTGATAACTTGTTCGTAAGTTTTCAATAGCACAGATTATTCGGTCAATGAATTCTCTATTATAGGCATAAATATTCAAGATTATTAAGTAAATTAACGATTATAATATTCTATTTACGTAATTAACGATAATTTTTTTCTCTGTAAATATTTAAACTTGTATCGAGATTTAAAGTTATTATATAATAGAGATTTGCATTTGAAACAATCAGATCTTGCGATAAAGATTTCTCTCTATAATTAAGGAGCATTATTTCTTATATGATTGTCGATGAAGTTATAATTAGATGGATATTTGAATGTACATTTTTAAAAGAAAATAGACAAGAGAATGGATATCATCGTAGAATTTTTTTTTACTTATTTGGAGATTTAAAAAAAAATATATTTTAATTTGCATTATATTAAATATTATTTGAACGTTGTGCATATATTTATCATGTCTATATTTGCTCCACATTTGATATATTAAACTATTAATTATTTATCAAATTTGGAACTAGATCATAAAATAATAATTACTACATAACAAATTATTATTATCTTTGTGTATCATACATATTTATTATCATCATATAATATGACTGTATGTATGATTCTCAAAATAAATACACGTTATAACATATTAATATATTTATGAGATTAAAAAATCAAATTTTAATGCAAAATTTGTACAAAAATTTATTAAAATTTATTTATTTATTGATTGTAAGTTATAAACATTATCACTTAAATTTGCATTAAATGAAATGAGATAAAAATTGAACAGAGACGTTTTATTCGAGATGAAAAGATTTAATCGAAATTTTTGTACCAACTTTTGCTATTTTTCAAAAATGTTTTTCACAAATGCATCAAATGCATATTTTGTAAGTGATTGTTTTCATTTCTTCATTACTTTTAATTCAAACGAAGTGTATCGATAAATCCCTTTCATGTCGCTTGTTCGAAACAATTGAAAAATCATAAAAGAAAAAGTAAGAGAGAAATAAAAATTTAGATTACTCAAAATATGTTAATATTTTCTTGATAAATCTAGCGATAATATATCAATAAAAATCACATTCGCGATGTAAAATATTACTTTTTCTTTAAATATTGTACAAAAATTAATTGTGTTTTCAAAAAACAAATTATTATAAAAATAGTAGAATTATAAGTCATTAGCTGTTATTACTACACAAAACAAATTTATGCAAATTTATGAAAATGATAGTTTCATGAAAATAATCAAATTAATATTTCAAATACTTTCGATATTTCGTACATATTATGTACATTTTCCTTATTTTAACAGATTTTCAGCATATTTGAAATCAGAACGAGGATTGTATAAACAATTTTTAAATAATTATCGATTTAATATAAATATTAATAAATAAATATTCGTATCAAAATTTATGAAAGGTTGGAAAATTCGTGAAAAGTAACGAAATATCCCGATGAATTTAAGTAAAGTAAAAATTTGGCAACGATTTCAATTGTCAAATCTAATGTTTTTCTTTTATCTTCTCAATTTTATTCTTCTCTTTCTCTGATTCATATGTTTATTTAAAAATTATATAAATTATATAATCCGTTAATTCGCGCAGCCTCGCGTCACGATCAAAAGGAAACCAGTCTGAGTTTAGAAAAATTTTATCAACGAACTAATCTAAATTTAATCTTCATTCCTGTCAAAGCAAGTTCTTTTTTTGTTTCCAATCGTCTATCTTTATCAATTCTATCTTTTTCTTTTCCACATTTCAAGTTGAACGCGCATTGGAAGTCTTTCTTCTCTTCCTGTCACTTGAATACTATTTTTATCATCATTTTTCCCCTCGACAAATGAAATAACATAATAAATTTACTTTACTTTATTATGAATTTATATACCCTTCTGGATCAAAAAATTGAAAAATCGAAGCTCAAGTTTCGTTATACTCGAGGAAATTTAATAATTTATTTTAAATATTTGCAGTGCAAGATTAAAAATATAATTATTTCAAACTATATACATTACTTCACTGTCTTAAAAATGTTCTTTTTATCTAATAAATCTCTCCCAATCTAATAGATCTCTTCCAACAATATAGAAATCACGGTTCAACTTCAACTTTAATACGACGATCGTGAACACATTTCGAAAATCGAGAGTTTCCCTAAAATCGATTCTTCGAAAATGAAAAATTAAGGCTCTTTCTTTCTTTTTTTTTTGATAAATCGTGAACACATTTTGAAAATCGACAGAATCTCATTAAAATCAAAAACAAAAAATTAAGGCTCTTTCTTTCTTTTTTTTTTTTGATAAATCGTGAACATATTTCGAAAATCCACAGAGTCTCATTAAAATCGAAAATAAAAAATTAAGACTCTTTCTTCTTTTTTTTTTTGATAAATCGTGAACACATTTCGAAAATCGACAGAATTTCACTAAAATCGAAAACAAAAAGGCTCTTTCTTTTTTTTTTTTTTTTTTTGATAAATCGTGAACACATTTTGAAAATCGACAGAGTCTGACTAAAATCGATTCTTCGAAAACAAAAAATTAAGACTTTTTTCTTTTCTTTTTTTTTTTTTTTTGATAAATCGACGGTTTTTCTAGAGCCAATCGACCGATTATTGATCGCGACCGGCCATCCTCCAATCAACCATCGACCTTCGCAGTCTACCCTGATTTTCCCTGAATTCCGATCGCCGATCATCCGTCGTCGTCCCTCTTCGTGCCAGCCGAGCGAGCCTCCTCACGCCAATCAACGCCACCTGGTGAAACCGCGATTCCTATTGGCTCGACAGACAATTTACCACGCGTGGCAAGATCCTCCCCCCTCCCCTACTTTCAAACTTCGAGTTCAAGTTATACGAATCGAGTTATGTCCTCCGAGCGAAAGCAAAAGTAATAAAATAGTGGTTAATCATCGTTCAAACTTCACGAGGAGCGTTTCTCTGTCCTTTCAGGCAAGCTGGTCGAACAGAGAGAAAGAGAGAGAGAAAGAAAAATGGAGGTTTGGAGATTTTTGGCCGCACGACGAAAGGAATTAATTTTGAGAGGGTGATGGGAGACGAAAATAGGAAATTGGATAGGAGAGATTGTATCGATCATCGTAAAGTAATGATGTCAATGAGGACTTTTACTTTTCTAATATAATAGTTTCAACAATCGTTCATTTTCGTTCGAGCGAAAAGTTTGAAAATTATGCGATTTGTAACGTGTTACGAATGTGATGATGAAAGAAAGAAAGAAGAATTAATAGAAGAAATTTAAATAAAGAATTTAAGCAAATAGGATAATTTCGTAAGAAGAATCTCGATTATTTCTTCGACGTGCTCTTAATTTTTATTAATAGATTTATAAGTTAATTCTATAAATTAATTTTATGGAAATATTTTCGTGGAAAAAAGTCTGCTACTACTTCGTTATATTTATCATAAAAGAGGCTTGTCACTTTCGTATTTATCCAAATCTCCAAATCATCGAAGGATATATATGCAACAAGGAATTATTAATTAAAAGAATACTCGAAAACGAATCCTTTCTTTCTCGACTTAATTTAGAATCAATTCCTTATATCTGTATAAAATATAACCAACGTTTTGTTTCTATTACATTACTACATATATACAAAGCACATAAATAATAATTCGAGATCAAAAATTTCGAGTCGGTAATATTTAGAGCCCTCTTGTAGAGACTGTTTGCAGAACTGAAAAGAAAAGCGCGCACATGCCATTTCGAATGCAAACGAAAAGGAGAAGGAAAAGTGAAAGCGATTCTCTCGTGGCGCGGGAAACGAGAGGTGAAGAGAGAGGGTAAACTCGAGCGGAATGGTCAATTTCGCGCGCGAGAGAGAGAGAGACGGACAGACGCAGGAGACAGACTCGAGTGGAAGCGGTAAGGAATTAAGGGAAAGCTTTTAAAGAAAGTAATTGAGGAATAAGGCTGTAAAACGAGCCACGAAGGGGCAGGATAAAGGAGGAGCGAGGCGAATAATTAACGAAGCTATTAAAAAAAGAAAAAAAATAAATACACAGTTGCCAAGAAGCAAAGAAGAGCGAGGAATATTTTGGAACGAGATAAGATTAACCGAGGAAAAATATAACTCGAGCTACAATAATAGGTCGAAATATTCTCTATTTGTTTGTTAATTACCTTCCACTTGCCCAATTAACGGTATATAATTACCTAAGCTCGATTTAATTAATATCGTGGCCGCAAAAATTTGCATATATACCCGTTCACTGAATTAAATTAACGCACGATATATACGCGAGATAGTCCACGGGATTGTTTTTCGTCCGCTTTATCTCGATGAACATTCAAACATTTTTCTACTTTTCTCGATGTTTTCTTAACGCTTGAATCGCAAGCGGCGGTTAAATTGGACCCCTTTGTAATTTTTTTAAAAACTTGCAAGTTTTAATTCTCGATGGATCGAAAAAGGATGTAATAACTTTTACGAGAATTGTATTCAAAATTATTAAAATGCTCATTCGAATTTATAATAATCATCGTATTTATTACACTTCTATTTTAATTCACTTATATCGATGTATCTAATTTACGATGTTTCAAAATAATTCATCTATCGTATATATATATATATATCATCGATCGATAATTATATTACATCATTATTTTAACAACGATCAATTAACGATGCAATAATAAACAATAGGAGGAGCACGTTTAACGTTGTGAATTCCGAAACAAGTGTCTCTTGGAACGAATGATGTCGTCTGATGTAAGAGAATGTTATCGACAGCTACTGCTATTGTAATTGGGTGCTTAAGGTTTAGAGGTTCCGGACACTTAACTTTACGATCATCCGAACCAAGTTCATCGACTCGAGTGTTCCGGTCAAGGAGGAGCTTCGAGAAACCTGATCTCAGAAGTTTTCCCCCTCTTTCCTGTTTACCTCGCAAATTTTTAAAAAAAATATTATATACGATATATTATTCATCCTTTCGATTTTTTTTTTCTTATATAATTTTCATCGTAATTATCTCTCACGAAAATTATATCGAACGGGGAGGAATGTGATAATTTCTTTTTAAATTTAATTTGCATCTGTTTTATCTAAAGATTATCGAGAAGCGTTTTGATAAAAGCTGTTTGATGGAGGACACATTAATGTATTTATAGAAAAATAGGGGTAATATAAAGATCAATTTTTTAAATGGAGTCGTATAATTTTTAGTGCTTGCTACGAAGGAATAGTAAGCTATCCATTTTATATAAAAATAAACATTCGAGAATATTCCACTCTGTTTATAATCTCTTGATGATTTATATTTATGTATTTATAAATGTACTCAAAATTTGAGAAAAATTCGTGGATATTAATATAAGCACATTAATCATTATTTAATGATTATTTCATATTTGAATGGTTCAAAGTAATAATAACTTCCATTATTGATTTTTTAAGAAAAATTTAATATTTTTGAATCAATTATTAACATTTACTCTATACGAAGAATGTAATTATTTTATAAACATTAATCAAATCAAAATTCTATCGATAAATTTTACTTGTGAAAATATATCTCGTTCATAGAAATTACTTATTCTAAAATTTAACAAACTTTTGAATATAGTCTTCATCTATTGCATTTTCATCTAAAGTTTTCTTTGAAATAATATATCGGTTAAAGAATTATCTTTAAACTTCTCCAAATACAGTGAAATCGGAAGATCGAATATTTTGCTCGAAACTCCTATTCAAACATTCTACAACTCAGAATATTTTCCTATGTATACTGTCAAAACAAATAATGCATAAGTATACCTTCTCATTTGCATATTATCTATCTCATATATGATAATACTGAAAAGGAAAAGTAACAAGTGTATTAAAATATTAACTGTAAAAATTAGAGAATAATAAAAGTATGTCAAAGATTCACAATACCAAAAGTTAATAATATTAAAAAAAATGTAATTGAAAATTATCATCTCTACGAACAAAATATAACGAAATCGAAATATAAATATTGAGATTAATTTGGAAAAATAGAAAAGAACAAATGTGGCTTATATGATATATTGCAAAAACTTTAGAATTTAATCGCCAATTAAAATGACTCGGTTCAAAAAACAAATGGAATGTAATTAAATATGGCTCAATAGAATTAAAAATCGATAGATTTGTGATAGCGAAAAGAATAGTGAAATTAATAATTTACATCACGTTTGTATTATTCCAAGTTCTTTACATCGAGTTTTTGCTCGAAATTTAGATTTTGGAATGATGATTAATAAGTACGTGTTCCAACAAAGTTGCACAAACAACGATTCTGCTGAGCAATGCTTTCGAAATTCCTGGTCGAAATCGAATAACGAAGTTATTTGAGCCATAACTCGGGAAGAAAAAGATGTATTATGCCGCAAGTGGTCACATTCATCCGGATATAATTAAGATATATCTCTTATTCCAAAGACAAATATATAAACACAAATTACGTAAACTTTATATATAATCAATCATAAAGATGTATCTTATAAGAAAAATTTTGAAAAAGTATTTGGGAAAGTTTTAAATAAAATTAAAAGAATTTTTTAAAATGTATTTTTGTAAAAAAAATATACGAATATTATATTCGCAGTTATACTTTTTTTTTTTTTAAACGAAAATTTCATCACCACCTGTCAACGTAATAATAATATATTAAATAAAATTTCCCGTTTAAACGAAAGAAAGAGATTAAAACTGGAGAAATTTGTGATAAACAGGGATGGGCAGTGAACATGCAGAAGCATACATCGGTATTTCATCGTGGTAAGTAGTATAGCTCTGTGGCTGGTCAGACGTCAGGCGTTCGCGGTTCCGAACATTACCACTTAGCTTTAATGAAAGAGCCTCATTAGAGAATTGCATTTCTTCGTGAACGTGACGCGTTTGAAGTCGTGGGAGATTTCGATGATAATCTTTTTTTTGCTTTTTAATTCGATATTATATTCATACTTTTCCCTCCCACATTGCGAATTTCATTATTCAATTCGAAAATTCGTATCGATATTATATCGGCGCGAAACACGTTTCCTTTGAATCTGATGGAAACGTTTTATAGCGCGCTTCGAAATTTTATTTATACTTTAACGTACGTTGTATTACAAGAAATGCGATGACGATACGTGATCCCCATTGTTTTAAAAGAAATTATTCGTCAAAGTGTTGTTACGAAAATACAATACTTTAATACAATATTTTGAATAAAAATAAAAATTTCTGTCGAGTAAATTCGTGAATTGATACCTCTTCCATAATCTTTCTATGTTTCTAATATGAACATCTGTTCTTATTGTAAAGATCCTCCTAATTTTATTCGTAAATACAAAAAAATTAATTTCAATTCAGAAAAATCACGTATGCTTATTTCTTGTATACTTGCTCGAGCTTTCAAATTCGTGCTCATCTTTGTTAATTAAAGGAGATAGAGATAGATAGATAGATAGATAGAGAGAGAGAGAGGATGTCTTCGGCTCGTACAAATCTGATATTTGAAATAAATTTACATCAACGACGAGTGGAAAATGTTTGGCTTACCAGTCCCAATGTTAACTTTACTATTATTCCATCTGGCATGATTGCAATCTGAGAAACCAGTTGTCTCATATTGGAATTAGTACGGCAACTTCCATCGAGTATTCTCTCTGGAGAGGCAAAATATGGATAGATCTGAAAATACAGGGAGCGTGATAAATGTTCAAACGGATTCTCTCGGTCTCGATATCCAAGTTTCATTAGTAATTAACGATCTCCGTTCGCTGTTAACGAAGAATCATCAAGAATTTAGTAGGAAATCGGGCCATTTTAAGGTATTTGTCTTTGTTAAATTCAAATTGGAATGTTAAAACGACGTAATCGAATTGGAAAACGTAGCAATTTATTAGAAATAAATAATTTAGTTGTAATTTTCAATTTTCTACAAATTTTAATTTACTCACGTTCATTGCGGTTAGAAAAAGTTTTAAATTTCTGAGAGATATTTCTTTAAAGTCGCTTTAGTTTTTCGAAAAAATATTGCAAGTGTAAAAAATTTACATATTGGTTATGGAAAACGGTAAATTTTTCTCTAATGTTTGGAATATTTGAAAGGAGAAGATTGGCCAAGCATGGACACGTGTGAATGGAGTTTGGAATTAGAGTTTGACATTCGCTTCGTGGATAGTTAAAACTCGAGTAGAAATAAATGAGAATGGAAGGAATTGTATGTTTTAATTTAATGGAATCATTTTCCTTGTTAAACACTTGTTGTAACATTAAATATTGAAATAAAGAAAAAGCCAAAATTTTATAGAAAATTAAATAAGAGAGAAAAATAAAAAAATGGAACGTCGATTTGTATTTATATTTTGAATAAAGAGAGCTGCGAATAATAAAACGTATATCTAAATGCATTATATCTGGATTAACAATGCTAGAAAAATTTTCAAAGTTTCGTCTACGAAATTTCATCTGAAACTGTAAAATTTTGAGGTTATCTTTATTACGTATCTTCCAAAGTATAGATATTAAACATTTTCTAAATTATCTGGATCAAAATTTATAGGATGGAATAGAAAAAAAGACAAATATTTTAAATTTAATGAAATCAATTATAATTTTCAATTGTTTATAACTTGATAATTAAATCTTAAATCGAGATTCTTATATGCCAACTTTTTTCTTTGTTCAGAATTAATATATTAACATTTTTAATAATACAATTATGAAAATTCTTATACATTATTTTATTCAATGTATACAACAATGTAGTAAGAATATAAAATTACCGCTTTCAAATGGATGCTTTTGCTTCCAATAGAGTTCTGTTGTTGGAAGCATTTTAAGAAAATAAGATAAAATTATATCACGTTGGACTAATAGCCAATTGGCGTGCTCGGTCGACAAAGTGTTAATATATTAATATAATATATCAAAGATGAAAGGTTAATAGAATAATGTTTGAATAATAATAATATAATAATAATAACGACGAAAAATTGAAGAAACATTGTGAATTCCACTTTCAAATAAAAAAAAAAGAAAATAAAATAATTCATAAAATTAAGGAAAGTGAATTGCAACTGCATCGAATGGACTCATGAAAACTGAAAAAAGAAAAAGATAATACATTTCTTTATAATTTTTGTTTGTAAACTAACGAATTAATTCTGTTGTAATTTATTTCTTCTTTTATCGTTTTATTATTTGGACAATTATTTTTCATATAATTATATATAATATATAGAAATTACTTCGAGAAAAAAGTAATTTAATATAAAAGCTAATCTTTAAGAACCTAACCTATTAATCTTACGGATAATAATAATCCACTAACATCCTCATCATCATTTCTCATTAGTTTGGATAATGGAAGCCAATTGCCTTTCTTTCTTCAATTGTTGCTTCTTATTTCGTATTCGGCCCGCAGAAAACACATCCGTATAACTGAGACTACGCTCGACTTCGATAAATAGAGATTCGCCTGGTTGTTGAACGCCAAGTGTTTATATACGTTTTCATAAATGCTCGTTTATTTTTCTTATATTTTCTAACCGAACCGAATATTTCAACAAAAACATAAATTTCCGTTGCAGATTCGTTCCCGATTATGCGTCACTCCTGATCTGAAATCCGGGCCCGTTCAACGATGGATTCAACGACGAACGACACAATCGTAGCACGGATAAGAAAGAATTCGACGAAAAATTAAGACAGCGGTCTACTCGATTCTCAAGCGATTCTACCTAACCTTAGTCTCTACTTCCCCACGCGCCAATCTTTCTCGAGAAACCCCCTCTCCCCACACAAATCGCCGAGACCCGGTTTTGGAACGTTTCTTGCCTCGGTAAGAATTTCGCTTCCGAGAGAGAAGAAAAGAGAAGAGAAGAAAAAAGAGAAAGAAAGATGGAAGCGAAGCCAGAAGCGTGGAAGGAACGATCGTGGCGCCACCATCACCAGCGACATCACCATCAACGGTATCGTGAGCAACCACGGCGCGACCAATCACAGCACAAGCAACAACAGTTGGCTAGGAAACGGAAACACGTGGAACAACGTTCGAGCAACGTTAAAGGAACAACGTCCCTCGAATGGTAACCGGGCGGAGGGGGGAGGGGAGGAGGCGGATGGTCCATTCCGTGTCGATGAACGTAAGAACGAAAGGGCCGAAAGGTTCGTTGAGGGAGGGATCGATATTATCGGTGTTATCAGCAGGCGCAACAAGAGAGGGAATGAGATCGTCCGATTACGCCTTCCTAACATGCTCGGCCGCGGTTATATCACACGCTCCTATATGTAATAAGAAGGGACGCTTGGAGGATGGGGCAGCGCGGGGGGCGGAGTGAAACGGAACGGCGTATCCGTCGCGTCGATTATTCGTTGGCAGCAGTCAATTAAACGGTCGCCTCGACGCGATCAAATTTAAGGGAGGGGGGAAGAGGAGGCGGAGGAGAAGGAGAAGGAGGAGCGGCTCGAGTGCTTTCGGTGCACGCTGCGCGCAATGAGAGAAGATAGAATGGTACGAGTTCAAGATTGCGAGATTGCCCGCCGTTCGAGTAATCGAGGGGTTACAACGATAATAAAGCCAATCAAAGAAAAAGTGTCGATCGAGTAATCGAGAGATAGAGCTTTCCCTTAGAGAGAGAAAGGAGAAATACTCGAGAAAGTGTTTCGGGGTGGATAAAGAGGGGGGAGGATGGCCACGGTTCGAGGGGGGACCGTCCAACGGCGATACTTGCCCGGCCTTTTAACGGCCGCTTACCTCTGCGCCTTCGTTTTCTGGATCGATGGAATGTTGGACTGTGCCGGTCAAAGGCCGATAAATTTGGGCGGCGCAAGGAAACGAGACGTTTACATCGCCGGATTCTTCCCTTTCGGCCATCACGTGCCCGAGAGCCACATCGGCCGTGGCGTCATGCCCTCGGTCAAGCTCGCCGTCGATCATATCAACGAGGATCGGATCGTCCTCAGGAACTATCGGCTGCACATGTGGTGGAACGACACGGAGGTAATTTTTTCGTATATACGTATCTCGAGTTTGAAATATTGGATATATTTGTACACTTTAATTCAGTATTCGTATTTTTATAATATATTGGTACAATTATGATTTAAGGTAGTTGATATATAAATGGATTCTTAAAGTTTCTTTTTTTTTAACTTTGAGATTGGTAATGTTGTAAGATAGAACGTTTGATTGTACAATATTTCCAAAATTGAAATTGTCAGGACACGAAAGCATGGAAACTTTGAGGGTGAGTTTCCTCCTTTCTCGATTTAACGATCTATCGATATATTCGGAATATTCGGATTGTAATTTTTACGTAACTTTAGAAGCAGATAGATTTTGTTATTTTGTATGAAATAATTAATTTACATCATCATGGTTCTTTAACTGTGAAAATTACCCTATTTTTGATTAAAATTTCTTACTTTCTGCGTGATTTTCTTTCAAAGAATGATTTTTCTTTGAAATATTTATAATTGAGAAAAATTTTGGTAAATTTCAAAGGTGTGATGTTTCGTCTCAATGATGTCAAACTGCATACATTTCATTGCAATACAAACTTTGTAAAATGAACTGGAGTACTTTAATACATTCCTTTATATTCAACTGTCAAGTTGTCATAACTCTATTTTGTTCTCTGTAAAACAATTTAAGCGGGAAGAAATTGTAGTTCTTTGAAAAGCAACATATATCGATGATAAATAAAATACATTTTACTTCAAGTAAAGGAGAACGATGATTATATGATAAATTAAACGAATTATTTTACGATCGTACTGTTGATGTAAAAAATTATCTTTTTTATATAATATAATAAGAAATTTGCTGTCAATGATTGCTGAAAAAAATAAAATTTCGAATGACAGATTTTTTTTTAGATGAATCAAGAGATAAAACATTTTGTGATTTATAATTAGTTTGTTTTACAATTATTTTTATTCAAGGAATTGTTTTATTAAAATAAAAATCTACGTATTTTTTTTTACCAACAAATTCTGAATATTTTATACAGAAATATTTTTAATGCTCGAAATATCATTAAAGTTGATATTAATGTGTTGAAGTCAATGTTATTATTGCACGTAACACGATCCATCATTATCAAATCATTATCAAATCATACATAGTCCATATATTTCAAATCAATTATCTATTTTGCCATTACAATTGATTTCAAAATCATCTTTGTAAATTATAATTACAATTATTATGTATCATTAAAATTTATATTATGAGAATACATACGTATCTCATTAAAGAAAAGAATATATAACATATGCAGTTTAATAAATATATTTTTATGTTACAGACATGTACAATCGAGTTTTGATAATTTGAATGAGAAAAATTTAAAACGATTGTGATTTTGTGATATTATCGTCAAAATTATATCAATTCTAATGAAATAAGTTCATTTTCAACCTGCCTACTTTTTCAAATATTACATTTTTTTATTGTCACGTATTTTGCAATACGAAATTCGTTAAAAATATTGTAAATTTGTATATGCAAAATATTATGGTATAAATATGAAATATATTAGAAAATTTGTAGAAATGTTAAATCAATTTCGTATGACGTAAATGCAAAAAAGAATAATTTAAGTTTTATGAATATTATGAAAAATAATCATAATCACAATCATTGTCAATTCAACAAGAAATAAATATTATTTTTTGAAATAACATTTCCTACCTGAATATTCCGTATCATTTTCACATTCTATACATTTTTCTACGCATTAATATTAAAGTTATTGAATGTATATCCAATTAAATATGTTGCTTTTTCATTGTTTTCTCGTCACTAAAAAAAGCATTTAAATTATACATTTTTTATTTACTTCACACCAGACTGATTTAATAACCCTTTAACATGTTTGATATTTGATATTTATATCATAACACTCACTTATTTTTTAATGAATTTCGTATGTTATTTTTGCTAACAATTCTTCCACGTGCAAAAAATAGCAAGCACGTCCAAAACATAAATACCTGGCAAATAATACAAAATTAAGATTTATATTTCGATCTCTGTAGAATATCTCTCGATTTATAGAGATCCTCGATTGCGATATAATTCAACGTGAAAGAGTAAATTATAAAAAAAAAAAGAACAATAGAATAGAATAATAAACGAAATAACTCGAATAAAGGAAAAATTCTCCTTTGAATGTAGATATTCGATAAAACGGGAATGTTTTATTTATTCGATATTTCGGAATCATTAGGTTACATCCAATGGAATATTTTCGTGCGAACAATTCTATCAAGCTGCCCGTACAATTCATGCCGTTCAAATTAACCCCTGATCTTACTCGTTTAATTTATTTCCTTTATGCATATTCATTAGATCCACCACTCGTTTAAATATTACCGAAAAACCTATTATGCATAGGGCGGGGATATCGCCGTAAAATCAATTTAATCGTGTATCGTGTTATATATGGCCTGCATAACCGGTTCGCATGGAAAAATATCGGATCGAGGACCGATTTAATTTCTTCGTTTTTCCGCGATATCGTCGTTGCTTTTCAGTCTTTTCGCATTGACAGTGAAATGTGTCAAGAGCGAATGGGGAGGGAGAGAAGGGAGGGGGAAGGGAGTGGGGAGGAGATAAAATTACAACAATCGTTTAAATCGTAGTTTTAAATACACTCTTGTCTGCTCGAAGAGATCGGAACAGAGAAAAAAGTTTTAAAAACCTTAAAGTGAAGAGATTTATAGAAGGAACGTTTTGTCGAGAACAATTTTGATTCGTTTATAATTATTCACACAGCTTTATGATTAGATTTCACGATATAATTATATATCGGATTACGGTTATTCAATTTATAATGAATATTTTGTTGAGGAGAAATTTTATATCCACTCATAATAAAAATAAAAATGCTTTTATTTAAATGCTAATAAAAAGTATTTTTCTTTCTTTTTTTTTTTTTTTTTTTTTTAAGGCTGTAAAGGCAAATTAATCGTTCGTATTATGAATTTTTCAATTTGTGCAATCAACATGACGCTATACGTTCATGTAATTTTAAATCGTTTTTTTGCCGATAGAAAAGATTAAAAAATGATACAATTTCGTGCTCGTGACAGATAACACTTCAATGATAAATAAAGATAGCAAATGAATAAAATAAAATATAAATATAAGCATGCAATAACGTAATTTTATCTTAAAATTTTGGCACAAATTGGCACGATTGATCGTATACACAAATTCTTCAAAAAAATAAAAACAAAATAGTGTTTTTTTAAAATATTTTCTTTAATCTAATATATTCGTTAATTTTAAAAATTATTGATATATATTATTTAAAAAATTCTTTTCCCTTTGAATAATTAGAGATATAATATTTCAAAAATTAATTTGAATTAATTTTGGGACTTAATTTTGAAAATATAGTTTTTGTATCGAATAATAAGCGCATGTAATAATTTCGTTTTATATAATTTAAATACGATTCATATTTATATAATACGAAATACACATCGATACATTTTTTATAATAAATTCATATAGAATTCTACAGGAAACGTGATACAATAATATTATGATGTAAAATCAAAAAATAAAATTTTTTAATTTAAAATCTCGCTTTTAAAAAAAAATCGAGTTCAAAAATTGAATCTCGACTGAATAATGATAAAATAACTGTGTATGGAGATTGTTCTAAGAGCAAAGATAAATCGAAAATATTGAATACAATTTCGATTATTGAAAAAGGGATACACGAAAAAATTTTAAATCTTTTAATATAATTTCCCTTATTGTCAATATTCTCACGAAACATTTGAAAATATGAGTTATTTGCGAAAACATAAAAAATATATGGTACGCTTCATCGATCGCTTCCCCTTTTGATATCCTCCAAATATCTGCATCTAATTTTATAATTATTCGATTCTGATCGATATAAGAATTTTTATATGAATTAAACGTCACACTTGTCTTTTTAAGTATATAGGTTAATAGGTTTCTAAAAATTCCACACCTCATAAAGTTTTTAACAATCTTCCATACCTGACTAAATCTAATTATTACAAAACGATACAATACCATAAATTGAATAATTCGAAATATTACTTTCTTACCGGAAATATTTTGTCGAGAAGAATAAAAAAAGTATTTTTCACGTTATCATTATTATATGTCTGGTTTCTGGCATAGGCAACTTCTCTTGTCTAACCTAACCTATACCAATTAATTGAAAAATTGCAACTTATATCTTAGATATTATATTTCAGTAAACTCCTATTTATCCTCTATTAGTTGACCTAAACAAGAATGTGGCTGTCTATAACGGACTTTCGTAAAATGAGATTTCAATTTAGGAATGTGCGGATTTGTGAAATTACGGAATACCCGAACCTTATAGGTCGGCAGAAGTCGGGCAAGATCGGGCGAGCTTTTGAAAGTATCTTATTCCATATAAACGTATCGAGATGCCGAAAGTACCCGACTGTACACGAACATATCGAGATTGCAAAAGTATATACATATAATTGCATAACAGGAATACAAAATAAAAAGAAAAATAAATAATGACTATTAGCTGAAAAACAAATTTCTTTTATATTTTCCAATAATTTTTTATAGATTACGTTTAAATTATAATATTTCTTGCTGTGAAAAATAATTCGTTTGTCAACTGACAAGTTTGTTTAATGACAAGAAAATTTTTTATTACTTCTTTTATTAGAGATAATTGTATGAGATGATATTTTTACCAATTTTCAATGTTTACATTTCGTAAATACATATGTATTTTTTAATTGTCTTTTAATATTTCTCTATCCGAACATTTTAATTTTTTTATTGAAAAGTAAAATTAATTTAATACAAAATTTTTCAAATATATCTAATGTCATATAATTTTTAAAATCTACAATTGTGATGTTTATTTTATCTGACATATTTTATCAGTTCTGATAGTTTATTATTCATTTTTCTTTAATCTCTCTTGTACATTGTATGTATACAATATAATAACAAATTATACAAATTACGAATAATTATAAAATTACATAAATAATACATTGTATATCATAAAAATATAAAACGTGCAATCGAATATTTTTGAGATCCTGAAAAGATACGTATATTCGGGAACTTGCTCCGATCTTGCCCGATATTTCCCGATCCGACCCGAGCCCGAAATATCTCTGGTTTCGTATAAATATTAAAATGATCGAAAAGAAATAATTGAAAAAAATAAAATACGTCGAAAAATATTCTTCTGAAAAAAAGAAAATTAACACAATTCTTTTTCAATTTATTTCAATAAATTTATTTCACGTTCTTTCGAATTTGTTTATTTTAATATAAATTCCGTGAAAAACTTCATGACCGAGTGCTAATGAATATTCACACGCAATTGTGTACAGTAGCGCATCGTTCAATGTGATACTTTCACGAACTAAAAATTGCGCTACTGCCTTCGTATAATACGGTTAAAGAAAATTTGAAAAATAAGTTTATAAAAACAAAATTGAAAATAATACAAGAAGATACATTTTGAAATTATTATTTTTTTTAAAACTTGACTGACAAAGAAACTGAATCTAAAAAAAAAAAAAACGATCGAACTTAATTTTAAACGATTTTAATTACATCATTTGCTTTTTTACTTTAAGTTATTCCGTAGTGAAAAAATTTCCTTGTTTTTAAAGTTTTATTTTCTTATTATAATTTAAGAAAAATCTCTTTGGTTTTTTACTTTCTTTAGTCATTGAATAAATGATCAATTTTTCTCGTGTAACACGAAATCCGAAACGTATTTCTGGCATCATGGAATTCCACAGGTTTTACAGTATTTCATAAATATGAACGAACAATTGTTGCACACTACAATCCGTCGAAGCTTTACACGAGATTATTGTTGTGTGCAAAATGTAACGCATGTATCAAACTAGGACACTAGTTTCAGATCGTATATTGTCGTTAAATATCACAAATATTTATAAGAAAGTGTTTTTTTTTTATATCAAATAAAAACACAAATCTTATCTTGCATATCGAAAATCAAAATTGAGCGTTGAATGAATCTTTTTAAAAAATTACAATTCCTGGAAGAAAATGACAATTTTTTATGTGAGTCTGAAAATTTAAATTACTTCAATAGAAAAGGAAAATTGTAAAAAAAATAATATTCTTAACAACATTATTCGAGATTGATCGAAATGGTGGAGGAGATAAATTTTTTAAAAGTTCATCGAAAGATATTTAAAAGATATTTAAACGCGGGAATCTAGAAAACAAATATCACGAAATACACGAAAAGCAGAAACGCGTTAAACGGGGAGAGATCTGATAAACGTGTCTCTGAAATTCCTCATTTCTGTAGACACGTTCTTTCAAAGCGTTCGACCCTTTTTGAGCGTAAAATAAGAAACTGTTTGTACATATTTCAGAAGAAATTCTCCGCCTCTGAATCGCGAATCTCTTGGAGTATAAACGTTAAAAAAAAAAAAAAAAAATTTTCGTTCCTATTTCGTTTAATTTTCATTTCCCGGATATCGAAATATATTCGTTATTCTTTATTTTAGGTCACACAGAAACGCGATTATGGAGCGTGATAAATAAATAAATAAATAAAAAAGATCCGTCGAATCTGAGCTTATTTCGATTCTTAAACGAGGAAAAGATCAAAGTAGATCGTTTTCTTTTTTGAAAACGTTGTTTCAATCGCGAAAAGTGTCAATAGACAATTACCAGCTTTCGTCTTTGAAAATAACCAACGCTTACCGCTAACGATGTTAATCGATATAAAAAGAGAGCACTTAATGCTCTTAGCCTTCGTTGAAAGTTTATCGTGTCGTTTAACGCTGTCGACACCGTTTCCCGGCGACATTAATTCATTAATTCCACGGCTCTCAAAATGTTTCCACCCGTAGACTTATGCTTGCAAGAAATTCGATGTTTTGCTATTCTTGGAAATTTCGAATCGTTCATTTGCTGGACAATTCAATAAAAGATTTTTGTGATTTTTAAGTGAAAATATATAACTTTGAATTTTACACTTCACGTTTCAAATAAATATACACAATTCGACAAAAGTAGTAAAAAATTTAAAAATATATTTAAGTAAAAAGTATTAGATCTAAAATTTGCCTTGATGCAAATTTTAGAAAATTTAAGGTAAGATAGTTTAAAATTTGTTTACAAAAGTTAAATATAAAACATTTGACATTTAATTCTGTGATGTCTCTTTATTTATTAAATTTATATTTAAAAATCCAATTTTTTTTCGTAAAAAAAAATCACTCGGCTATAAAATTGTTAAATAATTATTTACTTCAGTTGATCTTGATACATCTTGTTAATAATTTTATTACATTTGACATGAATATTTTGTTTAAATTTTAAGTCGAATAACATTTTATATTTCAGCATTTGTACAGTGTTCGTATTATAAACTTATTAATCGAAGCAATTATATTGGACGAACGAGATTATCCATTTTGTTTCTCCTTCATTAAATGCAAACTTAATTATCATATTTCACGATAGACACAAATCAATAAATGAAATCAACATCGAAAACATTTCTCTTCTTCTTAAATACTATGATACATAAATACAAATTTCTCAAAATAATTTCCACTGTGATCCTTGTATCCTCTTTGCAAGCATTGCGAAATGAAATACGAAATCTTGGAATTTATATTTCAAAGGTTAAATACACGTTAAGCATTAAATTGGTATGCCAATTTAACTGAATATTTTTCAAGGACGCGAACGATTTCTCAACTCTCGAATAGCCGATGAAAATCTTTCCCCTCGTCAGAGAGTTTGCTAATTCGTGAAAAAATCTTCATAAATCTGATTCGTACGTATGGCAGTTTACAAACAGTTGGGCGAAGCGCGGAATTGCGAGCAATCTCCCTTGAAAATTCCATTTACCTCGGATCGTTTTATCCGTTTTTCACCAATTTTTCCTCCACTCGCCGATGGGGGAGGGGAAGTCAGATAGTCGGTGTCATCATTTTGCCCGCAGTTTCATTTACTTCGATCTCGTTCCCTTTGTAACGGTTCCTCGACTTCCGGCAAACTGGTTGACAGCAAAGAAAACGCAATCACTCGCTAGAGATTTATGAAGAACGAAGCTCGACGACTTTAAAGTTTTATGGAATTATGACATGCTGCAAGATTTCTTTCCAATATTCAATTTCTCTTCTTCTTCTTCTTCTTATTTAATTGTTCTAAAACAATATCTATTGTGCGATTTCTCTTATGGTTTCATGAAAACGAAGAGCGAAATAAAAATGTATTGGTTTTATTATAAAGTAATTATAGTTGAGGAAAGATTAGAAAAAAGAAATTTTCTATACAATTTTTTTTATATATTTTGGTTATAATAATCTAAAGAATAAATAATAAAAATTGTTAAAAGAAAAGGATTTTAAAGTTAGGTACAAAACAATATAAAAGAATTAAATTTCATTTTTAACAATAATAAGATCTTGGAACAATTTTGGATAAATTAGATGGAAAATTCAGTATGAAAATATGAATCATAAATAGGAAACTGGGTAAAGATAGATTCAAATAGATGAAAAGAGAATTTTATCTTTGATATTAGCAATATTTTTAACGAATTTAAACGAAAAATTTTTTGAAAAAAATCATTAACAAAGATTCACTCATTATTTAAATCAAGGATAATAATAAGATATAAGGAAGACTTTTCAAGAAACTACTTGATTAAAAAATATTGATTTTAATTAACAAAAACAAGTAATTAATAATTAATGACGATAATCGATCGAAAATTATCTTTATTATTATTTCATAATAATTGTCGATAAGGAAAATTTATTTCGAATATCAAAAAGAATGCATTACACACTTCACTAAATAAATAAATAAATTTCATTTAAAATTTTGTTAACTTTACGATCTATTTTAATAAAAAATATATGTTCGTAAAAGCGTTTATATAAATAAATAATTAATAATAATAATAAATTGTTTTAAGCATTTTTACATCGATGCAATTTTTCGACTATAATTAATTTATTTGACATAGATTAAATCAGTCGATTTTACGATGATTAATTTTTTTGATTAAAAATTTATGATTGATTCTGATCGTATCATTAATTTTTTTTAATCGTAAGTTTTAATTAATCGATCAGATTAAAAATTTTAATCGATTATTAAATTACAGATTTAATTGTATGAATCATTTATAATGTGATATCTTTATATTTTTTATAATTACAACAAAATCTTTATTATTTAAACGCAAACTTGACACTTCTTGAACACTTCATCTATTATGAAATATCTTATGGATATTAATATTAAACGAATTTAACTTTGAAGCAAAATTTGACAGTGTGTTTCAACAGTTCATTATTGTTTAATATCTCTTCTTATCTGTTAATCAAACAATTTTCTCTAATATTATTATTTCACTCCATACTTCTTTAACATGCAATAAAATTATTACTGAATTTGTTTTTTTCCTTCTCTTACATTATTTTTATTTTTATTAAATTAATTCCATTCATTTATTTGTTTCACAATCCAATATCCAATATCCAATATCATTATCAATTATGCAACTCACCTCATCATTATTTATTCAATTTTACCTTCAGTCTGATATTTTACATGAAATTATTTGTTTAGTCTTTTTATTTTTATAATTCATTTCATTGATTTGTCTCAGATACATCAATTTCTTGACAATTTCTTTCCTTGATCAAGTTCTTTAATTAATTTTTGATTATTGAGGATTCTTATAATCTGTGATATATTTACATAAGTATATATTATATATTATAAGAATATCACTCAATTTTTCAATTCACATTATAATATCACATTAAGAATTGCTGATACAATAAATATAATCAGGGAGAGCAAGAGAAAAAGCATAGTCAAAATGCATATGAATACTTTAATTAATTTTTGATTATTGAGGATTCTTATAATTTGTGATATATTTACATAAGTATATATTATAAGAATATCACTCAATTTTTCTTTTCAATTATTCACATTATAATATCACATTCAGAATTGCTGGTACAATAAATAAAATAATCAGGGAGAGCAAAAGAAAATAATGCATATGAATACTTGTGTATTTCTCTTCCTTACTTTTATCGTATTAGATAACGCAATTGGAATAATCGAATAATTCAGTGAATCGAAGTTTCGATAATTAACACGGAAATCGCTCAAATATACGCATTTGCTCGATTAACTGGATCGACTTGTGCATCCAATATGTAACAGGAGTTCCGATAATCATAGTTAAACTTCATTATGCATATTAATACCGAGGACTTGCTTCACTTCTGCTTCCAGAAGGAATTTTCTCCCAGCCAATTATTGTAATTATTGTTAGTTTCAATGAACCATTCCATTCCTTCCTCTTGATTCTCCATGAACTTGATGCTTTAAGGATGCATTATTTGGTAAAAATTTGGTCCCCAAAGTACGTCTGAAGTCAAAAAAGTGTATTAAATTTATTTGATTTATTTGATCTCGTAAAGAGGGTGTTTACAATTCAATTATGGAAAAGCAAGGATAAAAACTCGTGCCCAACAATTCTCCATATAATAAATGTAATCAATATTTCAATATGAGATAAACGATTATTCGAATTTATAATTTTCATAATCTTGGTAAAATTTCCATGGTTTTTTAATACGTGAACTTCATCATGCTCCATCTATTTTATATATATATATATATATATATAAAACGAGGAATTATTCTCATTGGTTATTCCCTTTTTTAACCAAGAAGTTCCGTGAAAGTTTTCTAATAATCCAAGCTTCGCTTAAAAAACTTTGAGCAGCGTTTAAATTTTTTGCCTTCTGATCTCCCGTTAGCAGAATAAAAAAATAACCTTTTATTTTATCCCATTTTATCCTACTCTCCTCCTCCCTCTTCCACTTTTTGCGTCACGAATTCGCGTTATATGGGGATCCGTGTAACGTGCACGTGGATACTTATACGCAGAGGAAGAGATTAGTTATAAATAAATCGTACGCGAAATCAATGAGTTTATTCGAAATCATAGAATAATAAACACGTTCGAATAAACATTTGCCTATCTTGTTATTGTTCGAGCTGTATGTATTTATCACTGATGATTATTTGGTAATATAAATATACATATTATTATTAGAATAGGATGTAATATATTCCGTGGACAGGAGTAAATCGATATTTCATTGGGTTGGATCGTTGCACGTGATAAATTATTATTATTGCGGAAGGTGAATCAGCGATTTTGAAGGAAAGAAAAGAAAGAAATCGCATTTCCACGTGTCCGATTGGAGATAAGAAGCGGGAAAAATGGGGCAATATCTTTCTTTTCCATAAGAAGATGAAAATTTCGTTTTCGAAAAAAATGCCAGGCTTATTAAAATGTAGAGAAATATTTTCAAATCGTTAATTGGCCAGTTTCGAATGGATAATATTTTTTTGGAACGTTTTGGAACATTTGATTGGGGAGAGAAGATAAAATTACGTCGCGAGAAGGGAAAAGTTGGAAAATTTTTATTTACTGGTGGTTATTATAATTTTTCTCTCCCATATTTTTTTCCTCATATTTTCATAATCTGCGACCCGCATAGCTTGAAGCAGAAATAATTAAGAAATGTTGAAAGATCAACAAAAAAAATTGCCGCTCTTCAAATAAAAAGTTTCATTTTCCGTATGAAAGCTTCCAGCTTTTTTTCTTTTTAAGTCTCGTGTGTTTATTGGTTTTTAAATTACGTTGACGAATAATTAGATAAATTTAAGAAGAAACGCAGCTATTAATTTCTTTCAAATTCTTCAAGAATAAAATTCTTTAAGAAGATTGTACTTTTAAAATTTAAAAAATATCATATACATGTTCATACAATTATCTTCATTTCACTAATTTAACTCTTTAATGCGAATCAGCTGCATCTTATTGCAATCTTATTATTTAAATCATTGCAGATTAACTGATTGATGATGTGAGAGTTTTTTATCCAGATATTTGTAAGTTTAAAAATCTTTTTAATGCAATCAATAATTCTTTACATGTTACGTTGACTTTTGGATTTGTACATTTATAATTTGAGGTATAATTTATAGCATGTACAATTTGCTTTGCAATAAAACGATAAAATAATATTCAATATTGTGTTTATCCAATTTCAAATTTTAAATTGTTATACGATAAATATCGCAAAACATGATTTTTTTAAATTTGTGAAATCGGATATTTCATATGCAACAATTTAATTCAATTTAATTTAAAAATATAAAAATTTTTCAAATGTCTATAATTTATTCCATGATTTCCTTTCATTTTATTTTTTACCACAAATGACCCAGTATCGTCTTCCAATTGTTGCAACATTCATTTTAATAAAGAAATAATAATAATAATAATAAAGAAGAATAATAGAGAATAATAAATAATAATAAAAATAATAAAGAAAAATTTCTAAGATTACTGAAAATGTCAAAGAACGATGTATAAGTAATATAACTTCGCCAAAGATATTGGATCCTCTCTCTCAAAAGATCAAATATTTACAAGTTTAAAAATTAAAAACCGATGCTAATTACTAATCAAGGAGTTTAAATTTTGAAAGAAATTTCAGGAACTTTTCAAACGAAGGCGACACAGTTTTCCACAGTAGCTTGATCACATCTACAATAATATATGTAGAAAATTCAAAAGATTGAGTATAAGTAATCCTCTGAGAATTCAAATTCAAAATCTCTTTCCTGTTTAAATTTTCTCGATCAATATCAATTAAACCAATCAAGTTGATTTGTCGATTGAAAATGCAAACCATTTTCAAAGAGTCCCTCTTATTGAATTTATACTTTCGAAACAAGCAGACATTGATTTCCACCAATATCATCGGTTCATCTTTACATCATACGATGAAATATCAGTTTAATAAAAGAAGGAGTTACCTTTGGATGCTTTCACGTAACAGCACTTGTCTGCTGGCAATATCAAATTCGTGTTTATATTATATTATTACGTAGTGGAAGCCACTTCGATAAAAGGAAAGTTTCGAAAATCAACAAATATTGAAAGTTTAAAAGTGTGATGGTAACGTATCCAGCCAGGAATCCATATCATGTGTGTATAATGGTAAATATAGCGCCGCAATGTTTCTATGTTTCGATATACGTTTCAGAATATTGAATTTAATATTTTAAAGTGGCGAAACAGCGTTCGAGCAGTCATCGAGTAAAATTTCCGTTGTTAACGGCACCCACGTTAAAAAATGCATTTCTATTATCGAACACGGATAGCAATTGTTTCTGGAATGTTCCGGAATGCTTTTAAATATCAAACCGTTCCTATTGCAATGGGATAAATTAATAATACCTGTATCTGGAACGACAAATTTTCACCCGTCAATTTAAGCGCGATTTAAAAATACGCGGCAAATTTTGTGTTCGCATTTACCGACGCAGCGTCGGTAAAATTCAGAATTTAAATTTTAGAGGATTTTTAAAAATATCTCTCAAAGCACAGATTATTAATTGTTCCAGTTTTCGGGGAATTTGTGTAAAGATGAATAGAAAAATATAACGTAGAATGTATTCGTTAAAAGAAAATTTGAAATTTTCATATCGTTGTGCATTGTCAATGCCAAGCAGTATTACGTAATAAGATTGTTATTAAATTTCTATCGATATTTATCGAGATAACTCTAAATCTAAATTATTAATAATTTACATGGAAGTAATTTAAATTTTGCGTAATGATTAATAATGAAATGTACGAAAGAAATAAGGGAAAATGAGATATCGTATTTGAGAATAGAAATAAACGAGAAATCAATCAATATTGAATCGAAGATAAATGAATCGCGGTTCATTCACTTACGAATTATGTGAAATAATATTATTCCCAATATTCGTAAACGATCGATTCGAATCATTTAATCAAAAATCGATCGAAAAGAGTTCAATTTTCTTTGCACAATAATTTTTCGAAAATATTGAAATAAAAATTGATTTTAGAAAGAAAGTCATAATAATTGAAAATCTGTTTCGCAGATCCAATCTATGTTATATTTCGAATAAAATATAAGTGAGGGTAATATAGTATAATTTTTGTTTCCATCGCGTTTTTTGAAAATAAATAAATAATTCTATATCTCCTGTCTTTTTGTCGCAAGAAATTTCTGAAAAAGAAAATTGAATACGTTATATCTATCGAGTATAAAGATTAAAAAGATTGTACATCCGATGCACAATGAAGAAAAATATTAATTATTTTATTTGTAAATTCGTTAATTAGAAAATTTTATCATATTTTTTGAATAATAATTCTTATTAAAAATTATTAAATTTTATACAATAGATTTTAAATTTTGAATCTCTGATTGGATAAATGAATAGATTTAAGTCATATTTTAAGATTAAATAAAATAAAAATGGAATAGAATGTTCTCGTTATTATATATTAATAATATATAATAATTAATATAGAAAAATTCATGATTTCTTTTTATGGAATTGAAAGTCTACTATTTATTAAATTCTATTTACATTACTTTTTTAAAATTTTAATTTTTCTACTCTGTTTTAATAAATAAATAAATAAAAAAAATTAAAATAATATTGCATATCTCTACTAATGTAAATATGCTATTTAATTATCAATCAATTTAACTATGATTAATTTAGGCTTCTTCAAAATTTCATTGCAATTGCTACATTAAAAAAACACATTTTTTATAATAATTCGACTAATCCAGATTTCACTACATTTATTCAACAAAAAATTTATCATTAAAATGAAATTGAAGTTATTTCGTATATATCCGTTATACGCGAAAGATGTTCAATAATTCCACGATCGATAGTTCCATCGAAAGAAATATTTTATTGCGGATACGTTTCGTTCAAAAATTCATTTTTACTCGAATGTGAATCTACGATGAATAAAAAATATATTCTTACAACTTTTTCGTATACAAACAAGTGATCTAAAAATTATTTCGATCAATATTTTAACACTACTGTTATAACCAACATTCACATTAAAGAGTTTTAATTTTGCTGTAACTTTGAAATAGAAATATATCAGGAAAATTCAATTCAGATATATAAAAATAGACTTGCTTCTTTAAATCGAGTTCAGATCGATTATTATACAATATTTTTTTTTTGAAGTTATAGCTGTTCAAAGAAACTGAAAAAGAAAGAAATCATAATATATTAAAACTTTAATAATCTTTAAACATACATTTACAAATGATTCTTTAACGAAATAGAAATTTAATTATTTGTTACTCATTAAAAATATCTGTAAATAATAACCTATATATCGAAATAATTTTTAATTGCTATATCATTTATTTGCATAAATTTCGAATATTTCCTCTACTCTCTGCTTTTCACACCGATTCAACGACGATAAAAATCACGAAAAAAACTCACGAGTTTCGTATCTCCACCAAACCTGGATCCCAACAGCGGAAGCAGTCCTGGTGCAAATTTCCCCCCTCTCCCTCCCAAGTATCAAAACATAAAATTAACCTCGATCAAAATTAATTCGAACATCTCGAGGACGGGAATAACAATTGCTATTATCACGGGATCTCAGTTTATTCCGCTCGTCGTGTCAACAAATTTCCCCTCCTCCTGTGAATCAAACAATCCTTTCCTCAATGTCACCCGTCCACACAAACGCGGCAACCTCCGAGATCGAAGATAATCAATTTGCTGGTAGTAAATTGCGAAGCGTGCGCCACGAGATAACCATCAATTTCGCTCGACGGAGGAACAATTCATGCCTTTCGAAAGCATAACTGGCAGTGAGTACTGAGAACAGTGTACATAAGTTTGGTCGGCGAAGTTGGGAAGATGTATCGCGTGGGGGAAGAGGGGAGAGGGACTGACAAAGGGTGTCACGTCGTATCGGATACACACGGGAGGTGGAGGGGAGAGGGAGGGGATGGAAAGCGGCGTCGCGCCGGCGCCGAAGCGTGGCGTGTGCGCGATCCGAAAAATGTTGGATGCGGAGGGCCGAGGGGAAAGGGATGATCGATTCGCGCCAATGATCCATCCAGATTCGGCCGATTACGCGCAGGAAGTAAGTTGCATCGGGATGGAAATATATATATATATATATATCCTCGAACGGAATTCTTGAGAGATGTAATATACTTTTGTAAATAATATAGCTCGTTGTTACGTACGAGTTGGAAAGTAATTCAATTGAGAAATTTCGAATGTTTGAGTAATTATTATTAAAAAATGATGTTTATGGTATTACAGTTATATTATTCAACAATTATATTGTTGTTTCGTACAATAATTTATTGGAATAGCTCGTCGGAGAAATTTATTGATTTTTGCTCGCAAGGTAATATCATTCACGTTTGCACGAGATATCTTTTCTGTTTTTCCATGTTTATAATTGTCAATACGTTGTCAATACGTAGTGAAGACATTTTGTAATATGCAATATAAAGCGTATCATGATCGAGACTGTGTGAATCATCTCCAAGTATTATAGAAGAGTCTTCGATGGACGAAAATTCGAAATTTATGGTACAAAAATGAGGTCGAGAATAACGAAATTGCGCGGGTGGCTTCGTTTTCGATTTAAATGAATTAAGAAGAAGTTTGAAAATTTGAAAGTATAATGTAAAAATTACTTTTGTATACACGGCTCGGTCAAATAATGTGTGCAAACGAGTACAGCATGATTTCTTATGGAAAAAATAAATAAATAAATTCGAAGCTTCGTTTTCGAGAAAATTAAGTTTGAAAACTTTTGTAGTTAACTTTTAAATAGAAGTGAAATTGGCTAATTTTTTATTAGATACAAATGAAGTATGATTAAGAGATTTTATTCTATGATAGTAGAATGAAATTTTATTCAATGTTGTTTTTGAGAAAATCGAGATTGAATGTGTATAATCAGAAAGTTGTGCAATCCACGATTTTTAAAATTCGCATTTTCGAAAATTAATTTTTAAACGAGATAAAATTAATTCCACATTTTTTCCGTTTATTTTCACATATAAAATAACCGATATCGATAATTCATTCGTATTCAATTGGGAATTAACCAATTTCATTTGTGATCGGAAAATTTTCGAAAATAAAACTTTCGATGAAAAAATTTTATTCGATCTTTTTCTCTTACTTTTTCATTTAAAAAAAACTACTCTATGCCTGTTTCAATCCTGTATAATCTTTATCTTTCTCGAGACGTTTATCGTATCATGGTAACAAGTTTTCTATTACATCGTTGAAAAATTGTTATCCAACTTACAATAATCATTTTCGCGACGTACTTTAAACTTCTTCGTCGTATAGTCAGTTACAAAAGTTCTCATATACTATTTTATATGGAAATTCACTCAGAAAAAAATATATCATAGAAAAATATGAAAGACGATTTTGATGAAAAATTTGTGTGTATGTGTAAAGCATAATGGATTTTGTGTAAAACAATTTATTTTTCGAGTGAAAGTCTCAAATTGTTATTATTTAATTTTTTTCATATTTTACACGTAATATCACTTGAAAATATTTTTGATAACAAATGATAAAATTTAAATATTTTATAGTTTAAAATTTTGCTCTACAACTTACAATTATAAAGTTGTATTTAGAAAACAATACTGAAACTTAAGGATTAATTTCAGCCTTTTAAAGTGATATTCATTATAGTCTATATACTCATAATATTTTATTTAAATTATTGTTCGTTTTAATAATACAATTTATTAACTTCGTAAAATATACAAAAATTTTTGTAACCGACTGTAACTTCGAAAGTTTTTCTTCATTGTACTGAAAACATGTAAATCAACGGGAAAAGTTTCGACTGTTGTCACATTTTTCATTTTGTTCAAAAAACGAATCACAACTTGGATTTTCTCCAATTTGAGTATTAATAAAATTTCCAGTGGACGAATATTTCACGATTGATAAAAAACAAAGGACGATTAAAAATATGAATTTAACTTCAGAACAGAAATATTCCAAGTTTCGATATATCTTAATACACAAAAAGTTATAAATCCAACTTACTTTTCGACTGATTTTCATACAACGAATGGTTCGAACCCGATATTACAGCTGATAAATTATACGTCGTGTAGCGTTGTAAAGAAAGAAAGAAAAAAAGAAGAGAAAGCGTTTCACTCTGTTACTAGACTCATCAATAACCACCAAGTTTGCATCTTATTCTAAAGATAGCGGAAGTCAGGTCAGAGGATGTACTTACAAATTTGTAAGAAACGATAGAAGCGAAAATTGCATTTTAAAAGAATTCTTGCGAAAGTGCAAAGTATTATCATGATGCAGAAAGAGTAAAAAAGGAGAGAGAGCATTTTGTTCAGGGTCTATTATTGAACCAGTAACGCCACCTAGTTGATCTCTGTCTACAGGATATTAATATATTCATGAAATACAATTTTAGAGATCAAAATAAATATAAAAATTAATATAAAAAAAAATACCAATCTTATTTATTAAATATATATAAGCGAATGTTAATGCAAAATAATATTTGTATGAATACGATTAAAGAAATGAAATTTAAATATTGTATAAAATATCATACTATATTTTGAATATTTTTTGCATATCATATTTTTCTAGATTTTTACATTTTTTTATATTTAAATTTTGCATAAATGCATAAATATCTGCAATAACAAGCAATTGAATTGTACTAAATGAAACAAGATTTAGCAATTGGTTAATAACTCAATGAATAATCGACATTTTGATCTAGAATCCATTTTCCAAAAATGTTTATATTAACTGTGAATATATTAACTCTATACGTAGCCAGGTTAGACCATTTATTTATAAAAAAGAATAGTTGAAAGAGAATCGCATTAAAGCATAAATTCCTCTGATAATAAGTACCAGAGATAAAGATTAACATAAATAGCATTACGGTATAAAAAAGAAAAGAGAGAGAGAGAGAGAATTTCTGCAAAGAGATTCACCATTAATACCACATAACAAATCCGAGACTTACAATTAGAGACAGTGGCCAGAAATTGGATTAAAGAATGTATTCGTGCACATGGAGTTAAGAGAATTTTTCTGCTAGCAATCGTGGAAGAGAACAGAATATTTGACCCCCATCACTCGACATCCAACAACCGTCATTCACTACGCTATCTACTATATCTACTACTCGAACTTCGTTTTCTTCCCCACCAACTGACACTTCCTCCTCCTTTCTACGCTTTCATTTGTCCGTCTTATTATTGCAGTAGTGTCTTGTTAACTGAGATAAAATCGGGTCTATGACGTGTCAGCTATTGTAACAGGTAGATGACCCAGGAATATTATTTTCTCGGTTTTCACTCTTCTCTTGAGTTTAACGAAGGCAAGAGCGAGCGAAACGGAAAGGAAATCCTTTTCTTTTAACCTTGCGCCAAACAGCACGATTGATGTGTTCATTCGAGTGTGATCATATTTTATTTCTTTCAATAATTTCAGCAATAATTAATCGCAATAATTAATTATAATTAATTAGCAAATTAAAAATATAAGAATTTGTTTATTTTCAAACTTAATTTCCTTCTTAATTAAGATAAGGACTATTACGACAGAGGACGTGGCCGTTCACAGTTGTTTTGTCGAAGCTATTTCTTCCAAGAAATAGGTAACCGTAACACTATAATGATTAGCGAAGCGGAAAATGCGACAGTTAGCGAGGCACACGCTGTTGTACTTGGTTGGCGAGAAGCAGTAGTTAGAAGACCGCAGTAGTTGAAAGAGCTCGATAGAAACGAGAGGGAAAAGGAGAAGGAGCTGAAAGGGGAAGAAAGACAGGAAAAAAGAGAAAGGAGTATGATCGAGCGATCGAGCGAGAGAGAAAGAGGAAGAGAGAAGGAAGAGTGTAGAGGAAGCTCACCTTGACTCAGTGACTGTGCAGTATCGATCCACTGGGTAAACTCGCTAATATAATTGTCTCTCCACCGCAAAAAAACTAACAGCCGTCCGTGTTGTTGGCTGGGTAACGTTGTTTCTATTAATCCACGTACATTGAAATCCTTTAATAAAACAAAAAAAATCTTCCATCATTTATACGAGCCGAATAAATCGACTGATTTCCGGTTCGATTGATTTTAAAATTCTCCAATGAACGCGATTCGCGAGCTCGTTTCGCGCAAACTATCATCGCGTGCTCGGCCAAATTGAACGTTCACGCAATTTTGCTCGTCGTCAGGCGTGAATGATTTTTTCCACCGAATAGGTATTGAATTTTTTTTTTTTTTTTAAACACCGACGGAGAGAAGAGGGAGAGAAACTCTTTTTTAGCTTCGAAATAAGAACAAAAAGGGAATCCTGTTTAACGTGTTGTGCATATAGCCGAAAGGTTATGAAGCAACTAGATTAAAGTTAAAATTGGCCGAGAATGAAAACAAGTGTAAACAGCGAGCACAAACGATTCCGACGCGTCGTAGGAGAGAAGCACATCGAAGTGGCTATAGAGTAAGCGCACGTGCTAGGTCGATTCGTTCGAAAAGGCCGGAATAAATTACACAGTACGCGATTCCAACGAAGGAAAAACTGGCGTTCTGGCGTTCAAAGGTATATCTTTTACCGTTGTAAGTTTAAATAAATGGCGGAATCGTTTAATCCATCTGGCTAGCTTCAGAAACGGGGGAAGGCCTGGATATGCTTTACGCGCATGCAAATTCGTTGTCTGTTAAAGAGTCGAGAACAAATGGACTTCATACCTTACAAGTGCATACATAAATTCAAAACCTGTCTATGAATCGCGTGTTTTATTTAAAATGCGCCAAACGTGTGAATTTGTTTGTGCCGTTCGTTTATTTGCATTCGTGTTCAATTCGAAACCATTGAGGGAAAATAGGATAAAATTGGAACGCTTGATTTTGTATTGACGAAAAAAAAAAAAAAAAAGAAAGGGAAACCAAAAATAACATTTATTTTGCATAGCAGTTTTTATTTAGATTTTTGGCTATCAGAAAATTAAATTTAATTTTTGAAAGAAAAAACAGAAAGATTTTCTGGAATTATCGAAATATCGCTGTTGTTAAAAAAAAAAAGAATGATACTTGAAAAATCGTTTAAAATTGCAAAACGAAAATTATTATAATTATTAATTTACAGCTATAATATATAACTAAATAAAAATTTGATTATGGAAAATATTAAAGTTAAAAGAAATCTCGAGATAATTTTTTTTTATAAAAAAATAAATATAAGTAAATGATACATACATGATGAATAAATACAATCAAATCAAAACAATCAATATATCATCATTCTAAATATTTTAAGAAAAAATAAATACATATGTATAAAAAAAACACACTTCCATTTTTCTCTGTATATTAATACCCTGCTTTGCTCTATGACTCTACACTAAAGTGTTCCACTTTACTCCACACATGAGGTATTTTAGAAAAGTTTAATATTTACATTTCAGCTTGAGATAGAGGGTCGGTTAAATTGCCAAAATATAGTTTTGAGAAACTATAAAATGCAATATTTTAATAGTTCGTTAATATTCAAGTTAAAGGAATAATTTTTACATTGAAAAACTCTATTGAAATTTTTAATATTTTAAATTTTCCATCTCTGATACGCACAGGAAAATGTCTTCATGGAACTGTGATTAATTACAAAATATTTCGAGGACCATCTGGATCCACATCACACGATATCTTTTTATTCATATTTTTTGTTTAAGAGAAACATTAATATCCTACTTATAATATCTTATACTCCGTTAAAGAAGACACTCTGCTCTTGTATAATTGCAAAGTTGCAAAGATCTTTTGATTGCAAAGTTTGTAAAATACGATGGATTATACATGAAACGATTATTTTCAATGGAAATTTTTTTGAGAAGATGTAATCAATCCTCAAAGTTTCAGCATTTTTTTTTTTTTTTTGAATGAAAAATTTTGCCTGGGAATATTTTTTTACTTTTTAAAAATTAAAATCTGACTAGTTTATGTGTATTTAAAATTTTACTTTATCTCGAACTATTACAAAATTATATTTAAAAAAAAAAGGGAAAAATATTGAAACTTCAAGGATTAATTAATTTCAATTTTTGAAAATGATATTTCGATAAAAAAATTGCTTTATACAAAATAATTCTGCTTTACATTACTCGCGAAGTTTCATTGAAAAATAAAATTTTTGTTGATTTTTATAATATAATTAGTTAATTTCACGCAAAGCATCACGTTTAAAAATCAAATTTCACAATTTATAATTTACAATTTATAATTATGATATACTTGTATTTCTTATTATCGGAATTCTATAAATGAATCTATGAATTTCCAAATTTTACAACATATTCGATATCGATATCGATGATATTTGAAATTTTTATTTAAATTTGTTTTTCTTAAAATTATAATTTCTGAATCATCTTCGCAATATGCTCCTGTATTTTGTTATTCTCTGTGTATCTGCATCATACAATAGCATTGGAACATAAGGTTATAAGAGCGTGCATAGGAAACTTTATCAATCGATCAGATTTGTCACGTACTTTATGACACTTTCTCTTCAATGACTCAAAAGGATCTCGAAAAGGAAGGAAAGCTTCCTTCCAGTTAATCCGAGAACGTTTCTGCATATTGAGAATCGCGCCTATTTTCTGCTCTTCTTAAAACGTCGTATTCATTTTTTTTTTTTAATTTTTCAAGACATATTTGAAATATTTGAAGTTCTACGTGTCTTCAATAGAGAAAAGAGAGTTCAGTTTTCAATAGGGAAAAGAGAGATAGAAAAAGAGTTTCAATAGAGAATGCTGTGTACTTTATAAAGGTTTAGAATCAAGTCTAATTTATTTTTCCTAATATAGGCAGTACAAAGGGAATAATAAAACTTTCGATTTTATTAAATCTCAAATAATATATTATAATATATTGATATTCATATCACAAGATATTGTAAAAGGATAGTTAAAATTATTTTTTAAATAATTTATTTGGAAAAATTTTACTCTTTACATTTTCTTGAAGAATACTCAAATGATGTTTTACAATTTGTTTGGAAAAATTCATTAAGTGAAAATTAATTTTTATTTAAATGATAAGATAGTTATAATTGAATATTTTAAAGAAACTCTGTTGATTGCAATTATAACCATTATAAATGTTTAATTACCTTTCAATTATTATTGTATAATGCAATTCAATTACATTTAGAATAAAAATATTATTGTATTTTTTTCTTTCCCATCTGGAATATGATTCGATTGTAAGAATCTTTTAATCGAGCGATTTTTTAATATTTAATCTTTTCTCATTGGAAATACAAAATGAAATTATGCATAACATATCCTTTCTAGAATTAATGTAATCTTACGCATATATTTAATTATGTATCTCTTTATTTTATTTCGATATCATGAAGCGAATTATCACATAAACCGAACAATTATATCGAGCAATCTGTTTTTCTCTAATTTGAAAAAAATTATTAAGATAAATTAAAATTCTTCCATTAACATTAACATAATTTAAAATCTTTTTAAGGAAAATTTATTACTCGCTGGTTGGCCCAAAAAGAACGAGTGAAATATATCTCTTTTTTTCGTCGAATAATAGTGATAAAATTATGAAAATGTGATATATATGAAAAGAATATGAAAAAAGAAGAGGAAGTTGTTCATCGTAGATAAGAAAAAAAGAAAAAAAAAAGGTAGGAAGAATTGGACAAGAGAAAAACCACATATAATGAAATTCCATTTATGTGAACGAAATTTTATATGATACTTGATTATCCAAATATCTGAATATTATTATTATATGATTAAAAATATATAATATTTATGATTAGACAATTATTATCTTTGCAAATTTGTTCTCAGATTCAGGAAATAATTTTGTGAAATTTTAATATTAAACATGAATTATTAATTGGACGAAATATCATAGAGATGTAGGAATTAAAGAGACTCCTCTTATATAAACAGCTTATTTCTCGATAAATTCCTATAAATGAAGTTATTATACATAATTTCATCAATTAGTGAATCGTGATCTCTTACGCATCGAATTCGTTAAACGTAATTTTATTTTTTGATATAAATTTCATCGATAATCTACGATAATCTTATATTCGTATCTTCTCATCTAATTGGTTATAGATGGAGCAATTTTTGGTCTAAAAAATCTTTTGGAAAAGATGCAATCGATCCAATCTTAGGATATTCTTTTGAATTTAAAATTTTACATAGGAATTTTTTTTATAATAACTTAATTTCTAAAAATTTGATAATTTAAAATTTTATTGTATATCGTTACATTATTATCAAACAGAATTGTCATTTGAAAAACGAAAAACGCATTAAAATTGAATTTTGAATTTCATCTTGATGAAAATCAAGATGATATTTCGATAAAAGAAATTGTTTTATACACTTTTAAAGTTTTATTAAAAATAAAATAAAAATTTGTGTATTGATATTTTATTAAACAAATAAAGAGATATTGAAATGCTTTCATATTAGATATAGAAAATGTACACGTTACATGTTTTATAATTAATATATATTATTGATGAATATTAATTAATGCAATAGTATTATTAATAACAATTGACCATGGTTAAATCTAACTAGAAAACAATTTCAAAATTAATTAGCAATAATCAAAATAGAATTTCCATCATTGATCCATCAATAATCAATGACATAATTTAATCATTTACAGTGATTATTCAATCAATCAAAATCATTTAAAGAAAGATATTATTTTTTTTTTGTATTATTCTTATTTTTAAAATCTAAAATATAACAATTATGGTTTCTGATTTATTTTATTCAACAAATTTGCATAAATTTTATAATAATCAAAATGATTACATTATTTTTATTTATAATATTGATTCTACAATTTTTTTAACGAAAATTTAAATTTATATATTCGTGTCACTTACACGTATAAAATATAATCGAAATCGATCGATACAGAAATCTGCGACATTTTATCAAAAAAGATTAAAAAACTACAAATTTTAAAGAGTGATCGAATACTTTCTATCAGAGGAATTTTATAATTCGACGAATTTACTATAAAATTTTTATTGACGAAATAATGGTGGTAATATCTCGAATGGAGAATCGAGAAATGAATTTTCATTTAGTTATTCACGACACACAAAAAATCAAGACAATTTGATCGAAAGGGATTTTCTTGTTGCGAGAATTAGAAGAGGAAGGCGGAAGTTATTCTTTTCACCCCAAATACACACGTCCTCTCTTTTATGAAGAAACTTGAAGTTTCACCTCTTTGCTAAATTAAACCTCGTAGAATTAACAGCAGACACTATGAGAATAGTCTCGTGGTATAACCATCTCACGGTCTGAAATTGCACGTTCCTTGCTAATTAACAATAACCAGACTTTTGCTGGATTCTTTCGACGTAACGTATTTTAAGAGATAGAGGAAAAAGTGCTAACAAAGCTATCAGTTTTATATTTTTTCCCTAAAAGTTGATTCATGATTTTGATTGTTTTTTTTTTGTAATAAAATATACATAAAATTATCTGTAAAGATAAAATTTAATTGAATTTAATACATATCATGAAAATAAATATAATCACAAAAAGTGGGAATAATATAACTTAAGAAATATATGGTTAAATTATAGGAATAATAAAAATTAATTTATATTCTTATTCTTTTCTTGTTCATATCTGATATCATTTATATCACTCATCATATCTTTCTTGCTCCTTTTCATTTATTTGAATCTTAGAGGTTATATTTATCCTAGTATGTCTGTATTATAATTTGGATCTTGGAGATATATTTATCCTATCTTCTGTATAATTATGACAAAGATCAAGAATAAAATTATTGAATCGTTCATTTCATTTAATTCCTTTTGATACCATCTATTTTATCCACTTACTTTACATTTAATTATAAATGTACACACAATAAATGCTGTTGCTAGCGCATCTCATGAAGAAAATGAAAGCTCAAAAGAAAAAGGATCGGGAAAAATGATACAACAAACATAAAAGCCTAGCATTAATCAATATCGATTCAATTATTCTCAACAGAAATTACATTAATAAAGGACAATGTGCTTGGCTACTATTAATACATTTCGGAAACTTTTTTTTAATTTTATATATGAAAATATCGATAATTAAGTAATAAATAACTATATACTTTTTATGTTTCAATATTTTAATTCATTTGCAAGAAATATTTCTCCTTCGAGATAAAAACTTTTGTTTTTGAGGTTATGTCAATTCCTCAAACTGACTTTCTTTATTAACGAAAACAATGCACGATCTGATGTATTATACGTGTTTTCTATACAATATAATTCCTATACAATATAAATCTATATAAATTTAATAAACGCAACAATAATATATAATATGAAAAATTACGAGAGGATCACATTATCACATTACCATATTATCTTTCCTAACCTTTCCTCTACTTTATTTCTTAAGAATTTCTCTCGAAAGACTTTCGAGGTTTCGTTTTCGTTTCGTGATATCAATGACAGCTGGCATCGTGGTAAAGTAACGTGAAACTAAGAGATGGTTGGAAGATAAATATGACTTGAAAGAAAACAACAAAAGATCAAGAAAATTAATCAGGGAAGAGGAAGCTTCGAAATGGAGTAAAATTACAGTAGAAAAAATTTCTTCGATAAATTGCGAAATTTTCTCAATAATTAATAATTTAATAATTTGATGTAAATTAACGTAAACATTTTTCTTTTTAATTAGATAATATCAGCAAGATAAAAAGTATTATCGAAAGCCGAAAAGAAAAATTCTTTTATTTCATACACGTATTATTTTATTTAAATTTAGACTTGTTTAAATCATTATATTTAGATTTTATTAATTATTGTAATCATTTTAAATTTTACTATATTTCTATATTTTATGCAAAGACAACCTGAAGTGTTTGTAATCATTTCACGACATATTATACTATGAAAATGTTATGCAAACGTAGAAAGGAAATATTGAATTTTTAAATATTCTAAAATTCTTAAAACCAAACCGTTCTTGTATCCAAAAACGTGCAATTTAAAAATAATACTAAAAATAGAAGTATATAAAAAACGTACGAGAAGAACTTTTTTCTTTTTTTTAATATTACATAAATATAATATGCAGCTGAATTTTTTCAAAATTTGTTTTTTCATATTTGTTTCTTTATCGCCTTTTCGATGAACAAAAACTCTTCTTATCTCATTACATATAACCAATTTCATTTCATGTAACAAGCTAACTATAATCAACTTTACCTCACGTAGAGCAGATAATCCAACTTTATCACGAGTTTTATACATATTTCCACGATTTATATTTATTTCGCGAACAGTTTATGTAAGTCGAAAACATTAATACTTTTACGTAATATCGTTTTGTTCGAGTGGAAAACTTTTCCCACGGGTATAACGATACAAATAATTACCATGTCAATTTCGTTAATGTTACGATTATCATGTACGAAAAAAAAAAAAAAAAAAACACCGACGAATATATTCGTCAAAATCATTTCTCTCTCGTACAAAAATTCATAACGAATTCGAATGCAATTAATCGCGATATTCGATTCGATTATTTCATCCTCGAGTCCTCTCCACTATTTATTTACGCGAATTCATTTAACTCGTACGTAAAACAAGCCCTCTCGATGATAACGACTATTATTCGTTACCTTCGACCGTGGGAATCGTTTATTGTGATTTCGTTTCCGGATGGATGGATTTATCGCCGATAATTAATTAGACGTTTTTTCCCCCGATCGATAAAACAGATCGAGCTCGAATCTCGCCAAGGTTTGCACAATTTCGTATTTCGTATTTCGCCAATTTATTATTATTCCCACGCTTCTCGCCACACACGCTTGACGTGTTTCATGCCTTCTCTTTCTCGAAGTTTCCCAATAATTTTTTGTTAACCCCGTTTACGTTGAGGGACTCGTTTTCTCTACTTTGTTATCTCGCTTTAAATCTTCGCTCACTTGAGAGGTGGATCGATGTGCAAGCACGAGATGAGATCGGACGGATGGTAAAAAGGGAGGAACGAAACGAGAGAAGGGAATAAGAGTTTTTCTGTTTGAGAAATTTGAAAAGTTGCCAAATACGGAAGAATTTGCCTCGTATTCCGTCCGGACTCGAATATTGTTTGTAACGTAGTTTTATTACGTAATTATTTACAGAAAGTATTACTTTTCGATCTTAGTGATTTTTTTTATATATATATAATATCGTTGTCAATATCATTGTGTTGTGAAGATTTTATTGGACGGTCGTTGTTCGTTGTAAAAAGTTATTAATAAAATTACTTCTTGGAAAGAATTTAGGTTAGGTTAAGTCAACTTTGTTTGACTGCTGCAAATTATTGATGACCGGATTTATTTAATTTCTGGTTTCATGGTTTGCATTGGATTTGGTTTAGGTTAGGTTGGATTAATGTGGTGATTTTGATAGTTACTTTTTATTTAAAAAAAAAAACACGAGGAGAATGGTTCTTTTTTGTAAATATTTACAAGGAATAAAACGTGCGAGGTAAAATTTTTCTGTTTATATCCTTCTTTTAAATATCGAAAATTGATCGATCGAATATAATCGTTCGTATATTCTACGAATTTTTAAATTTTATTTTCTCGAAAAGTAATCTTGAAATGGAAAAATTTCATTCTATATATATTTTTAATCGTAAATAAATAAATTATTATCGATAATTCACTTATATTCAGCCAGAAATTAACCAAATTCTCTTTTATTTGATAAATTTTCAAACTTGATTAAACTCGAAAACGAAATTTCAAACGGAAAAATATTATTTTCTCTTTTCAATCTACTTTTACATGCAACATTTTTTCTGCCAGGATATATCATTTATTCGATTTCATTTTATGTATATATATATATATGCTAACTCATGCCAAATGCGAAAAAGTGGAAGGCTTTAAAGAAACAGTCAGTTTCAATAGCACGTTCTTACGCTATTAAAGAGCCATAATAGTATTATGATGTAAGTTAAAAACTGGCATGATACAAAACTCGCATCATGATTGTTAAAGAAAACAACTGCTTTAAATTGAAGCATTATGGAAATATCGTAATCTCGTAAGATAGATCATTTCAAGTGATAAATAGTCAACGCACATGAGATTTATACGTGTATGTGGCATAGTTTTGGGAAAAAATATTTGATTTTTACGTACTTTTTTTTATGTCTCGTAGTTCACATTGAAAATGTGCAGAGTTGAGATAATACTTTATGGAATATTTTAGAAAAAAGTTAATTGCTAAAAAAAAAAAAAAAAAGAAAAAATAAATAAATAACAATTTTTTGATTTTAAAGAATGTGTAAAAAATAACGACAAAAATTTTTCCGTCAAATACGGAATTGGATTAAAAATGTGATAATTTTTTAAATGTAGAAACGTTAAAATATAAAGTATGATGAGTGAAGTAAATATAAAGAGAAAAAAGAAAAATAATGATTTAAAATTTTAGCACTTATAAAGGAAAATACAGTGGAAAAAAAGTATTTGATCGGCAGAAATCTCAAAAAAAAAAAAAAATATTATTGTAAATTTACAAACAAGTAAATATTATTTTTTTTAAATATTTCTTATCAAATATTTTACGTTTCCATATCCATATGTACAATTGTTTCTACGTTATTATGTGTATTACTATTTGAAGATTTTTCTTTTTCACTGTTTCCTTTTAATAAAAAAATTTTTTTGCCTTTTCACTCTTTCATTTTACCATGCGTTTGATATTTATATCATTTCAAATCAAAGTTATTTTTAATGAATTTCATGTATCGTTGATGAAAAATTCGTTTTGTCAGGGATAGCTTATTGTTAAGTTTTATTTTATCTTTAATAAAACTAATTTACAAGATATCTTAGATTTTTCGATGCAAAATTTATCCATAAATTTTAAAGAGAAAATAAAATATGGTCTACAAATTCTTTAATAATAAATTATTAAATTTATTGTTAATTTAATTTCGTCTAATTTTTTCATATACAATATTCTAATTCGATTCATATCAATTCATGTTGAACGAAATTAAAATTATAACATCAGATCTAATTATATTTAATTATTAAACGAATACATATTAATATCAACAAATTATACAAATTAAATTATAATTTATATTTTTTTATAAATTTTTTAAAAAGCACTTCTAGACTTTTTGTAGTATTTTATCTTATTAAATTTTATTTATGAAATTTATTTTGCTTATTCGTAAAAAAAAAATTAAATACATTCTGTAACAATAACTGAATAATTTCAATTCTTTTCTCGCTCGATATTATTATAAACCAATATTATCTATTAACATTCAATTAATTAAATCAAATATATAGATGACCAAGACAATTTATTATATCTCGAAAGAACGATTATACAAGAGGCTTATTTAATAATCTCGAGAATACAATAAATCTTGAATTGTGAGGTTGATTTCTTGAACTTTCACAAATTTTTTATCCTCAAATAAAAAAAATTCAATTCAACTCAAAGCTTACCATCTGATAAAAATGTGTCCATTTGGAATAGATTTTTTTGTCTCTTTCGAGCTACGAACGTATTTGTCTCTTCGTCATTCGTCAATAGACTCTTGCAACAATTACACTGAAAATACAAAAGTATTCCGAAATTTCGAGCTTACTATTCAATAGTCATATCCGTTTGAGAGCAATCCAGAAAATTTTCGCTCTCGGATAGTTGAGTGATGCTCTCGTGTAATCACTCTCAATGCAGTGTCCACTCGTTATAAATACTTGAGAACAACTTGGGATAGCTTTACTCTCAAGCGAATACGTACAGTCTGTCGCAAAATTCGTTCGTGCTAATTCGGCTGGAATATCGTGTTAAAAAGTATAATGTAATGTTATATTTTTTCTATTGCTGGAATCAACCCTTGAGAAATTTCAAATTTCAATTTTTGTAAAAATAATAGATAGAAGAAAAGGAGTAAGATATTCGAGTTTTATATACTTATGGGGGAAAAATGTTAAAAAATGGATTTTCGAAAAATAAATTGCTCTGCATACAATCCATTATGAAAATATTTGAAATTAAAATCAGATTTTTTTTTAAATACGGATATTTCTTTGTGAGATGGCGTAGTTTTATGTTATCTTGTAGAAAAGAATCGAGCATTAATACATTTAATTGGCAATTGCAATTAAGTCTCTTTATATTCGCGCGAAGATTTCAATTTTTCAACAATTTTCAAGAAATATTTCGCCCCTTAAACCTCTCTATCCCTTTCTTCTCTCTCGAATCGAATCGAAATTGAATTCTCATCGCGGATAAACATGCAACGTGGCTTAGCACAACGTGGCTATTAATTGATTTAATCGAATATTGCACAATTTCGATTGCTGTTCAACTCGAAAAGTTATATACAGCGATTATTAAACAAAGGAGAGCGATCGATTGATGTTAGATTCATTTATCGAGGATAGAATTGTAAAAGTAATTAAAATTGATATTTTGTCGAAAAGAAAATCGTAGAAAATGTAAAGAGGTCGTAAAAAGGTAAAGAAAGATTTAAAAAATCGTTTAACAATTGTTTGCTATCAATTTTATTTTTATCTTCACGTGATCTTACTTTCGATTATTTTCAAAATTATAATGGTAAATGGTTTACGTTGCAATGGTTTTAAAAGAAAAATAATATTCATTAAAGGGAAGCAAGAAATATCCAATTGACATAGATCCTACAATCAATTTATTATTTTTACGTGCATCGAAATTATTTTATTGCTTATGAATATTCGATATACCAAAAGAATGAATTCGACACATTGAATGTAAACAGAGGGATTTATTCAGGGATATAAGAATAACTTGTTACTAATATTAACCAGATATTATTTCATAAACGCGAATAAAGTAAAAAATGTTCAATGTTCATTTAATATTAAATAAAGGAAACGAAATGGCAAATATGTATTTTGAAATCGTTATTGATATTAATAATAAGGTATTATTAATAATATCAATAATTCTCGACAATAGCAAATAACAACATTTTCACCGACATAATTCGTCGAGAATAAATTTTCATTTGCCTTTCGATTGCCATTTCCTTTTTTTTTTTTTTTCGTTTTTTAATTTGGCCAAAAAAAAAGTATCATCTGTATGATAAATTACATATAGATATACAATAAATATCTATGTTTAAAAAATTTTTCAGAAGTCTTTTTCCAGAAATCTGAAACGATGAAAAATGAGGCCAGGGAAAGAAAGATTCATTTATGACCACGTTAAGTGAAAAAGCATATGATGGACGCGACGGATAATTTTCTATTGACGATCTTAAGCCAACACACTTGTGTATGAATCCCTTTGTTTAATTGAAGAATCTCGCTGGCGATATCGAATTTTAATAAATAATAAAAATCGTTTTTATTAATCGTAACAATCGATCGCAGAACTTATTTTGGACATTTCTTGACGAATATTAAAGCCTTGGATTACTATTATCATTATTTTTTTTTTAAACAATTAATAGAAACTTATAATATAGCATATTTTTATAACATATACTCGCATAATATTTTACGTGTAAAAATTATTACTAGTTTTCTTGTATCTTAGTATCAACGAGCATTGATAAATCTCATTTATTTGTTTTACGAGATAGAACACATCTGTTTTCCTTTCGCTTCCACGAGGGAAAGCATATTTATACAATTTGTTATGAAGCGAGGTATATGCATATATTGTCATCTTTTGTCGCGAAAACTAATATATTGCGACGATTTTCAACAAAAAAATGGTATGTTTAGAGTAAAAAGAAATAGGTTGGAAGAGTTGCTTACGGAACATATCAATATATTTTACCTACGGCGGGTAAAGTCAACATATTTTCCTAGCAAACGTCCAAATATGATTTTTTTTTCTTTCTTTCTTTTTGTGGCGAAACGGTTCGATAGAATACATATTTCTCGTTGCAACGTCAAAACATACTACTATTCGTGAAAATGGAAGAAACGTTTTTTCTTTCTGTTGTATAGTACATATATATATATATTGGATAGTCGAAATAGACCATTTCTCATAAAATGAAGGGACACGATAAGTTAATATTTAGTCATAAACAATATATATAGGTTATGTCTATAGGTTATGTCCTTGATCTACCATGCATTCGAGTTTGCTTTAATTTTTAGAAAATTCGAGGACAAAAGATTTCGTATTCCACATATAGTGGAATTATCGATTTTATCAAGAATTTGTAAGATTATTTTATTTGTCGATTGAGATTTTTTTTATTGATTTTATTTCGATTGTAAGTGGGAAATATTTTGACAAAGTAATAAACGATTAGTTTTATAAGTAATATATAATTAATCGATAAAAATTAGGAAACGAATTAATCATTCGTGAATTTCTTTGTATTTTTTGTTTTTTTTTTCTGAGAATAAGTTGAAAATAACAGCAAGATAATATTATATTATATTCGAATATGTTTAGATAAAGATTAATTAAAGATAAAAAATAATAATTAATTTGTTTTTTTAAAATTTTTGTTGATATATATATATATATATGTATATAAGATAAATTGAAATAATACTTTGGAATACGATTATGCAGGAGCTATTAGACCAACAGCAAAAATTATGAGAAAATAATTATTTATTTGTCTGACATTGAATCATAACAGTTTCATTTTATCTCAAATAATATCCAGGTTATTAATAACAAATGGAAAACACACTTTTAATATTAAAAGGTTTAAATGTTTATTAAACCAAATTATAATAATAAATGAAATTAAAATGAATTAGTAAAAAGTAATCTCATTTATAAGAAAGCTAAATATAATTGAAAAAATAACGTGGATACATTATTTATTGAATTAACAATTAATTTGTCTTACAATCATGATAAATATAAAAATCATTTTTTGATTTTTATTTTTCATATGCTTAAACATGCAACGAGCATGTGATAACAAGCAAAAAAACGATGATATTCTTTATTAAATTTTCCTTATTGATTATAACCGATATTGAATATTATAATCACCTTCAACTATGCTTTTGAACTTTGATCATAAATTTTGACTAACGAGATGCTCGAAATTGCTAAGTAACGATCGGGATTGCTTTTAAAAAGGATCATATTAAAGAAAGGAAAAAAATATCAATTACTTGAAAAGAGAGATATTTATAGCATAATTTTAAATCAATAAGATAAAATTATTTTAAGATATCGAAATGTTATTTTATTCACTATATGCAATATCTATTGTTTATTTATGTGATTGGAATGAATGTATTTTTCATCATCAAAATTATATTATATTTATATAATTTTATATCATATTATATTCGTTCTCTGTTAGAGCTCCAACACTTTTGACTTCTAATTTATCCCATTATCCTTTTTATGTCAGAGAGACGAATATGTAAATTCTCTGTTTGAATAAGAATATAGAAGATATAAGATGAACATTTTTTTTTTTATTAACAATTATAAATATTTTGAATTAAATTATCCCAAAAGATATTTTGAAATATTAATTTGTAAATACGAGTTTCTCAAAATATTTTGAGTGTGATTGAATATGTTGGCAATAATGTAAGGGAATAGTATGAAGGAGTTTGAGATAAATGGAGAATTTATACGTTTTCAATTGAGTCATTTATTATACAGAATTAGGTATTAGATATTATTGAACTAGGTATTAGGTATTATTGAACGATTCATTAGAATATATTAGATATATTGTTCCAAGATTCAATGTAGATATTTACTATGCATATATTATTTGAACACACTTTAATTAACCTATATTTCACGTATTGTCTTTCCTTAATGTTACTTTAGCTTTTAACCGAAATTCTCTTGTTCTGTCAGACCAAATTTTGACAAAACCATTCCTCTTCTGTTACTAATAACATTAACTATATCTGTTACAAATAAAAGTTTTACTTAATACCTCTGTTTAAATTAGTGTTTTCTGTTCTGAAATAATAATATCAAGTATATCTGTTACAAATAAAAGTTCTACTTAAGTTTTTACTTAATACTTCTGTTTAAATTAGCATCTTGTTGTAAAATAATTTGAAATCAAGTATGCATTTTATATTGTGGATTACAATATAACATATAGATACATACAAGATTTCAGGAAGAATTATTTATTTGACACATGAAGATTTATAGTATAATATAAATATTTTTTTAATACATCTTGATATCATATATTGATATGTTAAGATCAAAATCATTTTATTCAATTATTACAAAATCAGAAATTGTTTAGAAATTCAAGGCAATGATTTTATTATTAATTTAGAAGTCCTCTTTTGATAATAGATATGCAAACAGTTTATAAATTTTTTCTTAAATGTATATATATATATATATTGCACAAAACTGAAACTTCATAAAAAAAAGTGTAATATAATTATTCATTTAAAATATATATAAATAAAACAGACACCCCATACAATATTAAATATATATCATAAAAACAATAAAATTCTTATACTTAATTTTAAATCAAGTATATTTAAAAATTCGTTACAGAAAGGAGTGAAACTTCAAACTTCTCTTTCTTCTCCTTCTTTCTTACCAATTCAAATACAACATTGACATTGACTCGATAAATAGTCATCTATTAGAAAAAAAACCTTTCATTTCATGAAAATGTAGTCATTAACGATTCCTCGGAGAGATAGCTCGTCCAAGTCGAGTTTATCCGGTCGAGTTTCCGGTCAAAAAGCTGTAATTCTTAAAGCTCCGTCGTCGTTAAGATTCGAGCAAATAACACTTGTGCAGAGGTAGATAGGAAAACGAAAAGGAGGAGGAGAGAGAGAGAGAAAGAGAGGAAAAATCCAATTCGTCCTGGGTAACAGTAACTAACTAGTGATGGATTGAAGACGACTGGCAATGTGTACTTCGAAACGTTTCGGACGTTTCTTCTTATTCGTTACTCGAGAACTCTTATGACGCTCGTACAATTTTGAGTGACTCAGCCGGCTTAAAGCGTCTCGAAAATCTTGAAAAGTTTCGAGAGCCCTCGAGAGGGAAGAAATTCTTTGACTAGCTGCGCAGCGAATGTCTACCTAGGCTTAGAATAGAAATTAGAAACGCTTCAACGCTTCATTGTACATACGTATATATTTATTGATTTATTAATGCTTTATTCTCGAGTTAACACTTTGGATGGGATCGATTTGGATTTAGAGATTGATTCTTTTTCCATGAATTTTTTTTTTTTTTTCTCTTTTACAGATCGTGTTAGAAATTTTAGATCAATGAATGAGATTGTTTTTTGAGGAGAAGAGATTTTTGTCTTTATTTTTACAAATTTTTGGATTCTTTTTTTTTCTTTGTAATGATGCAATTGTAGTCAGATTCGATAAAGGAATTTTATTTAAGATATTCTATTTTAATAGGTACAAAGAAATTCCATTTATTCGAAAGTTTTAATTTTATCGAAAGTTTATTATTATGCATTTATATAGAGCATAATGAATTATACATCATTTTTGTCTGGACTTTGGAAATTTCTTTGAATGAGGGAAATCGAATAAAGAGTGATTTTAAATGTAAAATGATAAAGCACTCTGTCCTGTGTAAAAACTAAATATTTTATAATTTAAAATTTTGCTCTAGGTGAAATTGATCACTCGAAGAGAGGAAAAATTATATAATATTCCACGAATATAATCTATTGTACGAAGTTTCAATAAAATCAAAAAACAGGATGAATTTTTTTCTGATGATAAAATTCTAACTTTACTTTCGATTGAATATAGGAAGATCCAATGATAAACGAAATGTATAATATACTTTTAATCGTTGAAATATAAATTACAAAAATACGAAATAATTATGAAATTATTGAAAATTATTTGATAAAAAATTTATCGTGTATGTTCTACGAATAAGTGAATTTAAAACAAAAGATAATCTTTTGAATAAATTGATAATTTTTAGTCGTAAATAACCGTGATCATTAAATCGATAAACCGATTAACAAATATTTCAAATCGATCCTCTTTTTTCAAAATTTAAAAAAAAGCCCTCGATCGTATTTTTTATCAAACGCGTTTTTGAAACATTAACCTCTTCAGGGATGCCATAAGCCGTCAAAAGCATTGTTGAAAATATTTTCAAAGCAGTGATTGTCAAATAAAATAAAATATCACCAAATGTTTCAAATTTTTATATCTTTATCATTAAAAGATTCCGTAATGAACAATTGTTCGACAAATTTTAATTCTTTTATTTCGCACTTAAAATAATTTTAATTAAAAAAAAAAATAAACTAAACGCACACGTATAGCGTGAAGTCTCTGAAGAGGTCGAAAATTGACTCGATTCAAATTCGTACGTACGACGAGAGGCTCGTCGAGGCGATATTAACCATTGTATGGAAGAAAATTGTTTGAAAACCAAGTAGGGAATCGCCCATCGCTAACCCGAAAAGGTCCCTCCTATTCGAGTCTATAATGATCGTTCATCCCTATTCCCGCGGCTGGCTCCGTTCATCGGGGGTGAGATGTTTGCGATGGAATTTGAAAGTTCAACCCCGTCGAGAGCTTCAGTCCTTCCGAAGCTCTCATCCACTTCACCCTTCGCTGTTATGTGCCGCTTTACCTCCACTCGTCCGTCTAGTCCTCCGGCCCTCTCTCCGCTATCCGGTGGCTGGATTTAAAGGCACACTCGAAAGAAATCCGCTCGCTCGTCTCCCTGTTATTCACTCTCTTCCTTCCCTTCGATTTCCCCTTTCCACGAAAGATCGCTACGCCCTGTCTCCTCTCTAACCCCGGGTTACATCACCTCGGTGATTCTGTTTCATCGAGATAACTCGAATTTCAACTATCTTTCGCGTTTCGAGGAAAGTTTGTGTTTATACGTCCGATCGTGTTATCGACCGACGGTAAGGACGCGAGCGCGGTAGGCGTTTCACCGATTTGGAAATGACTCGACGAGAAATTGGTGGCGACAGATCGTGCGGTGAACCGTCGATAAAAAAGGGAAAAAGCGTGAAGAGTGGAGGGGGAAGAACAAAAGCCACTGACACGACAACGTTTAACGTTATCGAAAAACGTTATCGTCGCGTGCAACCCGTCAATCCAGTCCAGCCTATATACTGGATCGATCTTATCAACGTGAATTCGTAAGAAGTGGGAAATATTCGAAAAATATTCCCTTTCCCCGGGAATCATTTTGCGAAAATACGAAACATAATACACAGGATATCTTCTCTACGTATTTACGGTATTAACCGTGGCTGGATTTATGACGTTCTAATTATTACGTAGATAATACAAATCCCAGGTTTCTCGTCGGAAACCAGGTTTCGAACCATGCTGCATAATAGTGGACATTTTAATTAACGAGGAAATTCAATTATGCCGGCCATAGTTGCAATACGGGTGAACGGTGGAATCGAATAATCTGATGAACCAAATAAAATGAATTAGAAAGATAAATATTTACGATTTTTTATATTGTAAATCGATATGAATACAACAAAAAATTATAATTCGAAAATTAAAGTAATAATACCTCGATCACGTTTCGTATTAATTTAACTTGTATCGACGACTAAAAAATATATCATTTTTATATTTATCGTAACTGCAGAAGATTCTTTCACTCTCATCTTTAACGAATTTACGAATGAAACGGAGAAGATAATAACCGGAAATTGCTAAAACACTTACTTACCTGTCTCTGTGACCATCACTCCGTGATAATATCATCGAGTTATCTTCTCAATTTCTGGGATTACTTCAATAAACTCCGTGTTATTTTATTGTTGATCAATTATTACCAAAAACAAGAACGTAAACCTTTTTTCTTTTTTTTTTCTTTTTACTTCATAATTATCACAATTCTAAGAAATTTTTTCCAATTTTTCTCCCGATTTACTGACTTTGAAAAAATTCAACTTGGAAACGACAAAAAAGTAACAATTCTCGAAATATCCCATCCGCCTCCACTGATTCTCGCTCTTCGTGTATTCCGTGTCAATTAACGAGAACCCTTACTTGTCAGTGTCGTTTTACGCGTCGATGCGCGTTTCTATTCGTCGGAACGACACCTCGTAGAAAAATGCAGTCGAAAGATATGCGAAACTCGTTTCGAGAGAATAGGGAACATTATCTCGCCAGCGATGTACGATCCCTTTATCGCGCCAACGTTACTCTCGAGCCACCGCTTCTTTGTCTTGATCGAGTCGCACTCGACTTTGCGCCGCTTTCTTTTTTCATTCTTCCACCCCTTCCTCTTTTTCTGCCTTGTGATTTTTCCCTTTGTCGTGGTTAATAAAAACATTCGAATTTTCCCATCTCGCAGAAACAAAATTCGTTTAATCCTGATTCTAATGAAAATTTGTGCGTATTTGTGAAATAATAATTCTTTTTTTTTATGTTTTGTAATAAAGTGATAGAGATTCACTTCACAAAAATCTGAATTTTATATATTTAAAATTCTGCTTTGTCTCTCATCATCGCAAGATTATATTCTGGAAAAAAAAATATTGAAAGATCTAACTCTCATCGGTGATATTCAGTTGAAACGAGATGAGATATCTTTTGGAAAATTAATTCTTCTGAAATATATGAAGAAAAATGAAAAATGATTGAGGCTTATTTATATGATAATTGAAATTTGCATTAGAGAAAAGCAAGAGCTATTTTTCTATTTATTGTAAAAAAATTTATTTGTTCAATATTGATAGAAATTTATACAAAAAGCAATATTTAAATCTTTATTACCTTTTTCTTTTCATATTCAATAAATTTAATTAAGTAATAAATTAATCAGTTTCAATGTTATCTTGTATTTTTCTAGTGTATATTGTATGTACTTCATATCGTTATATCACATTGTGACAAATAAAAAGTATACTATAAGAATATATAAGTAAATTATACAAAAAAGTTGATTTTATTGAAAATTTATGTGTAATATATAGAATATAATAAATTATGTATACAGCAATTTCTTTTTAAAAAGTTAAAATTAACTCTGAAAACTTGTAACACTTTTTCAATTTCAAAATAATTTTATTTGGAAATATTTTTCACACTGGAATAGAGCATTAAAAATATTCTATAATTTAAAGTTCTGCTCTATTTCGTATCACTTTACAGATTTATATTTAAAAAAAAAAATTAAAGAGTACTGAAGCTTTGAACTTTTTTGATTTCATCTCCTTAAAGCGATATTTCGCTAAAAAAAATTGGAGCATATGTAATCCACTATGCTTCGCATGTTCGTCAAAGTAAGAAGAATTTTTTAAAAATAAAAAGCTAAAAAGTTAAATATAAGTCATTAATATTTCTATGATTATTATTATTATTATTGTTGTTGACAGTTTTATTTGTTTTATTTCTCATCAATATTCGAATACTTTCGCAAATTGTCAATTCATTCTGGGTAAATAATTTGTAATAAAAAAAATAATAACGTATAAATAAATAAATAAATTTAAAATAATCGCAAATTAAGCAAAGTGAAATGTTAATTATCGTACAAATTATTGGGTAAAAAGATGAAAATTTAAACTTTAATGAACGTAAATAAGGAGAATAATGGGGGGAAAAAAGTAAGTGGAAAAGTAAAAAAACAATATCGTAATTTAAAATCGGCAAGTCTTTACGGAAAATAGTTTTAAAAGTCGCATAATTAGTTTAATCCTTCTAATTATCGACTTTTTTTTCGATTTTAAAGAGGTACTAAGCTCAAAAAATGAAAAGGTGTGGAGAATTGGGAATAAGCCAACACGTATAAAATCCGAAAAAGTGTAATAGGTACCTTTATATCCCATAATATTTTCAAGTTTCTTTGGTTCTTATCCAAAAATTAATCGATATTACGACCCAAACTCAACATTCGAAACAATTACTATAAAGTTTTGAAAAGTAAGAAAGATTATTTTCATTTTCTTTGTAAAAACATTTCTTATGGCACTCTTTAAAAAAATAAAGATATTAAAAAATGATTTCAATTAATTATATTCTTATTTATCTCAGTAAATAGATTTTTTTAATCGTGTAATTTTATTTTTATAATAATTTTAAAAAGATGTCATTTAATTTTCATCAATATATATATATATACTTTTTTAATTTTATTAAAAGATATTTTATTTATTGTAATACAACGGAGATCACGTGTTGAATCCCTGCGATTTACATTATTATTTAAAATGTACCATCTGGTGTATTTTACCCACTTTTCTCTTGACATAATCAGGAAACTTTCCTGGACACGAAATTAAGGTCTATAGAGAGGGATGAAATTATATAAGCATAAAGTTTCGATTTAATATAATTGCAAATTCTAATCAACAAATGACAGAACGTAATTATCTCTACGGAATATGAAAATAGAGACACGATAAATCACTTATTTTAGATTCTAAAACGTGATTTTACATCGTTACGAGTCGTAAAACATTGATGAATAAATTATCAGGTGTAAGCCATGCTGAAATTAGCAGATCCTTTTCTCCATGTTGCCAGCTTATTAAAACTCTATTTAACGTAACTTCATAGAGTCAATAGCTGCACCTGCATTTCGTACTACAAATAAATAGTGGAACGAATTTCGGCCCTTTTATCCACCTTTGGCAAATTACGAGGTCTTTTCCTTCAAAAGAAAATAGCAGCTCTCCCTCTCTCTTTCAAATGTCGATCCTGCCAAGTTTAAATGACACTTGCTAAAAATTTTCAGGGAAAAAATAATTCTCGACGATAAGTTATTCTACATTTCGATTGATCCACCTTTAAATGAGATTCTTGGTCGAAGTTCAGGTCCTATATTTTCTCTTAACGTGTTTCATATTTCTTCATTGTTCGAAATTGCATTACGTAATGTTTTTTTGTTTATTACTTTCACTTTTTTTGAATTGAATATTTTTCAATCGATTTTTGTACACGAATAAATTGACAATAGACAAAAATATTTGGATACATAAATTTTTTAATCTTATTTCTCCAAGTGAATAAAACTATAAATAGTTAGTATAGTTTGAATAATTTGGATAATTAATTAAAGTTAAAGCTATTACTGCACTTTTACGTTTATTACAGTGCTTTTGAATTATTTTTTCGTATCGTAAATTGTACTTAAATCGAAGAAAATTAATTTTTGAAATAAATTTTAATTTATTTATTCCAATCAAAAGTCTTATTTTCGAAAAGAATTTTCATTCCAGGATATTCAGTAAGAATAGTAATTAAATCGTTTAAACAATAAATTTTTTAAGTCTGCAATAATTAATTCATAAATTTCTTGTTTTTCAATTTTTTTTAACATTTAACATTTAAACATTTCATTTGCAAACAAATTTTTTAAAAGAAAAAATATTAAATTATTTATTTTGAAAACATTGAATAAACAGAAACATAATGTTTATTTTAACAAAAAAATTTGAAAGTGATGATACTGAAATACGATACAAATATTTTAAATCCTAATGTTTTAATGATTTTTATTGTAAAACTTTTAATAATAATTAATCAAGTTCTGAAAGACAATTTAAATATTCTCTATAATTAAATTATTATTTATTATTTCATATTTTTTAATACTTTATTATGATTCAATGTATCATGTGTATTAACACGTTCATTATCACGTGTCACATGATACCGTACCATTTTTCATAAAGAACATTGATTTATTAATTTTGATGCAATTTTGTTGCACTCGTTAACGATGATTATGCACATTAAAAAGAGCGATTGAACATTATATTTTATTCGTATTATGCAAAATTAATACGATCAAAATATCTCTCTTTAAATGTTAAAGTATTTGAAGCTCTATGCCTTCTTTAACTTTGAAATAAAATAAGGAAGACTTACATGAGCTTTTTAAGAATCTTTGTAAAATTAGATGGAGCAAAAATTATAATGCTTTCATAGATATAATAATTAATATATAACTTTAAATATTTTCAACTTATTTTTCTCATTTTCCTTCGTTCTAGATCACCCATATAATCGAAACTTTCAACGTTATTTCAATTTTGATTTTTTCAATTTTATATTATCTAGAAACATATCCATGGATATTAACACGAAAAAATAATATTTAAAGAAATAATATCCTGCTTTCTAATTTACATTGAGAAACGGTATTCTTTGACAGAAAGTGTAAAATTTATAAATTTTTATAGATTTTTCAAGTATATCACTTTTTCGTCAATCGATTTCGATAAAAATTTTAACATGTTCATAACTGACAGATACATCTATATATCTAAATATCGTTTAACTTTTCACTCAGATAAAAATAAGCGAGCTTTGCTACTTCCTACAGGATTCTGACCAACTTTTCCAAAAATTCTTTTTTAGAAATTAATTCTTCCAACTTTCTCAAATTATTCGTACCAATTTGAAAGAAAAAGAATATTTACAAAGTTTCCCCATCTCGTTATCATAACTTAATCTAATCTGAAATATATTCCGAAAAGAAAATTGTCCGAAAAATAGGCAACGGAATTTTCGTGAAAATCGAACAAACTTGTTTTTCGCTCGAGAAGCGTCAACAATAGAAAGGGACGTAACTAGTTCAAAATCATAAAACGTTACATTTCCGGGATCGATACGAGCGCCAAACTGGACCAAGAGAATCGAAGATGTCTCTATAATAGACGACTGTTCAAAACTTTCCAACTGGCAACCCTGGCCGCCACACTCGAAACTTATATTCCAACACGTAGTATCGCCTCCTCTGGCTGCCCCTGTTTTTCCTTTAGATCGATAGAAGGACAGTTTCGAAGCTAATTTTTACCCTTGCGCCGCGAGAGAGTCGTCCTAAGAATAGATATTTAAACATTGTTAAGAAACTTTTCGATGTTACGATTTGTCTTTACTTTCCCTCTCCCCTGTCTCGATTAAAAGTTGTTTGCACGGCTGACATCTGGGCAAGGATGAACAACATACGTTTCTTGGACGGGATCCAGAAATGATGAGCAGAAGAAATATAAAATTTCGATAATAAGCCCTGTCGTTCAAGTTTGATTATATAGAACGTGCGAAATTACGATATTTAACCAATTTATTGAGATATATATATATTTTTTTTAATTTATTTATTTTATGAAATATATAAATTTGTAGTGTTGACAGAAATCGAAGCTTGATATTAAATTATATTAATTTATAAAATTGTGTTATATGGAATACAAGTGGAATTTAAAGAACATCGAAAGATGAATATTATGAAGAATTTTAAATGTGAATACCTTGATTGTATTTCGTTTTGTTCGCAACGAAAGATGTTTCGTTCATAAAAATTGAATTGAACGAGGAGAGGATATTTTGATGCTATTAATTTGAATGGAGATATATACGAATAAAGATGATATGAAATTTAATTTTGTTTTTTAAATGGAGTCATATATTTTTTTAGTACGTTAATCGATGCAATTCGATATTCAAACTTTTATTTATTTACCGAGATTGAGAACCAACAATTATCGAAAATCCTTTTTCAAATCCAATATTCGTCATTTCGACAAGGAAATTATATAATATTTGTCATCAAAAATATACCGATTAATTTCTATTCAAATTATTTTATTTTATTTATTTATCGAGATTCAGAACCAACAATTATCGAAAGATATTCGTCACTTCGACAAGAAAATTATATAATATTTGTCATCAAAAATATATTGATTTGTTTTCTCGATACAAGTGAATTTCTATTCAAATTTTTATTTATTTATTTATTTATTTATAAACCTACAATAAAGTTGATAAAATCCAATATTCATCGCATTCCTTCGACAAGAAAATTATACAATATTTATCATCAAAAATATACTACTAATTTCTATTCAAATTATTTTATTTTATTTATCTATCGAGGTTGAGAACCAACAATTATCAAAGGTTGATACATCCAATCCGATATTTGTCCGTTTTCTATTCTATGACAAATATAGAGATTTCATCGTGTTAATAATAATTTCGTTCAACCTTATGAGAGAGAGAGTGAGTGAGTGAGTGAGTGAGTGAGTGAGTGAGTGAGTGAGTGAGAGAGAGAGAGAGAGAGAGAGAGAGAGAGAGAGATCGGTCTGATTTTAGACGAAAAACCCGTATCGATAGGTTTGGCATTTACGTACCAAGGGAAATAAAACACCGACAAAGGATAAAGTGCATTCAATGAATACGAAAGTAACGATGGAGCTAGTGGATCTTCCTTTGTCCTCGAATAATTCACCCTCAAAGGGGCGAACTAATGGCGAGCTTTGTCGATGCAAGGGAAGCATTTAACGGATGCCGACGTTACTCGACGACACATCTGCAACCGGTGTTTCTACCTCTGCGTATCTTTGTTTCTCCAATTAGAGGAACGAAGGATGTAAAGAGAGAAAGAGAGAGAGGGAGGATGTGATCTTTGATTATTCTCGTCGGTTACGTTGGATGAAAATTGCAACCAACAAACCTATTAGAAAATAATGAAGCGCGAATCGTCGTTGAAATTCAGAAAGGTGGAAATAAGAGCGTGTATATATATATATATATGTGTGTGTATATATACGTGTGAGTAGATGAGTCGGCTGCGTTCTGTTTACATTTTTTATACCGTTCGTAGGTCGAAAGAAAGGAAATTATCTTCACCGAAATTTCTATCGACGTGTATATACGTATACATCCTTTCTTAGTCTTTCTTTTTATTCGACGATTTATTTGCATAGAATTTTCTCGTAATTGTTATTAAAATTTTCTTCCAACGTTTTTCAATCATCGAAATATTTTCAAAAAAAATTTTCAAAGAAAAAAACGCTGGTACGGTTTAATATTTATCCTCGAAATATAATTTGTAATTTAAATTGTTTAAATTTTGAATAAAAATTTAGATAAATTAATATGTACAGGACGGTTTTATGGTGACGAAAGATGAAAGCGAAAAAGAACAATGCAATAGAGAACAAAAATTATTCTTTATTTATAATTAATATTTTTCTATCATTTTTGAAAAATTGCAATTATATACGCATATAATCGCATTTAATCCATATTTTATTATAAAATGATTCATAAAATAATCCATCACAGAAAATGAATATTGCATTGTATTATATAATTCCAAAGAAAAATGTCAAACTCTGAAATTCGAAGCTTCTAATAGATCATAATTAATTAATATTCTTAATTATCTTTTCTATGCATACATATTTTATTACTCTTCATTATGGAAAATCAATATATCAACATATCACAGTATCTTGAATTTATAAAGGATTATTATGTCGATTTACAACATGTTTCTCAAACTTTTTAAACTTTGCAAGCATCGTTTAACATTTCTCCTGGAAGAAACACGAAAGTGCAGCTTAATTCAGTTATTAACAACTAAAATATATTTGTAAATATATTTCATACTATCTTTTCCTGTGTAAAAAGGCAAATTATTAATCTATTCCATAAAACTTAAAAATGTTTTTAAGATACGTTTTTCAAAACTTTTTAGAAAAGTTATTTATAATTATCGTTCATTAAATTCCTTCTAATTAAACCCAATTACAATTTTCAAATACTACGATAGAACTTCATTTGATATGAACGAAATTTCACCCGATTACGCGAACTTTAGAACCGACTACTATCTGAACTACCGAACACCACTTACATCCACTTATATAAGCAATCTTTATAATATAATCCGATAATAGACTGCAGATATTTAAAATAATAAAATTAGAGAGAAATGAAATTTAAATAGAGATCCCCAAATATCACAATTCGTACTAAATTTTAAGTATTTTATATTTTTTTTTTCGCGTATCATGCACGTACCGTATCATACAAATTTTGGTACATTTAAATTTTGCATAAAAGCATTACGAAATAAGTAATAAGTAAAAGATCAACTCGTTTAACATTAAAGGATTTCAATGTTTCAACGTTATTATTACATTTGCAAACTCTCGTTTCTGAATTTATAATATTTGATGCATTATTATTATTATCATTTTAGACAAAATGTTTCACGAAATCCTTTTCAAAACCTTTCCCTCCGTTATATAAATCTTAATCGAAAGCCGGTGGAACAATTAGAATTAAATTTTATATAAACAGATGTCTGATCAACGCGCTTACGCCTCCGCGACATGGTGTTCGTGCAAACGCAACAAGATTTGTTTCCTCCAGTTTATCTCCTCCGCAAATAAAATAATAAAACCTACAAACGGCAAGATTCCCGATCGATAAAAACGGAAATATATCAATTTCCAAATTTCATTTCACTCGTCGCAATTTCCAATTCCATTTCCACGATGATTCGCCGTGTAAAAATGGTAAGCGGTAACCGGCCCCGGTTCAAATTCCTTTTCCTCTAGAACTTCCTTCTAATTTCCAATTCGTGCATCTCCATTCATGGAGAATAAAACCACGTAGGTCGTATGTATATATCGACGCATTCTACGGGAGAGAGAGAGAGAGAGAGAGAGTGAAGAGGGGGGAGTGGTCGAGCGGGAATTCCCTCCGATATTCGACATTTTTCGCGCTACTTCTCTCGATAAAGAATGGAATCCCCCCTCCCTTGCGCGTTTTGATCCGTTCGGCAAACAACGAACTCGCGCCGGGTAGACGTGTCCGACCAATCCCACTGGACCGGGCTGGTTGCACTGAGAAAGGCGCACCGCGGACGACTTTTGCAAGAAAATTCGATAAAGCTGAACGCGGCATCCGCGCTCATAGCTGCATGCATACTTTGCATGCGTCAAAAGGCGACCGGTTATGCTGCGATACATCGGTAAAATATCGCTCGTCCGCTCGAGATAATTCTTTAAATCGATCGATTATCGAATAACTTGAGATACGTATTTTTATTATTATTTTCATTTCATATCGATTCACAAGGCTTGTTATTGTGCGAGGATGAGATGATTATGTGCAATCAGTGGATGGAGCGATAATAGAAAGGAATTTAAATTTTTCGTTTACGATATAATTAGTACATTATAGAATTCAATTTATTAATTTTTTTCTTTCGAATTTCGTATTCTATAACTTTTATATTGAAGTTCAAAATCGTATAAAAATTTATATAAGAAGAATTATTATTTTAATAGCACAATTTACGAATTTTCGCAGGAAAATTTGTGTGAAGATTTCCGTGAAAATCATGGGAAAGAATATTATCGAAGAATTAAATTTATATTATATCCATTGGACTCGACTCGACTATTTTCGCGCGTAATTTTATCAATTTATATTTTCAGTAGAAAATTTACAATAATTTAAATTGCGAATTAAGTTTTAAGAAATACTCGTATTTTTCGCTCTATAAGTGCTCTTTGCTCTCTTTCTTCTGCTAACTACCAAAAGTAATTAAAGAATTGGGAAGCATTGGGAGTTTAAGAAAACGAAAAAATTAAAAACTTCGAACCCCTCTTAAAAATCTCATCTTAAAAATTCATAAAGCAACTTTTGCATACGTTAATTCCTTTTCTCTCTCTCTCTCCCAGGATTATCGGAAAGAAAGTTAACATCGTTCCAATTTCTTCTTTTCGCTTGTGTGATAACACGAACAAAAAAAAAGAAAAAGAGAAAAAGAACGAAAGAAAGAAAGGAAGGAAGGAAGCCGCATGGTTTTCCGCTACAAAGCTCTCCGCGATATCGTTGAAAGAAAAGGTCACGATTTTCTTGTTAGAATTTCGTTTGTCCATTCTCTTTGGTGGCCAAAGCTCCGCAAACGCATTACATTCCATACGAGGGGAAAAAGAGGAAGAGAAGTCGATAACATTTCTCTGATTTAATTATCCCGTTGTCAATGGTGTCGCCGTCTCCAAAAGAATTCGTCTCATAGTGTCGAGAAAAAAAAAAAAAGAAAAAAAAATATCGCGTTGAAATTCATAAATCGTTCGAAGCGGTGTTGCGAGATGAAAAATCGCTGTGGAATGCTATTGGCTTTCAAACGCGTATATTATTAAATATTTCGTCGAACCTCGTTGAATCTCGTTCCACGGTCGAAAGTTAACAGAGTGAAGTCGGTGTGTGTACAGTCGAGTGTATACAGTCGAGAAAGATAGAGAGCGTCGTATAACGGAATAAGTCGGATGGAAAATGTATTTAGATAAATAATAACTCTGTTCGTATATGTACTCTCTCGATTTCAATGTTGGATTAGGTTATGATATGTAACCAGTATATTTTATCGATTGAACTTGTGCGATCCTTTTGTACGATTTTCAACGTTTGTTTAAAAAACTAATGCATCCAAATATTTATTCAATTTTATTTGAGAATTTTTAAAGTCTTTTTAACAATTGCATTAATTGAATTATTTTGAATTTAAATAAAAGATGTGTTCACTTGAAGATAAATATGATATTCTAAAGTGAATGTTCTTATTGAAATCAAATTATATGATTGTAATATTTGTTAAAACAGTTAATCTCTGATAACATTATTTATGATAAATATAAATAATAATTGTTTGAGAAATCTTTCAAAGATGAGCCGCGAGTGTTGCGATGAGAAAATAAATATTATTTAATATTTTTACTGTTTCAATGCTTGTTTAAAAAACTAATGTGTCCAAATATTTATTCAATTTTATTTGAGAATTTTTTAAAGTCTTTTTAACAATTGTATTAATGTTATTTAATTGAATTTTTATTTTGATTTTTGATAAAATATATGTTCACTTGAAGATAAATATGATATTCTAAAGTGAATGTTCTATTGAAATCAAACTATTATAATATTGTAATAAAACAGTATAGCAAAGATTTCATGAAAATTTATATTGTCTTTTTAACAATTGTATTAATGTTATTTAATTGAATTTTTATTTTGATTTTTGATAAAATATATGTTCATTTGAAGATAAATATGATATTGTAATGTGAATGTTCTTATTGAAATCAAACTATTGTAATATTGTAATTGTAATAAAACAGTATAGCAAAGATTTCATGAAAATTTATATTGTCTTTTTAACAATTATATTAATGTTATTTAATTGAATTATTTTGATTTTTGATAAAATATATATTTACTTGAAGATAAATATGATATTCTAAAGTGAATGTTTTTATTGAAATCAAACTATTATAATATTGTAATAAAACAGTATAGCAAAGATTTCATGAAAATTTATATTGTCTTTTTAACAATTATATTAATGTTATTTAATTGAATTATTTTGATTTTTGATAAAATATATGTTCATTTGAAGATAAATATGATATTGTAATGTGAATGTTCTTATTGAAATCAAACTATTGTAATATTGTAATTGTAATAAAATAGTATAGCAAAGATTTCATGAAAATTTATATTGACTTGACTTTTAAATATCATATGATATAAATAAAGATAAATTTCAATTAGCTACAACTTAATTCAATTAGAATAAGTCTCAATGAATAATTGTTTGAGAAATCTTTCAAGATTTGCGATGAAAAAATAAATATTTTTAACAGTTACTTTTGATCTATATTATTTTTTTTTAACACAAAATAGAAAGGATTCTAAACTTGGATTACATCCAAAAGATCCAGAATTATTATAAAGCTATTGATACAACTACATATAGAAAAGAATAACGTTCAAATTTAATAATAAATATTCTAAAAGCATAGATTGATAAAAAATTAATTAAATACTTGTAGAGAAGGAAGAATATTAATGGTATAGCAATAGGAACGAAGAAGGTTGGAAAAGAAAGGAATAGAATGTAGATAGATTTGAAATGAATGATGGATTTGTCTCGCCATATAAAACAAACATGAAGCTTTATCGTTAAACGTTATCATTGGAAAAGAAAAGTTTTAATGTGACGTGGAATTTTATTTCGTGAGTCTCCGTGTTCCAAGTTTAATTAAATTATTTTGATTAATCATACATTTAGAAGAGTGCTCATTTCATGATATATGCATCGACTATTTTATCTCTTCTCGTGTCATCATTTTGAGAATTTTGCCTCGAATAGTTTGAATTTGAACCCATTTTTGAATATATGAATCAAGTTATATTTCGTGTTATGTATTATAAATTTTAATAATAAAATTCGTGTAAAGATAAATAATAGTGGCAGCTTCGAGAAATTTTTTTCATCTCATTTCATGATCCATAAATATTTGGCCTGGCTGAAGCAAAGGATTTTGTGTAACCCAATTTCAAGTTTGCGAATATCTTCGATTTTATGCAAAGAGGTTTTCGTGGTAAATAAGATTGCTTAAGCCCTCGTGACATTTAACCTTAGTTTCCAAGTATCAATGAAATCGATAATACTATTTAGATAATCTTGCAAACGTTTAATGAGGTTTATCAGCTATCAAGAATAGAGAACTGTATTGGAAAACAAAGCTGATTCACAATCTCTGGTAAGAGGAAGGTCATAAATAAAGTAAAGACCGGATCCTCAAATTAATTCTTGCGATCTTCAATCTGATTTGCAGTCATCATTGTTGAATCAAATTGCAGCAAATCTGTCTCTATTCTATTTTTTCTATTTATTTGATGAACTGTGGAATGCATTTTATGAAAATCAATTGATTGTATCTAAAATTTTCTATATTATTCAATCCCTGATTTCAATAATTCTTACTGAGTAAATTCTAAATTTGGAATTAAGATGATGACAAACATGATAATTTGAAAATTTGAAAAATAATTTGAAAAATGTTTTAATGAAATATAAATAGCGTGATATGTATTGTTTTATTTATCTTAAAGTATTACGTGTTGATACAAAGATTAAATCGAGGTTATTTGCTGATCGTCTCATTGTTTCGATATTATTTCGTTGCAAATGGTTTTCAATTATTTTACTTCGATGACACGATTGAAAAATATCTAAACAATCGTCGAATCAATTTTTAATGCTTCAAAAAAATTGTTTAAAATTTTCTTTTGGTATACATATCGATACACGTATATAATTTCTTCTTTTGTTTTTCGTCATACAATTCCAGGCCGTTATATACAGCTCGTATTTTTTGTTCGAAATCCGTCAAATTTTTTTATATTTTCATTTCTACACAAATTTTCCTGCGCCATTTTCTGCTTCGATACACACTTATGGCTTGTCGCTGAAAATTACCGTATATATCCTTTCAAATATTTTTTCTTATATCATTTTTTGAAAATAAAAGAGATGTTTTTTTTTTGCAGAATAAACAATTTATTTTATTTAGTCGATCGCTCGTTGTCGATCAGAAACATGCTCTTCCTGTTTATCTTTTAATTTTATCTTCAGAGGTTATCTGTCTCATTTTTTTTTTTTTTTTCATCATATTGCACCGTAATTGCCTGTCGACTTTGATCCATCTTATATTTGTTGCACAAAGACATGATCTTTCACAATTTCCAATACTTCTGATCTTTGATAAATTTCTTCTTTATATAACTTTGTATCAAGCACTTTGATTACAGTTCAAAATTTCTGGTTTTCATCTCCTTTCGAGTGCTTTTCTTGTTTGTTTACAAGCTCAATTATCTTTAACTCGAAATTTTTAGAATACCGTTTATGAGACATATATATATATATATATATATATATATTCAGTATTTCCTCTCACTTTTTAATAATAATTACTCGATGTTATGTCAGAAGTAGATGTTTACTTACTGATTCTTACTGTCGATTATTTCTTTTCATCGATCATCGAATTATAACATTTTTTCTTTCCATATACTTTGCCTCTATTTTTCTTTGTCATCTATTCGATGATAAATAATAATTCCTGATATATTATTTCTCCCATTATTACTTTGTAGTACAGTGTGTATGATTTATCTAGAAATACGTTTCAAGAAATAGGTTCTCTGTTTAAAAATATATACGTGACCTTCATGAATCATTTCAAATTGCAAACTCAAATAAATATTGGCTCAAATAAATATCGTATATACGCCTCTCGATATTTTCCAACGATATTTTGTTTCCAACATTTATAACTTTTCGAGATATTTACGTTTCCAGAAAAAAAAACACGCACACACTGTATATAATAATACTTAAATATTAAGCCTAAATCGAAAACTTTCTTAGGGATCGTTATATCATTTGCAAAAAATTTTTCGAATAATTTTCCAATATTAGGAATATACAAACCGACTATAATAATCTATCCATCGAGTTGCAGAAACTTCTGCTAGAGAGGAGGAAGTTTTAAAAATGTGAACTAACAAAAGACCTTTCCCCTAGAGTTTTTTCCTCTCCTTCTTCTTTTTTAACATCTCCGTTGTAACATTATCGTATCCAGGGGCTTCTCTTTTATTAGTATTTTTGGCCAGTGTGGCGATGAAAATGGGGGATAAAGTCGAAATCTTTGTTCCATTCGATTCCCACTCCCCTCGTTCGAATGCTATTAACGAGATAATCCACGTGCGATTGCTGCAGAAGAGATTCTACCGTAGATTTCCTTATAGACCCAAAAAAAACAAGACCTTAATTTTGCCAAAATTCGAGGCCAATTTTCTCTCGAGAGAAAAAATGGACGTCCTTAAATCTGTTAATCTTCTATGTTTCTTGTAAAAATTTTTTGGATCGAACATTATTAATTGTATTTGAAATAATTTTCATTGAAATCATTCCTTTAGTTCTTCTAATCTTGGTGGATTAGAAGTGAAAGAAAAGATTGGTGACTAGATTTTTTTCCTCTCATTGCAAGAATTTATTGATGATCAGTTTCAGAGAAGATATTCCAATACAGATATTTTATTTTGGAATAATCTATCGATGGTTGGGAGCACCAGTTTATGAAGCATGTCGAAGTCATTTGTCGGTTCCAGTTAAGGGAGTGATCATAGTTCGACATAAACACGTCGATAGTTAATAGATCGCAACCAAGTTTATAGTATAGTTGGATTTTAGAGGATAAATGTCTTAACATGACGGTCGTACTTTTTTTTTTTCTTTTTGGATTTATTGGCAGAAAAGTTTTTCCAAAACCTATATTTCGGTTTCAATAAATAAAGAGAGAACCATTCAGACGATCGGACTTGAATTATAAATAACACGAATAAATAGCCCGAGGATGTAGAATTGAAGGAATGGCGAGTCGAAAAATATTTCAGAGAACAATAATTGATGAATTTAAAATCTTATCGCTCCTTTTATCGTTTTTTGAAACTGTTAATCCTCTTGAAAAGAGGAGGAAAAGATAAAAGAATTTTTTAACTTGTAGAAAATTGAATCATCAGTTTAGTTATTTTAAGAAACATCTCTATAAAGTTGAGAAACACTGTAAAGCAAGATAGAAAAATAAAGCTATGTAATTTTTTATCTCTCTGTTATTTCAAAAATCCAGAAAGAAATCTTACCTCCTAATATTGTTTAAATCTATATTATTTTAGGAACTTATTTTATAATTATTCAAATAATTGAATATTTAAATTTTTATTTTTGTTTTAATGATAGAATTTATGGTTCAATTTTTTTAATAGCTACAGGATTTCATGGATTACATGAATTATTTATTGGAGTAATTTTTCTTTCAATATCATTATATCGAATATTAAAAATTCATTTTTCAAATATACATAATATAAATTTTGAATTAGCTGTTTGATAATGACATTTTGTTGATGTAATCTGATTATTTTTATATTCTTTTATTTATTTATTAATTTAAATTAATTATTTAATTAATTAATTTTATATATATAGTATAATAATTACATTTAATTTCCAATTAAAAAATTTAATTAAATTTAATATATATAATTAAATTTATTTATCTATACTATATATAAAATCTAAATTGAAATTGCTAATTTGTAATTTTTAATGCTAAGAATTATGAAAAAAGATTCCCTTTGATTTTGCATCTTGTTGATTTTCCAATCTTTTTTTTTTCCCGAGTAAATCGAAGTTGATCCAATATTTCGTCAAATGAATTAATGGAAGAGATGTATGATATTATTGAAAGAGGGTAGAATTACAATTCTTCTTTTTCGAGAAAGAAAGAGAGAGAGAGAGAATTGCCCATTGTTGACATTGAATATTGCACGAGCACTATTGAATGAGAATCTTCTTCATTCATTTAAGAATTATCCAAATATTTGGAATACTCACGACGATATAATCTTGATTCTAAATTTTCTTTTCTACTAAATTTCTTCTCTTCAAAACACACACACACACATATATATATTATATAATCAGTTTTGACTCTCGTATATTTACCTAAGCCACGCAACGTATTAGGATGTATCGATCGGTTTCGGTGATTACGTGTAAACGTATAAGCGTACAAACGTAGAGGTACATAACCTTAATGTTAAACCAATAATTTGATGTAAACGCTTGTCTATATACTTTGCGAAATTCTACGTATAATTAATTAAATATTATACATACCTCCATTCCCCCTTGTATTCTGCTACTGTTTTACGTAGAATCTGATCGTAGAACGAAATTCTTCCGAATTCGAAACTGATTACGAGCTCAAAGCTCGCATCGAGAAAGGATAAACATCGATTAACCTCTTTGCGAGATATCTCGCGACCCAATTTCCCTCGTGCGATGCTGTAGATGAGATATCCGGCGATCGATGTCCCCCGTGTGACGTCTTGGACGAGATATCTCGCGTGTTCAACTCTTAGAAAGTGAGGTTAGCTCTTGTGAGATACTTGGCTATATTTTGTAGCAACAGTCTTGACGATCTTCTTGTTGGATTTTTTTTGATCAATTTTTATCAACATATTTACTGTGAATTTTTATTCCCTATATAGGTTTTATTGGTAAATTGTAATTTTAAGAAATTCATTTTATGGATCCTACTTCTATACGTTTTTTCTTATCTTGTTTAATAGTTATAGATAGATTTACTTTTGCGCAAATTATTTTATTGCATGCATGTGTGATTGCAAATTCGAGGTGAAAGGTAAATTCATAAAAGAATAATAAAAATTTAACATATAGAATTACGTATATATAATTAATGTATATAAACTTTAATAGAATTAAGTATTTCATATTTGAAATAATGAAAGAGTAATAATGTTTGCAACGTTAGAATTATTAATGTAAATATATAACAGATACGAGTAATAAAATTAATATAGATAGAAAAGAGATTACAAAATATATTTCAAAATGATAAAAATAGGTGAATCTATATAAAAAAACTAAATCGAAAATATAGGGCCATATTTTTCCATAGCTTCATTTTCGAATAAATATTGAATGATATTGATATTGAAGAATGTATATATAATCACACTTCCATTCATGTTTGAAAAATACCATGTGTTATTGCTATTTCAATTTGCATATTACATGAGATGATAGGATGTGAACATTGAAATAAAATTTTATCTTAACTATCTTAACAATTGAAATAAAGTTCTATCTTAATTCTTTTAATCCAATTCGCAAGTTAATTCGCTCTTTCAAGATTTCAACGATTTGAATGATGATCTCCATAGCAATTAGCAACTTATACGTATGCAACACGTGCATCTAATGCGAGAATCATGTTACTATATTTTTAATTACTGTTTCCAAAGCTATGAGAATTTGATTTGAATATAATATAACAAGCCATCGAATATTCAATTTTTTTAATATCATCATCTTATGTTCAAAATAATTCTTTTATGAAATTGGAATATATACAATAACAGGCTAAAACTAATCTTTAAACTAATTATCCTTCTTTTTTAACTTATTGTTAAATTTCTATGTATTAGAAATTGATATATGATATAAAAAATGATATGATATATAATTATAAGAAGCAAGTTTAAGAATTTTGATTAATAAATTGATCTAATTTTTGAAACCAATTTTTTTATGTTAGATTATTAATTCATATATTTATATATCATCGCGTTAATTTTTACATAATTAATTTATTCAAGTACAAATGAATCTTCAATATCGATTTATTATAAATTTAAAATATCAGATATCATATATCTTTGATTTAATATTATTTCGATAAAATCTTGTATATAAGAAATATAGATTTCGGATAAAAGTATGTGAAAATCAAAAAAATATAGAAAGAATAGAACTCATCTTTATTCGTATTGATAAGGAGACAAATTATTTGAATTAAGGAATAATAAGACAATTGCATTATACTTCATTAGTTAAATAATATTCAAACAATATTAATATTAATTTGTTTCTATTTATTATTTTATTAATACAAGTTGTGTACACATTTGTTATACATAATTTTGTAGCAACGAGGTGCAGAGACTCGTTTCTAAATCTGTTTATTGTTAAACTTGTCTAATTGAGAAACATTGTCTAATAGACAATGTCCACATACAATGTCAGGCGTCCAACTGTTTGCAGACAATGTATGCAGACTGTTTACGAACAATGTCGTGTGTTCGCATCTAACAATGTCTTTATCTTTGAGTGAGATTGTTATCGTGATTTATAAAGCATATCTATTTTTCAATTTATAGAAAAAAAGAAAGAAAAGAAACGAAATTGAGATGTAGATTTTTAATCAAAGTTTGTGAGTGCGGAAATAATCTTCTTGAAACAAATAAATCTCGAAATTAGCTCTGAAATTTAAGAATTTTGTTCAAAAAATCATTTTGAAATTTTGCAGCAATTCCTACTTTTATAATATTAATTATCTAGCTTAACATTCGTTTATTAATTTAATGTTTTATTTACACGACGTTTTCTCGTCATTTAATTGCAGATATTGTCTGTTGTTTTCCATTCGAATGGAATACAAAATACTTACCTGTGGATTATTCACGGACTTTTGTCTTTCGTTATTTGCGGATTATGCAAATTGTTTATTGGACACATGTCTGCAGATAATTGTCTCTCAGTTTGAGGCTTTATTTGCACCTATAAGTCTTCACTGTTACTTAATCTCGTTTCAAATGACAATCGAGACGAGATTATGTTTGTGTTTTGTGTTGAAGATATAATACACAGCTTTGCCAGACAAGGCTCTAAATTTTCAGTACATGACAACACATTCTCATTTGGGAGTAATAGTGGGGAGAAAAAGCTACCGAGGACAGAATAACATGATACGATTGCCACACCATCTACCGGAATACTTATGTTAAGGTATGTTTTCATGCGATGTTAAATATCATGATTTTTCTTTGTCAATTTCTTTGTTAAAATGTTTTATGATCACATATGTGATTGTACATTTCTTAACATCTCGTATTCTCTCGTTAATTCTATTTTTCATTTTCGAGATTTTTAATTTTATATTTTTCTTCGATAATTAAAACTATATTTTTATCCATATATCGTAACAATAATTCCGTTAACCTTATAATAAATTATAAACGGAATTCGTTTCTGTTTATTTCTTTTCGAATCCAAAAAAGTAAATAGATATACGTATAATATATTTTTATAAAAAAGAAAGAAAATAGAAAGTAACAAAAGAAACTTTTTTCCCTTCTTTATTTTTAAAATTAATTTTTCATATAATCATCATTTACTCTCCATTACACTATTAGTACATATACTACTACTTTTTATAATTCGTTCATGAAAAAATTAATATCTTTTTCTCGAAATCGCAATCCACTATACAGTTCAAACTCTAGTGATTTTCACTAAGTAAAATTAAAGGAACTAGAAAGACAATCATTTCAATTGTGATGAAAACAAAGTCTGCTGTGAAAAAATAGTTTCAAAATTATATGAAAATTAATATAACATTTAATGGAAATATATTGCAATAGTTTCATAAAGATCTTTCTTTATTTAAAAGAAGACAATGTTTTTCATTCTCTACATTATTATATCATTGTCAAACGTACGTATAAAAATATTTATCGCTTCAAATTGACGTAGCATAGCTCTTCCTCTTTAAGCGCATTTATGATAAAAAATCTTCCGAGTTTTGATGGAAATTGAAACGATATTTTCTCTGAACGCATTATCGACGTATCCAAAACGTGATGAAATACATTAAGGTTATCCCACGCAACAGCTGTAAGGGATTCCCTTACCGTTCGAGAAATTTCATTTCCGCAAACGACTCGCGCGAAGACGTGTCGGGAATGGAAGTTTCTCGAGACGATTGAAAAGCTGGGAATGCGCGAACGGGTCAATCGTTCCTGTGTCCTGCAAGCTCGGCCAACGATTTACATCCAAGATCGTGCATGAATCAAGGGGGTTCCTACGGTCGCATCGCCTCGTGTTATGAATATTTACGAGCAAGTCCAGCGCCGATTTCACTCGTGCGAAATTTCTCAACGAGAATTTGTCAAGAAACAAACGCCACCGTTTCGAATCTCAACTTCGACGTGGAACTACTTGTTACAGCTATGCATGATCCAGCTTAATCCCTTAACAGTTTAGATCTCACCTCTGGAATCCACCATTTACGATTCTCACCAAATTCCCGATGTAATATTTAGGGGAATTTAGGGTTAAGGCTATCGGGCGGGGTGTTCATAATTCCTGAAATTGAAGCTATACGACCTCAATTATTGAGGTGTTGGCAGAGTAATGGATGTGTTCTTTAATATCCCCATTTTACCTTAAAGTCCCTTATGCCAAGAGATAATGGAATTCGTGATAGGGTTAACGGTATATAGAGAGCAATACATATATCTATAATACTAACAAGGATAGTTTTAGACAGATTATAATTCAATTCAAAAATCATAATTTTTTTCTTCTTTCTATAAAACTGTTGGAGAAAGATTTTTTATAGAAAAACGTGTTTGTATTTGCCAAATGATGTCTTTTTTATTATTTTTGTGACAATATAGCAATGATAGACAAAATTAACAATGATTAAGCATAGATTTAGCATTTCTATGAATAAATAATATTAAATTTTGATTATTATTTCCATCATTAATATCATTACTATTAAATAAAAAATTTATTTTATCCAAGATCAAATACAGGTTAAAATTGTCTATTTCTTTATTAACTTCTATATCAAGAATTTCATCAATTATAACTTCATTAAATTTAATGATAATATAGATCATTTATGACATTTATTTTTAAGAATTTTTATCATAGAGATTCAAGATTAATTATCGCATCATTAATATTCGTCATATTAATAACCAGCTGGTTTCTTCTTTTCCTTATTTTTAAAACGTTGAAGAAACATCTCAAGATGAGAAAGTAATCAGAAAATTGGGAAAAGTGTTGAAAATGATTTTGAAATTGGTTTGTAAAAATGCATTCGCAAATTGAAAAAACATTTCCAGTAATTTATATTTGTAAAAAGAAGATTTAAATTTTTTTATACCTTGAAACAATTTATGATGAAATAAGAGATTTCAAACTTTTTAAACTTGTATTTATGTCCCAGTTATTCTGGCCAAACTTTAACAATTCTATTATTAATGTCATATAAACATTATACGATATTTTTATGACTATGCCATTACATATCGCTGAAAACATTGTCAAAAATTATACGAAACGTGAAATAAACAACAATAAACAATGCGTGTTATTATTTACAAAATATAATTAGATCAATATTTTGGAATCGTCAGAAGATGTGATAATACTTTTCTAATATAATTTTACAATTCCATTTCAAAATGGACCAATATTTTTATTTGCTAATAAAACAAGATCAAAGCAAACATCAAAGAGTTTTGAATTCAATCTTCTACACTCTCTGCCAAATTTATATCGATAAGAATAGTGAACATTTTGAAATACTACTTTTAGAAATAGAAATATTTTCTATCGCATATTGAAATCATATTTAAACAATTATCATTATCATTTTATAAACAATACATATCACATATATATTTTTATTTTGACGTATAAAATATATCTGGCCAGAAAAAACTGGAACGCACGCAATATACATAATATATTGTCAACATTGATCCACATAATTTGCGCAAATTTTAACATTTTTCCCTCAATAAAGAACCAATGATCTTCGTATCGCGACAATCTTCATTAACGACACACAGTCAATTAAATTCACACAGTGTGTAAAAGAAACGAATCAGATTCAGAGACAGGTCAATGAGGCTGAAATGAATAGTCCAACTTACTAATTGAAAGTGAGGTTATTGAAATTTCAAGTTGCAGGGAATCGCGCCACGTGAAAAAAAAGGGGGGAGGGGAATGAATGCGCCCTCTTTCTAATTACTTCGACCGGGATTCGTTGAACAAACGATCAGACTGGCAAACGGGCGAAATAACGAAATTCCATCTGCTCGAGCCCTTTCATTGGACAACGACATTTCATGGACGCGCAACGCGATTCTCCGCCGACTGGCAACTTTCTTTCGCGAATGAAAAGGGAGAATCCCGTGAAAGAGGGCGGCGCGACGCGAACAATGCCGGGAGCCAAGATAGAGGAAACTAGCCACGTGTTTGTGGAAGAAAGAGATCTCTTTTGAAAAGGAGCAATTGAGCGTTCCCCTTCTTAGCCAAGATAAAGCGGCTCGCAACCATCCTGCTAATTTTTTAACAAGTTATCCGATTAACGAAATCGATTTGCCAGCCCTTCCCGACCTTTTGACATTCTGTTTAAGGTTAATAACGTTTCATCCCGATATCAACTTCTTTAGATGCTTGTAAAGAGCATTGGAACATTCTAATCTATTTTTTCGTCCTGTTTGTTGCACTATTTATTAATTATTATTTATTATTGCTATATAAAAGAAAATTCTGAAATGTGTGGAAGTTTGTAAAGAGTCAGTGGTGAATAGTCATTACGATCACTGTGTTGCAAGAAAATTCAGCTAAAAATTAATAATTTTCCTTACATAATATTTTTTATCAATGTTTGGCTTATAATAGATATAATAACAGATGTGTAAATATATTCTCGTTCAAATTATTCGACAATTTTTGTTCGTAAATTTTTATTAAATTATTCTTAATTAATAAAGAAATAGCTAAGATCGTTGAGTTTTTTTAATTTTTGCAATTGTTTATTCCTTGCATTGTTCCAAAATAAGATTTTCGTTATTCGTATAATATCTGATATTTTAAAAAAATTTTTTTATGTTTAAATTATAACGTTATTAATTTAACGAAATACAATTCTACAAATATTTTATTAATTGTGTATTTGTCCATATTTGTATAATAAATGGTAAAATTCATCTTTTATTCTTTCTAAAAATTCCATAGAATATACATAACATTTTATTACAAAAATTGTTCAATAAAATTTATTTATTTAAAATTTAAAATTGTTCAAATTTTAGTTTTACATACGATGTATTTTTAAGAACATCCATATGTCGAAATGCGCACGCTATTGTTTCATTAACGCAGTGGCCATTTGCGAAAAATACCTCAAAGAGCCTTTGAGAAGAATAGCAAACTCTCTAGATAGGTTTCAGTTCAAAGATTAAAGGATTATTGATTGTCTTGGTGATCATTTTGTTCTTTGCTAGAATTCAACATGATTCGTTGAAATAGTTTTAAACGGAAGTACAACTGTCGTGTGAAGTTATGCAATATTTTTAATACACATTTATTTGTATTTTGAACTAGGATATATATTTAAAGTTGATGATGAATATATACATGTATATGTATTTTATGTATATATATATAGGAAGTTTCCTTCCTTTAAATGAAATCTCTTTTACAAGAGATTGAAGTTATCAAAAGAATATTTTAATAAATATTTGATTGATAAATTCAAATCATTGTTATATAATGCAAATTATTTTTTCGCAGATTAAGTAATCAGGAAGATTTTAAGTCAATTTCATTTTTTTTTTAACACAAAACCATACAATTTTGAATGTAGTAATTGATTTGTTTAAGCATTTTGTATGAAAAAACTATAAGTTTAGGAGATTTTGTAGTTTAAAGTTTATGAATTTTTATAAAATAAAAGAAGAATGTTATGAAAAAAATGTTCTTATATTATGTGATATTAATAATTTTATTTTATTTCTTTAAGTGGAATCATATAAAAATTATTAAGTTATTTACGTTCGAAAAATTTTGAATTATAACTTGAAGAAATATCCGATATCATACTGTATACTTCTTGTCTTCCTATGTAAACTTTACGAACTTCAAATATTTTCTAAACTGATATTTTTTCTACATAAATAAATATATAGAATGCTCAAATAAATCGATTGCATTGAAAATTATATAACTTTATTAAAAACCTAAAAAAAATTTAATTTATATCAAGTATTTTTTTTAAAAATCAAACAATTTTTGTTAAAATCTTTTCTCTTGATAATTTTTCCTTTATGAGATATTCTATTATCGTCGTTCAAAAGAAATCCTTGTGTATTATTATTTACTTATTGTATTGTGTATTATTATTTGCTCTCATTATTGAATATATCCATTTCCTTGATACTATTGCCCTCTGCACTGTCCTTTTGTACTATTCTTGCCTTGTTTATTCTCGCACTACATCATCAAGAATAACATTATGAGCAATTAACTCTGTAATGTACATATGAGTTTCCAAAGTACTCATGTGGACTACAAATAAACAGTGAAAGGAATAGTTATTAGACACATAAATATTTGATAGACTTAATAACTTTATATTTCAAAGTTTATTATAGATACTATCTTCTTATGGTTATGTTTTATTATGTTTAATTATAGACTAATTTTAAGTGGCACATTCTAGTTTATATGATTATAATTTTTGAAATAAAAATGAGATAGAAATATAAGAGATTTAGATATTCTTTTTGTCACTTATTTCTATTAATATATCAAAAATTTATATTAAGATATATTAAAATTCTTTTAAAATTGTAGATTCTTTTTGAAATGATATATTGCAAGTTTTAATAGTCTTCTATAATATAGTTACTTAAAATATAAATAATAAAATGAAAGAATTCAATATAGATAAATTAATATGTAGAATGAATATTCAATATTACAAATTATATATTGAAACAAAGCAATAAGATCAATAAAAATACAAAATATCAATATATAAGATTTTTTAATTTACTTTTCAAAATAAATTCTTCGAAATTTAATATAACATTTTATATGAGATATTTAATATTTGAAGCCATTTTATTTATGTTTAATTCCCTTGCATCATTTTGTTGAATATCAAATAAGAATCGAAATCGTTTATCTTTTAATCTCAATTTTGTGACAATAAAAAAATATTTGCTAGTGTTAAATCAAAAAAGTAAAGAGAGTGATTAATATACCGATAAATTGGTATTTTTATTAGTTTATTTACTTGTTCTTGTTGCATTGTGTATTTATAAATCAATTTTAAAAATAATTACACTTAATCTGAAATCTCTGGATTTTTGTAGAAAGTATGATTTGCTTTCTCTTTTTAAATTATAATGACTTACAACTTCAGAAGCTAATAAATTTTAATTTTTTTTCCAAGATCGTTCAGATTTGTATGTACTTTTCCTTTTTTATAAATATATATATATATACATAAATTGGTAATTAAGAATAATTAGAATACGAAGAAATAAGAGATATTTATATTTCAATGATATTGAAATACAATTATATTGTTAGAGATAATATGCTGAATAATTTTTCCATATACATGTAATATTATTTGGCGAATATATATAAAATTATTTTCACACATATTGTAAATATACACACACACACACACACATATATATATTTAAATTATATTTTTTTGATTTAATTTTATGATCACATATATGTTTATAAATTATATATTTTTTTTAAAAATTTGATTTAATTTTGAAATAGATTTGGATCAGGTTTAGATTAAGTTTGGATTAAACTCGTTTTACAATACCTGAGGAATATTCTAGTTTTATTCATTCTATCCCTCGAGTGTTCCGTGATATATTAATTGCTTCGTGAAGCATCCAAGAGGAAAATTTAGATCAACATCAGAGTATGTTTAATTTAAGTTAGATTTTGTTCTCAATGATGGTAAAATTTTCGAAAATTATCATTATTTTTTTTATTTTTTTTTAATTTTTTATATAGAAAATATATAAATATATAAATATTAATAATTTTAATTTAATTAAAATTCACCATGTTAGATAAATATTTGATTAATTCTGTTAGTATTTCATTTTAGAAAATTTATCTTCAAATATTGTAATTGATAATAAATCTATTTATCCATATTAATAATCTATTGATCGCTTTCACGTGTAATAAATACATAAATTAATACAACAATAACGTGAAAATTAAAATTTCTGAAACCAGGTTCAAGCATCAATATTATTGTTGCAAAAATATGAAAAGATGACAAGACTCTTACACAAGTAAACAAGTATCCACTAGATCCTTTGTTGTGCAGGTTAATATATTCACAACCGTTGACGTAACGTAACGTTAAACGGTTGTTTTTAAAATTTCTAACTGGTCGCTGTAAAATATTAATTTTCTACACCATTTTAAAAATAAATAATTAGTTGTTGCCAAAAGAGCAACTATCATACAAAAATTTCTTCTTACGTTTATTTTTAATGAGAACGTACCATTATTCTCGTACTGCATTTTCTTTCCTTTGTTGCCTCTTTAATTACTAAAAATAGAGAAAAAGAAAGAAATGAAAATTTCTTTGAAGACGAGTCGAAAGAAACGCTTAAACGTAAATGAAATTTCGGGTAAATCGTTTCATCGATGTAGCTACGCCGACGCTATCAAAGATGACACACATCAATTCCAGACGTCGTCTCAGGTAAAGGTTTAAGAGATGGGTCCGTCTTTCAACCGACTGTTTACGAGCCACCGCCGCCAGCTGGAATCTGGCCGTATGCTTCAATTCAACTTGCTCATTTTACTTCTATTCCTCACTGTTGCCTGTGTGTCTAAAACGAGAGTATTCAGTTTTCTGGCATCTTTCTTCAAAGAGTAAATCTCCTTTAGGCTATGTTGCCCGGCCACACTTGTCAAAGCGGAAATTTCTCGTTAATAATATCCATAAGCTAAAAAAAAAAAAAAAAATCTGACAGGACTCATTCGGAAATTGATACTTCTTCGAACGAGTCGGAAATTTGGAAAATATATCTGGGAAAATATGTCGAATAAATCTGATAAGAATCGTGGATAAGAATCTCGAGAAAAGAGGTAGAGGAGAAATGAAGGCTGGCAATAACATAAATGTAAGTAGATTCTTTCGAGTTTATATCTTCCTGCATTGGGAGGTATGGATTGATCGTAAATTATCGTGTCAATCCGATGATACGATTGACGTCGTGATGAAATTTTTTTATGTCCCTGGAATTCTTCAATAAGAACATATTCGGTCTTTTCGCTGGACTAATTTTACGATATACTATAGCTCGAGATTTATGTCTGTAAATTGAGATAGATTGAAATTTGAGACGAGGATGAATTAAGAGATGCAATTTGGTTCACAATTGGAAGAGATTTGATCGAGAATAAAATGAGAATTTATACAGAGAAGTCGATTACAATTTACAAGTCGAATATATATATATATATATATTTTTATTTAAAGCAATGTCATTTTCAAGTGAATTAAATTTGAGAATTTTTCAAATATAAGTGAAATTAGCAATTCTCGATTGAATAAGAATGAATTATTGATAAGAGTATTTTAAATATGAAAGGAAATAAAAAAAATGGAATAAAATTTTGTCTATGTTCTGCTTTGAGAAAATCGAGAATTTCCAAATTCGATTTTCTCGAAAACTAATTTTTAAATGAAAAAAAAATTATTCTATATTTTTTGCTTATTTTCATGTGTAAAATATCTTCAATCGATAATTCATTCGTATCTAATAAATATTCCATAAATAGTCGATTTCCTTTGCAGTTAAATATTTTTTAAACTTTATTTACCTCAAAACGAAATCTTAGAAAAATATTATTCTTATTTCTCGATTTATTTTTGCATATAACATCCATGATTTCGAAGGCATACTGTGTATACTACCAATCAAAATTTTAGAATCACTTTACCACTTTACATCTTCATCGAATCTTCCGCTAATTTTGATATTGATTAAAACTTGGAGCTATAAATATTAATAGCAATTTTACTCATATATATTACTTACAATTTGTAGAGTTTTCTCTCGAAAGAAAGAATACGAAATTTTATTACAAAATTTTAATTTTTGGTTACGCTCGGAATATTAGAACACGTAGACGAAAATTTTTGGCCATTGATACATGTGCCTGGCGAAAATCAAGTTTACTTCGGTCATGAAACATGGAAAAGAAGAAAAAAAGAAGAGTGCGCCCCTATCGGGCAGGCAATCAACCTACATCTAGCAAGTTACTACCGGCAGAGGCAGAAGCAGAAGCGGACAAGTGGCCGACCCATAGCTAGCGACCTACTAGGAGACAAGCAGCGTAGTTACGTATCGAATTCTCGGTTCGATATCCAATAGTCGATTGCCTATCGTTCATTTCCTACGGGCACGAGTTATTGCTTTTCTATAGAGGTCCTGCCAGCTGCCAGCTAGTTGGTCGGCCAGTCGACCGTTCTCGTTCTGTCGTCATTCCATAATCGGATACGAAATGATGTTCCAAAAATGTTTCGTGAATTCTTGGCCGAGCAACGTGGCCAGACTCCTATTCGACGATCCTCCCCACTCCTCGATCGTGTTCATCCTTTGCTAGCGTGTCGTCCTTCTTGATACTTGGTACTCTGAGCGGATTTCGTGCTTCTTCGAACGATCTAATTTCAAGGCGAAGCTTCGTTACGCGTGTCCTCCATTAATTCAGAGTTTAATCGCCTTATATCTTGAGAGCAACCACTTCATGCCGCTTACACGATAATGTAATTGCGTATCGATTACGTCCCGCGTATCCCCTAAGCATTTACCTCGCATGTGTTATCCTTCTTCTCTCGTTGCCCTTTTTTTGCAAGCCATATTCGTTTCGAGGAAGCACATCATTTTAATCGACTATTTAATGGCAAAGAGGGTATGTATGAAGCCGCTTAAAAATATCAAGACCACTTGTTCTCTGCGAACTTTTCAATATTTTATACATTCAATTATTAATTTAACACATTCGTTACTATTATTGAAATATTTTAATTCGCGTTAATTTTGCGATATGGAAAAGTAGAAAAATGAATAATTATATTTGATCATTCTTTTTAATATGCATAATTATCTTCATTGAATATAACAAAATTTCACGAAAATTAATTAATATTCACGAAAGACATATATATTAAATTTCATAAAAATTCTATGTCTGATTTATGAATCTATGATAAAAATTTATAATAATAAAATATTAAGTAATTGTGTTAATTAAATAAAATTATATTTTAATAATTTCATATCATTGTTCTATGATTATTTTTAAGCATTTCATTACTTTTATGATACTTTTTTTTTAAAACTATTAGATAAAAATATGGATTACATAAATCTCTAAAAATATGGTATATATAACAAATTACATTTCATTTATTTTAATCAATATATTTTTCTCTCTAGAAAAAAAAATTAAAGTATGTTATCAAAGAAAGTATTATCAAGTTTGAAACGCAAAGTGCAAAAAATTATACAAAAAAACAATATAAAATTTATAAAATTTCGTTTCTCTTTGAAATGTTTTAATATTTTTTTATATTAAATTGTAATATATAATTTTGTAAAATTTCTAATAAAAATATTTAATTATTGAATAGCGCCTTTCACATTAATTAATTATATTATTAATTATTATATTTAAAATTTTTTAATTGATAATATTATTATTTTAATCAATTTAAAAAATTAATAATGTTGCAGCTTTTTAATCACAAGTGATATTTAATATATTTTTAAGATTTGTTGATGATTATTTTTTACAATATTATATGAAAGAAAAATAATAAAAATATATATAAAATAATATAATAATAAAAATAATTCTTCTTTTATATATTTAAATAAATCACATTGAAAAATTCTTTCCTTTAAAACATATAAAAGTAATAAAAAAAAATTATTGATTTCTTTTCTTGCTTTTGTCTTTTTGCTTTTCTTTGTTTTTTTATTTATGTAATATTTATAATTATTTTTACAGATGAATTATTAGAAACTATTAGAAACTATCTTATAGAAAATATATATTGTTTTTTTTAGCATTTCAATAATCAAATATTTATTTGAAGTTGATTGGCAAATATATAATACAAACAAAGTTGTAATGACAAAGTTGTAATATCTTTGGATATATTATATATATTTACATAAATAATTTAATTATTTAAGTATAAAAAATTGTAAAGTATTTATATATTTTTATTATGTTTTCCTTTGATATTTTCATTTTGTCAGAAATTTTTTAAAATCAAGCATTAAAATACTTTTTATCATAATGAATTATAACGTAAAGATATATCCATTAAACTTAATAATCATTGAAGTAGTAAACAATGATTATAGATTTTAATATAATTTTAAATTTTACCTGATTTTAAATGAAAGAAGTGCTGGATATTTCATCATTTTCAAGAGATTGTTTTTCATTCGTAGCTAAATAATTTTTCGAACAAAAAGCCTTTCATTTTACGATCGTGCTTCCATTCTTAGTCTCCACTTCAAACTTCTAGTGCTGTTCAGAGTTCTTTTTGTTTTTTTTTTATTTTTTTTTTGTTAGCATGGAAAATGTTTAGGATTTCAGTTTTATCTTACTTTTCCTTGTACGATAAAGTTATATACAACATAATTTTATTACCAACAATAACAATTGATCGTCTCAGAATTATCGAGATTGTTAAAGTTTTATACATCCAAGTTATCAAAGTTTTTACGTGATACACGTTCGCAATTACAATCGAGTTGTAGAAATGGTACGTTTTCAAGGAATCATCCTGCAATCTAGCAGAAACCGTAGCAAAAGTACAATTTAAAAGTGTTCTCAGAAGTTGAATTATTTTTCTCAAGTTTCATTTCCACAGTGAAAACCTTTTAACAATTTCTTACTTTTAACATGGAGACAAGATGCTCCATAATGTTTCGATTAAAGTAGACAGAAGATCGAGGAAAATGGAAAAAGTTTTGATATCTCATCATTTTAATGTTTAATCGTGTAATTAACGTAATTAATCTTCAAAAAAATTACGAGTACATATAAAATATTACTAGATATACATTGAAAATTAATTGAGACAATATATACAATATAAATATATAATATATAATAATATTATATTTAAAATTACATATGTGTATTAATATTTATCAAATAAATATAATTTTTTGTTCTCAATACATTTCAAAAAGCATATACGAAATTTTTTTCAAAAGATAACACGCAGATTCTGAACGTGAATATTAATAACGATTATATCGAGTCTGATATTTGCCAGCGCGTGATATACGGGATAGTTTTACTTAATGATACAGCTATAGCCGTTATAGTATCTACTTAATACCAAAGTTCTATCCATAATCTTTCCTACATTCGCCACCAGAGGGATTCACGCCCAAAACACAATTCTCGCAAGCAATAACCTAACTATCCTTTCCCAGATGCATTCTCACACTTGACCTATATTACAATGAATAAGATATGAACACATTATATGATGAGTTTACTATACAGCGAAAGATGCTTTCTCCCCCTTCTTCTTTTCTCTTTTCTCTCATATTCCAAAGTTGTCATACAATATACGTAAATTCGGGTTAACCTCAACGTAATCATCTCGAACATTTTATCTATTCTAATTCGATAGAGTGGTCAAACGTGCCGCATGAAGAGAGGATTCGATTGAAATGCATGAAAGTTATCCGCAACATCAATTCAAGAGTATCCTAAACGGCCATGCGTGAGATGGATACAGATACGACAAAAAGAGAGAGAGAGAGAGAGAAAATTTTCAGTAGCAATAACCGATTGAACGTAGGAAATCGAAAGTCATTGGCAAAGTTCGCGAGATAGAGCGGACTATAACAAGAGAACGTGACTTCGCCGTGATGCAACATTCACGCCATCTAATGAGATTGTTTCCTCGCTTCAGTTTCGAAAAACTCAGCCCAATTTACTCGTCAAGTGAAAAACAAGGTCATAGCTCATAACAGACGGGAGACGATGTCGCATACATACCTCGGCATCGACATCGACTCGACGATATTACGACGCCACGATGCCCGCGATGCTACAATGCCACGACGCCATGACGCCGTTTAAAGGTTATGTTATAATTGAATCGGAGAACGCGACCCATACATGTTAGAATTGGCGTAGCCAGGTCAACCTGTCTAACCTATTTAGTGTTTAGGAAAAGTTATCGGGAGTTGTTACGTTGAAAGCACACCGAACATAGCCCAGCCTTTGGTAACGCATTTGGAAATGGCTGAATTGACTCTTTGAACGTTGTGGTTCATTAATGAAAGTGCACTATTCCAGTGAAATTTTTCACCGTTATTATTATAATGAATGTTGTAAAATGAATCTGAGAGAAAACAACTTCAAAGATTGTTATTAAATTGAGAGATGGTAAATATTTTTTGATAAACGATTCTTGTCTGATGTTTTAATAAACAATATTCGAACGTTAAAATTACATTAAAATTTTGAAAATATTAGGAAAATATCTGTTTCTTATTAATCTAAAAATTATAAAAAAATTGTAATGATTGACGAGTTTTTATAAATTTACGTTTTATATTATTTTACATATACAATATAATAAAATGATTATTTTTAAAAGGTCGCAAAGTTATTGTAGTAACTCCAATCTTTAAAAAAGTTTTATGTAAAGTATCTCATACTTTTGATATACATTACATATATATATATAATAATTTAATCCTGTATTAAGAATTAACTTTAAAACAATATGCATCATTTTAAAAATTGAAATGATGATACAGAGAATTCTGAAAAAGATGTATGCTTTGTTTTTAACAAAAATATTTAAAAATAAAGAAATTTGATGTATGTCGATATCCTTTACATATTTTACATGGACAAATATACAAGATATCCCAAAAATGGAAACATCTGTTAACTGAAAATTCCTGAAATGATTTCAAGCAATATTTTCCTTTTCAAAAAGTTTCGTTACGATTTTGTTAATTAATTATCAGCAAAAAACAATCATATTGTAGCTACGAGTTACGATGATAGTGTTAGCTACGTGTAGTACCGAGCACGAATAAATTCAAGCAACATATATAATATAAAAAAAACTATTGAATATGGCAAATTTTTTTTATCGATAAAATAATCGAATTATAAATAATTATATAACAATAGATAAACTATAATATTCAACTTTTTTCGACGTATTTATATCACTTGGATTTGTTCGTGTTCGATCGACGGCACATAACCAACACTATTCTTGCAGCTCGATTAAGCTATAAATTGATTGGCCAATGTTTTTTGTTAATAACTCGTTAACAAAATCCCAACGAATCTATATCCAATTTCTGATTTTAAACAAATTTTTATTCAATTTATTCAATTAACTTATGCAATATCCCCCTAAATCCGTCACTTCGTTATTAACATTTTATCGATGTGACATACGAGTGAAATAAATAATCGTCTTAATTCAATTATTAATCACGAGGTAAGATACTGATCTTATCTCGAAACTCGAATTTTACGAATTTTATTCCTCGTTCGATTGATATTTTATTCCTTAAGAGACTTGTATAAGACGTTCGATTAAATATGTAAACTTTGCGTACGTGTGTACACATGCCACACGTGTTTCGATACACGCGTAGCACAGCCTGTGCAAGCATTGATGAAACGTTGAGGTGTCAGCTGATCGTGTTTCTTCTTGCTCCCTGTTCTCGAATTGATATCTATTTGGAAGGCAAACGCGAACGGTAAACGCGAAGCAGACATCAAATGTCGAATTTGTAACATGATTATGCGTCACTTATCTTGGCGAAACACACGTTTCGCGCGAGACGGATTTGTATGCTTAATAAGAAAAAAAGACGCTTAATATTAAATATACGGAGCGAAGCGTTTGAATATCTCGGCTGTTATTGATGATAGAAAAAAATTGTGTCGGAGCAAACTTGTGCATTGTGTCGATTGTTGATCGATGAGCAACATGAAAGTCACGTGAAAATCAAGTTTGTTTTTCTTTTTTAAATGATATGTTTTGTTTACTTGGTTTAAGATCATTCAATCACAAGGGAAAATAACTTATTTCACATGAACGAAAGTACTCTGTTTATTCTTGAAAATTTTTTGTAACGTTTGTAAAAATATCTAACACGTTCGAAGAATCTGTATACAAATGTACTTTTTCCAATTTAATAACATTCGATAAGTAAACCATATCTACTTTTTTTTTTAATAACTTATTTTGAAAATTGCACGTAAATGGATAAAATGTTACAAGCAAAAAATAATATTTACAAAATAAATAATGAAGCGTACAAGCGTAATTGACTATTTATTTACATTTGATGATTCGTGTTATCATGATTATTAATAATCAATTAGGAAATAGTTTTATCGTTCCCATAAAATAAATTAACTTTCCTTTGCAGTTGACCGATAACTTCGAATGACATTAGACCATTTTAAAATGTTCTAAAACGCTTGAATGAGAAATAAAAAAAAAATATCTCATTCTAATCAATCATCATTCTATTAAAAAAAATTTTTTTTTTTCTTTTAAATCTCAATTTCTATGATAATTTTTCAAACAGAAATATTTATTTCCTTTTTTTAAATAAATAAAAAATATTCGAATAGTATTTTTCTTTTTATATAAATTTTCATAAGAATCAAATTTAAAAAAAAATGGAATTATTAGTAACAATAACAAGGAAGCAACGAAGCATAAATAGCAATAATTGATTTTTTTGATCATTAAAACGCGAGAAACATTCCAAATTTCTAAATCATTCTCATTCGAATAATTCATAAATATTTTATAAAAAAAAAAAGAAAACTGATTTTGTCGATTAATTAAAAGAATCCGAAGAAGTGTCGAGAATTTTCGTATGTATCAATCTGTCATTACATATGATAAAACGTCTATCAATGAAATGATCGATTATTGCGACGTCGAATTATTAACGTCATTTTCGATTTATTATCGCGGGAGGGAAATCTTACTTAATTGTCGCGGGAAAAAGAATGAAAAGTCTGAAGAAGGGAAAGAGAAGATTGGTCGGAGAGAACGGACAAAGAATCAGGTTAAGTGGACATCAACTTTACGCGCAATGAAGACTCTTGCGCTTCCGCGTCTTCCGAGTACTAACAAACCACTTTGAGATACGTGTAGAATATACCCGGTTTTGCGCAATAATTTGTATCAATTTGAAAATATTTCCCGTTCCGGATATATTTCAACATTATCTTCCTAATTTCAATAATTACGAGGATTTACACGATAAGACAAGTTTGATATGAATAAGAAATATCAAATTTTATGATTCACGAGTTATTTTTATAATTTCTTTATCGATTAAGCGAAAATGTTTCTCTTTAAATTAATATCGATAATTTTTATTCAGGAAATAAAATAACGTATAAATATATATGTTTAGTCTAATTGCTTTAATTTCATATTTTCTTAATTTGAATATAGATGTAATTATGTATATTATTTTCTCACCGTTATTTATTTTTCCACTCGTACATTCTTTCTCCCCTTTTGTTTCCACTATGCATTGCTGAAAAGTCCTTCAAGATGCCACAGGGGCAAAGAGAGTACTCCACTCCCTCGCTCTCAACATGGTATGGTACTACATAATCTTCTGTGCAGATGTGAGACTTTTTCGGGAAACGTATGCCTATTTTTGTGATTGTTATCCATTAAGAATATTCTTGAAAATTAATTTTATTAATACATTCAAATTGGTCGATTCGATCATTGAAACATTCTCGATTCGTTTTCAATTCGTCATCACGATACACGTGTTAATAACTATTATTTATAACTATCCGAAATCCTTAAACAAATATGCGCTCGAATTCATTTAAAATTCCATATATAAGAAATGTTCACCTACTACAATTCGTATTCTCGGTTATCAGAATTAATATTTGCCTTAGCATAAAGTGATATTCCGAATGCAACGGGTCGAGAACTTTCGACGAAGGCTCTTTTCATCGAACAAATATATATTTTTCGGTTACGACATTATCGATTGACCTCGATCTCGCGCCGAACGTTTAAATCATAGTAAAAGATATCGCTTGCCGATTCCTTTTTCAAAACTCGTAGAAGATTTCTCGTAATCAAATTAAAAATTAAACAATTTCAAATTATATTCGATTTATTTTATACGATCTCCTAATAAAATCCCCCTCGATATTAAACGAACGAAAATCGACTCGAAGTTAAAATTGATTTTTTCTTCGTTAGATCGCGATAAACGAGCACGTTAAGCGGTTTTTAAGTGATTTTTATTTACAAATATCATTGGCATCGAACGATAATAGAGTTATATTTACTTAACATTTAACGTAATTATTATTAAATATGTAGACAGGATGTTGGCACATCACATTGGCAAACCTAATGTTCTTTGATTCGAAAACCGATAGCAAGAGGTGGCCAACATTGGCACACTGATGAACCACGTGTTCACACATTGGCATTGGCGTGCGTTCAAACGAACGTTTAGCGAATAAATGAGAATAGTGTAAAATAATGTTATGATCGTTTTTGTTTGATTAAACTTTTGTGATATGAATTATATCTATAAAATTTAATTCAATCGTTTTTCTCTTCTTTGCATAAACTTTGAACAAAAATTTGGAAGAAATATAGAGAAAAAGTATTTTTATATACGTTATCCAATGAAATAATCGAAATTAAAAATAAGTAATTTCTTTCGATCGATGTTAACATTATTTTCTAGGATACAATAACCTATAATTCGCTTATCTTCAATATTAATTTAATTTTTTAAATATAACTTTGTAACGATAGATCCAAATATTCGAATTTATTTTATATTATTATAAAAAACGTATGTCTAATTGAAATTTATATGCACAAGAATTTTTTTTATTAAACTCAAATCTTTCCAAGTACATAAATTTCCTTGTAAGATATTTTGCTGATATATATTACCATCTCTTCCTTATAATTTCTCTGAATTGTTGATTTTTCAAGTGGAAAAATGATCGATCGTGTATGGATTGCGTTACAATATATCCATAACGGCGATGCTATCTTGTCACGCGACATCTAATTAAAGCTTTATTGATGTCGAACAAAGTAAGAAGAAGCGGGAAGGGAAGAATTCAACTATTGCAAGGAGGGATTCGCTGGCAGGAGATGTAAAACGCGCGTAAATACAATGGATGCTGAGAACAATAAAGCTTACAACGCTTGTAAATGGCGTGACATATTGTAGAATCGGACGCGGATAAGCATTCCGCAGCGATGAATTTACATCGAAAATGCGTCATTAATTTATTCATTATAATATATAACCTGTTAGTTACCTTTCTCTCTTATTATAATACTCTTTTCCTCTTTTAATTTTCCGAATCTTCGCTCTGATATTCCATTCTTCGTAATAGCAGAGATCTCCAGTTTGAAAATAAATAATAATAATAATATTGGTAATTATTTACCATTCTTCGATTTTTATTGTTTTTTTTTAATATATTGTTGAATTTATTATATGTAAGATTTTACTTGTTCGTTAAAAAGTTATTAATAGAAAAGTTTCTTTGAAATAGTTTAAGTTAGGTTAGGTTAAGTTTTAAGGATTTGTTATCCAAAAATTAATTCAAACATAATGCAAACTATTAAATCAATATTAATATTAATAAGTTTTGATTTAATTTTAATTTAAACTAATATTAAAGTTAAAATTGATGTTCAATGAAAATTTATTTAATTTCTGTTTTCATGATTTATATCGTGTTAGAATAAATTAGATTAATAAACAAAGACCGCCAAGTAAAACTTTCACGATATTATTTAGTGTAATAACAAGATAATTAAAAAATCATTGAGAGTGGAGAGTTATATAATATTTTCAATATAATTTTATTGTGATATTTTTAATTAATAATTCAATAATTTTGAGACTGTACATTAATAATAATATTTTTATCGATATTATGATATTTTTATTTTATTTTATGTATTAAATATATCCATGTTATAATGCAGTCAGAAATATTTGTATTCCTATATTACAAAAATTTAATCTTTTTGGTTTTTTATTTTTTTGGAATTTTATGAATATGTAGAGCATAATGAATTATACAACTTTATCAACGCTTAAAGTTTCAAAAAATTTTTTTTTATTAAATATAACAAGATAAAGCAAAATTTTTAATTATAAAGTATTTAATTTTTAATCCTCTATTATCCTGCTATGAAAAATATAATATTAAATATATAGATAAGATTATTTTCAGAATTGAAAAAATATTAAATCTTTTGAGAGTTGAATTCATTCCCTTAAAGAAATTTCCTTTCTTTTTCTATAATCTTTTTATGTGTAATAAATAATACCTATATACCTAATACCTATATTTTACACAATTTACTTTTACAAATAATTTACTACACAAATATAAAATATTGGATTAAAAATAACAATAACGAATAACGTGATTTCAGTTAAGCAATAACGTGCTTTAATATAAAAAAAATTAATATATCGATATTTTGACTTTTTGGACATGACAATATTTATCATGATTAAGATATAAAATCATCTATTTATACATATGCTATGAAAAAAATGAAATTTTATATCAGCAGAAACAGAATGTTGTTCACGTCATTATTATTTATAATGAATTATATGTTTATTTCGAAAATTATTTTCAATAATTATTGTCAATAAATACAGATAATCTTCATATCAGATCTGGACGTTTTAATAAATTTTCAAATTATATTATTTTAAAATTATTTTTAATTAATTAAGAGAAATAATTTATTTTTGAAATGACACAAATATTTTATAAAATATTTCATACGAAAAGTATATTTAATAAAATAAATATACTTGCAATTAAATTATTTATTTTATATTTTACAAAATAAACTGTTTATTGTTTGTTATTTGGCTTTGGAGAAAATAAATAGTTCGTTATAACATAGTATCAAATATTTATATTATTATTCTGCTTTTGACTATTGATTCTGCTTTACACTATTATACACTCACTAGAATTATTATATATTATATTTATTTTTCCATATGTATTCTAAGAATTATTTCAGTAACGAATTTTCCATTGGAAAATAAATTATTATTCCTTCAATCAATCAATTTTCCCAAATATTCGCTTTACTTCAAATTAACTAAATAAAGAATATAATCTAAATTAAAATATATATCTTATTCATTAATAAATTTATTAATTTAAAATAAATTTAAAATTATTATTTTTAAATTATTAATCGCCAATTGTACACGCCAATTGAGAGTTAGGTTTCAGAAATCATTTTGTAAAAATCGCATTATAAAAAATGCAAAATTCAAATTATATCTACACAAGAAATAGTTTCAAATTTTTTTTAATAAAATATGAATTTTATCTATCACGCACAAAAGACAAAAATTTTATTTAATTTTGAAAATTCCATTGAATATTACAAAGTACAGAATAATTAAGCACAAAAGAAAAACAAAAATATATTGTTTTGATTTAGGAAATTTTTTTTATGTATAAAATGTATATAAAAATCATAGAAAAATCAAACAATAAATAATTCTACATGTAGAAATAAATTAAAATAGAGACAAATCAAATTTGAAAATTTTTCAAATACAAATAGTTTCAAACACATTTGATTAATTCTTGATTGAATATAAGTGAACTATTGATAACTATTCATTATATATTCTATATATGATAATAATTAATTGTAAAAAATATAAGATAATATAAAATAAAATTTATAGAATAAAATTTTAAGTTTTTGATTTATTAAGAAAATTTAGATTGAATATACAGACAAGAAATAATTAGTCGTAATTAATTTTTATTTAAAAATTTATCGATTAATTAAACTAGTTTTTAAATGAAAAAATTTTATTCTATATTTTCACATGAAATAACTTACTTAGTAATTTATTATAATTATTCATTATACTTATCAATAATTTATTCATATCCAATCATAAGAATTAATTTTATTTATGTGCTTGAAAAATTTTATTAAATTTGATTTACAAAAAAATTCTATTTTTTTTTCGTGATTTATACGTGTAAAATCATTTCATTTGTGTAATTTTTGACATTAAGAATCACTTAACCTAACCTAATCTAAATCATCTTTTTAACTTATATAATTTTATAAATAATAAAATTTAAAATAAGTATTCTATATATATTTAAATACTCACAGGAAATAAAATATATATATATTTATATACGTGAAGTCTTATATTTCGATGCATGATTATTAAAAATCTATCACGCACGTATTGCAATTGAAAACATTGATATTAATCATACACGTATACCTTAAATACACTTTCGAAATTATGATTTTTGAAAACACTGTTGAATGAAATGTCATCGCGATTGAAAAGACATACAATTTCCCAATTTTCTCCACGTTTCCACTTCCCTTCGATCGCAAACTTTTTCCAACCGTTTTATTGCGCGTGCACGAATGAAAGCGGATGTTCCAATGATGTTCCCCGTGGACGCGGTAAAATCAATCTACATATGCATACGTGCACATATTCGCGTATTTGTGGAGCGTTAACGCGTCGAAGCTGGTTTTATTTACACCTGGAAACAAAATGTTTATCATAGCTAATTCGATAGACAAAGAGAAATGATTTGATTCTCCAATTTTATATTTCTTCTTAATTTATAATTTAAATAGTTTTAAATTAATGTAAATACGTGCGTGATATATATCAAACGAGTATTGTATTTTATGAATGTTTTAAATTTTAAATCCAACTAAAATTGAACGTGATCGGAACAAATTCTTGTTCAGATAATTATTCAAAAATTATAAATATAAAATTTTTATTTTATGATGAAATTACTTCAATAATTTATCATCGAACAATCATAAATAACTATAATGCCAAACGAAATTATATGAATCAATAATATAATTTGAAATTTTTAATTACTTATTTTTTTCAACTTTGGTTAATATGCAATTATTTGAAAAAAATAAGAGATTCATTTATCTCAAACAATTGTATATTTTGAAAGATAAATTGAATAATGTAAATTAAATATTTTTTCACTTTATTTATTTATTTCTATTTATTTATTTTAATCAGAAAAATGTAAAGAAACATCTCTACTACCTTTATGAAACTACTACCTTTATATTTTCAAAGTTTTTTTTTTAATGTATCTAAATACAATGAATATACAGCAGAGTATTTCAATTATTCAAACATTTTATTATTTGAACAGTAATTTGTGATTTTGAAACGGTATGGATTCGATACATTTGTAATTTCAATAGGGGGAATTGCTTTGGTGATCACATTGCATCATTAGGGTGCGTGTTCATTTGGGAGGACAACTATCACGAGTTGTTCCCGAGAGTCCAATTTACTTGTGTACGTGGTATTGAAACTGCTGATGGAGTATTGGCCATAAAAATCTCTGGAAATGAGTAACGCATTGAAAATCAATGAATACGTTTTAATTTTTTTTTATTGATAATTGCATCGAATTACATCCAATTTTTCCTGTATTCAATCAAGTTATTGGCAAGAAAATAAATATTGTTACGTGATCAGTTAGGTCAGGTATCAGTTCAATGTTACAACATTTTATAATTTATAATTTAATAAGTTATAATTTAATCCAACATTTTTTTCTTTTGAAATATTAGTTTTTTTAAAATTGTATATATATCATAATTTATTACAACAAGTGCTTATTGTAATTATTTTTAATTGTATTTTTAAAATTATTTACATATAAAAAGAGATCATAATTTATTTTTTATATAAAAAGCACAATTACCTCAGATGTTGAAATTTCCTGCAGTTTTAATAATATGAACAAATATATATATATAAATAATTTTAAAATTATCTTTGTACATAATTAAAAATTAACTTGTAAATAAACTTATTATAGTATTCAATTACTAAATAATATAACATTAATTTAATAAATGCAGTGCATAATATAAACAAACTAATGTTTCTATGTTTTATTTTCAAGATTTAAACACCTAAGATTTAAAAAGAGATTTAAAAACACATAAATACTTCGTTATTCAAAAAAGTTAGAAAAAGATTTGCATATAACTCATAAAAATCTCTAAATATAATATACTATAATATAACATGTAGAAGATGATTCACTAAATATTAGCCAATGTTGTATAAAAATATTTTTCTCAAACTTCAGATAAATATCTTCTAAACTTATAAGTTTTGAATACTTTCTTTATACACTTTCTTTATAAAGAACATTACATTGTATCGATTGGTGAAATAAAAAAATATATGATTCCATTAAAACTATAATAACCTATATATTCTTTATTTATTAACATAATATTGATAATATTTCCGATACGAAACTCAACGATACAAGTATAATTTCGTGTTCGAAACTTGGAATCTGTACGATAGAAAGTCGATCGAAGTTTCTTTATTTAGAAAAGGTTAAAAGTGAGATTATAATATGTTAAGGCCATATGTAGCTTGACGATGCCTCACGTGATACCAGTTAGGGTTTGGAGGTTATGTATGGACACGCCTAAAGATTCGGAATAAAATATTCGTAAAGAATATATACGTGTATATTTAGAATATTTACATATCGAATATGAATTTTCAAATAAATATATTTTTTTTAAATTTCGATGAACAAATCGAAAATTAAATGCACCAATAAAAAGATACATCGATCGAAGTGATCACATTTATTGTCAGAAATATGGATCAAAAAATAATACAGAATGATCCATTTTTTTTTTATTTTATATTCTTCTGCCATTCTTCGATAATAATTTTTTGAACAAAGTTTGATCTTTAATGAAATGGATTCATCGATTCGATCTCGTGTCTTTAAGTCAAAGAAAGAGTTTTGCATGGAGCGAAACTCGACTGAAATTCTAAAGGTTTTAAATTCTACGAATGTTAAATCACAATCAAGATTAATATTGCCATAAAACAATTTAACTAGTTGATTCCCTTTGCCCGTGAACGATCTCTTTTGCTCTAGTTTTCCGCACAATCAGAATAATTAAACTGTCTATTGACTCATTCGTAGTAATTGCACTGTAAGTTCTTTTGCGTTCGAACAGAGTATTCGTTCAACAAAATTTTCAATTCTTCGTTGTCACTTTTTCGAGAAACATAATTGTTAACATTAAAATCTGTTTTTGTCTAAAGTTTAACAGGAATTTTTCTGCGATTCAACAAGTTTTTCTGGTTATAAGTAAATACAAATAATTATAAAACAAAATATATACATCAGATTTGAAAAGAAAAAAAATACTTATTTATGAAAAGATATCAAGACCCTCGATCTTGATGATTTTTTAAATATATTATCCATTTAACATTTGCCATCGCAAATTAAATCAATTTTAATCGAAAATTAGTCCAAATCTGCAAATCTGTGAATCAGCTAACACTTAAATGATTTTTTGAATCGACGCAGTATTGTACGACATTATCAAAAAATTACAGATCAATCAAAGAATCAAAGAATAGTAATTTCTCAAATGGATTAATAGTGGAATACTCATTTCTCAATTTCAAAGTCGTTAACAAGAATTCAAGCTCGTAGGTAGGAATGCAGGAGCAAAAGCAATTGAATCGTGTTCCCAGGTCGGGAAGGTAGTTGCGGCGGATTTGGTCAACTGCAAAAGTCCGTCCAACTCCTTTCCGTCTTGGTGGCGCGAATTCCTCCTCGATCGTTCCCCAACTTCTCAGATATATCAATTTGCGTGCCCCTTTCTATTGTCGAGAAATGGACATTGGGCGTTTCCATTCCACATTTCCACCTCTCCTTTCAAACGTGTTTCCGTAACTTGAGTGAAAAGATCTGAAGAACAAGAATCGAAAGGAGGGTAATCTGTCGGAAAAGAGAATGTTACTGCATTCCTTTTTGACATTTAGTAAAATTGGAACAATTGTTTATTTAGTTGTAATGTGAACATTTCTACTCGACATTTTTATCGAAAATTTGTTATGTAAAACATAATGGAATCATTATAAATGGAGCAACTTTTTTTTATAGAAAGAATTTTTTTTTAATATTTTTATAATTTTATCTGGGAGCATATTTTTAGAAATTAAACATTTTGTAATTTAAAATTTTGCACTATACAGTTATGTTTATGTACGTAATATTTAATAAACGAAAGTATGGTGAAACTTTGAGCATTGATGCTCAGCTAAGAAAAATTGTCGCATGTATATAATCCATTCTGTTCTCGCAAAGTTTCATTAAAAACAAGAAAAAATTGTTTGAAAATGAGAAACTGAAAAGATTAAATTTTTTTAAAAAGAGTACTTTTATAATTGTACAAACACTGTTAATATATTCATGGAAAGATTATGGGAAGGTGTAAAAACAAATGCAAAAGTTGTTACTACTGCAAAAATAATTTAATTTGAATGACAATATTTTAATGATCTAATGTAATATCAATTTTAATAATGAAACTTAGATTACGTTTATTTAATTATAAATAAAATTTCGTTTTTCATACGCAACACAATTTATTTTCCACCACCACTTATTCCAAGATCAAAAAGCATTCGATTATAATATTTTTTTTTGAAAATATTTGCAAAAGAACTATTTAACTTTCGAGCGACGATAGTTTAAATCCGAATCTAAAGATTTCAGAACGAAAGTTTGAGAGGAAGCTAAACTTAGCCCAGAGTTTATTGAATTTATTACATATATTAACGCTTCGAAATTCGAAATCTGTTCAACACTAATTAATATTATCTGCATCGTTATTGAACATTCGCAACTGTTCCCACGAGATAATGTTCATCACATTGTCCTGTTCAATTCTTCCCAAATTAACTCTTCCTCCTCGCGCCTCAACCCTTCCACGTTTTGCCCTCTTTTCATTTTCTTAATGACACTTTTATCGAGTGCACCGACAGACAACTGTGGTTGTCGTCGAAACTCAATTCCAGCCGCCCTAAATTACTTCTCCCTTATTTAATCCCAGCATATCGCCATTGCTATAACACGAAAAGATTCACGATTTGATCAAATCGTTGACAGTGGTTAACACATGGATAGTTATTGGACATATATCTAAGAAGATATTATTTCGAGTATAAGGCAATTATATTTTTCTTTTAACGCAGTATTATGAATTATAAGAAAAAAGTGGAGAAAGGAATCATCGATAACTAATTAATTTGAAATTCGAAAGGGGAAAGAGAATTTTATTAATTAATTTCCGAAATATTGATAAAAATTATTTGTATGTATGTTATTGAATTTTCCTCATACATCGAATGACAGTTTTTATAAATATATCGTGACAACTGTCATATAAAATGACGATAATAAAGTGATATGAATACACACAGAGATCCACAGATCCTTCAAATTTAACAAAGAATAAAATATAAAATATTTGATCAATTGAAATAGATAGGCGATAATATTTTATGAATAAGTGTTTTATGAATAAGTGTTCCAAAGAATTTGTGAAATTCCTTGGATAGATGATATTAGTTCACTATTATACATTTTAAGTGATCCTGATATATATAAATATAAACAGTTAATAAGTAGATACACAACTATTAAAATAAAGATACTTATGTGAATAGGTAGTATTTAATATATAATATGAAAAGATTCTTATTAATATCATTTTCCATAACTCTCCTAATAACCCTCCTTAAGTTTCAAAACTATTGGTGTCTCTTGGAAGAACAATTGCACTTTGATCATATATTGAAATTGAAACTAATTCACAAGATAGATTTTACAATGAATTTCATATTAGGGTGAGAATAAAATAACAGTGCATTTATTTTTATTTAGGTTATGTAAGTTATGATTGGAAGAACAATTGCACTTTGATCATATATTGAAACTAATCACAAATCACAAGATAGATTTTATAGTGAATTTTATATTGGGATAAGAATAACAGTATATTTATTTTTATTTATATGCACTTTGATGATATATTGAAATTGAAACTAATTCACAAGATAGATTTTACAATGAATTTCATATTAGGGTGAGAATAAAATAACAGTGCATTTACTTTTATTTAGGTTATGTAAGTTATGATGTCTTTTGGAAGAACAATTGCACTTTGATCATATATTGGAATTGAAACTAATCACAAATCACAAGATAGATTTTATAGTGAATTTTATGTTGGAGTGAGAATAACAATGCATTTATTTTTATTTAGGTTATGATGTCTCTTGGAAGAACAATTGCACTTTGGTCATATATTGGAATTGAAACTAACCACAACTCACAGGTTAAACTTTACAGTGAATTTTGTGTTGGGGATGAGAATAAAATAACAGTGCTGTCGCATTTATTTTTATTTAGGTTTTTATGTAGGTTTGTTGGAGTAATAAGTGATGAGATAGCGATGGCTTGCGAAGGCAAAATTTCCGTTCAGAATCAGAATGTTACTATTCCCTCTGTGGGAAGAATAGAAGAGATGGAAGTGAAAGAATAAATAACGGCTATTCTATTGCATTTTATTGTTTGGTCTCTTCCTTACTTTTACAGTACAATACAATAGAACACCCATTATTTGTTCCTTCACCTCTGTTCCTGCCACTGCTTTCTCCTCTTTTTCCAGAGGAAATTTTTTCTTGTTAACCTTGATTAAAATTTAAAGGGAAATGCAATAAGGAAAATTGTAACTATAATCCATCGGCACTTGTAAAACTTCTTCTATTGACCCTTTAACTGGTATGATATATAAACAACATGTTAATTTTTATATAAGTCTGAAGAATACGAGTTTTTTAAATATTTTGAATACTGTGGTGATGAACAACCATATTCTAAGAGTTTTATTGTGATTATATATTATGATTTGATTTTAGTAAAATATTTTTTCCTTTTTTTTTTTTGTTCCATTTAGAGCGACTGAGATAAAAAAGGGTTCCGCAATTAAAGGATTAATCTCGAAATACATTAAATCGCTCTCATCATCCTCAATATTATTCTACTCGTGCATTTGAGAATTTTTAATTAATTTTAATTTTTCTTATCGTCTTAATTCCATCCAAAAAAAAAAAAAATAAACCAATCTCCCTTTCAGAGCGCTTCTTCTCGATCACGAATTCTCTTCTCTTTAACAAAAGATAAACACGCTCGACGATTCAAAAGCTAGAATTAAAGAAATTAGATCGCGTCTCATCTAAATTAACACGTTCCAAATGTGTTGATAAATAATCTACTTATCGTGGAATTTAATAATATTTCGTAAGACAAAGGACTTGGCCGAGAACAATCGGCGAAAAACGATGCTACGTGGCTGGAAAGCGCGCAATTCAGAGAGAGAGATAGAGAAAGATAGAGAGAAATAGAGAGAGAGAGAGAGAGAAAGAGAGAGAGAGAGAAAGAGAGAGAGAGAGACGATGGCATGAATTCGAACGGCACGGATGCGACATAAAGGAAAATTTCACGGAATTAAAGATTTAAATCGTATTATTCAAACAAGAGGGATCGGTGTGCTGTGTACGGAATCCAAAAGATGAAAAGGAGGGGAGGGGAGGTCGCTGAAGTCGTAACAGCGCGGCAACTCTTCCGGAAATGTTTACATTCCGGAAATGAACACGGTGTCTGGGTTACTTAATTCAGGTAAAATATATATATCCCCGTTACGGAGGGCGAAATGCGAATAAATATGCAAGAATCGTGCAAAAGTTAGAATACCGGGTCTCGCTTTTTCGAGAATAATCGAGAAATTTAAATCTTTCAAGGGGATTCTTTATTAAGAGGTTATCTCGAGGAGGTTATGTAAGGAATACAATTTGCAATTGATGTAATAATGTTACAGGGATGCTCGATTTTTTCAATTTGTATTTTTGTTTTTCTTTTTTTTTTTACTTAAAACGTGTCCTTGAAAATATCTGTAATCCGAGATTCATTTACATTTTGTTTGTTACATATTTTAGGAGCTTCGAATTGAATGTGTTTGAATTATTTTTAATTTAATTTTTTTTTTGATCGATTGGGTCTTGGTGATTTTCGAACAGCAAATTGATTTTTAACGAGATTTTATAAAAAGTGTTCTCTCTTTATATTTTATTTTCGCGTTTCAAAGAATTCGAACTCGTTATAGGTTAGGATTGAGATGTTTCAAGCCCATTAAAATCCCATGAAAAATTAGAAAAATGGTGGATGCATGGTGGAAAGTAATAGTGATAATGGAATTGAAAGAAAGAAGGTAGGAGAAATGACGGGTGTTCTGTTTACAATGTACAAGTTTGTTCAAATAATACAGTATAACGGAACACTCATTATTTCCAGTACCTTCATTTCTTAGTTCCACTAAGTACTTTTTTCCACTCTCTACCCTGCTTGTAATTTTAAATTTATTTTTCTTTCTTTGCTTTTTCATTTACATTTAAAGGAAAGGTATTTTACTTATTTATATTCTACAAAATATAAAATAATCTCCAAATTTGAAAGAACTCTTTTGAATCGTTATGTTGAAAAATTAATCTAAAATCAAACGAAATTTGGACAAACGATAACAGAACTTGAATCAAAGATCTAAAATTTTATCTTTATGTATTTATTTGTTTTTGAGATATTAATCTTCTAAGATATTATAAGATGTATAAACGTTATTACATTCAACATAGAGGATAACATTGAATGCTATCCATTCAGATTACTAGTACAATAATCTTCACTGTAGTACTCCTCCTCGTTGAGTAGCCAATGACATTTAACTATATCAGTTTCAGTATCTACAGGATATCCCATCTATAATCCACAAATCCAGAAATCTGATCGCTCGTTTCACAAAAATTTGATTTATCAATTTATCAATTGTAAAAGCATTTTCTATATGGAGATATGTTTGTATTTTTAACCATCCTTTGAAAAAAGCGATCCAATACTTGTCATTTTTCTCCTGATTTTAAACAAACAGCCCATAGATCCCAATTTGATTACATTGAATTTCTATAGAATTCAATGTGATACAATAATTTAAAATTTTAATAAAAATAACCCTATATAAGATATCTTCAAATGGAAACTCTCATTCTCATTATTTTTAACATTTCTTATTACCTCATTCCAAAATCAACGAAGAAATATCAATTATTTCTGTTACTATAAACTAAATACATAGTATAATAAATAATTTATCAATTTCACTGATAAACTCGAGAACGTACAATGAAATGCATGAAATATGGTATATCAACAAGAGCATTATCAGTACAACGTGGCTAACCCCGAGCTAACACAATGATCCCAAGAAGTCCCGACGTCTAGAAAGTTGTTGCCCAAACTTTGCCTATAAATAAATCCGGTAGCACATTTCAACCTTCCCTTCCCTTTCCTCCCTCCCTTTTCATCTTCAACTCTCTCGTTTATCGAAGAAACGAGATACGACTGCGCGTATTATTCACTTCACGCGCAGAAGAAAGTCAAAGAGCGTGCTAAATAATTCTTTCTCCCCTCTCTCCTGTCCCACGAATAACGATGCAACGATACAATTTCTTCCTTCGTTGTTCGAACGCGTTCCCTTCGCGCAAGGGAAAGATTCGAGCGTTTAACACGAGGGGGAAGCAGTGTCGTCATTCCCTGCCCGCAAAGGAGAAACGAAACCGAATTCATCTCAAGCGAGTAAAGTTGATTTTCGCGAATCAAAGAAGGTTTTTTTCTCGTGATCTCCTCCGTGATTTCACCCGAGTGCAACGGCCGACTAACTGGCCGTGAAACGCTAGACTCGACACGAAATTATCGCTAAACGAAGTGGAAAGTTGTCCCGCTTCACCAATTTGCCGGGCAACCACCAGCGGATCTTAGACGCGCACCTAAGTAATCGTATAAACGATACCTACTTTTTCTCGATTTCTCCGCCATCTATCTATTCCTTTCTGTGTTGAAAATTCTGCCACGCTCGAATTTCTCGCGCACGAAAATTTTTGGAAAATTCACGCGATATATTTATACACGGACGTGGATTAATTGGACACTGCGTTCGTGTTGGAAGATTCATTGTTCGGATGCAACGACAGAAATAAAATTTAATTTAATTTTTTGATATAGAATGTTTTTCAGGACATCGAACAATGTATGTATAAATAAAATCATAAAATCAGTTCCTGTAGCTACTTGTATTATATTGTTTTGGTTAAATTAAGTGGACACGTTAGCAGAAAAATAATGTAAGCAAACATCGAGATTAATGTATTAGTTCATATTATGAAAACTTTAATATTATGAAATAGAAAACAGGAATAATCAAAGTTGTATTGTCCAGAAATATAATGTTTTTAAGAGTACTGTTCTTAAATTAATAATAAAAATAAATTAAAAAATATTTAGAACATGGTGATGTTGGTAATGTAAGAATACGTAATCTAACGATAATATCGCGAAATATCGTGGAATAGTTAAATATATCGCTAAGGTACAAAAGAAGAAATATTTGAATTTCGTCAAAAAGTGTATAAATAAGTCACTATCGTTCTAGAAACAAATAATTTTGAGAGAATTCGAATTATTAAATTAAGAAAAAAAAGGATATAAGTATGGAGAAAATGAATCCTTAAAGAAGCAGTATGTTTTACCGACTGTCAAGGATCAGTAATGGCATGGGCTTGTTTTTCGTGGTATGGAATTTATCTATAGATGGCATTGTGAGTGCAGATAAATACATTGATATCCCGAATGAAAATTTGAAAGAATCGATTTTAAAAATGGGCCTCGATGAAAAATGGACGTTACAATGAGATAACGATTCGAAACATACCGCTACGAAAACAAAGCAATTTTTATCAAAACTGCGAAATAGAAGTTCTGCAATGGCCTCCACAAAGCCCATTAATCTGATAAAAAAATTTGTGGAGTACATTGGATGCAGAAATTTCTTTAAAAAAACACACTGATAAACAAATATGCCATTATAAAAACCAAAAATTCCAATACCAAATATTAATTAGTCTTTATGTATGTCATTCAATTTTATGTGATTTTGTATAAATAATATAAATTATAATACATTCTTTTTATTATATAATTGAATTTTTATATTATATTTTATTAACTTTAAGTGGTCAATAAAATAGATCAATAGAGTTTAAATGAATTAACTTTTTGTTGCTCACTAAATCTGTTTATTTAATTTTACGATTGTACGTGTACTCGATAAAAATATATGTATATATATATTCTAAAAAATAATTTCAAAAATAGTGGCCAAGTTGGAATTATAATCCTGAACATACGTGGATTGTATACAATATATCCCATACATTAAATCCTCCAGCGCAGAATCCAGATAACAAATTTCAAATATCTTCAAAGCACATGCCTGAAGAAAAGAAAAGAAATTATAGAAATATAGAATTCCATCGATTGTAATTTTACAAAAATCATTTCGAAATTATTACCAGTAAACGTAACAAAATATCAATGTTGTAAATAATGTAAATAATACCGTAATATATGAAGCGTTCGAATGCTTTTCTAATTAATTGAGTGCGTGTATATAATAAACGTATTACAACTCCTGCACAAATTGAATTGTTTTGTCGACACAATCTTTAGATTTCCTACTCATCACCTCTCACTGTCTCAAACAAGTTTCCTTAACGTATTATATCCCGTTCATCAAAAATTGCAAATGTATGCTGTCGAGTATTTTCGCTACCCGCTGTGCATCACAGTATCGAGGTTACAGGTTAATCTTGCGCGTGTAAACAAATAATAATCGTTAGGCGCGTGGAATGTTCGTGAAAGGAGAGGCGCGGCGAAAGGAGGCGCGGTGACGCCGATTGGCCGGCTTTTCTCGTGCGGAAATCACCTCCCCGAATAATAACATTTGCCCGGTTTCGCGCGAGCGATCCGTAATTGGCGCTCGGCAAACGGTGTAATTGCGATGCGTTGCTTTGAATCGCGTAATTGCGTGAATCAACTGTCGATTATCGCCACTTCCGATCGATAAGTGTCGAACAGCGGCCGTCTCAAAGGAATGCGCGGTACGTGAATCGTGTTATCTCGATGGAATATCGAGTTTGCTCGATGATTATTCGACGTGGTTCACAAGCGAGTGAAAGATGAAAGGAAACATCGTCGCAATTAAAATGAAATGAGCCTTCTTTTTTTTTTTTTATAAATTGGTTTCTTTATTAGTTTACAGTTTAATATAATCGAGTTGAATTAATGAGTTTGATGAAATTTGATATTAATTATACCGTGTAAGTATGAAAATGGAAAGTGAGGAAAATTATTTTATATTATTATAATCAGAATTGTGCGATTATTTGTATATACGACATTCCATTTCACGATAACAACACGAATTTATCATACGTGTTGTATTATTACGTCTATTTATTTTATTATTACTCCTATTACTTGTAATTTTTGTATTTTTATCATGAACTAATGCTTTGTTTGAATTCTGGTAGATTCAATTCGGAATAAGAGAGAAAAATAAGCGTGATCGAATTTCATTCACCAGCCCTCTTAGAGTTTCCTTTTCAACAATTGCTGGGGATGGCACACTATTGTATTGTAATATAATATCGAATAATGATATACTATACACATACTGTATATAATAATATATAATGTATTACGTATATAATCATGTTCATTATGCAACGATTCTATTCGTGACAAGGGAATAATAAAAGACGATTCTAAAAATGGAATTGGAAAAGAATAAAAATTTTGACGAAACTATCTCTTCGATGATCTCGAATATACATATATAATCGGCTTTTTAGTTTTGCAACAAAAAAAAAAAAGAAAAAATTGCTACTTTTACATACGCTTTCGTTCACGTGTGAAAACTATCCACGTATTTTTTGTTAATATAAATACAACAACGAGGCAATTAATATGTAAAAAGGAAAAAAGTCATTTTCTCATGAAATATGATAAGCTTGAAATATTTCAACCCATAGTTTTAGGATTTTCCATAAAAATTGTTTCTATTTCTATTAACTATCTATCCAGAGATATTTAAAATTGCACAGAATATAAAAAATAAAATGTATGAAATAACGCAAGTTAGAAGGATATCGGTCATTACTCGCCAAGTTTACGTATTAAATGATCGTCATAATCAGTTTGTAAAAGATTAATAGAAGATAAATTATAGCGAATAAAATACAATCTAATTATCATATTGAACGAAAATTTTGAGAGAGTGGTGGTTCGAGATCCTAATTTAAAATTTTAATTGAGGATATTTGTCAATTACTAAATAGATATTAATAAAAATCTTTTGATAATTATGCAAAGCGTTTGAAAAGAAATGTTAGGATCCAAAATTTTAGGAATTTATAGTATTCATCGAAAAATCTTTACGTAAAATCGATCATTGACATTCGATATCGTGTGTAAATTTTCTTCAGAATAATGTAAAAATTAATGCAGAAGCTTATCAATTTAATATTAATTGATATGAAGATTATTTTGTACACAAACGAACGCATCGCAAGCGAAGCATTGCAAGTTTTCGGTGTTCGAACTGCCATTTTGAATTTCTAATTAATTACCACGTCTGCTTATCATTCGAAATAAATAAAAATACTGCATATTTGTACGGCCTTGCTTTTACTCTGTCCGCGTAATTGAATTAATAATAATCAGCAATATTAATAACAATCGTGTCGTGAAACTTTGAATTTTCCTGGATTAATCCCTCTTTTGAAAGTTTTTTTAGAAATTACAATGAATAAAATTAAATCGATAGCGATCTGATACATGATATTTTAAATATATCATGTGCTATTTATAGAAACAATAAATAAACTAAAATCGCATAAGATGCATCCAATACAATTAGAAGTTAATTACACGAAATGAGACTACGACAAAAATTAAGCTGCAACGAAAGAGATATTAAAAAAAAAAAATAATCGTGATATCAGTCTCTTATCGTTAATATCATATTGACTATGATTTCTATATTTATTCTTCTACAATAAGTGATGTGATGATATTTGACTTCACTTGTTATATATTTTGAATAATCACAATGTGTTTATATAATAAATAATAAAATAGTAAATTCGATGACAAAATTGTTCAAAATCTCGTTACATATTAAAAAATTATCAAAATCGAAGAGCAGGTAGATTTTCTGTTCGCTTCGCCAAAGTTTTTCAATTTAGAGTTTCATTTTTTCGAGTAAATTGTGTTCGAAAGCTTTTCAAGTACCATGAAATTAGCCGATTCTCGATCGGCTATGATTACAAGTTGAAGATTATTCTTCTACTACAACAAATAAGCAGAAAAGGTGGAATAAAATTTTCTCGTTTAAAAACTAGTTTTTCCGAAAATTAAATTATAGAATTCGTTGATTACGTAATTACTTTCCGACCTTCGTATATTTTCAATCTGGATTTTCTCGAAAACAAACGGGTTTAAACGATTGAAATTTTATTTCATACTTTTATCCCCACGATATGAATATGAAATAACCTTTTATCGATTCTTCGATTCACGTGTGTTCAATCATCGGGAATAAAACAAATTTCAGTTTTTATTAGAAAAATTTTTAACTAAGCTTCGACAAATAAATTTTGCTTCTCTCTTCCAATTTATTTTTACGCAATTATACCACGAATAATAAACATATTTATATATAAAAATCTTCGTTTATCATCTTATATCGAATTATTAATAATCTATTAATATTATCGATATTGATCGATAATCACAACTCTCAATGATGAATATATATTAGTTCTATGATGACAAATTATTGTTATCCGTATACTTCAAAATAAATGGACAAGATTATTTTATTTGCATCAGAGAAGAATATTACGAGATGAAAGTTTCTTGAAATCGTCGTAGAAAATTTGTCCACAATTATTAACATTATCTATGCTTGATGAAATGCAACGATCGAAAATAATAAGCGAATAATATTCGCAAGATCGAGTTTATAGTACGCAGTAAAGCGGATCTTGTTTGAAATTTAGACAATTCCAGAATAATCTCGTATCGTAAAATTTGTTCAGACATCGTCCCAAGTCGTTTCTAGAATGTCGTCTTAAACGTACGCGGAGAGGGGAAAAAAGGTGTTGCAATCGAGTTTTTAGAATCGCCTGCAAGTGTTTGCTCGATTTTTATAGGAAGAAACGGTCGAGAAGATTAAATTGCAATTTGAAAATGTGCAAAGAGCAGCATGAGACGAGGAAAAAATCGAGATATCTGTGTAATAGTCGTTCATTGTCAAACAAATTCAATCTATTCTAAAATGTACAATGGAACTTTGATTATACGCATAAATTTGCCAAAGAAGAAAATTTTTACAATATAAATAACATTGTTCACGATATACTTAATTATTATTAATAACTTCATCGATGTGATTTCTCGTTTAATTTATGGAATATATTATATCATTTTATGTGCATGTACGTATACATTTTTTCATAACGATAGAATAGTAAGTGTAAGAAAAACAAGTTATCTTAATCTAGAGTCTGAAGCTTATTTACGACGAAGAAAAATATACACATGACATAGAATATATATATATATAAGAAACGAAATGTACACGTGACATAGAATATATATATATAAGAGACGAAATATACACATAAGTGACATAGAATATACATATATTAGAGTCGAAATATCTTTTCTAAAATAATAGTACATAACGTGTACAAAATATTATAAATTTGGAAAGAATTTTACAATCACAATGATTGCTTGTTTGATATTAATTAATTTTAATTTTTTACACGTTATGCATCAAAGATATTATATCATCGGATGATAAGCCATTTTGTTAAAATTTGAACTTGTTCTAGATAACGATATACGAATATTAACTTTTATCGTGTCCTCTCTGCTCTCTAAAAATTGTTAAAAAATTTTAATATAACATAATCGATAACGATAACGGAAGGAGAAAGAGAAAAGAAATCCTTGGAAGAGGAGAAGTCTCACGAGGTCTGGAAACGGATCGCGCTCGTTTAAACAAACACACAGTTCGACTGTTCGACGCGTTCAATTTGAAACGTTGAACGCGCCGAAACGCGTTTTAATGAAATTGAAACGGTATCGGAGCGGGTAGCTGGGATCGAAATTCGCGGAAGCAATTTGTCCAGGGATTCTCGTCGGCCGATGAAATTACCGTCGAGGTATCGGGTTTCCACGGAGCTTGCTTTACGCTCGATCTACGCCAGTCCTTCGTTTCTTTATTTCTCCCTCATCGCGTAATATTTCTTTGTTTATTATGTAATAAGACAGATTGAATTCATTTTTTTGGCAATCGTTCTTATTGATAAAAGGGAAGCATAGATTAAACAACAAAAATTTAAAATGTTTTTTCTTTTTTCGAGAAGAATACTGAAAAATATGATATTGTGAACACGCTTTGTGCACGTGTAATAAATATACATAGTGTTTCGATGTATATATATCTTTGAAAATTGATACTAGATCTCGAAACAAACATAAAAGTTTCGATCGAGGCATTTTAATTATTTATTAAACAATTAAATAATTAAAATGGAAATAGAGAAGGTTTCTGTTTTCGTTTATTTTTAGAATCTAGATTTTTCGATAATATATCAACGTACGTTTCGTTAATTGTACAAAATAAAAATAAAGAGGATAGATGTGCGATTTCAGTCGCAAAACGCTTTTCTATCGCATTCTACCCCACTGTGTGCGGTCGTAGTTGCCTTTAGTTTTCGAATTATTTGCAAGAAAGTTTCGGCACTGTGCATTCTGTCTATACATAAGCGTTCATACGCGGTGTGCGCAATAGCATACGACCATCATTTCTCAACTGTCACTGACGTATACAGAGAATTCAATAGCAAAGTGTCGAAAGTTTTTTTTTTTTTGCAAACAACTCGAAAACTAAAGGCAACCAGGCCAGTTATGTAGTTTTACATTTATATATTATAAAGAAAAATTGAGGATTTACAATATATCTGAAGTTTGCTAATTGTGAAGAGAGATCGATAGATTGATGAGTTTTATATCATCAATTATGGAATATAATTAATGAATTCGTTTCGAATAATAATAATCTCAATTTAAATATTTTAATTTTTCATTATATTTTCACATAATAATCTATTTCAATCCGTTTTTGGATTATATAAATTTACGAGATATTATTATACAAAGGTGTAAACATTTTTTTTTTTGCATTCGTGAAAAAATCGAACAAGTCATCGAAATAAAATAATCTAAAATATTTCGATCTTTTACAAGCCACATCGTAATTTATTATACCATCTAATATCTATTTTATTAAATTACAATCACAATCTTTATTACATTATCGCATATAAGAATGATTTGACAAGAAAGTCGACATTCTTAAGCGACAAAAAGAAAAATGCTATGCGTCATCTCATCTATTCTTATATCAATTTCCATTAATGTAAATATAGTATATACAATATATTCTGCAATCGTGAATTTGCTCAAAAGAATCAATTATCAACGAGCAGATGTTGATTTCCAATGAAAAATTAAATTATTTGCAAATTAATTGAACAAATAATTCTCCTCACATTTTTATACATAAACGTTAAATGTTTCTTCATCTGCCTCCATCATTCATTATCTATCACCCATACACTGCTAATTGAAATGGAACCTGGAACTCTTCCATCCCTGTTTCCTTTCGACTTTCATATTTTCAAACGAACAAATAAACTGAAAAATCTGATAAGTGGATAAACGGAGAAAGGAATAGAAAATCTTCTGTTATCCGAGATTAATGTTATCGGATCTCTCCCCTCTATTATGGGAGAGAATTGGAACAGAGTTAAGACGTAGAACTGGTTCCAAGAATGGACGATTAGGAGATGCGAACGAGAGTTTATTGAAACTTATTCGAAAGTAAAGGCAAAGTTCACCACCGATGAAAATTCACCATCGAACAAAGATACGTGTTACGACCTCATGAGGGTGTATAATCACCGTTTCAACGGAGGGAAGCATAACAGGATGGAAAACAGAAGTTGAAAAGCAACTGATGCTCTGAGCATCGCTGATCACTCGGCTGGCAAAGACTCAGAATGAGGAAGATAACGAGAAAGAGGAGGGAGGGGGATTAGGGGGGGGGGGGAGAATGGAAAGAAACGGAACTCGAACCCGGCGTTGCTCTCTTCTCGCGTTTAATGCTTCCATTATTAGGGGATCCATAATTTCACCCTATACATGAATTTATTACTTATTTTCGTAACGTTTCGCAGTGTTTCGCATACAATTGAATAAGTATGATGCTGGTTCCGATTTTTATTAATTTAAAAAATCGTGAAATACCTCTTCTTATCGATACATTAATTAGTTTCCTCGATATAAATATATTCCATTTTGTAACAAGATTTCCAATCTTTTGAAATCTCGTAGTGAATAAATTTTGGAAAATATTTGGTTTTTTTCCCGTCAAATTTTTTATTTGATGGAAAAATATGAATTAATATTAAAAATTCTATACTGTTATCGATATTTCATCTTCTGTCGATTGTTCACATATGTTTTCATAATATTACACATTATTTTCGTTTCCACATTGTTTCTTCAACTATATAATAAAATCTTAATTTCGACGAAAAATGAGGATACGTGGTTCTTTCGTTCGAGCCTTCATTTATTCATAGCTAAATTTCCCTTCTCTTTTTCATGAGATTCGCTCGTGACGCGTCTCTTCTCGAGTTAATTGGTGTAAAAACAGGGAGCACAAAGGACAAACACAATTCGATATAGAAAGATATCGGTTTATCTGTTCTCTGGTTGAGGCTAACGCGATAATCTTCGATCCGGTAGTGGAAATTACGGTACTCGGAGAAAACAGATCGGCTAATGCATTTTTCCCCGGCATTGTCTCAAGTATCGGCAACACTTCTCAACGTTTCACCTCGATGCAACTAGGCAACCTCGCAATCAAGCCTCGCTGCTTCGAGATAATTCGATCGAGAGGATAACCGTTTTTAACCGAAAAGTTCGGGGTGACGAATCTAAATTGAACGATAGAATTAAAGAATTCGAAGTCGTTTTCCCGTCAAATTTAAAATAATAAAATCAATTATTGATATATTTTAAATTATAACGTATCACGATAAATGATATCTATTATTATTAAGAACGATAGAATATCATCGTATTATGTAAAAATCTGAATGATATTTTTCGAATATTTTTCAAAATAATCCAAAAACGAAATTAATATGCATTTCAGAAGTAAGCGAATATTAATGAAAATAATAATTGCGAGTATAATTCTTAATTTTTTGAACAGGGATTGTAAATTCAAAATTAATCAATAAAAATTCAAAAGTTGAATATACGAAATAAATTCGAAGAGTAATAATAAAATCAATTATTAATGTATTTTGCACGTGTTACGATAAATGATATCTATTATTTCTTACTATGGAATATTTATCTATTTATATATATGATATAAGCGATGGTATATTTGGAATATTTATGACAAAGATATTTATAAAATACTTGCATAAACATCATTAGTCATCGTATTATTTAAAGAAGTTTCTGGATGGTATTTTTCGAATATTTTTCAAGAACAAAAACTTGTACATTGGAACGAAAAAAAGGAAATACAAATTGTTAATATGCGTTTCGATAGTTAAATAAAAAAGTATGCGAATATTAATGAAAATAATAATTGCCAACAAAAAAAATTCAAAAGTTGAATATGCGAAATAAATTCGAAGAGTAATAATAAAATCAATTTGGTGGAGATGCGAGTGCATAAAAACTGAAAGCAAGCCATAAGAAAAATGCTACGATCAATCATTCTCCATATTGTAACCAATACCCGATGATATATTAAATACGAGAAAAGACGTCAAAATCGAATTGATTATTTTATCGATAGGTACGTAGAAATAAAATGGTTAGAAATACAATCAAATTATCTTAATAAATAATTTGTGCATTAAAGAAAAGAACACTGTTTTATTTCGTGCAAGATGAATCCAATGATATATTAAAATAAAATTTTAGAATTTAGGTAAGATTAGGTTAGGTTGTGATGAACAAAAGATATTCGAAGATTAAAGATATTGCATTAAGATTATGTTTACTCAATTGTTTGTCATAGCGTATAATTTTGAAATTAGTGCAAAATAATTGAGGCTTAGATGTTAAATAAAAATTTAGAAATATAAATATTCGTAAGTTTTCTCATTGAAAAAAATATTAATGAGTCAAATGATGCAATTGAATAATATAGGGATTGCTCATCTTGCTCCTGATAAAATTTATCAATAAGAAAAAAAAAATCGAAGTATTTTGCGTGATTTTTTAAAAATGAACTTTCTCTTATAATGGCATTTAATCTATTCAAATTTAAATTTATTTATTAAATTATAAAAATTATTATTTTTATTGATCTTACGTTGTTCTTTATGCAATTTTTGAATTTTAAAAAGCATTCATTTTCATAAAGAGTTATTTCTAGAAAAAATAGGTTCTTTTTATAATGGAGCTAGAAAATTAATGTTCAGACGTGTCCTTAATTTGCATCGCGTTCTATCTTTCAGTTCAGGCAAATCTTTCGGCAATAATTAAATTCCTCGCGGCGCATTTGTTCAACGAGAACGCGGCTTAAACCGTCATCTTACAAGGAGAACAGTAACCTTTATTTTCTTTGAGTGCCATATTTTTGCATTATTTTTTAAAAAGTCGTGTTTTCATTTAAGATTCATTTTCTTTTTTTCTAATATGCCTCTAATTCACGATTTACAAATTGAATCAAATCCATGATTTTTGCTTCAAAATCTAATGTTTTTTAATTAAAAACTCTCAAATATTCGTAACATCATCACTAATAAATAAATTCAATAAATTTTCAGTACGCTGAATGCACATAACCTCACTTTATAAAAATGTATAAATATATTTTAAAAAAAGTGTTTCGATACAACCAATTTATAATTTAACATAATATTTTAAAATATCTTAGTATAACAAGTATAGAAAATATCTAATACTAACGTTATATTGATTATATCATTTCTTTCACATATTCCTTTTACCATAATTTTATTAAATAGCTAGAAAAAGTTAATATTCTATCGTTTATCGTTAAAATTAAAATTAAACTAAATCAAATAATCATGATTTCTAATCAAGGAACACCGCTTTTTGATCGTTCCAATCCTTATTCCACTTGTCCATCCGTCCATAATCGGTCTATTTCTCGCCTCACCACACGATTGTCTTAATCCAGTTGTCTAACCACGATAATCTTAATACACTTGTCAGGCGATGGCCGTCTTAATCTATTTGTCCACCCGTGACAGCTTATTCTACCTATCCAACTACCTTATTCCATTTATCTGATGATCCTCACTTATTCTATTTGATCGGTTATGACTATCGTAATAATATCCTATTTGCCAACAGGATTAACAAAGAAAATCATTCTTCGTTATAATCTCTTCCACTCCTAATCTATTTCGTCCATCTCGAGAAGTTTTCCATAGTCGATCCATTTACTTTCTTCCTTCTACATTATCGATCGAAGTTAAGAGAGAGAATATCATCTCGACTTCGAGAAAAACTCCTCCTGTCCACCGTTGAATTCGAAGGAAAACGGTGGAATGAATTCGTTCAATGGGAGAAAAAGAGGAATGCGATAACATCTAAAAAAAAAAGGAATGAAAGGAATGAAATCGAAGCGGAGCATCGTCTCGACCGAAGCTGTGATAAATTCGAAGCACAACAAAGTGGATAATAAAGTAGGCGCGCTCTAACGACGACACTTGACATTACCTTCGAAGTGGTAAGTAAAGAACTAACCGATACAGCGTGTAATCGTCGTAATTACATCTCTGAAATAACTTTTTTTAAAAAAAAAAAAAAGAAAAGGAGAATTAAATTAATTTTCAGACGTGTTTATACACACACTCTTCAGCGCCACCAAATACTCGATCTACCTCGTACGTATTTGATATAAACCGAGAATTAAGGTACATTGTGTTTCGAGTTCGTGTTAATACGGGATGGAAGAAGAAAACGGGAGAGAAAGGAAGAGAAGAAGAAAAAAGAGACGCTATGAATCGGTCTCAAGAGCAGAGATAAGAGGCGAAAAAAGAAAGGAAAGAAGAGGAGGATAATAGCGCAGAGCGTTTAAACGTTGTGCGAAAGAAGGAAACAGAAATAGAGTTTGGTGTATCGGTTCCTCGTTGAGATGAGAAATTTTTACGCGCGAAATCTCGAGCGTAATCTCGAGCGTATGCAGATGGAAGTATAACACGAGAGGTTGCTTTCAACCTCTTTTTCAGCCACCGCACGCGGTTGTACGCGCGCTTTCCCTCTGAAACTTGTTTTTTCCCCTTTGCGTCAATTTAAATAACTTTTAAAATACACTAACCGTAATGACATTCCGCCTGTTCAATTTTTGAACGCGCTACCGTTTTTCTTCTTTTTCTTTTTCCCCTTTTTTTCATCATTGTCAGGAAAAATAAAAGTAAATTCATGCGTGATATCTATCTGGATAAAGATGAAGAAAAATTTGTTTTGTTAAAATTGTAAAATTTTTAAATATTTAAATAAGATAAGAGAAAATTTCTTTCTATATTTTTTATTACATGTTTATACAAATTGTGGTTGTGATTACACTTAACTGTGGTTGGAATAAGAATTTGTAGCTTCTTTTCACATTTTTATAAAGTATAAAGGGGTAAATTGAGAATTTGTAATAACGAGTCAATTCAAATATTTAATTGCAAAATATTTACATCAATATTTCTTAATATCCTCGAGTTGTTGTCCATGAATTTTTAACTCAAATATTTATTTTACGATACGCATAATTGAGAATCAATTGAAAGTTATCGATATATTTCATCGTTATTCTATCAATTTTTTTAAATTAGTAATTTAAATAATCTGCGTTCAAATTGATTCATGAACTTTTGCATCTATTTCGTGTTCAGACGTATTGTGATTTAATATCTCAAACACATTAGATATTAGACATTCAATTGATTTTACTTACTTTTTGACTTAAAAATATTTCATAGATTATTATTTTCACAGTAATGTAAATATATTATAACATAACGATGGAATATTGATTATGAAAAGCAATATCGAAATAAATTAATTTACTATAATTTATCTACGTATATATAAATATTATAATTATAATACAATTGCAAAATACCAAACAATGCACTTAAGATCTGAAAGCTCTTCACGATAATACCAAAAGGTATACGATATATCGATAGTCTTTCCACTCGTGAACAAAAGAACTCTCGACACTTCTGGCAAATATCGACTGTGAATAAAACTTCTTTGTCTTCTTTGCCTAATTACTTTATTTCTCCAACCAATAATCCAAATATTTACTGTATTAACTTTATTGTTCATTTATTCTTAAATAATATATTTTTTATAATTGAAAATTCGATCTATCTTTCTTGTTTTTTGTCTAACTGTTTAATTTGCATTGATTTTTATACTTTGTGAAATATTTTATTTTAAAATATTCATACAAAATGATTTTATTTACAAACCATGCTGTACGAGAAATTGTTTATTTTACAAAAGTATCAAAAAACAATTAACGTTCTTACAAAAGATAACATTGTTGTTTCATTGTTCTCGGTTAATGATCCACCCTGCAGATCTTTTTTCATAAATCTTTTGTTCCTTATCCATTCTGTGATATATATTGATGGAAAAAATGGATGCTATAAATATAAGGTGTCTCCTTTAAATTGGTTTACCCGAATATCTTGTAAACCGATGATATTGAAAAGAATATTTTATACAAAACCTATTCCAAAAAACACATCATTCGATAGAATTGTACTTTTTAAATAAATCAACGCGGCTAATCATTCCTTATCAAAAAAACCTATTAAAAAATTATTATTAAATAATTACACGAAAGACGAAGAAGACAATTGAAACAATATACTATAAATTCTACAAAATTAAATAGCACAAACTTGCTTATTAAATTTCTTACAGGAAACGACGATTCTAATTAATTTAAAGAAACCTTATCGCGCTTATTACTTAAAAAAAAAGTCCTCAGACAATAAATAATAATAAATTCCCTTTTCGTTCAAGATGCATCTTTTATCAACTTCTCATCAAAAATTTCCAAGATAATCGAATTGGATCGAGACAACAGCCCTCCTATTCTGCCACAAATATTAATCCGATCCGCGAGACATCGTCGAAACTTCTCGCTTCCTTTGTTGTTATCGTTCACGGTCGAACAGTTTTGTCGAAATAAACGGAGGCCGCGAGGTAGGTTCCTTGGCCTTCCCGGAAATATTGGCCGATCGATGGTAAAGCGAGGAGCCTATCGAGGGTGCATCGGGTACAAAGCGAGCGTGTGCCCGCTCGAGCGTGGCCGATCACTTTGAACGGGGGAATTTTCAAATTGGTTCATTGGCGAAGGAGGTGGTAAGGCGTGATGCATCGACCGAGAGGCTTTCGAACGCTTCTCTCGAAGCGTTTGTTTTCCACGAGACGATTCGAAGTGATCGAGATGAATGAAGATTTTTTTTTCTCGGTTTGGTTTTCGTTCGATGATTACATCTCGGTCGATAAAGTTGGAGCGAGATGGGTTTCGATTGAGTCGGTAAGAAAGGCGGATACGCGAAGGATGAATAATACGAGTATGCGTTAGTTGTATTACGGTTAATGGGATATGAAATTTCTGAAATTTCCAACTGGATAGATAGTTTATTCCGATATGCGACGATTTAGATATTATTCGTGATTCTATTATAGAGAAACTCGTCGCGGAGATCGTTGGATAATACGACAATTGTGATTTCTTTGGCTTAGGTCTTGATTACTTGTGTTATCAAGATGTAAATTCATCGCGAAAGAATTTCTTTCTTATGCTTCTTATTTGCAATTTAAAATAAATTTATTTGTATTTTTGAAAAAGTCTGATTATAGAGCACTTTTTATTTTTCGTTAAAATTGCATTTCCTTGTAATATCGTAAAGTTGTATTTAAGAAAAATGAAAAAATGTCGAAAGATTGATTTCAGTTCGGTTCGAAGTGATATTCTACTCTAAGAAATATGTTGCTCCACGTATGCATAATTCATTATGGATATTACGTATATTCGCAATGAATTTTATTTTCAAATAAAAATGGAATTATTGGTTGGTTTCGACAATATAAATTATTTATTGAATTTATAAGATTTAAGATTTATAATAAAAATTCATACGCTAATTATAACGAAAACATTGTAATTTATTGAACAATAAATCGTTACAATAAATACTATGTATAAATGTGCAATATGTATTATACTTTGTAAAAAAAGGAGATAAAAGTTTGAAAGATATTAAATAAATATAACAAATATCGAAAGGAGAATATTAATATTGTTCATAAAAATGAAATAAAATAATACAGCAATATTATATAAAATAATATGTAATTAAGTTAATTAACTTAAGATTTTAATTATATTCTCCATTAATTATAAATAACTTAAGAATATTTATAACAAAAATTGTTAAAAAATTTAGATATTAATATATATTATTATTTTTTAAAACATTAAAAAATATTACGTAAGTAAAAAGAACTAAAGAATATGTTTAATATGATTCAGCTTCTAATTCGAATTTCAAAAAGAAGTAAAATCTTACGAGTTATTAATTTTTATTTTATTTTGTTGAATTATTTTTAATTACCAAAATGATATAAAGAGAATATAATATCTTTTCAATTATCTATAATATGTTTAAAAATAAAAAGACATTTCAGACATTCCACACAATTTAATACGACGATTTTATGTACATATGATATCTATTTTTATAGTGAGTCCAATTCGTAAAAAATCAGAAAATGATAACTCGTTTGTTTTTTCAATCATGTGATAATATTTCACGATTCAAACGTAAACGCAATCTCTGATTTTTTCCAACCTACAATTTTTATACATGTAACTTGATTTGATCAACTTGAAAACATATTACGAAAAAAATAATTGAAAATCAAAACGTTTCATATCTTCTGTATGATCGCTCCGTCTAATCCTAGAAATTATCTTAAAATTTTGTCTAATTTTCAATGAAAATCTAGATAAAAAAAAAGAGAATCCGAATGTAAAATATTATTTCAACGAAACATTAAAAATGTATCCAACGATAAATCATTCATACGCACGAGTATGGAATTAATTGCTTCCCGATTACAGAGGCAACGAAGAATATCTCCGTATCTTGATTGTAATAAGAAGTAACAAGTCGACTAAAAATACAACTTTAGGTCCGAATTTTTATTTTTTCCCTTTTTTTCGAGGGGAAGAACCACATTCAAAATTTAAAATTGACCCAATTTTTTTCTTCTTTTCTTAATTGCCTCTTTAAAACTGAATGCAGATCCCTCGACGGTCAGAATTGCCTCGTGAAATTGAACGCGACACATCGTTTTCCTCTTTTTTTCTCTCTCGAGGAGGATCGAAAGATACGTGCTTAAAAAAAAGCTTCTTCGAGAGCCAAAGAGAGAGAGAGAGAGAGTACTTTCCTATTGGAACAAATTTTAATCTTTCCCTTCCCCTCGTGTCGTAATTCAAAACACACAGATGTAATTAGAAATTTCATTCGATTTAGCTGCAATATGTCGCACGTGTGAGAATACCAGCGCGCTCTTTCGGTTAATCACGAAAATTCAGATGATATGCGTTCGTATACCGCGCCGATTATTTACCCAAACATTGACTCGTGTATCGTGGTAATAATTATTGTGCAATGATCGTCGTTAAATCGATCGTGAAATCTTCGAATCGAGTATCGATTCGAGACGGAATAAAGCGCGATACTTTATTTTCTTCGAAATTGAATCGCATTAAATGATCGTTAAGGTTAATCATTCCTTGAGACGAGAGCGATTTCGATAGAGGTTGTAATTTCGAAGAGGATTTTTTCTTTTTTTTGGAAAAAGAGCGTATATGGCAAGAAGTAAATTCAAACTGCACCAAATTTTTGTTATAATAGTACGAAATGTGAATATAATTATATTAGATATTGGATGGAAACGGTAGATTGTGAGGTTAATTTTCAAAAGGAGTATATAATTATATAATTATATAATTATATTGCGATGAAATTATTGTTAGGGATTGGTAAAGTGAATTTATTATTTTATGGTTAGAAAAGTGTTTTAAACAAAGGTTTGGTATACTTTGTCTCGGACGTTGTCAAATTACGATGAACCTAGAATCTTTGTTTTTTCTTGTGTTTGATTTTGATTTATGACACTTGATGGCAGCAGCAAATGTTTTTTATTCTTATCAATTTTTGATAGAAACGGTAATAGAGCGCAAAAATATTAACTTCCATTTGATATTAATCATTTGATTAAGGTAAATAAATATAGAGATAAAATTTATTATATTTATTAATTGTATTTGTAGAATTAACATTTTTCATGAGAATAATGGGTATAACGGAAAACTTGTTTCAAAACAATTTATTGGGATTTGAGGTATAATTAAAAACTTGATGATCACAGATTGACCTAGAAAGAAAGTTAATGAAAAAACTTTAAATGGACGATAATTTATAGTAATTATAAGTAAATAGAGAATAATAATCCACGATTGTAACAATCGTTACGATTTAACAATTTTATATATCTTAAAACGTTCGCCGTGCGAAGATAAATCAAATCAAATATTTTGAAAACAAAAAAAAAAAAAAAAGATCAAATATTTATTTTTCAACAGAAAATCGGAAACCAGCCACGAGAAATAGCAATTTCCATTTTAAAAAGGTGTAAATATAAATATAGACTCAATGTTAAGATAAAGTCAACAACGATATCCTTTTAAGAATAATCTTATTCCATTTCTGTGCAAATTATTTTTTTTTTTTTCAATCTTTAATATCTCTACGATATATTATCGTCAACAACAAATAAGTTAAAATTTCAAATAAACGCGTTAATTAAAATTATTACTTGTTTAAACGTCGATAAAATTAATTTTCGTCGTTGGATTTTTCCACATTATTTACGCGACCATATCGCGGATAAATTTTATTTTATTTCCAACTTATTACTCCCTTACGAATATATTAATAACCAAAGAATAATTTTATAACGTTTCTCCTTTAGTTGCGTATAAAATTCCATCCACGACGCGCATCCGCGTGCATTCCTTTTTATCGATCCTATTAATTGATCCTTTCGCACGGGTCAACTTAATATTTTATCAATTTCGTTAAAATAAATCCATGAAGGCCTAAGCTAACGCATGAGAACGTGTACACCTGGGTCGACGTTTAAGCACAACAAATGGATAAACCGATCGATGGATAGAGATACGTGTATATATATATATATATATATGTATGGAAGAGATAGATGGATTTGCAGATGGATCTGATGAGTAGATGGGCAGCCGCAAGAGATAGGCGGATAGATTCGAAGGATACGAGGAAACAAAGACCGAGGCGAAAAGCCGAGCACGCCATCTATTGTGATAACGAGTGAACAATTTGGAAAACTCGAATCATCCTGTAAAAACTCTCATTTCGAGTGTGAGCCACTTTTCGAATGAAGATTGAATATATATACTATAGTTATACGTATATTACTGAAACGTCACATTTTTAAAATTGAAATACATATTATGGGCATTTGAGATATTTCAAAGGATTCGCTTTTTAACCACTTTATTGGAATTCAAGATCATATATATATATATAATGATCATAATAATGCAAATTCATATTTTTTGAGATATTAATAAAAATTGTTGCCATTATAATTATTAGTCAGAAATTAGGATTTATAATGATTTCAATATATGTTGATTAATTGTTTTGATTACAGTGATTTGTGATTTGCATTTTTATATTTTCCAATATTTATTTAATAGTGCAAATTCATGTTTTTTGAGATATTAATAAAAATTGTTGCTATTATAATTATTGGTCAGAAATTAGGACTATTTATAACGATTTCAATATATGTTGATTAATTGTTTTGATTACAGTGATTTGTAATTTGATAATTTCATTTATTCTAGAATTCTAAATAATATAAAGTTTTAAATAATATAATGTTTGTAATTTATATACAATATGTTTTAAATAAACGTCAAATATTTCCAATTGGATTCATAATAGCATTAAATATTGTAAAAATAAATATATATATATATTGAATATATTAATAATGAATAAAATTTGCAATTTAATTTTATTTAGCCTTTAAATTTTACTTAAAAATTATTTTTAAGAACGTGAAAAAAACTAGATAGTAGGTTTCAAATTTTATCTTGTCCTATTATATTTTGCATAATAAAATATTTCTGACATATATATCAGTATATGATTCATTCATAAGCTGATTAAGACTTATTATAACTGACTTTAATTATTACTAGTGTACATACAATTGAGTGATATGATATTAAAAATTTTATCTAAGCGAATAACTGGAAAATTAAAACCGAGTTGTGTGCAAAGAAAAGAAAGAATGCTTTTAATAATTTTTCAAATTTATTAATTATAAGAATAAGAGGAAATTAATCGAGTTAATTGGCCAAGTTTGCCTTGTATCATCAATTATAGAACATAATTCGTATATTATTCAAATGACTTTTTCTTCTCCTTTTATGAATTTATTTCGTTCTACTTTTTAATTTTCCATTATATTTTCACACGATGATTATTGTTGATTTTTCAACTCATCAATTATTTTTAGATTACTGACAAGTAAATAATTATTATAAAATATTATATATTAAATTTATTAAATTTTATATTATGAAAAATTTATTGGAATAATACTGTTACAATTTTCCTTTAAAATTATGTTATATTCTGTTATCAAATTTTAAAAGTTAAAATGGAAGACAATTTCATTTTTCCTTGAACCTTTTTTTTTTTCTTTCTATATTTTCACAACGAACAAAATGAAAAAAGAGAAATTACTACAGACTTGTTATAACAGATAGCACAAAACATTATAGATAGCATTATATTATTTGAGAATAAGAAGGAAAAATATTGCGAAATTTCTTATCTAAAAAATGTTCAAAATATGTAAACAGAATGTAAATTTTTCAAACATTCTTATTATCACCAGGTATACAAGAATGACCTAGAATTGATTGACAAGTTATAGAAAAATATTTTAAATATTTTAAATATTTATACAATTTTATTTTCTTAAATTTATTATATAGATAACGTACCTTTAAATATAAAAAAAGGTAATAGTTTATTTAAAATGTCACATGACGAATAATATATACATTCACAAAAAATTACTGAATTTATATCTCATGTGATATTGTTATTTTATGAATAATTATGAACAATTTAAAAATAATTGTAATAAAATATCCATATTATTTATAAAGTTTTTTTTCAACTCAAGTGTATCACCATAAAATAATTTATAATTAACTTATAAATAATTTATAAAAAAGTTAAAAGTATAAGTATAGAGAACTAAAGAAGAATTTGAAAGAATTATAAGAAAATTTTATAAACAAAACAATAATATTTTTAAATATTATATAATTTGCATCAGATCTTATATTTAAAACCATATTTTTTATAAATTCTAATTTCTTTCTTTCAATTCTTTTTACATTTATTAAGAATAAATTCAGAAAAATAAAAAACTGTATTATTTTATTACTAATCTACTTTTGAATAATATTTTTTTACTTTATATTGATCATTTAACACAGTCTTATTATATATCTATTTACAAAAAAACATTATAAACATACAGATCTTGTTACAAATTTTTCTTATTCAAATTTCTTAAATTCCTCGACATTGTTAAATCAAAGATTACATTAATGACAATTGCAGCAATGACAATCGGAGTAATTGCCAGTTGGAAACTCATTAAACTGTGGTCCCCGCATAATGGCTACTCCCTGTCAATCGTATCGCGATGGCGAAGAAGCGAGAACTTTTTAAAGTCGATGGATTACAAACAAAAGTTTTTAAAAGTAATTACACGGTCGGATAGCTTTTTTTATTTCAAAATGTACGCTTTTCAGGGAAAAAAAAAACAATTTTCCAATTTTTTCACATCGATATTATTTTCGTTTTTCTCGAGATTAACACTGGATACGGAACAACTTTGATGATATCTCCATAAAAACATAAACGCATATTCCACTTCATCGAGATCGAGCTTTTATTGGAAAATTGAAACCTTTCACGAAGGAATTTATTGGCTGGAATATCGAGGTGTTCTAACGCTGTTAATTCATTCCTTATTATATATAGAGCGTTCGTGTTATTATTATATAGAATTTTCCTCGTAAAGTGTTAGAAAAGCGTTGAAAAAGAATAAAAATCAATATAATCGCGCTTATAATCACATAATTCAAAAAATTATGGTCGTAAAGAAAATTATATATAAATTATATCGAATCGTGGAACAAATGAAAATGTTAAAATTCAAATTTAGAGCATTTTGAAAAATTCTATATGATTGATAAAATCAAATTTTATCAAGTTACGTCAATTTTCTTCAGTAACTTTGTACAATATTAATTTTTATATGAAGAACGAAGGTAATTAAAATTTTTTATACAGAAAAATTGAAGACGATTTTTCACGTAAAATATTATATATTTCTTTATATCGCATAAAAGTGTTACTCATCGTGCGTTATATAATAGAATAATTTTCCCTTTATATTATAAAATAATGCGCATGTGAATATGCAATTTGATAAAAATCAATTTCGTATTCCGATTCTAATTTACTTTACGTAAGTGTTTACATTTATTTTAATACAAAATAATATGTAATAAGATAATTATCGAGAACAAGATTTTTGAGATGCTAATAATTCGAAGCTTTGCCGTAAAATATGAAGTTAAAAATAAAAAAAATTCGTTCCACCTTATTACTCAGAAGAAAAAATTTGCACGAAATTTGCATAGCATTCGTGCTGCTGTTATGTACATATGAAGGAATATTTTGAATATTTACCAATGCATTTATAAATAAATGTAAAAAAGGAAATTGCATCGAGCGCGTCGAATTAAAGTGAAAAGAGAGAAATTACATCGATGTATAAAATATCCAAAATACTTTTATCATTTTTTCCACTTTATCACGACTTTACTTTTCAAAAAATCATCGTACACAGAACAAATTCGTTTTGAAAAATTTACACATAATACGAAAGGGTATGATAGAAAATTAATACTATAAACAAAGATATTTTTCTCTTATAATTCAATTTTGTTTCACTCGTTTTGAAAGAAACGCTAATAATACAAAAATACCTCTACGAAATACTGTATAATCGTGCAGATATGCGTTGATTTGTGCGAAACATCGTATCGAGGACAGATAGAAATTATACAAATGAGCTTTCTGATACGTCGTCGTTAACCATCGAATCGTGTTTAATATTGAACGATGCATCGATCATTCAACCGCAATTTTCGAGAATTGACGTTGACGCATTGACTTCAACTCGAAAAGCTATTTTTAAAGATTTCTCAACTTGAATTTTATTTAAAATTATCGTGTATCAGAGATAAAGAAAAAAATATATAAATAAAAAAGTTCACACGTGTCTATTTTCTTAAGAAAATTTATCTCAAATTTGTATTATTTTTCATATTTTGTGTACAATTTCTCCTGGAGATATTTTTTACTTTAATAAGATGATTTAAAGTCTCTTTTATTAATATCATTAAAAAAAAATATATAATTAAAAAACCTTTAAGAATTTAATTTAATAAGGAGGTAATATTTCATTAATATTATTTTTTAAATATAAAATTCGAGATAAATATTTCCTATAAATTAATAAAACTATTTATTCGAGATAAAATAATAATTTTTCGACATAATGGGTTAATATTTTCTTATAAGAAAATGAGAAATTGCATTGAACAACATCATTGACGTAAACCAAGATACAATGAAATAAGAAGACCTGTATAAACCTAGGACACATTATTTTTAGAACGGTTCTAAATTTTCTAGTGTCGTGCAGTTATATATCAGTCCATCGATAAAAGATCACGATACACGTGTCTTTAATCCACGAATTTATCGATAACGACACAGCTTATTGATCCTGTTGATTTCCGATTCGTGTCAACAATAAGTTGAGAAATAGTTTCTGTACACAAAATAAAATTTTTTGATATTGAAAATACATACATACAAAATAAAATTACTTGGAAACGAAGGAATAAATTATTAATCATTCTAAGTAATAATTCTTAATAGATACGAGAAATTAAAATTATTTAACGAATCCTAATCTTCCTTCACTTGCCAACAATAATGTTAATAATTTTCATCAATATTATCCATTATTATTAAATCTCAAATTAATCAGATGTTATCATCTCTATACATTAAACATCCGTAAATTAACATTTTAATCAAATAAATAAACAGACAAACGGATAAAAAGGAAAGAAAGAATATACACAGTCATATATCAAAGATTTTTCAAACGATCATACCATGTGTAATAAAGTAATAAATTAAATCAGATGCCAGAGACGATATTGGAAATATTTTAACTCAAACTGTGGCCAAACCATCGTAAATACTCGTAATTATTTCCTTCCTTCTGAAAAGGAGAACAAAAGAGATATAGTATCTAATAAAAACCATATATAATCTCAATTTCATCCATTTCAATTTTCCAATCTCGAAATATCTCCTTTTATGATTCAACGTCAAGAAGTGATCAAACCTGTCCGAATTAATCCCATCTTAATCTGTTGCGCTTGCGCCCGATCAACGGCCACGCTTATCCTCTCTCCCCTCTCCTCTCGATTGGTCCTGGAACGGCGGCCGAAAGTGGTGGGGGGACGCGACAAAAATACTCCTCGTAAGTGGATGATTCTATAGCGGTAAGGAAAGACAAATACGAAAGGAGATACGAAAGTTCAAAGCGGCGACCAACTCGAATAACTTTGCGCTAAGCAAAGGAGGAGGAGAGGGGAGAGAGACAAAAGTCAAAGTTTACATTTCGATCCTTACAGCATCCTTGAACGTGTCTCGCCGGTTCTATGACAACTTTGATGCAAACTCTGAAATTTCTGGTAAATTTCTCGCAGCGACTCGAGTTTATCGAGGCAATCGATCGGGTAATCGGCCATCATCGGCGGCGAACGTGTCGACGAAAGTCGAACGAGCGTACGTAATAAAGTATTCGTGCGATAAGGAAAGAATATAGGGGAAGAAATGCGTACAAAAAATTATATAATAATCCTGATTTAAAATAAAGTAAATAAAATACCAATGAATTTATCGATATTGAAAACTATTGATGAAGAAATTAAAAAATTTAAATTGGGTAAATTTATAAATATTATTAATGCAACGTATATATACGTACCGACCAATAAAGGATCCAAAGCGTTAATGCGATTCGACCGGATCTTTCTTTGAAATCTTTCCAAGTAGATTTAACATTTAAAAAGATTATATACTCGGGGGTGGAGTGACGTTACGTTAAAATTCGTCGTGTAAACGCCAAGATTTTTTTCGATCCCTCTCGATTTCGTTTCGAATCGCGGGAAGGGGATGAAAACGGTGAAGTTTCAAATTAAAGAAGAACAAAAGATGAGTTACGTTTTTAATCCTCAACTGCGGCGAACGTTTCACAGCGATAAGCTCTTATCCACGTGGCTCCTTCTGCTGATTATATTAGAATTATGATAGTTGAACGCACTTGGTGGATAATGGAGGACTCTCGACTATCGCGGAAATGCGAATTCGACGTTGATTAACCGGAAACCAGCGTTGTTTCAACGAGCACGGTTTGTTGGAAAAGGATGCTGTGATAGCGTTAAGCTGCAATTCCAATCTGTGCAGCGTTGTTGGCGGTTTCGATTTGAAAGAAGATGTCGTGTTTAACGAAAATTAAGAAACAAGCCATATTCGTTTCGATTATTTTTATTTCTGCAAAACACTTATTCGAAAAACGCGAGTTGTGATTTTATTATTATTTTTTTTTTAATTGTAATCTATCTCGGAAGAGATAAGAAACGTAGATAAAAACGATTAATTTTATCGGTAAAGATTATTTATTTATTTTTCTTTTTTTTTTTTTGATTGATAAAAAATTGAAAATGTTAAGATTTTTATCTAATTTGATTTCTTAATTTATTCTTTTGTTGCAATTATTTGAATGGTTTTCTTTTTTTTTTTTTTTTTACATTAACGATTTTCAATATTAAGATGCTTAATTTGAAAAAACGTAATCAGTGAATATATCTGAATAAATTTAAATTCGTAAATAAGTGAGATTTTACAAGAAGGAAGTTAGATAACATTTTTTTTCTCGTGTTTCACATCAAACGTTTTTGTGTTTAAACAGCAAACGTCTGGCGTTTTTCTAATAAAGTCATAAAGTTTGTTCAGTTGTGAAATTGTAACAACATATGATAATAATGTTCTTCGAATATTTAATTTGTTCTTTTCCTTTCTTTAAATTAATAACAAGCATTAAAGTAATAAACAAGCATTCTTTTAGATATACAAAGAAGTATATTTATCGATTAATTTTAACAAAGAAATAATATATATTTAATTTTTGCAATTTTAATCAAAAATTTTTTTCCTACAAAAAGAAAATAAAATAATTATTTCATTTATACTTTGGAGAAAAAAAATATGTAGTTTGATAAAAGAGATAGACAATCATTGGATTATTAAATTATTTGCTTAAAAAAGGCGAATTTATGTCAACAAATATAATTAACAAATTTATTTATATACACGAGTAAAATATGTGTAACTGCATAGATTTGAAAAAGAATTAAATTAAAAAAAAATTGGCTTTCTTCTTTCTCAAAAAATTGGATAAAAACTTAAAAAATTAAAAAGCTGAAAAAAAATGATTCCACAGAATATCGAAGATAATTCTATTAGCTACATAATATCTATATAAAATTTTGCGAAAAATGATCAACCAGAATATGGAATATGTTATCTTTCATTTTCAAAAAAATTTTGTTCAAATTTACATATTTCGTTTAAGGAAATATTTATTCCTGTAGAATTTTTTGAAAAAAAAAATATTATCGTTGAAAAAGAATTTGAAACAGATATTTCAATATTTATATAAAAATTTCTTTATAAAGTATATATTAGAAAAAGTTTCATACGTCGAATGAAAACTTATCGTAAAAACTTAACATCATATTTATGATTCAATATGTAATTAATTCAATATGTACCACAATGTGAGAAATATTTTTCATATTATGAATTAATTATGATATGTAATGGTTAATTATCACACAATCAGAATCTGAATGTATAAGTTATTCAACGAGAATTCTAATTGCAAGAATTGCATTTTCGCTTCGTAAGAAACGAGAGGAAAAACTGGTTTATTACAAGGAAAATGGAACAAAAAAATTAATATTTTTACGAAATAAATTTCCAAGGACATATGCTCGTCTCAAAAATTGAAATTTCGAAAATAAGATAATTAACAATTAATTATATATAATTCGAAAATTAAAATCGACTGTTGGTAATATATAAAAAATTAAGAATCTTATCTATGAAATAATTATTTAAAAAACGTGACTTTCGATTTCAATGAATTTTTTGTGTAACATTTGTTAATAATTTTCGAGATATTTGCAAAAAAAATTTCTATTATTACATACAATTTCATATCTGTTTGTAGTATTTCAAGGTTAATCAGCAACTGTTTGTATAACACATTCATCATGATAATTCAAAATATATAATGAACGATGATAATATCATCACAGTTTAATGATTGATAGATACTAAATATAATAAATCAATCATTGCTATTTTATTCTTACATTTTTATAAATATTTATATAGGTATTCGATATTATCGAAAAATTTTTATTATTGTCTTGGAAATTACATATACTATAAATTTACAAAATTAAAGTTTCATATTCGAAATCCAAATTCAAATTTCAAATCAATCGGTCATCTGTGCCTTTTGAAGAAAACAGTGTATATTTAAAAATTGATGAGATACTTTTTTTCTGTGTAATTATTTTTAATTCAAAATACTTTTCTCCAAAATTAGATATCGAAAATATGATAAATTTAGAAACATAATTTTACGCGATAACTGCTCAATATTTGACGAAATAATTCTTAATCTAGTTAGAGATATACAGTTAGAGATATCAGGTTTTCAATGATATCATTTTTAAAGCGAAAATTATTAATCAAAGCAATGTTTATTTCAAATATTTTAGAATAAATTTAATTAGAATTGAATAACAAATTTAGTAAAAATATTATTAAAATTTCGTTCATATAAATGGAAATTTCGTTCATATAAATCGAATTTTATTGTAATTTCGAGAGAAAGATGGAAATTGACTTTGTTTGTAATCGAGGCGAACTCGCTTTATTTTTTTTCTCTCGTAATTCTTTGTCCTTTTAATTGGCAAGAGATGTTTCACGAGAACAGAATACTTTCACACAAGTATTGATAAAAATATCTTTATCACGATACAATGAAGTTATAAGAGAGGATACACTCTTTCTTGAGTTCAAAAAATAAATTTTTTTATTAATACGTTTAAATATATGTGTATAGGATTTTTTCATTAAAATTTAAAAAAATTTTTTAAATTTTACAAATTTATGAATAATTCTTGAATATTCCTTGAAAATAATAATTTTAAATTGATATATAATATGTGTATAATTGTGAATAAAATATAAATAAAAAAAATTTTTTTATAACAGAGTGTAGAATAATAATCAAATCTTATCCTTCATTAACACGAATATCAATTTTATCAGCACTTCCATTGCTTGAAAAAACTAAAGATCAACATTTGATCTAGAATTCTTATCAATATGTGCATACATCTGAATTTATAACATAACAAGTTTTTTACTATTAGCATTTGTGCAATAATTTCGATTAACGTGGTAAACATTATGTATCATATACTTTAATGCTATTACAGATTACTATTAGAAAAAATTGTATTCCTAGAATTTTAGCTGTTGATTATAAATTTCTTATTGAAAATTTTTGATATGTTTAACAATATTATTAAGATATTGTTAAGAGAAACGACAGAGATGAACAAAATTATTTATTTCAATTCTCCTTATGTATCAAGGAATATATTGCAATAAAAATAAATTTTATTAAAAAACTATATTATAGTCTATATTTTTATTCATATTATTGACATTTTAACGACACTTTTTTAAAATTCAATTTGAAATATCATTAAAATAGAATCATCGATGAAACATGTTAATATTATCGATATTGCTAATCACAATTCTTGTAAATTGAATGTATCAAATTGTAAGAATTGTATTAATCAGTCTTACAATATAAATTGAATAGAAAACTTAATATTTATTTATTTATATTTCTATTTGCGAATCAATAACAGAATTCAATATGGAATAAGATTTGTATAATTCTAATTTATGAGAATTATATAAATATAAAGATAATCTATAAATATCTTACAAGGTTAATGTAATAAAAGTTAATTATAGATGGATATGCCATGTTTCAACACAGATGAATATATCAATTTAAATAAAATTGTTAAATAAGATTTATGGGATTTTTCTTTGTAAAATTAATTGTTTATGTAACATTGATATCAAGTTGATAACTGGCTGATTCATCCATAAAGTTATGTTGCTTACTTTTTGATTTTTCCAATCTGCTTAATAAAAATTTTACTAATTTAATCTTTGAAATGTATAAATGTTTTAATATATTGATAATATATTTAATAAATTTATGGTATAATTTATCGCAAAATTTGAATTTTCAAAAATATTTTTTTGAAGTCCTCTCATTATGTAGAAAATGTTTTCTCGCAATATCCAATTGTGACTCCATCTTACTGTAAAATTCTTTTTGTAAAAACTTTTATTTTTTTCCCCGACTTTTACTTCTTCTTTAATATAAGAAATTTTTGCCAAGGTAGATTTTATTTCGGATCTTTATTACTTAACTTTTCAACTTCGTTCTTTTCTATTATATACTGTTGTTGATGTTCTACTTATTGTCAAAAGCCTTTTGATTTCAGCAATGCAAGTCGTTTTCTGGGAAAATTAGAATTTGCTAAAATATTATCATTTTCTTCTTGATCATTTTGTATATCGATATTTATATATTTACAGAAGAATTTACATTATTTTTTTCATTTTTCATTAGAAAGATAAATCTGGTAGACGAATCAATAATCATAATCAATTTCTTCTTTATAATAAAATGTGAAATCTGGACAAACATATGAAATAATAATGTTATTCATATTAGAAATTTTCATATATCTCAATATGTCTAATACAATTTATAAAATTAATTTTATTGATTGTATTTTATATAATAATAAATGTAATAAAATTAATTGTATAATTATTTTTACTTGATCTTTCAATCTTTCAATATTTAAAAAAAAAAAAAAAACTTATTGCTTACTAATATATAAAGAAATATCTTTCTATGTTATTTTTACTTTCACCTCAGAGGATGAGATATAAGTTTTTTCAAACGATTAACTTATTTTTATAACCTCCTTCAAAAAGTAAATGCATATAACATATTTGTATAAAAACTCGTAAATAAAATTTCTATTTATTTCGTATTTATAAATATATATTTTATTTTCATTTCTTGATTTAAATATTAGCTAAAAGAATCCAAGATTTAATTTATCCAAGATTAATCGATATATCTTCTTTTGACACTGACAAGAATTAAATATGTTTACCATGCCACAATTCATATATATAAGAAGCATTGTTACAATCAATCTATTATACGAATCTTCTCCAAATAGCTTTATGCAATATATCGATGAAGCAACTGAAACAATTTATAATACATCGATAATAATTCATCTTCTTCTATAATATATATAGTTAACATCGAAGATTATCTTATCTATTTGAAGTTTAGGATGCCATCAATCTCTATCACGTGACGACAGAACCCCCCCTCCTTCGCTACTTGTATACGGATCTTGGCGGATAGCTTTGCTTTCGTGGCTGTTGGTAAGGAAGGATGAAAGTAAAAAAGAAATCAGATCTCCTCGAGTAATTCGCCCCTACGATTCGATCAAACGAAATAGAAATGTCCGTCAATGTCGAGATGTTCAAATTACATTTGAATTTATCATTCGGAAGTATATGTAGGAGAATGATTGAATGGAATGGAAAACAGTTGAAGAAACTTGTGTCTTCCACTTACGGAAATTTAAATATTTTTAGAAAATTTATTTTAGAGGAGAAGGAGCAACAAGGTGTGAGGTTTTAACTTTCTGTTTTTTCTTTTTTGATGTAATTTTAGAATAATTGTATATAATAAAATTTAATAGAACGAATAATTTTAGGTTATGTATATTAAAAATCTTAAAATCGATTATTGATAACAATTATGCATTCTTAAAATTTAATGAGATTTCGATGAGATGATCGATGACAACTGTAGTCAAAAAGCTTGTGAATTTTTTACTTTCTTTAAATTAAAATCGATAAATAGAAATTCGAATAAAAATATGAAACAGAATATGAAACTTTTTATATTATAAAACTGTTAAAATGTTGTTAATTAATATGTTTTATTGTAATCGTATAATATGAATTCTGCACAATCATAATGGGGTTAATAATAAGCATTGAATTTTCAAATTCCATTTTTTGGTATTTCTTTTTTTATTTTATTTTTTTTTTTCAAATTTATTCTTAGCATCGAACGAAAGATTGAAATTCATTTTATTCTTTGTTAATAAATTTCGATTTACGTCCCGTATTGTTATGAACGTGTCATTTGTTATTTTATTTTATTTTATTTACTTTTTGTTATTATTTTACAATCGAAAAGACAATATATATTTTAAATAATTTAATATTAATATTTTGGAAAAATATAAAATATTGGACTTATTATAAAATAACTTATCTTGATCTTTGAAAATTTTGTTTGAAAATTTAAATATGTATACACAAAAATTTTCTCACGTTGCGGAAATATTAAACGAGTGAACGTCAACGATTCTCGTGAAAGGTCATTGTGAACTTCATTTTCCTGAAGTTTTAATCATTAAAAATTTTCATAACGGAATATGGATCGAAACTTTAATATTTTATTCAATAAAGTGTATAATACTCGATAAAAAAAACTATCGATATTTTAAACTGTAATAAACTTTATAAAAAAAAATAATAATAATCGTATAACAATCAATTTAAATTCGTTTTAAAAAGTGGAATCTAACCTGACCTGATCTCCACTTTCGCAAAGTCCAAAGTTTGCTTTTCTCAAAGCTGCATTTTTATTATTATGTAACAAATAGAAAAGATACTTTCCTTTTCAAAAATTTGAAAAAATTTAATCTGCAATTCAAGACTGAAAAATTTTTCTTCGTGATTGAATCCATAATAAACACGAAAATTTGCATCTTCCCACAATTGTTGAATATAATGAAGAATTAACGTTTTTGAATTTTCCTTGTCCAATTCTAATATTCGAATTTTTCAAAATTCCATAATTTGAAAAAAAAACTAGTAGAAAATCATTATAAAGAATATCGTTGGAAATTTTAATTTTAAGTCAATTGTGTAACTTTTATCTTTTTATTTGCTATAAAAATATTTTAGAAAAAAACGAATTCAGGATTAAATAAAAATATATTTTGATGGATTGTTATACAAAGTCAAAATAATCGAAAATATTTTACTGTATGTATAACTTTCTTAATTTCACTTATCGTCTTCTACCATCTTCTTCATTAAAACATTAAATGTTTTATAAATTTGAATAATTATATGATATTCATCTACGAAAATATATGTTGTATTTTTATAATTATCACAATCCTGTGTTTCTAATTAACATTTAAATCAAACTATCAGATACGTGAAAGTGAATCACATCTCATCCACGATGCAATTTCAATACACGTTAAAAATTAAAAATCAAAATTATTTCTTTTTTCATTTTTCTCTATTCCGAAAAACAAGTTTTGCCCTTTAGACTTCCTCTCTCTTATAAAGTTTTTTCACTTTTAATGAAAACCGAATTCTTCCAGATCATCTTTCCCCTCTTAATGGCTCTATATATATAAAACTCCTGTCTAAATGTTCGATCGAGAATACTTGGAGAAGTTTAAAAATCGTGGTAACCGGCTTGGTTATGAAAGGAAAGTTTGTTCGGGAAGGGAGAACTAGATTTTTGAAACAATGGAGCGTTTGGAACGAAAGAAGTGAGAAGAAGAAGAAGAAGAAAGAAGAAAACGAAGGAATAGCGATAATGAAAATAGAAGATTTCCTCCCCCCCTTTATTTCTGTCCGGAATTTTGATAACTTTTTTTTTCTTGCTTACTTTATTTACTTCGGGCAAAAGTTAAAGGAAAACTTCTTCCTATATTTGAAACGCGATTCGAATTTACGAAACCCTCGATCCAACGTCGAACAAAATTGTTCCGATCGCGGGAAAAAGGGGAGGGGAGAAAGGGGGACGTTGAACCGCGTCCCAGAATTCGAAATCGCGCCTAGCTTCGTTGTTAAAGTTCGTTGAAGGCTTGCCGTATTTCAGACGACCGAGTGTATTTGACGTAATTCACCCAAGTTTGACGGGCGGCGAGAAGAGGCTGAGAGAATTTGCGCCCTCCCCTCCCCTCCCCCCCTCACGTTCGCTCTCTCTCTCTCTCTCCTTTAAAATTAATCTTGCTTCGGCCGCATTATTTTCCTATATATTCCCGTAACAACAATTTGTTTCAACAACGATGTTGGAGAACAATATATATAGGAATTGTAATTTTAATTCTTTCAATATTAATAGCAGCAGTATTTACAGGATACGTTCTATCTTAAGGACAAGCAATTACTTATATTGGTGATATACAATTGTATTATTTGTAATTTGAGGTGGATTTTCTATTAACAATGCAACGTTAAATATCGATTTTTTTCTCTCTATATTTTATTTTACATTTTATTTATAATTATTTATTTGCTGCTTTCATTTAATTTCTGATTCATTAAATTAGGTTCAAGTTATAATAATTATAAAATTTCATTTCATCCATTTTTTTTCAATTAAAAATCTATTAGGATTTTATGTTATCTTATTTATTTTCATATTTTTTATAATTTGAGATAATAAATAGAATTTGGTGGAGTAATTAGAATTGGTAATATCAATTTTATAATATTATATATTACTATTTTATATAATAATAAATTTAATTTATTTAGTAAAATTTATTATTGAATATTTATTAATAATTTCATTTTGTCAACATGATTAGGTAAATAATTAATTGAATATCCATTTACAGATATTAATATATTATTTACTACTATATATTTTTTATTGAAATTTTTTATTTTTTTTTTTTATAATTTTATTTATTGAATGAATTGAATGAATTAAGAAAATTATGAAAAAATTTAATTTGAAAATTAAATATTTCAAATTAAATTTGAATAATATATATTTTGAAAATATATACTTTTGTTGGAACACAGGTTTAATTCGAAATTATATATATTATCGATTAAAATAATAATTAAAAAATATAATTAAGAATGTTTGTACGGATTATTGTTACAAAATATTAAATTTAAATATAAATAAAAATTAAACTACTAAAAAATTTATAAATCAAGAATTTTTTAAATTATTCTTATTTTGGATACAATATCCTTAATGATCTTAGGTTATATATTTATAAAAAAAATAATGTCGCAATAGATAATTAAATAGTAGATAAATTTTTTCTAAATCACTCAACTCTTCTCCAATTTCCATTCAAATTCAATAATCCAAATTATTATATATTCACTTCAATAGATTGTATTAAATATCATTCCTTTTTAGATTATAATACAGTTAAGAAAATAAAGGAAAAGAATTTATATTAATGAAAACCTAAAATCTTTAAAAAAAATATTTATTTAACTTTTTTAAAAATGCTAATAATTCTCTGATATGCAATACATGCATAAAAAACAAATTATATAACAAATCATTTTTCTCTATCCACTTGATTGTCTAAATTGTTCAAAATTCTAACCTAAAATCCTATTATATCTGAACCACCAAACTTAAATAAATATATACTGTATCTATGATTTCACTTGCAAATTGTTTTTAAATTTGTGATATTCGTATTTCACATTGTAATTAAATTATATTGCTCATTTCATATATTTCATAAACATTTATTAAATGAACACACTCTGGTACGATTTGCCTTCTGACAACACGTTCATAAATGAGCTTCTATTGTACATATATTGTACATGCATTTTCACTAAATATATTTATTCTATATATATATCTGTGTGTGTGTATGTGCATAGCATATACATAGATGTTATTAATAAATTACCTCAATCCATCCTTACTACCAATTACCGTAGCTATCCGTCCTGATCTATCTACGTCTACAATTTTCGCTGAAATCGCGCGAAATTACACGTGGCGATGAAATACATGTAACACGAAATATGTAACACTTGACGAGTCGCTCCATTTCCCAGGAAATACGCGGGAATCGCGTGTTTTATTTGAAAAATAATTTAGTGATCCGGTAGCCAATTAAACGGCCGCTTTACGAGTCTCAAAGGTAACACAATTTCATCGAGAGAGCGAGCGAGGTTGAGCGAAAGAAATCGGTTTAAAGCCGCCATTTTGCTTAAATAATACGCGCAGTTGAACGCTAGGAAGCGAAATCCTGTGTATGTGTGTATGTGTAACGACGAATTCTCTATCGCGTTCTGTCTCTGTTTCGATAATTGAAATTAGAAAAAGAAAAGAACAATTGCGATTCATCGTATAGATTTAACCTTAATCTTTTGATACGGATTTTTGTCTTAACAATGAATACATCGTTACATGAATGCATCGTGGTTGTTGAATATAATAAACAGAGAAGAAAATATGGATTGAATTTGTGCCTCGAAACGGAATATGGAATTTTTGTTCTATTAAGTTCTAATAAGTTTTTTATCGATAATTTAAAAGGGATTATAAAAATTCTAATATCCTTGTGAATTCTGTGTAAATTTAAATTAAAATTTTTTATCTTCCCATCGAAAGATGTTCGTTTTTATTAAAAAATTGTATGATTATTATTTTTTTCCTTTTCAGCTTATTCAGCATAAAAATAGCTCTGTAGTTTTCAAAATGCATATATGCTTAGGATTTCTCATTTTCATTGTTTCTTCAACAAAAGAATAACCGAATATATATATATTTGTAACTTTATTTTTAGAAAAATGTGAGGAAAAAATATAGATAAAATTATCAATCAAAATTAAAAATTCCATTATTACAATCAATGCAATATTAAAAAATATATTTATGATAAAAATAAATGTATAATTTCCTAACAGAAATTCGAAAAATTAAATATTTTTAATTTTATTGAGATGTACCAAAAAAAAAAGAAAATTGCTGATATCCATCTTCCAAAAAGTTTCGAATCCAATTATATAGATTTACTATACGAATTTGATCTATTCCCAATTTAGTATTGTCAATATTTAAAAGAAGAGAAAAAATAAAAATTAAATAGAAAAAGATTAAGAAAAAAAAAATAAATGTGTGTGTATATATATATAATAAATTGAAATGACTTATTATTAGGCCATAAAAAAATGGATCATTTTCAGCGAATTTAATAACAATTTCCACTAGGCGAATATTCACATTATTTATTTCTGAGAATTAAATCGGTTAAAAAATTAGGGATATATAAAAGAAGAAATATTTTTGATCGTTATCGCAGTATCTTTCTTCGTATATCGTTTCGTTTCATCTTATATAACCGACACATATAAAGTGTTACATTTATTCTCAAGAGTTATCCTGAGAATATTTGGTTTACTTCAGAACAAATATAACTGATGTGACAAAAATATTTTTCTCGAGATCATTTTTTTAGTTTCCAAAATTATCCATTTTTTTTTAATATTATACAAATTAATTCGTTCTATTATTTTTGTACTATCACATCTTGTATTTTTTTGTTTTTTTTTTTTTTGCACGTATTTGAATTACGAAAACTGAAATTTCTTGTTCAAGAGATCCATCCTTATACGAGTTTCGTCTTGATCCCCGTATTATTAGAAAAAGGATCTATTTCTTTTGCGACGAAGATATCTAAAATAATCCAAAATAAATGAAACATTCCGTGTATTGTTGATATATTAAAAATAATTACGATTTTTACTTTACTTTACTTTACTTATTTTTAATTACGTAAATTAATTACATCGAAAATTAGTCGAATTCTCCTTCGTGACAATGCTCAACGTATCTCGTCCTTTTCATCTACTTTCTCACTAAAAATTAAAAAATTGCCACAAACGTTTAAATAATATCTAACTAAGAGAAGAAATTTTAAATTTTATTGACATCAAACGATCTCGATTAATTCAAAGTTCTACGTCACGGAAAATGAAAATCGTAATAGCCAATTGCTATTATTCATTTCGATCGATAAATAACGGGTAAAAAATCGCGCCAATGATCAATAATACAAAATGCATTCTTTCTTCAACGAACAATGTCGAAGAAACGTTTCCTCTCTGACAGCTCGAAGAAGGACACGAGTTATGTGAAAATAACGACTCCCGATAATCGATAATCCGTTAGATTATCACGTCGAAAAATTTTCCTTCTGACTTTCCTTGGAGCAATTTTTTTCCACGAGAATCGGTTGCATCCAATTTGAGCATTAATCGGCGAGAGAAAAATTCGTCTTCTACGAGGACGAGGAAGAGGGTTACTTCGCGGATGAAAAAAAGATAAAAATGGGGTTAAAGTTGATGTAGGCGTAGAGACGCTTTAAGCTACCATTTTTTTCCCCTCTCCTTTTTTCTTTTCTTTTCTTCTTTTTTTTTTCCTTCCGTTTCGCACGCCGGCTTTTCTTTTGCGGAAAAACCGGCCTCGCTCTCCTCAAACCAAAGCCTCCCCGCCACTGGATGGCGGAGGCTTGATTTTTCATTCGGGCCGATGTTTGAACGGCAAAAGGCCGGTGACGGATTTTTTTTTTTAGAAGCAAACGAACGGCGTAAAAGGGAAGACATTCGTTGCTGTTAACCTTAAAAAAAAAAAAAAGAAAAATCCATTTTATCGTGCTCGTTAGAACGATCCAGGTCGTCCGTTTCCTTAAGAGAGGGGAACATCTCCGTTTTCCTAATCGCGTTAGCAGACGTTCGACGTTAACCTTCCTTGTCCCTCTTTCGCTTCTTCTTTTTCTGTCTTCGTTTCGTTTCGAAGTTTCGCGAGAACAAATCTTCGGTTTACAAGCGGAGGGGAATGGAAAAGAAAAAAAAAGAAGAAAGAAAGATAGAGAGAGAGAAAGATAGATCGAAATTTAATGGAATTTGAAATATTTCTTCGGTTTCGATTCGATATCGTATCGAATTCTGTCGTGCGGTATTAAATTGAAATTCCGCAGGAGAGTTAGTCTCGATACGAATCGAAGTGGAAAGGGATTTTCCACGCTCGATCCGTGTTCTATTTATCCCTAGGCTTGATTAACACGTTGACACGTCATATCCATAATAAACACTGCTTATCGTTTCACAGTTGGTGGTGGATATTTCACGATTGATTATCGATGTTTGATTATAAGTTGTAAATATTGTATTATGTAATATCATAACGATAAAAGATATATGTTTTTGATTTTTTTTTTCGAAAGCTTGCGCGAAATTTATTATTTTTATTAATTTTGAAAATTTATAATAAGGTAAAATAAGCATATTTTATTAAAAATTAAGCTTTGGTAATTTCATGACATATCTAGCAGTTTAAAATGTATTAATAACGTGTGTTTTATTCCTATTTTTAGAATTTATCTCTTATCATTTTTCTCTAATATATCCATTCAATAAATAATTTTGTATGAGAATATTTGTGTATTTGTATAAAATTCGTTACTTTTACGTGATAACTCAAATTTATTATAAATAACTCAGATTAATATTATTATCTAAATATTGTTGTAAATTAAAATGAATTTTTAGTAATCAAAAACCCTTTTCTATTTATTACCTATATATTCTAATACTATTTTACAATAATGTATATAATATATAATATATTAAATATATTAAATATATTAAATAAATATTATTTTTTTCAAAAAAATATATCTTTTGAACATCTCATTGCACATCTAGATATAGAAACTCGCTTGCCATTCGATAACAAGAATATCAAAAAAAATCTTGTCGTGAAAACTAGAAAATTGAAAAGAAAAAAAAATGATAATATATAAAATTATGTAACATAATTTAATTTTAACGAAAATTGAATATTATTTGTCGATACACGATATTCGAAACAAAATCCCTCGGCTTGTTGGAACCGAAGTAAAATAAAAGTCGAGACTTGTTCAGAATTTATACTAGAACGAACGTAGAAGAGCTCTATAGAGATATGTAGCTCTTGGCTATTTAGCTCGTATATATATATATATATATATATCCCAGACTGCTTTGCTCGCTGCTTTTTCATCATTCCTTCTTCGTCCTCCATTTTCCACGCTCTTTCTTCCTTTTCGTTTCATCCGTTTCTTTCTCGCCTGCGTGTCCATTTCGTACGCTTCGCGACGTTACACCTTCTCGCAAGTTGACGTCTCGTTAAAGTTCCCGACACTCCCCCTTTTTTTTTTCTTCTTTTCTCATCCTTTCTTTGCCATACTCCATCCTTTTCTCGTGTCCTCTTCCCTTTCGCTATCGTCCTTTATTATTTATCGCGAAATAAAAGAGAACAAATATATATATATTCATATACGAGCAAGGAAGAAGTAACTTCAGGATTATCTTCAGATAGAAATGAAATTTTTCTCGGCGAGGATACATGTGTACACACACATATACATATATATAGAATACATTTTGATCCGTTTCTCCCCACTCTCGCTTCGATATTTTTCTTGCGCCGATGTTCGCATGAAACGTTAGTTCCAAAAGCATCGAAGTGCGAATGAATACGTTTTTGGAATTGGTCGCATTATTATTTCAACCGATACAATAGCACGTTCCTCCGATTATTTTTTGCGTTACGCGTCGTATTAACGCGAGGTATTTCGAAATAAGAAATGCAACGGGAATGTAGGATAGTTTTTCTTGTGTTTATACACACAACGTTTAACTTTCACGGGTCAGCGAGCGTGATACTTGGCCGCAAACCATGTAAACTTTGGAGTATCTCGTGTAAATTATTACGCGAACCAACGAACTGGTATATCTAGATGGTCTGAGATGCTTATTTATATCGCTGCGGGTGTAACGAGAGGCTAATTTTCATGGATGCCCCATTGATTTTTATCCCTTACCGATGCTTGATTCCTTCTCTTTCCATACCTCGCATCGAAATCGATCGATCGGGAAAAACATGGCGGGCAATCATTCGCAAGATTAACCTTCGACCAATCAACAATTTTATTTCGACGTAAAAAATTATTTGCTGGAAAAGATCTTTGAATCGAATTGTATCGTGATTGCATCTTGGTTGACGCAAAAAAAGATCATCGAATTTTTTTATTTTTACAGTTAAAAATGGAAAAGTGTTAATTTCGATAAATTAAATCTTCATCATAGGATCGGATAAAAAAGTTAAAGATTTTTTATATCGATTTTTAAAAAGTTATTTTTAAATAATATATTTGCAATCCATCGTTATATATTTTTATTTATCGATTTATATTTAAAATTTAAAATTCTTTTAATCACAGAATTACAAAAGTTAAAAACTGAACAATGTTGAAAATTTATAATATTCACGTAAAAAGAATTTTTCTAGTTCAGAAATACTTTCGATTCTCTTAACTCGTAACCGGAGTCGTGGAATTTGAAAAACTGCATTTGATCTTTTTCTACAAGTTTTACAACAATTTTTGCAGTTCATAGAAATTCACATACTTTTCTAAAAGTGATAAAAGTTAATTTGCATATAAGTGATAAATGATATATTTTGAATAAATCAAATACACAAAGTTGAAGAATAAATATGTAACAAAGACATTTCTCAAATTTATATTGGAAACAAATTTAAGCTTGATAATATCGAATTCTTTTGAATCTCTAAAATTCCATTTATGTAACAAAAGTGAAACTTTCTAAAAAATAATTTTTTAATAAATTTTTTAATAATTTTTTGTACAAGTTTTACAACAATTTTTGTGATCCATAGAAATTTACATGCCTTTCCAGAAGTGATAAAAGTTAATTTGCATATAAGTGATAAATGATATATCTTGAATAAATCAAATACAAAATAAATATGTAACAAAGACATTCTCAATGCTAATTTATATTGGAAACAAATTTAAACTTTTGAATATTTAAAATTCCACGAACACGATTTATGTAACAAAAATGAAACGACTTGTAGGATAATTTTTATATTATCGTTTATTAAAAAACAATTTTTTCAATTTTTTAATTTTCGTATCTTTGTTTAATATAAGAAACGGGATTGAAGAGAGCAATGCACATACATTTCATCTTCCATTTCACTTTTCGTTATTGAAAAGAAAATCGTTATTACAATTTCGCACATTTAACTTCATCAATTATTATTCTATAGCTTGTTGTTTCCGATATATTTGTTTACAGATATTACGTTACGTATACGTGTATTTAATGCATGCAAGGTACACAGATGTATACCCTGCTTACCAAGATCGAACAGTATTATCAGCGTCGATAAATTACAAGCAAATTCGTAGCTGGAATTTATCACGGTCCATCATTTAAATATGCACAGTAATCACACGCGCATACACTTGGCTAACCTTTGACCTATCATTAGATATAAACGGAACTGCCTCAAACACCCACGCAATTAATCCACTATTTGAAGTTTCGGGTATGCTAATAAATGGATAAAATTGGCCTCCCGATATCACTTCTTCGAGAATTGAATCGATCATTCTTACGTTCAAAAAAAAAACACAAAACAAAAATTGTTATCGTATTATATGTTTATATAAGTCTAAAATTACGACTGTGACGAAAATAACTAAGTGTTTCGAAACAAGATAAGAATTTCGTGTCAAAGTGTTAAATTGAAAATGCAAAAATTTGTGAATCTATTCAAAAAAAAAAAAAGAAAAAAAAATACAGATAACAATTTTTCTTCTTTAATTAAAAATTAGAAATTGTCGAATTATATTATTTTTATATTTCCAGGAATGATATATCTCGTATACATATTTATATATATACTGAATATACTGAATATAAATCAAATTGAAAAAGAAAAATAGAACAATGCAATAAATCAATAAATAATAACGAGTTATTTCAAACTATTAAATTCAAGTTGGCACAATATGTAAATTAATGATAATGATTAAAATGACATATTTTTTACAATTGCATAACAATTCTGATATCAGAAATTGAATCATGGTATTAAAGAAAAATGATAAAAATAAAGCACGGAGGCTATCAACGAAAGATAATTTTTATTTACATTTAATAGTAATTTATATAATTTTTATAAAAAAAAATTGTTTACAGGGATAAATTAATACAAATTTGTTAAGTATTTGAATATTTTTGAGATGTAAGTATAATACATTTTTTAAAATATTATATTTGCTGTATAAATTAATTAAATTTAAATAAATAAAATTTGCATCATCGTCCTTAAATAGAATATTTTATCATAACAAAAAATTTATTAATTCAATTATAGTTAAAATATTAATATCCGAATATTAATTAAAAATCATTAAAAACCGGAGAATATCAAATATCCTTTTCTCAAATAAAATTTATAATATGATTTATATCCCGTCATATGATTCTCAATCTACTGAATATATCGTCGTTATATATCATCATCAATCATCATCAAACGAATTCACAATGAAATCCAATTCTTGTAGCCACTCATCTAACTATTGTTTCTTGCATTTTAACACAACCTTCATTATTCCGGTTTTTAATAAGGAATATTTAAATGGAGAGAAATGTTGTTATTCAAACAATGAAATATCAGAAGTAAATTATTATCGTAATGCACGTTTAGTTAATGCATTTCTTCGTTTCAGAAAAATTTGAATTTTTAAAATTATATGGATAATGTCAATAATATCTGTGTTACGAGAAGCGTAATATTGTACATAACGAATCTAATTATAATTCTTAAACGTTACAAGATAAAATTGTAAAAATTTCATGCAGCAAAATTGAAGGAATTAGATTAGTGTTAATTGATCCGGAAGAGAGGATTTTTCGAAGATTTTTATTTTTTTGAACGAAACTACACATCTTTTTATACATTAATCGATACAATTTTTTATTCTCTGTACAAAAATGTACTAATGTGTCGAAAATTTGAAATGTGTTTTGCTAATTATTTTAAACGAGTTTAACATTTTTTTTTATTAATTTTTATTACACTTTTATTACAGTTTTTTTTTGAATTCATGGAATACGAAAATAAAATACAAACCAATCCTTAAACGATGTTCTATCAATATATTCTAATATCAATATATTGAAATCGGTATTATTATAATTTTGTATTAAGTTTGGTCATAATTGCCTCGAGTTTTATAATTATCTTCTGCATTGAGAATCCAAAGAATAAATAAGAAATTTGCAAATCTATATATTAACGAGAGATAAATCCGATCTATGTGTTTATATTAACAAAGGATAACGAATTACTCATAAACTATAATTATCGATATTTTAATTTTAAATTTACAACATTTTAACTTAATAAAAGAAAATCAGTATTCTCATGTTTCATATAATAAATATTACGCAATAAAAATTAAAATAACTTTTTGCAGAAAATTAAAAAAAATGTTTCGATTTATATAAATAAAAAAAAAGATAATCTTGAAATTTTTAAAATATCGCCGTATTCAAACGAAATGCACGAAGTGAAAAATAATAATCACTCGAAACTGATTTTCTCGTGTGAAATCTTACTTCAAATCTTCTATTGTTTAAAAACTACGATTGATTAATATTTTATTAATTTATTTCAATTTATTCAACGTTCGTTATAGAGTTATAGAAACATCTAATACGTGTTATCTCAGTTCTATCGTGTCTATGAACATATCTTATTTAATTCACACACCCTGTTAAACTTTCTTGTATATGTTATACAGAGCTGAACGTAATGTTAAGGACTAATTTATAAATTTAATAATAATTTATGCAATAATTTATGTAATTTAATTAATGTAATTTAAATTTGTACATTAACTGCCGCATGATAGTATAAAAAAAGGATCGAAATTCTTTAAAATTTTTCTTCTATACATTTCATTTGTTCATCAGAGAGAAAAATGATGCGATAAAATAAATAGTACTCGATAGAGATTTTTTTTTTTGTTTGAGAATCCAATAGTTTTTTTATACGTGAATCCGAATCTGAATCCGTAAAAACGATTTATCATGTTTAAGAGTTAAAAGATATTGAATTTTATTATATCAATTATTTTGCCAACTATATCCTATTATTAAATTATCAAAGTATTATCAAATAAAATTTTAGATACATCGGTATATCGGTTTAAAATCAGAAAAAAAATAAATAAACTCTCTTCTTGTCGATAAGTTTGAACGGATTTAACTAAAACGATATAACAACAAATTCGACGATAAAAAACGATATATGAAGAAAAATCAGTCTCTCTGGATTATTTTCGTAAATATAATAAGAAACAGCGAAGACAGTGAATTTTTCGAAACGAGAATATCTGTAATCTTTTTCTTTTTCTTCTTCTTTTTTTTTTTTATTTTTCCTTGTATTTATTGCTATCATTTTATCCAACAGCATTGAAAAAAACTGTACGATACAATATCGATAGAAATATCGCGGTATAAATTATTTCTGGTGTAGAGTGGAATAGAGGGGTAACGCTGCATTGAACAGGTGCGCTATCTTACGTTAATGCAATGCAATAGATGCTGCATTGTATGCCGACACCGATATCCGGCCATGCAATCTAGTCACGCAATCTAGTCATGCAATCTGGCTATGCTGCTTGACCAACTCGATGGTGTCAATCGCAAATACATACGTACAAACATCACAGAGATAATCTGTGAACAATACCGATTGAAATCTTTCATCCTCGTCCATTATTTTGATTTTAATTTTATGAAAAATTATTTACTCGATCGTACTGATAAATATCAAATAAACTAAATACCGTAAACTTCTTATCAATTTATCGGTGAGAACAATGCGATAGAAAAGGAGAAGAATCTTAAATTTCAATCTTCAATTTAACACCATTTATTGAACGTATCAGATATAATTCGTATAAGTAATGATATATTATTTATTGATAAAAGTTAACAAGTTAATCGTTTTGGAAATTTATTTATATTTATTTCATCCTCTGAAGGGATTAGAATTAAAATTAATTCTAGAAAAGTGCACGTATAAAGAATAAATAGAGATAAAAAAAAAGAATTTAAAACGAACGATCAGTTGATTTCTTAATTTTAATAAATGTGTGTAAGAATAAATGAGCAATTGTATAAAAAAAATCCACGTGTTTCTTCCTATTTGAATCCTATTAGAGTGTTATCTGATGCTGAATTGTCTAAAATTCAAATTTTTGCGAGAAAAATATAATTAAATCGAAGATAAACATGTATGGAAATTTAAAATGAATATAAATGAAATAATAAATAATTGCGAGGGAATTAAGAATACTTATCTAAAATGATACGAATGAATTTGAAAAATGAATCAACAATTATATATAATAGAGATCAAAAAATATCTAGAGATAAAATCAAAAGATACTAGATATGTAAAAATGTATAATATATGTATACATATATATATATATATATATATAGAGAGAGAGAGAGAGAGAGAGAGAGAGAAATATGTAAAATATAAAAGTAAATATTTATTTTTAAAGAAAGTAAGAATTTGCATAGAAAATTTGAATTTAACAATGTATTGACGTATTAATAATGAAATCTAATATACCTTGGTTACTTTATGTATTTAATTATAAATTTTCCAATACAAAAATTTACATTTGCTTTAATTATTAACTTATCGGATAACTAATATTAACTAATATTAAATTATTAAATTAAATTGTAACGTTATATTTAATTATAAATATGAAAATGCATAAAATTATTCTTCTCTTTTTTAATTATTATCCCATAATCGTATGTGATATGTAAGATTTAACATCTAATATTGTATTAATTGTAACCATTATTTAAAGTTATTTTATTTCTACCTATTTTTTTTCCGACAATTAGTTTATTTTTAAATTAATTATTGATGTAATTAAAAAATAATTACTACTGCTAAGCTTTTATGCATTTTTTTTATATCTTACATATACTAAAATCTGATGTTATTCCTCATCTTGCGGGGAAAAAACGTATCTAATATTAAAATATTTCCAATATTCTATATAATATAAAAGATCGAGAGACGAATACAAATTCTATTAGTTTCTCGTCCTTTTTTTTAATCTCCTTTGAAAATCTCCATTAATTGTAATAAATGAAATTTCCACCATTTTCCCGTTTTTCTGTCTCATTCAATTCTTTCACCGATAATATATCGAAAAAAATAATATTATGAGAATATACATCGAACGTATCAAATAATTCGAATTAATTAAAGCTCTTCGATAAATGATAATAGAAGAAAAGAAAGAGCAAAACCCGCTGAATTAAAGCACACGTTTATAAGAAAGAGAAAATTCCAATTATCGTCGATATATTTGTGCAAGACACAAACGGACGCCAGCCCATTTCCTCGACGAGACGAAAACGAAAATGGTTGGACAATTTTCCAATTCTCGTTCGAAGCGAATATCCATCCGAATTTGACGACAATACGCACAATTTCTCTATAAAGACAGAGAGTGTCGAAGATACCAACACCTGAGGCTTCGAATTTCATTGGGGCCTTTCATTTCGCTAATTGGCTGCCTCGCTGAAATTCTCTCGTTTCTCTTTGTCTGCAAAAAAAAAAAGAAAAAAAACTTTTCCGTCCATATAAAAAACATAAACTTTTCATTCAATTTTATTTTGCTCGATCGGCTTTACAGTTTTCCACATTTCGCCCTCTACTCATCCGGTGCATTCGGTGTAACTAAAACGTGTATCGTAAACCCGGCAACTTTTCCATGGTCTCGAAAATCCGCGATCCGAATTTCACATTGTTTCGAGCATCGACCAAATCGACCAATCTTTTGATCCTAAAAGAAATCTCGTGGCTAAAACGACAAAATTTATCGTTGTGCGTAAATACATTTTTACATTCGTTCGAGTTTTCTGTACGTGGTAGAAAAAAGGACAAATATATATCTGTTTTTTTCCATTCGCATTCGCATCGTTTACGACACACGAAATGTTTTAAGGTCGTTTAATTTAACGACCTTAACCATTTCGCACGACACAAAGATGACGAGCATCGACGTGTTCGTAACTAGGGTCCACTCAGCAAAACACAACATCAAAGCAATAACGTTTGGCGTACTGGTTGCGTAAAAGTCTGAAATTGATTAATGTTATTAAATGGCAGTGATCTTTAAGCACCTCGACTCTCATAACCGCTTAAAGAAGAAAATACTACTCCTCCTTATTACTGCTCGAAATAATGCCGCGCTGTAAAATATCATTTGATATTTTCATTTGTCTCGTAAATTGTCGTTCCTGTTTTGAAAAATTCATTTTCACTTCTTTTCAAACAATCCAACCTCTCTAAAATCTGAAATTACACTCCTTTGTTCGTGTCGCAACCAAACGATCGTTTGTACATTTAATGCATTGTTAATAATAGTTCTGCCAAGTATAATGACTCAATGTCATTGCTTGATCATTTTTTTTAAATTATTCTTTTTTTTATATAATATACTTAACGAAACGAGTATTACTTTATACTGATTATTTTTTTATTCGAAAACATTTATGTGAATAAAAATTAAAAATTGAAAAAGTACAAAATGATTATATATTTTTATTATTTTTGCTCTCGGAAAAAATGTTTTTCGGCAAATACGAAAAATTAGTAAAAACTGAATTTGAATAAAAAAACCTTGGAAACTCGTTAGAAATTTGAACGAATATTTTCGGACATGCTTTTGATTCTCTATTTCCATTTCCAGTTGAATCTCAATTTTAAAATTATCACGTGATATACATGTATTGCTACTGCTAATGCTACTGCATTTACTATATTTCAACATTTTATTTCACCTTCCATCACAGATATTTATCTCTAAATTCCAATATTTTTTTTTCACAAATTTTATTTGAAGCCTTCATCAAAAATAAAACCATTAAATTTCTCAGACTTGAAATTAATCGACGCTTATCTGTTACAGAAAATAAACTCAAGTTACCATCTCTTCTCCTACAATTTTCAATTGAATTTCTTTTCTCTTTAATAACGAAATTGCTAAATTTAAATTAGACTCAAATTTTATTGGTTATGTTCGGACGGAAAATAAAGATAGAATACTAATTTTATTTCTTCTAAATAAAAAATTCATATTATATAAAAATATTATTATACCATATCGTTGAAATTATTAATAGAAAGATTTTATTAATGCGCAAATGTGATAAAATCACGAAATTGAACGAAAAAATTTATTGTTTCACTTTTTTAAATGCTCTCCGCACAATCTCGATCAGATTCAATAACATTTCGATCCAATGTAAGCACATTATCGCATCAGATGAACGAACGAAAAACGAATCGAAATACGAAGTTTCGAAACTTCGATAATAGCGGAGAGAGCAGAGTGAATTCAGTTATTCTGTTATCATTCTGTGATCGGACGTTTAAGAGACAAGCGGGCAATAACAACTATCTTGATTATCGAAAAGTTGTGGTATGCAGACACGCAACAGCGCACTGGTTTTAATTAAATTTCACGCTTTATCCAATTTCGGCTTGTTCAATGATTGGCATTGATGGATACGATTGTACAAATGCTTATTAAAAAATATTGATAAAATTATTCGTATTGATAATGGATGAAATTTGTAAGAAAGATTTTAGATTTTTTTTTTTTCATCTAAATATTCTAACACGTTCGATATAGAATCGTTTATTCTAAAATTCTTTTTTTCTCTTTTTTCCATGCAATTTTGTAATAAAAATTTGTTGACACAAACGGTACAGATATTTTGATAAGTATTTTAAATATTGAATGATAATTATTTTTCACAGATTTAAAAAAGAAGGAAGAGAAAAAATTTATTATTTTTCGTATTTAAATTAATTAATATTTTCATTTTAATTAAGTACTAATGATTACATATTACAATTAATTACGTAATTATATAAACTCTCAAGTCGAAAAAATATTTAAATTATCGTTCAGTCGTTTAATATAAGCGTTAAAATCATTCCAATCACGAATCATTTTTTTTTTAACAAGTAAAATTACGTATTATTTTTTCCAATTTTAAAATTATTATTAGTATTTTTAATTTTTGAAGAAATATCGAATTATAATAAAAAAAATTAAAAAATAAAATCAATTCGCTTTGTTAAAAAATGTACAAGAAAATAAATTGTTCTTCTCGCCTTTAAAAATCCAATTTTACAATCTGTGAACAATATTTATAATTATAATTGGATATATCTTCTTTCCCTTAACTTTCACGTTAAAGAATAATTATAATGAATCGATGTATCGTATAAAAGATTAAAAAAATCATTATTGCTTCAAAAATGTTAAAGATAAAAATTAACAATTTCAAATATTACACTATATACTTCAAAAAATACAAAAATAAAATCTGATTTTTTTTTCGTTTAATATTATTTTAAAGATTCCTTTGAAAAACTCGTGATAAATTAAACGATAAATTATTATAATTTACCATTGTTATTGCGAGTCTTCTATAATCATTAATTGAAAAAAATAATATATAAATAATAGTATATATATATATTGGTATTAATAAATAACAATATAAAATTTTAATCGTCGTGAAAAATTCATATTACATGAATATATTTATTCGTAATATTAACTCTGACATTTTTTTATTTAAAATTTACCGTACAAATAAATCATTATTATCGAGAAATTCTATACTACTTGCTAATGTATATTTATTGCATAGATTATTTCTATACATCACAATAAATGATTCATGTCTCAAAGAATAAACAGCAAGATATTTAAATTATCCTCTTGTGCGCAATATAAAAAATTCAAATGAAAGATATGGTCTGAATAATAATGTGTGTAACTATGCGTATACTTAAATGAATAATATAAAAGTTAAATCATGAAGAGAAAACTTCTCTTCTCCGCGGCTCGTTAATTTTTCGTCCTTTACTCGAAACTCGGCATTGCATTGCATAACGTTTTCATACATTCTTGGAATTGTGCTCATATTTACAAATCGTATTTGCAAATATCTGGAAAAATGGAATTTTTAATAAACGATAATTTGCGGATCATTTAACACGAATTACTTAAACAAATTGAATTAATCCTTTGATATCGATTAAAATAGCAAAATATTTGAATAATGTAATTATCAGCAACGTTCGTTTCCATTCATAATTAATTTTCACTTCGATAATTGACGTATATAATCACGTATGAATATTCCCCTTCGTCCAAGGATTCCTCGAAAAAAGATATTCAAAGATTTCTTATTGTTTCGTGATAATATTGCTTTTTGAACAAGTTATATATGTATCAATTGCAGAAATTTTATTTTAGAAGGAAATTCACAAAAATTCTGATTTTTATGGAAGGTTTTTCATATTTTTTATGAAGCAAATTTTTCAACGAAAATAAAAAAGAAAATCTTTTTGAAGGAATGAAATTAATCTGCGAAAGTTTTATCATTTTTTCCTTTCAATTTTGAGAACAATTTCATCTGGGAATATTTTTCGGAATAGGATGATGGAGTATTAAAAAATTGAACTGTTTTATAATTCAAAATTTTTAAATTTTGCTTTATCTCGCATCGGCAAAGTGATGTTTTAAAAGAACGAAAAACTATCGAAACTTCGAACGTTGATTTCAAATGATAAAAATGATATTGCTCTGAAAAAAAATTGCTATGTATGCTATATATTTAAAAAATAAAAAAAATAAAAATTTTTAAATAAAGAATTAAAGATTAAATTTTTGCAATATGGATATTTCCCTGAATAATTCTACGAAAAAATGCGAAAGAAATAAATAGTCGAATGATGGCTCCTTCATAATAAAATATGGGTTGTATCGCGAGAAAAAAAAATTGCTAAATCCTGACAGATATGAAATTTAAATCGAACCATTTTATTTTCTACGAGTAGGAATTTTCCTTCCACGAAGATACGTATTGATATTGCACGATTCTGACAATAGACAGAGACTAAGGATGAATCATATCTTCAAAATCGTTTTAAATGTTTTGAAAATATAATAAAAGATTGTTACCATTTTCTTATATTTAATGACTTTCTTTTTCGAAATATAATTGTACATATATTTATATATATATAATAATAAGTAAATAAAATTTTGAATAAGTTGTATTGCTTTGTTATTCAAAAAAATTACTTTATAACACCGAGATTTATTAAATACCAAATAATACTCAATACTTGTTTTTTGTAATTGTTAATAAAGATTCAAGTAAATTAAGTAAGAAAATAAATACATCATATCGTAATATTTACCATAAATTTAAAAAATTCATTATTATTTTTTAGAATAATTTTTAGCTCTTGCACAAAGGAAAACATTTTCCTTTTATTTATTTAAAAAAAAATCGCTAATTTAAAACTCCTTTACATTCTGTATAATAAGTATATATAGAATCTATACTATATAAACATTCATTTTTGAAATTGTAACAAGGATATCTGAAATGTAGCACATACCTTGTTCTATTAAACGAAAGAATTTTATTTAAAAGTTACTCAAAAAATACGACCAATTTGAAAATTTGGGAAATACTGGCACTCCTTTGATCTTAAACAAACTTCATAAGCCGTGGAAAGATTAAATTCTTTGATGAAAACTTAATTAACGCAAAATTTTTCACTGTATATTACAATACATTATAATACGTTCTGTGTATATTTCTTCCCGATCTATTCTCGCACGAAGCACGAAGAGAAGATAACAGGTGGATAAAAAATATTTATTGTAGCCATTGGTAAAAATTCTTGGAATTTTTGAATCGATAAAACTATTATTATACGTTTCTCACGTGTGTCGAGGACGCAAAGATCGTGGAGCCGCTTTTGTGTGTCTTTTTCCCTTTTTTTTTTTTTGTTTCCTCAGCCACGAGAAATCGGGCCTCCATTGTTCGTTGTCGTTCTCCGGTGATCCCGTTTTTCGGTAATGCTAGTTTTGCGACGCATGGCCCGAAGCCAACGCGTAAACAGACGAGGCATTGCGTTTTGTGCTGTTCCACAGGATCGATCCACCGTTCGGATCTATCCAACTATGAAACTTCGATCCTTGTTTTCATCGTAAATCGTTGATCTCGCTATTAGTCGAAATTCGAATACCATTTTCTTTGATGCGTGAATTATGAACGAATATATGACTGAAGTATAAGTATATATATTTTATAAGTATATAATTTTCAAGTAAATCAAATTAAAAAGAAAAATATTTGGGTACAATTTACTATCCTCAGATTAGATAGGAATAAATTATCTAACGGAAAGTAATTGTGGAAATTCGAGAATTTTGAAGAAAATTGAATTTGAAAATTCATTATTTTTTGTTCATTTTCACATATTTTATTTTCTATTCTGAGCTCATTCGTATTCAATCGGAAAATAGTTAATTTTATATTTGAAAAATTTTCAAACTGGATTTTCTTGAAATCTTAAGTGAAAAAATGTTATTCTTTCTTTTAATTTTTTCTTTTTGTATGATTTCAAAAACATTGTATACATTAACGAAATTTAAAATTTATAATATATATATATAAATAAAATGAATAGAATGAACAAAATTTAATTAAACTTGTAATTTAATTTTTATAATTTTTTAAACTTCTAACATTATCACCTAATCAAATACATGTTTCAGTGTAAAACATTTACGAATTATTGATATAATTTTTATTTCTTTATAACTTATAGTCAGAACAACTTAATTTACATTTTTATTGACACTTTCCAGTCAAAAAAAATTGTTAATTTATTATAATAATTCAAAATTGTTTCTAATACATATACACAATATGAAGCATGTTAGATATAAAATCCACGAGTCGTCACTATATTTTAACATAATTACAAAATTTTAGATCAATGATGTGTAATTAAATTATTAATCAAATATACATTTTAACATAATAATTTGGAATTAATGACGAATATCAAATCGAATATCATTAACTAAATACAAGTTTTCACAGTAACGAGAATTGCGACAAATAATATATAGGAATAGATTAGTCTTAACAAGAAACGAAAACAACTAATAAAGCTAACTAATAAAATTAAAATTTTCTTTTTAGTCGAAACAATTACAATTTCAAATCCCAAGCTTTGTTAATTTAACTTACGTGAGAAAAGGACGTCCGATATATGTACGCATACACGTTTAATTAATCCCAACAAACGAAAGCTAAGACATCTTGAAACAAGTTCACTGGGCCAACCGTTTAATATATGTCGATCCACAAGGAATCGGTAATATCGACCCATGGCTCCGGTATGCCATTTGCGGTATCCAAATGCAATATACTAGAGAGCATCTGTCGCGTGCACGTGTCGTATCTCTCGCTTTCGTGTATCTATTGGCTAGCTTGCGTAGATGCGGTTAGAAGAGATCGGAAACTATCGTCATTTGAAACGTAATTACGAGGAACTCGAGTGTTCACGCGTCTGTCATTGTTTGATTTTTAATTTTTCAGTTTTTACAATTTTATACGCAAGTATTTACGTAGAAGAGAATTTTGCTATAGTATTATGCACACTAATATATCAATGTACTATATGGTAGTAATATTAAGTCATATCTCTTTTTACGTTCAATATTTTATTCGAAACATATTTTTTAATATTTTAGAAAGATATACAAAATATTCTAAGTGATGAAGTAGATTCTTGAATTTCTTTTAGAAATTTTTTTTAGGGTTATAAAAAAAAAATTAAGGAAATTGACAAAAAAAATATTGGTATCGCAAAAAATAGTAATTCTAACAATAAGAGGATAATTATATAGGAATCATTCTCAAAAATCTTCACGATATTACGAGGATCTGATTTGAAAAATTTTGATTTTAATAAAAGTTTGTGTATGTAATGATGTGCATAATTTATTGCATGAAAGATCCACAAATTTTTATTATTTGTCCATCTTTTGTATAACATAAATTCGTTTAAAAATATTTCTTACAACAGATTAATAGAATATTAAAACTTGAAAGCGATTTTATAATTTAAAATTCTGCTTTATGTTGCATCATTACCACCGAAGTTATATTTTAAAAAAAAACGTATTTTCCATATACGTCAAACAAGAGCTTTCAGTATTAAAGTACTCTTTCCCTTGTAACTTATGAAGTTACCACGAAACTCCAGAAAAGAAAAGGCTGAAAGTCTTTAAATATACGTTGAAAAATTAATTTAAAATATATTTCATTACAAGTAATAATAACAAATTTTACGAAACTTTTTTAAAAAAATTAATTTTTATATCGAGTCAATAATCATTTCGATAATAACAGAACTCGATTTTCACTCGTATCTCGCAGTGTTCATTTCGAATGAACAAATTCGATTTATTTATTCATTGTTAAATAATTCGATGTAATTTCTTTTCGATATGTTATCGAATAATTATCATATTTTACTTTTCTCGATCCACGTAGATTTGTTTATTCGAGCTATCCAACATTGTTATCTCGATGAGTCCACACGAGTCTGTAATTGGCGAGTTTTTCGTTAATGAATCGTTATACAAAACTCGAAACGAACTTTTTGCAAAGGTAAAACACGATATTTCCACTTTTTCGAGGATATCGTATATATATGTATATACCTCCATACAAGTTCTTTTAAATTTCTTTTAAAATTCTTTTACATTTTATTTTTTATCCCATAATACAGGGACTCTTTGTTCCATTCCACACGTTAACAATACTCTGAGATAAAATATGTACGGCATAATTCAACTATCGTAGTGAATCATTGTACTGAAAATTTTGAAAAGAGAGAGGAAGAGAGAAAGAGAAAGAGGAAAAGAAGAAAAGAGAAAATATAAAATTTTAGCTGCTAGTTTCCCACGTATTAATCAAAATTTTTCGCTACTATACACATATATATATATGTATCCATGACAACGCTTAGCTTATCTACCTTTTCTATATTACAAGAATAAAGTATAAGATGTTAACACATTTTGACGATATATTGGTTAATGATCAATAACAAATCGCAATCCTTAAGGATCTCTCATATTTTCTTTAATAAAGAAATTATGGGTATATATAAATATTTCAAAATAGCAGAACATGAAGTAAAATGTAGAAAGATAAAAGAAATTTTTTAAAAGAAATTTAGTGTAATGTCATATTATTAATATCGTATAAACCAACATTGAATGTGCATTTTTTTATTATTATAATTAATATAATTTTTGATGTAAACGACATATTGAAATAATATACACATATGTATCTAATGTTTCCATAATACATTAAAAGAGAAAATTATCATAGGAATTTAATCACAAGATTCTATTTGTACTGAATAATTGTATGGAATTACACAGTTCAACTACTTCCCTTTATCGAAAGAATTATTGCAACATCAAAATCGCTATATAAAGTGGTCTATACACTCTGAACTATTAGCATCGAGCATTACTCACTACAAACAGATATATCCCATATCGATGAACAGCATCTGAAATCGATATCCCACAACTCGTATAATGAGACACGTATCACGGCCAACGTATAGCCGCTTGATTAAAATTCCATCTGCTTAACTTAAAACTAAGTTAAAAATAAAACTAAATAAGATATCTTTACATGTGAATTCTTTAACCGTTTTTCTGTACTAAAATCATTCCTGAAACGATTCTTACATACAAGTCATTTCTCTCATTATTAATTACCGATAAAAGGTAAAAGCGTAGAAGAAAATTCTACGTTATTGACTTGCAAGAACGAAACGAAATCTTATCTTTCGTAATAAATTTCTTAAATAAATAATTCATTGATTTTATTTTGATTTAAATCTTGAAATCAAGCTTCCTTTGCTATTCAGAAAATAATCATACATAACAATTTTACTTTTTTTCCTTCCAGTCCATCCTAATCTCACGTTATCCTTTTTCAACCAGCAATCGGATACCATGTTTTTTCCTGTTCCCTCTCCGTGCACTCGTCCTCGGCCCCGAACCCCCTCTCCTCACGCCCCTCCCGCGTAAATAGCTCGTCTTCGAGCATCCTCGATGGAGGAACGAACGAAGGAAACTTTGACACATTTGTTACCGGGGTGGGGGAAGGCTGCTCCTGACGTTTCTCGGTCGTAAAATATACGCGGGCACGTTCACGCTATGCAAATACGATTGCATATATCCGCCTACCGCGAAAATAAAAATAGAGAGGAGAGAAGACAAGGGGAGGGAAATAGGGCCGAAGAAGGTGGGCGCCGCCTCTGAGTGGTGGTGTGCGCTTAGATGCACTGTATGTGTTGCGCGTTGACCGATCGAAAAAAGAAAAAAAGGGAAAAAAAAATGAAAAATAAATAAAACTGGACGTAGGGACGTCCTTTTGTTCCACGAGGCGTAACTCGACTGCAAGCGCGACTTGATTCATGCGATCAAAGCCGTGTTTTCACCCGATTTTTATTCGTTTACTCGTTCGATTTTGTTCCAGTGCAACGCCGCCGTTGGCGTGAAGGCATTCTTCGATATGATGCACAGCGGGCCGCACAAAGTGATGCTATTCGGCGCAGCTTGCACGCACGTCACTGATCCCATCGCTAAAGCGTCGAAGCATTGGCGTCTCACGCAGGTGAGTTGTGAAATATAATAATTGCGGAAAATATTGCGGGGAACGGAAGAGCAGAATCTCCGTAAGGAGGGGAGATTCGGATTCGTTTCGCGTCCACGATTGGCCCTGACATCGTGTCGAAATCTTAACCCCGCGAATTATGAAATATCTCCGTAGACGTAACGTTATAAATTATAAAATGAAGCGTTATTAAAACTGGAGATATATTATCGATTTGGAATTTTAATTAAATAATATCATTTTTTAATGATAAATTTATCAGAGTTAGATTATGTTTCAATGTAATATGTTTTTTACAAATAACTGAGAATATTCTTTTTTTTTTTTATCTTGCATCTTGGAATAATAAAACGAAGAGTTGTTTTTGTTCCGTTTATCATATTTTCTTCGTCTATGTTCTGAAAAAAATTATAAAAAAACAAATGTATAAAAATAGTAATATCTTTTATTTATCATCGTGAACCCGTATTTGCGGATGAAATATGTTATCCTTTCTTTTTTCTTTCTTTTTGTTGCTTTTTTGAATGAAATTACGTTACCCTCGAGCATGATATTAAGAAAAAATGCGATTATCTCGATTATCTCGGTTAATTATACAAAGTATATTATTTAAATCGAATACTTTAGAAATTATGAATGATATTCATAGAAAAAATATCTCGCACATAAATTAAACAATTTAATTGTCCAATTCAATGTAATCAAACCTCTTCTTAGAAAATATGAATGAAAAAATGAAGACCAATTTTTTTTTAATTTACATATCTAATGCACGAGATAGATTACGTTTGCACGAGTATATCAAAATCATCGAAATCGTCCTTTTTTTATTCTCACGATTACGAGGAGGATAAGGAAGAGGACACGTCGCTTCCTCCACTTGTTTTCTTCGATTATTGAATCGACCTTTGTTGCAGCTTAGCTACGCGGACACACACCCGATGTTTACAAGCGATAGCTTCCCAAATTTCTTTAGGGTGGTGCCTTCTGAGAACGCGTTCAACGCTCCCCGCGTGGCGCTTTTATTGCACTTCAATTGGACTCGCGTCGGAACCATTTATCAAAACGAGCCGCGATACGCTCTGGTGAGTATTTGAAATTTTATCGAAATATAATGGAATGACACGCAAACACGAGTCGGCTATCAACGCTTTGAATTATATCGTGTAATATATGTATGTACGCGCGTATATATATATATTTTCGTTTCATTTCGAAATTATGTTTATTTATTTAGAAAAAAAATGCAATACAAGTATTTTTTTTTAACAATCTTTGATCGAATTGATTTAATTTTTGAAAAATACTTAGATTATTCTGTTAAAATATTATTCTCGTAAATTGATATTTTATATCAATTTGAAAACTGTTTGTATGTTCTACGGATATATTTTTTATTCGTATAATCGTATATATATTTCTACAATTATAAAATTCTAGAATTATAAAACGCAAGCTTGTATAGGTTGGTTTATCTCGTTAAACTCTGTATTTTTTCCGAGTACCGACTTACCTAGCTAAGTACGCGCTCTACGTGGTATTTTATATGTTAAAATTGAAAAAATAGTTTTTTTAACGAGTTAATAATTTCATTCTACCAATCTCATTCTAAGTCCCTCGTGCGCAAAAGTTTATGCAATATTCATAATTTATAAACATAAAGAAAATAGAATTTAAATGGAGATTAATTTTGCTCGCTAAATACGTGTATTACTTTGAACGTGTTTTTATACATTATTTTGCATATCATGTGCGTTCTGTATTTAAATAAATTAGTTTTAAAATTATACTCTTAAGAAAAGAATTAAACAAGTAGAAATTTCATTTTTCTAACGATCAGATGATCGGAACAAATTTAATTAATTTAAAATGTCAATGTTATGAGCTTTTATATTCTCAATAAATCGTTGAATTTATTATTTCAACAGTTGCTACCGTGAATTATAATTTAAGAAAGAAGCACGACATTGTACGAAAATTTATTCCAATTCTCGTTAAATACGACGAAACTTTTTTCCTTCCAATTTTTTCCTCCTCCCCTCTGAAAAATATCTCGCATATATTTTCGTGAAAAACGAATAAATATCTCATCGACGTTGGAATTACATATATTTGTCTTATCGACAATGCGTTTTATTCATTACGTTCACGTGCACAGGCACATAATCGATTGGTCGCCGATCTCGATAGCAATAGCATGGAAGTGGTAGAGACGCAAAGCTTCGCCACCGAGGTGACCACAGCACTGGAAAAATTGAAGGAGAAGGACGTTAGAATAATTTTGGGCAACTTTAACGAAACATGGGCCAGGCGGATATTCTGCGAGGCGCACAAGTAACGCTTTTGCTTTTGATTAAAAATTCTTTGTCCTTCGATGCCGAGCCAAGAGGACCGTATCTCGTTCCACTCGTCTTCCCTTTCAGATTCGATATGTTCGGGAGAAAATATCAATGGGTGATCATGGGTACTTACACGGAAGAATGGTGGCTCCATCCGGACGAGGAATGCAATTCCGCTGATTTGGTGGAGGCATTGCACGGTGCCATATTGACAGACTTGTTGCCAATCACAACGGAGAAGAGGAAGACTATAGCTGGGATAGTGAGTGCTTGAGAATAGCTTGTTCGAGATTTCGTCGTGTCCTCTATCATCTGTCCGTATATTTCTCATTCTCGCTTTTTAGACGACCGAACAATACCGGGTCGAGTATGACTCGAGACGAGGCAAAGAGTATTCGAGATTTCACGGATACTCGTACGACGGTATATGGGCAGTGGCTCTAGCTATACAACGCGTCGCAAGCAGGATAACACACTACCGTCGCAATCAGACCATGTCAGATTTCAGATACAGAGACGAGCTTTGGGAGAAGCTTTTTCTCGAAGCTCTGAGAAACACAAGCTTCGAAGGTGTCACGGTATGTATCTCTGTGACAAAGAAAAGTTAACTTTTTCAACGAGACTGTATAATCTAACAATTAACACTATTGGATATATTTTATAAATAATGCTGACAGTCTTAACACCATTGAATCTCATGTTTGAAATTTATTGTTTTATTTAGATACTATTTTCAAGCTTAATTTTATCATAAATTCCACCAAATGTAAATATTTCTATTATTTGTAATCTATATCAGATACAGTTTGTAAGCTATAAATAAATAATAAAAACACTATGTAGTAATAATAAAATGTAAAACCTCATATTGTACCTTTCTCGTTCATCGCAATTTAATTTAAATGTTAAGAGTAAATAACCCACTGTGAAGAAAAAAGCATTTGAATAACACCTTTCGATTCTATCTATGCATTCGAAATACATAATAATCATCGAAAAATAAAAATTATTTCATATATTTTATAATTAGTTATACGAGAATCATAATAAACGTTGTTAAAAGAAATTAAAAGAAATATAAATCAAAATGAATCAAAGCGGACGATTCTATACGATATAATTTTCTAGGGACCGGTGCGTTTCTATGATAACGAAAGGAAAGCGTATATTCTTTTGAAACAGTTTCAAGGTGAGTATACAACGCGACGGTGTCGATCTAGTATTACAGATTCCTGTATTACCTTTTATTCTATTACAGGCGACAGAGAGGTAAAAGTCGGTGAGTACGACGGCGTGACAGACATTTTAGATTTGAACAAGGGCGAGCCTTTAATATGGAAGGGAAAATCACCGCCCAAAGATCGAACGCTTCACATCATCGAACATTCGACCGTAAATATTACGATCTATGCTGTGCTCACCTCCGCGGCCAGCGTGGGCATCACCATGGCGGCTATTTTTCTCGTCATCAATATCAAGTACAGAAATCAAAGGTGATTAAGATCGCAGGGATAATCCTCTCGTTTTTCTCCCTTCTCGTCAATTTCATCGCGGGTTCGTTCTGCTCGATGCGATTCGTCGGATGTGAACGCGACGCGAGACAAATCGGATCGTGTCAAAACGAGGCGAAACGAGACGTATGATATTATGTGATGTGCGGATAAAGGAAAGAATGTGCGCGTAGCGTAGAGTCAGATAAGCTTTTTTACCCGTGCAAATCGGGATATTCTATTTCCCTTCTCATGGCCGACGTTCGATCATCTTCGACGTTTCAGATACATAAAAATGTCATCGCCGCATTTAAACAACCTCATTATCGTCGGATGCATGCTGACCTACAGCAGTGTAATTTTCCTTGGGTTAGATTCGCAGCTGTCCAGTGAAACGGCATTTCCCTACATTTGCACCGCCAGAGCATGGCTATTGATGGCTGGTTTCTCCTTGGCTTTTGGTTCCATGTTCTCGAAAACATGGCGAGTACACTCGATATTTACCGACGTTAAATTGAACAAGAAGGTAAGTCTATCCACCGTTTCTATCCATCCATTATGTTGCTAACCGTTGCGACATCCGTCTTTTCTTTAGGTGATAAAAGATTACCAATTGTTCATGGTGGTCGGTGTATTATTGTTTATTGATTTGGGTATTATGACGACCTGGCAGGTTGCGGATCCATTTTACCGGGAAACGAAACAAATGGAACCTTATGTAAGCGCACCTATATCGGTCGAACACGAGTAATTACGAAATAGTATAAAAAAAAAAAAAAAAAATGTGAAACGCATGAATCAAGTCGCGCATTCCCTTCTTTCGTTTCAGCCTCATCCTTCCAGCGAAGATATCATCATAATACCGGAAAACGAGTACTGTCAAAGTAATCGAATGACCATTTATTTAGGGTGTATATACGCTTATAAAGGTCTTTTAATGGTAGGTAATGTCGATCGACTCGAGAGACAACGACGACACCAATATACCAAACTTTTTCAAGCGACGAGAGTAAAAAGTTCGTAGCGATCTAAAGCGATTTTTCACGCGGTGACTTTTTTCATATTCCAGATATTCGGCGCCTTTTTGGCATGGGAAACGAGGCATGTCAGCATTCCGGCGTTAAACGATAGTAAATACGTCGGAATGAGCGTATACAACGTTGTGATCATGTGTGTCACTGGAGCGGCTATAAGCTTCGTATTGGCTGACAAGCAAGATGCCATGTTTATTATGTTGGCGATATTTATAATATTCTGCAGCACCGCCACCTTGTGCTTGGTTTTTGTACCAAAGGTATTCTTCTGAAATGAAAATTCCATGCCCCGCGTTCTATCGTTTTGTTGTCGTTTTATCGCCGCTTTGGATCTCGTCCGCGAAAATAAAATTAACGAATCCATATTTTCCCATGTTAGCTGATAGAATTGCGAAGAAATCCCCAAGGTACGATAGACAAACGAATCAGAGCAACGCTCAGGCCAGTGTCGAAAACGCGAAGGGACTCGAGCGTTAGCGAATTGGAGGAACGTCTAAAGGAAGCGACGTTAGCGAATCAAAAATTTCGTAAACAATTGTTGGAAAAAGATTCAGAACTTCAGGTAAATGATTGAGAAACGTGTGAATGGTGAACGAATCGTATCGAACGAACAATTTCAGATGTTCCTACGGAGGCTTGATGATCAAACCACATCGAATACACAGGAAGCAATGGATAGGTTAACAGTTCCGAGGCAGGAAGCAACAGTTGTGAAAAAAGAAGGTAAACGCAGAATGATCTCGCTTAGAAGATTGTAATGCAAGTATTTAATATTGTTTTTCTCATTTATACATTTACACATTCTACTATGTTTGAGTCTCATATTATACTTTAAATCACAATATTCTGATGAAAATTTGACTTTTATAAATGTTTTAGATATACAAAACGGTCTATTTAATTTTTTTTTGTTTTTTATAATATTCCTAAAAAAATTGATGGCACAATTTTAGTTCAAAAGAGAAATAATTAAATAATTGGAAAAAGAATTTTTTTATCAAATCATTTTTTCTTGATTTTTTAAAGTTATTGATATTTTTTAATATTGAAAACGTGTATTTTTTTTTTATTATCTTGTATCGGATGAAAAAAATATACGAATGTGTCTGAAGCATGATTTTGAAATGGCCATTAAATGATTTTGAACAATGTAAATAAAATTGTTAAAATAATATTTATTTTAAAATTTAATAAAAAAATCCTTAATTCCTTAATTTTTTTCATTTCCATCTATTTCAATATTCTAAGTTATCTTATTAGTAAATATTAAAAGAGAATATATATATCATACATACAATGAGATCCAAAAATTGCAATAAAGTTTGTTTGTAATAAAAAAAAATATTTGTTTCTTTATGCTGTTATAATTATTGAAATTATTAATTTTCCGTAAAATAATGAATTAAAAACGAAATTATAACCTTTTGTTTATAACTCTTTTCTAATTATATAAACAATTTTTTACCAAATAAATTTTTTACTAAATAATTCTAATAAAGTCACGAAAAATAACCAAAATTTCATTTGAATTTTGCTCTCTTAAAGTGAATTTGAAAACAAACAAAACTTCTGCATATATATTTCTTTTTTTTACATATGTATTACATATTCTCAAATTTTCCAAATTTTTTGAATTTGCAGATTCGAGATCTTTCCTTGCAAATTCCAAGTATTATTCTATTCTCATACTTTCATCATCTCATTGCAGGTTTGTCCCTTGCGACAGAGACAACGGACATTTCCATATCAATGTGCAGCCTAAATTCAACTACCATCTCTCAACCAGAAGGCGTCGATTATGGGAGCACAATCGCGACCGAACAACCGATTAGCAAGTACGTGTTATAACGTATAAAATATAAGATTTGCATTCGAAAATGATCAAAATAATGCATTTTCCTCCAGGAAAAAGACATCGTTCTCGAAATTACCGGCGATCGCGATCGACAGCGAACGAACACCTCTGGTCCCGCAAACCCAAGAAACCACGAAAGGAACCGCGGATTTTTCGTCCTCGCCCCTGCCCTCGGTTTTGAAGCACACGACAGACGATTCCGGGCATAGAAGAAGTCGTTCCTCCATACTTGGAAAAGAGAGTGAACCTCTTCTTGCCGAGAGAAGTCCGGACTCGCGATCGGATACCGGCAAAACGAACGTTGAATTCGTACCGGAGATCGTCGAGGAGGGTGACGCCATTATCCTCGAAGAGACCGAAATTCCCAGGCATGGAAAGTTGATCAGAAGCAAAGACGACCGTAGATCCAGGCTCCCGACACCTCCGCCGACAAAGAACGTTTCATTCGGTGAACTTCATGAACAGAACTACCTCGAACAAGCGATTCTACCACCTCCCTCGCAATTCGTTCCCAAGCATCGACATTCCGGTGAGACGATACACAACTCTTCTCTATCCGATTAATTTTTCTAATTTCAAATTCTTCGTTTCATCATTTCCACTATACTTATTGCTGATCTCATTTTAGTCTCGGCGACGAATGCATCCGCTCATCAATCATTAAAGAGAAGATCGTCGGTGAAGAGCAACGGAATGGCTCATTCCCATCACGAGTTGTTTCAAACTCGGAGAACCAGCGTACCAGTCAATTGCATCAGTTATATTTCGACTGAGAACGTCTCGAAATCAGAGGCCACCGAGTTCTCTCTCAACTCTGGTTTTGATAAATCTTACATAATTGGTGAATGCGGCCATCGACGAGCATTATTCTCAGGTACTGGATATCGTTGTGAGAAACACGGAGGACGAGGACATCGCGCTATATTGAATGGTTCGGCCGAAACGCCGCCTCCTCCACGGAGACATAAAAAACATTACGATTCTCAAAATGCGAGTTCTCCGAGTGTGCCTGCGATGGTTAATGCAAGTTATTCAGATACCGGTAAGTGCTAATTTCCTCTTTCTTGAAAAAGGGAAGATCAATGTTGATAAGCAAATTTTTCAATTTTTGATTTTTAATAAATCAAATGTGGAGAAAATATGATTATAAATCTTATTTTGTCTAATAAGATACAAATAAGACTGATTTAGATAAAACATTTAAAACAAGTTACTTTTTGATTTGTTTATTGACGATAAAAAAATCATATCGGATCAAATTTTTGATAGTCATCTAGAAATCATAAGAAAGTCAATTTTATTTTTCTAAATATAATAATTACATTAATATTCTTTTATGTTATCTATATATATATATATATCATCTAGTAAAATTATAATACAAAATCAAAATCACTAATTCAATTGATTAATACAAAAAACTGATAAAATATTTCAATTGTTATTATATTGAATCTTTAATCATTATATTATTTAATTATATTATTTAATAGACGATATATTTTACGATTTTAAAACAAGCCAATATGTACTTTATGAGAGCGATAAAATTGCTGAATATAAAATAAAAATATTCAATATATATATATACTTCACTGTTTACTTATTATCTTTAAAATTAGAAATATATAAATAAATCATTACATAAATAAAATATTCAATTGTTCATAAAGTAAATTTTTTTTTGTTTATTTTGATTATAGATATAATCAATTAAAAAAATGTTATTAATAATTTATTTTAATAATAATATAATATCAAGAAAATCATATTTTTATAAAATATTAATTATCTTTCTTTTACATTTTAATAACAAATTAAAAATTTTGTAATTGAATTAACAAATTATAATATATTTATAAATTTAAATAAAATATAAAAATTTATAAGTCAATCAATCCAAAATGCTCATTTTATTTTCAACGTTCTCCCAATTAAATTACTTATGTATAAAAAAAATATTATTGCAATAGTTAATAATTTAATAATTTAATAAATTGACATAGTTAATTTTTCAATAGATATAATAACTTTTTAGCAACATGCAATCATAATATCAAAAAGAAATAACTAAACATAGTAGAAATCGTTCCTTTATTGTATTATACGTTTTCATGTAATTTCTCCGATCTTCTCCATATTATTCAATTTAATTATATATAATTTTATTACATTCACAGAGAAATACGAGGAATCCATGTCGACGATTATTCAACGATCGGTGTCTGAAAGATCGCGAGAAAAGTGTCCTCGGCTTCGAAGTGAAGGACACGCGATGATCGAATGTCCTCATCGTGCCACACGTCGGATACGAGAGTGTAGACATACCGAGTCTAAACTCCGACAACAGGCTCGTTTGGAATACGTGCAAAGCACACCAAATGTTGCCACTATACACAATAATAAATTCGCAAGCGCGAATCCACGTGGTGGTGGTGGTGGTGGTGGCACTGGGCCAAGTAGCGGCGGTGTGGCAGGCAGTGCGAATGGCCCAGGAACAGCCAGCTCAGTGACCGGCAGTAGTTCAGACGTTGTTGGTGGTTCCGCGGCAAATGTTTCTAAAATGTATAGCGCCGTATCAGACGGCGAATTACTCGATCTAGCGATATTGCCGATCTTTCAAAAACTACTCACCGAGAGGCACAAAAGTTCCTCGAGGGCCGGCTACGGCGCCAGTGTAGCCAGCTGTCCGAATATATCTATCAAATGTGACATCGTTGAATACCTTTAACGATCTTCCAACGATTAATTTCAATTTTCATCTGGCGATCTCGTTCTATTTCTCTCTTTCTTTGAACACTCCTCTCCCATCTTCCCTTACATCTCTCTCTCTCTCTCTCTCTCTGCCCCCCTCCACCTTACGGCCTCCAAACGCGACATCTATCGTAAAACGTGTTCGCCAATGTATCGGCCGAGATGATATTTTACAAGAACAAAAATTGCCGTTCCTTTCTCGAGCCTGCCTATCTGCGATGCTCTCGCGAAAGAAGGTTGAAAGAGGCAGCAACGCTGCTCTTTCGATATATGTAAATGTATGTACATTTCCGTGTCCATAAGTCACCGAATACTTACAATTAGTACGATTTAGGATAGGAATGAAATGAACGTTGTAATTGCAGAATGAAGTTGAATTTATTAATCGTTTATTATAAGAGAAAAAGTAAATTATAATTATTACATTTGAAAGATGTTATAAATCTATATTTTAATAAACGTTATGTTTAGATTAGCAAGTGTCCGCTGGACTTATGGACGGAGAAGGAGACGTTATCAACGAGATTAAACGAGAGGATGCCGGCCTCTGTTCGACGCTCGAGAATCTTTTAGCTCCTCTATTTAACTAATCAAATTGACGAAAATAGCCGCTCGCGGCATTCTATGAAAACGTTCTGCAGAATTCTACAGCGTCTGCACTTTAATACACTTTTCTCTTCCAACTTTTGTGATTTTTGTTTCCCCATCTCGATTCTCGTCTCGATGATGAAAGGTCATATAAACATTGATAAACATAGGACGCTTTCGCGTCCGTGAGAAAACGATTGACATAATCGCGGTGACTCGTCATTCTGGAACGTGGAATCTCGGTTTTTATAAAAAATTATTCGAAAAAACAGGTATGTTATACATGTTTGTCATAACAAAAAAATAAAAGTTATCGATCGGATAAAAGAAAGATAGCCAATATTGAAACGAACGTAGGAAAGAATGTTAGCGTATGCGTCTAATCTAACTCTAATCATTGTAAGCGTGCGTAATCGTTTTAAATAATTTTATAGCGTGCAAAATTCGTACAATCGCTGTTTAGCAATTCAAAAGATAGATATACGAGTCAAAAGATTCGAACATTTTATAGAATTTTCTCTCGCATTCGAGGGGGACAACTTTTTTTTACGTTATATCAAGTCTCTTCTTAAGAAAGAAACAAAAAAAAAAAGAATTTAAAAAAAGACATAAAAAAAAATAACAAAAAGGAATAAAAGAAAATAAAATGAAAAAAACGTTAACACATGTTCATTTCTATCGCAAGTAACGTGTTTGCGTCATACTGAATCATATTTAAAAATACAAAACACAAACTTCTACTATTGTACCGAAATTAATTCTAAATTGATTGTTATCGATTTCCAAAGCAGCTCAAGACACGTTAATGAAAACGATTAAATAAAAATGAAGCATACGGTAAGTGTTCTTACAATAAGCGACTTTTAAAATAATTTCCTTTCTTTCTGTATTCGCTTTTTCACGATAAACAGTCGGCGTCTTTTTACTAAAGACGAAATATATCGATGAGAAACTAACACAGGCGAGTTTTAGATGCGATTCGCATGCCTAGTAAAGAGAATCGATGAAATATAATATTTTCTTTTCGTTTCGCATGTTTTTTTTTTCTCCCGCCCTTTTCCGCTCGCTCAACTTTCCTTATCTCTCTTCCTATTTTTGTTTCTTCTTTATCTTCCCTTCTCTTGCATTTTTTTTTTTTTTTTTTTTTTTACGAAAATCTCGAACAGCCTATGATAAACAAAAAGTCAAAAAGCGTCCGGATATTCGAAAAAGCGTATTCTCTGAGAGCCTAATGCTCGTCACAAGATTTTCATTGTGTGGTTACGCGAGTCTTGTATATAACTATCAAAATAAATGTCATGTTTACAGGTAAAAATAGCCATTTGTTATGTAATACGAATTATACCCGCTTCATACTTTGAAAGATACGTTTTAAAACTTATTTACAAGCACTCGTATATACAACTCTTTTTTTCTTTTTTAAATATGAGAAAATATATATTATATATTATTCTCGTTATATGTGATGTAATATACGCGTCAACAATTTTCATTCGTTTAATTCGTCAAATTCGTGGTACACAACATCGAAACTATAACGTTCAAATATTTCGATAATTTAAAATAATAAGTGCGAGTCGATAATAACAAGTCAATTATATTAAATTTTATCAATAAAGTTGATTCACTTGTTCTACCATTTGACATTCAAGTTACATTCCTTAAAAAATCTTTTTTCATTACGATTATTCCATCAAATAAAATTATGAAATTATTATTTTATCTTGGATAAAGATATAATAATGCAGTATATTATCTTTCATATCTCATAACATAGTTTTAAAAATATATGTAAATACATACGAGATGCTGTTTTTTCGTTTAATATAAAATACAAAATTATATTATGTACATTAAAAATGATAATCTATCAAACAGAATGCGAGATATAAATGGGTTAATTTCCATTAGAACATAAATCATTCGATATAAGTAAGAAGCATGAATTCAACGAATAATATCAAAGTCACTTTGCATTATTCATAATATAGTAACTAATAAAAATTGTTAATAGAAAATAAATTCAATTTAAATAAACCAATTATTTGATACTGAATTATTCAATTAACGATATGATTCAATTGCACTCAATTGCTTTCTCTCATCACCTTGTTAACACCCGTATATACAATATAAATGCAAAATGATAGCATATACTATATAATTTATAGTGTTTTTCGAGACTAATGCAATTTATCCAAATTTTATATAAGTTTCGATATAAAATATTCCTTGTTTAATAGATAGTATAGAGGTATAGAAGATGAACGATGATTAATATTTTCTTTTATAAATTTAATTTATTTATGAGGAAATTCGATATAATAAAATTATGTATATATGAAAAAAACATAATGAATGAATTTTAATGAATTTTTTTCTTTGAGAATGTAATGATTTTTTATGTATTTTTGTGTGCTGAATCTGAATTAAAATAAAATTGTCGTAAAAATTGCCTATCATATTCGATTTAGGAAATAATTGAATAAAAAAATATTGATTTTTGTTATTTATATACGAAAACATTCTTTTAAAGAAATAATTTTTCAACTATCATATAATATTATTTCTTCATTAAACATTTTTTATATAGAATCGAATTTATTATCATCATAAAATTTTTTTTGTTAAGATTAAAATCATTTTAAAATTATTAAAAATTTATTTTTAATGCATATGAATAAAAACTTATTAAAAAATATTTTATCTTGATGTTCGAAGAAATTATATTTTATAATTATAAGAACACATTTTCATTATTAAAAAAAAATCAAAATTTTCATAAACTTTCTTCATATTATAATTAAATTAAAAGTAAATAATAAATAAAAAATTAAAAATAAAATCCCAGCAAAAAAATTCTATAATAATAAATTAAATTTGATTTCATAGGAGAAGGATAATACAATATAGTTGATAAAAATTTAAAAAAAAATTTTTCATTGGAATATTTTTATATATATAATATAATAAAAATCCATATTTTTTATCTATTTTTAAATCGAATATGATAGACAATTTTTACAATTGAATTTAAATTTAGACAAACATCATGAAAAATCGATTATTTCCGAACCAAAAAATCTTACTGATCATTTTTTATATGTTATATATTATCCATTTTTCATATAATTGTATCAAATTTTATAGAAAAAAATATTAACTGCTTTGATCTTTTTCTACATTATTAAATAAGACATATTTTAGATTAATTATAAAATTTGAATAATAAATATTATTATGTTAATTTCGAGGAAATGAACTGAAAATTCTATCATTTTCATCCGGAAATGATGTATATATTCGTGATATACATATTATGTCGAAATTGTAGTTCAATATTTAATATTTACTTAGACCATTCAATTATATCATATGTATTCTGTTTACATATTTTGAGTTGCAATTTTTATACAAAAATCCATTTAAAAAATTAAATTATCAGTTTCAAAAAAACATATAAGGCAATTAGAAGGATGAGTAGAAGAGATATCTTTGATTTATTATTTTATTTTTTAATTAAAATTTATAAATGATTTATATAATCAATATAAAAGTTTTATTATAAAAGTTATATTTTCTATTTTTATCGTCACGATTTTATTAAGATTATTCGTAGTGAATATAAATATAATATATAGCAATAAATATGGATACAAATAAAAGTATAAAAATTAAGGAATGAACACTCAATGGATTTTACGAAATAATACAAATAAATTAGTGTTTCATAAATATATGTCATTGCAATCTATAGATACGATCTTTATCTACTATATAGCATTGATATACTCTTTTTTAACAACTTTGAAAAAATATTATTATATAATACTATATATAGTAAAACATTATTATTACTAATAACATAATTACAAACATATTTAACAATTTTTTTATTATTATTTCTAATAGATTTAGAATTAATATTTTATTAGAACAAATTAATAAATCGTAATTATTGAATTATATCATTATTGCAAAAGAATGATATTTTATGACACATATCCGAATATAAAAGCAATACTCAAGATCGTATAAATCGATTGCAATCAAGTATAGAATTATTTATTTTTACAGAATCTTTGCAGATACAATTAATAATAGCTAATCTAGAAAAAAAGATAAGATTCTATTCTTTTTAAAATTTTACCATTAACAATTACAAAATGAAACGAAAAAATGAAGATATTCGATTAATAAAGATAGAAAAATTACATATATAACTATTATATATAATTATATAATTACATAAAAATGTAATTTAATATAATAAAAATGATGATTGTTTTAATTTGTTCTAATCTCGACAAGTTATTGGCTATTTATATTATTATTGTCATAAAAAAAAAATTATTGCGACAAAAAAGAGCTGTTCAAATCATTTCAGAAATAATCAGTTACAATTCTAGAATATTCTGTACACTTGTACATATATATGTATGTATTATACATTTACAATTGGTACATGAACTTCACAGAAGTCAAACTGATCAATTTCATCGAGATAAATTGTTTTTTTGAAATATTAAACTCAAAAAATTTTCAGAAAATAATAATATATAAATACATTAACTTGCATATAAATACATTAATTATTGCATCTTTTTATATATTATTATATATTATTTATTAAAAAATATTCATCAAAAATATTTATTAATAATTTATACGATACACTTATAACGTGTAAAAATATCATTTTTTAATTTCATTTCATAATTTTATATGTATATACATCATAATACGATAAAAGAATTATTGCGCATGTGCACGTAACTAACCTCAACATAACTAACAGCACAGATGATGACAAAAGCCAGTAACGTAGTTACTGTTCGAAGTAACGTAGTTATTACGTTTGATTAAGTTTAAGAACGAAAAAAGAAAAATAATCATGTTACGATTATTAAAAAAAGTTCAATTATCACGATATCTTCATACAGCTACTAGACCAGAGCCAGAAAGAAACCCAGCAATCCTTTATACAGGAGTAAGTAGCATTATTGATAAAATTTTTTATATAGAATGTTCAAACTAAGTAGATCAAAAAAAAAAATACTGAAACAAAATACAGAAATGAATTCATTGAAGCTTGTTTTTTAAGTTATAACAATTTAATTAAGTAGATCAAAAAAAAAGATACTGAAACAAAATACAGAAATGAATTCATTGAAGCTTGTTTTTTAAGTTATAACAATTTAATTTAAATATTAATATATATAGTAGGGAAATATAAGAAAATGTAGGGAAATGTACGGAAAATGAGATATTGAGATGAATTTTGTTTTGCAAAATTTTTCTTTCAATATTAATTTATTACAATATTATAATATTAGAATGAATGTTTTTTTTAAATATTTGCTAATAAATAAAATATGAAGAATGAAACTTGAAAAATATTGAAGATACATTTTAAGAGGATTTTGAATTGATGAAGCAAATTAATTGTTTAATTAAGATCTCTTTAATTAATTAAATTTAAATTTTTTAATTTTTCATTTTCTTTTAAAAATTATGCGAAAATTATTCTGTCTTTGATATTTTATCTAATACATATTATTGTCATAAAAAAAAATTATTGCGAGAAAAAAAGATTATATATTTCAAATCATTTCAGAAATAATTTTAAATTTCTAGAATACTCTGTATATATGTACATTTATACATGTATATACATGTATATTATTATATATATATATTATATACTTACAATTGTACATAAACCTCAGAAGTCAAACTGATCAACTTCATCGAGATTAATCATTTGTTTTGTTTTATTGTTTTGTTGTTTATATCAAATGTAAAATTTTATCATTTTCTTTTTGTCGTTCTTTTTGGAATAAATAAATTAGATTTTCTAAATCTTTATAGAATATAAATTTTTTAATTTTATTTAAAAAAAAATAAAATAAAACATAGATCAGATATTTTAATTAAAGAAAATATTATATAAAATTTAATATTAAGATTTATTAAAACCAATAACAGAACTAAATAATCAAAAATCGTCAATATTATAAAGACTATATAATGAATATTGAAGAATATAATGAATATTATAAGTATATAATAAAACAATAATCATAATTAAAAAATATTATAATAATTATAAAATATTTAAAAAAAAATAAAAAGAGAATACTGAGTGAATATTTCACAGAGCAACCTTTATCTTATTATTAAAATTACGTAAAAAAGAGCATACGATCTTGAAATATATTACATATTAAGATCAACATTATAAATAATTTTTTGTCATTCACGTTCTCAATATTAATGAAAAAACTTTTACTATAAATTAAATTCTAATTATATATATACAGAATATATATTATAATATATATGATTTAATAATTGATAATATAATAGTAATATGTAACAGTGCAAACAATTTTTGCTATACTACTACTATTAAATTTTTCTCATGCATACATATTTATGATATACCTTATCAACTATTTGTATAAACATATCGTAGCAGTTTAAATTATAATGTATTAAAATTATAATGATAACGATATCAGTCTCATATTTAATATATGAATATAATATCATTATTAATATTATAAATATCATAATTAATAAGTCCAATCATTGTAATTTCGATTATCCAAAAGTTATTTTATATTTTATTCATATCTCATATTTAATATTTATTGTTGCAATGTAAATTATAATTTCGATATTTATGAAAGCAGTAGATAAACAATTGCATGCTGATATATATCTATAGATTATAGATAAAATTCAATGTAGTAATAGCAACAATTTTTTACAAATGTCTTGAAATCTAAATTATCGAAAAGAATTGTTTATTAAATTTTTTAAAAATACTATAATTGGCATAATTATTAGATGTTATATTAAATTTAAGATCATTTTTTAAATAAATATTTTAAAGTTTATTTTATTATGATCAGAAACATATAATTCAATCGTGTGAATAATTAATTTGATTTAATTTACCAATTTATATGTTTTATTTTAATAATAAAATGCAAATAATTGCAAATAATTTGTTATTTTATTTTTAAATTTCACTATCACTATTTATTTTTTTCCATTCTTCCAATCAGACTTCATCCAACTACCATGATTATATTTTTAGATTTAAAAGTCACGTAAAAATAACAGTACGTAAAAATAACAGTATAACACATGAATTTTATCAGATATAATATTCATATTCATATATATTCATATTTTTAAAATAGTAAGTCGCAAAAATTCGTAAGATTTGAGTGTAGAACTTTTGAAATTACTTCAAAATTACTGTTGAATAATTATTCTCAGCATGACTCGTCAGTAAATGAAGAAAATTCTTAAGAATAATTATCATTCTTAAGTGAAGTTAGTATCCATTATGAAAAGATTGATCAACTTCAACTTCAAAATAAACATTATTATATTATCAATGGGATCTCAAAATGTTCAATTCAAAATAAAATATAAATAATCAAAAGTGAATATATTGACATATACATGTCATTATGAATATATTATGAATATATTATGATATAAATTATAAAAAAGATAATAAATAATTCGAAATTTAAATTGTAACTATTAATATATTATATTAATATATTTATATACTATTTATTTATATATTTTTACATATTTTTTAAGATATAAGATACAATCAATTATTTATATACTAATAAAACAATATTAAGAAGACAAAAAATTTAGTAATTTTATTCAAAAACATACACAATTCATTATATTTTTCTCATATACAATTAATTATTGCATTATACTAATACTGCAATATGAATATTTCAAATAGGAGTTCTGTTTCAATTAACTTTGATACATTGCAGATAATTAATGAGAGATTATAAAATTATTAAAAGTCTATAAAAAGTCTATAAGATTCTCAATTCTTGATGATGAACAAATCTAATAATTTTATAAATCAGAGTTTGGCTTAATTATTTATCTTAAATTCGATTATTTTTTTACATATTTTTTTTATCATTTTTTTACTTATTTTTTTATTATTTTCTTTACTATGTTCATTTATTATGTTCATTCGAATAATTATTATAATTATAGAATAAAATTTATATTTGTTAGCGATTTTTCTTAAAAAAGAAAATTTAAAAAAAAAAAATAAAAATGAACATTATAAATCTATATCTTTTCTCTCTTGTAATCTTAGAAAATATTCAACGATTTATAGATAAAACTATGTTTAAAATTTTCGATTACTTTGTTTTTATAATTTTTAATTAATTGCAACATTATAGATTTTTATTGACAACGAATGGCATCGATCAAAGTCTGGAAAAACATTTCCTACAATAAATCCTACAACCGGTGAAACGATTGCGGAAATACAAGAAGGCGATGCTGCAGATATCGATTTAGCAGTAAATGCAGCCAATAAAGCTTTTAAATTAGGATCACCATGGAGAACTATGGATGCTTCTCAACGAGGTGTGCTATTGAACAATTTAGCTTCCTTGATGGAACGTGATCAAGCCTATCTTGCGGTAAAAATGTTCATTCGTTATATACATGTTCATTCATTACGCATTCCATTTCATTCATGTATAAATATAGATAAAAAATTGAAAATTTACGTTCTAGGCTTTAGAAACTTTAGACAATGGAAAACCTTATTCAGCGGCGTATGAATTCGATATACCTAGCAGTATAGCCACGTTACGATATTATGCAGGATGGGCTGATAAAAATCATGGACAAGTTATTCCTATCGATGGAAAATATTTAGCTTATACTCGTCATGAACCAGTTGGTGTTTGTGGACAAATTATTCCGTGGAATTTTCCTATCTTAATGATGGCTTGGAAATTAGGACCTGCTTTAGCTACTGGTATATTTATTATACGATAATTATCTTTTAAAAAGAACTTTCCAATTTTTTTGATTTTAAAATATGTTATAAAAGATAAGAACTTTGAACAATTTTTCTTTATTCAAATGTTGTTTTATCTTTTTAAAATACTCATAAAAAATTGTTGTCACTTGTATATTAAATAACGCCTACATATACATTCGTCAATATATTATCGCTTATTTATTGTTTTTATAAATTATACATCGTAATAATAACATTCAAAATATATAATGGGTAAACCAATTAAAAAGCTTTCTATCTGAATTTCGATTGGCTTGTTGAGATATCTTATTCTCAACCAATATCGAATTCCGATACTTTACAGAATGTAAAAATAAAATTTAAAATAAAATTTAAAATATAAAACTAGATATATAAGAATTAATATAAATAATATAAGCATAATATTTGATAAAAATAAAATTAAAATGATTCATAGGAAACGTCATAGTATTGAAACCTGCAGAGCAAACATCTTTAACAGCTTTATATGTAGCTCAATTATGTAAAGATGCTGGTTTTCCTCCTGGAGTAGTTAATGTTGTTCCTGGTTTTGGTAAAACGGGTGCAGCACTAGTCGCTCATAATTTAGTCGACAAAATAGCATTTACTGGTTCGACTGAAGTTGGAAAATTAATAAAACAAGGTGCTGCGATGAGTAATTTGAAAAGGACTACATTAGAACTTGGTGGAAAATCTCCGAACATAATTTTATCAGATGTTAATCTTGATCATGCTGTAGAAACGGCTCATTTCGGATTATTTTACAATATGGTAATATTATATTTTTTTATCTTTGAATAAATATATTCGAACACTTATTATTATATATTATATTTTTCTTTAGGGTCAATGTTGCTGCGCCGGTTCAAGAACTTTTGTCGAAGACAGTATTTATGATGAATTTGTGGAGCGAAGTGCAGCACGTGCTAAATCTAGGGTCGTCGGCAATCCATTTGATTCAAATGTAGAACAAGGTCCACAGGTATTTAATTTTTATAAAATTCTATAATTTTATAATTCTATAAAATTTGATTTTTCTTATATCCTTTTTTATTTTATCCGTTATTCACAGATCGATGAAGAACAAGTAAATAAAATTATGTCCATGATTGAATCAGGCAAGACTCAAGGAGCAAAATTAGTTTCTGGTGGTACAAGGATTGGTGATAAAGGCTATTTTGTTGCACCTACAGTATTTGCCAATGTTAAAGATTATATGACAATTGCTAAAGAAGAAGTGCATATTAATATAAAAAAAATTATTTCCACATATTCCTTAAAGATGCAATAAGCGCAATAGCTATAATGTAATATATTTGTTACAGATTTTTGGACCAGTTCAACAAATTCTAAAATTTAGCAGTTTAAATGAAGTTATTACGCGTGCTAACAATACTGATTACGGATTAGCAGCAGCAGTATTTACGCAAGATATCGATAAAGCAAATTATATTATACAAGGACTTCGAGCTGGCACTGTATGGTATGTTAAATTTATACAAAAATAATGCTACAAAATAAAATATTTGATTTTGTTTGATTGATTCAAAATTTAGCAATTTTAATATATTTTGCATTAAATCAATAATTAATTGAATAGTATATCTGATATAATATCTGATTTACATTTTAAACATGTACTATAAATATTCTGATATTCATGAAAATAGTTTTTTCACGAATCTAATGATGATAGATACATATACATGTTACATAAAATAAAACAATAAAATATAATTCCTACTAGATACATTTAACCAATGAAAATTAATTGAAATTGAAAATATTATAAGAATTTTAAAAATATTAAACAATTTTTTTTCTATTTCTTATTATTATAATATTACAGGGTAAATGCGTACAATGTCCTCACACCCCAAGTACCATTTGGTGGTTTTAAAATGTCGGGACATGGAAGGGAACTCGGGCAATACGGTCTCGAAGCATATACTGAAGTCAAAAGCGTTATAGTTAAGGTTAATCAAAAAAATAGTTAGAATTCGATTAAAATTTATTTTCATTCATTTTTTCTGAACGAAAACTTTATTTTATAAGTGCTTAGAATTATTTTTTTATACCGTGATATTATTTTCTTTAAAGTATATTATGAAATACTAATAAAATAATAAAATAATAAATTTATATCTTTGTATATTAAAAAATTTAAAAATAAAATTAGTGAAAATAAAAACTAAATATTTAAAATATTAATATATTTTTATATAATTTATATTAATAAGAAAATATAATTATTCTAAATTTAAAGGAACAAAATTCATGCACATAAGCGCATATATTTTTTACTGTATAACTTATAAATATAATCTTATTGTATAACTTATAAAAATATAATTAATAAATAATTTAATCTTTTTACATTTGGTTTCTGATAAAATTTTTACACTTCTTCAACAATTATGGAATTCATGAAATTTAAACATTTGTTAAAAATTTAAATAATTATAATACTATTATAATCAAAATATTTTTATGTGTATTCACATATATGACCGCAACCTGTAGGACATTGTCGATTACGACTGAACCATTCATTCATATGAACAACATGACCACCATGTGTACATCCTTGGCACCACGCGTAAATTCCTCGAACGACCTAGAAAGTAACGATCAGATGAAAGTAAAGATATATAAAAACATTATATAAAATAATTATATTATAATAATTTTTTTTTTCACCTGATGACAAATTGAACAGAGTGCATGATGAGATGAATGACATCGATCACAAAACCATGCTGCTCGTTGTAATGGTTTTGTACAAGCTAAGCAGCTTGCATGTATTACAGTTGATTGTTGATTTAATTGAGATACAGATGGAATCCAAACCGATTGAATAATCTATCAATACAAATTAATATTATTATGTTTTTCATTTAAATGGTATTAACAAATTAAGAATTTAATTTTATCAATAACCTGTGTTGCTACATTCCAAAGTTTAAATCTTGCAAGCATATCTAAATATTCCAATATCCAATGTTCCTGAACAGCAGTTTCAATATTCAAATTTTTTCGCTTTTCTCCTAGTGCAATAAGAATTGATGCGGAAGTTTGAATATCTCTGAGAGCAGCATGATGTTTCAAAGCTTCTTCAATTAAATTCGTAGGATCCCAAAATTGTGGTTTAGGTATATTTGAAACTATTAATTGACTTGGTTGATCTTCGATCATTAACGAAGCACAATCCTCGTTAATATCTGGTGGATGATTTGGAAATTGTTCCGGAGGTGGAGATCTATCTTTTATTTCATGTCGCAAAGGAAATGCTTCTTTGGATAATGTCCAATCATTATCATTATTTATCATATTATGTATGTAATTAGAAGTATATTCCATTGTCATTGGTTCAAATTCACTTTCTCCAAATAAAAAATCTCCTTTAGATGGCCCTTTATGGTCAATAAATGCACGTCTGTAACTATGTAAATACTTTCATATGAAAAAATTAAATCAATATACTAATTGTAATTAATATTACATAATATTTCTAAACCTAGGTAATTACCTAGGTAAAATAGATCCTATAGAATGTTGATTTTCTGGTGTTTCATCTGTCTCTGTTTCATCATCACCTCCACTAGTTGCACCTGTTACTTCTCCTTGTAAAGATTTTACATCATTTTCATGTACTTAAAAAAGATATTGCAAACATCGTTAAAAGTCTGTAAAACTTTAATTACTCATGACAATTATACCCAATATCTTATTATTAATGATATTATATTAATACGTTATGCTGATATTTTTACCTGCATTTGATTGTTCTATACTAGGTCCCATTGTAATCTGTGCTAAATTTAATGTATTTACGATATCTTCTTTAGAAGCAGTTGGTGGTGTTTTTAAAATAGTTCCCATAGGATTTGTATATAAAGTTTTTATAATATTCCATACTGTACTAATCTAATTCAAGTTAATTTTTATATATTATTTTTTAATAGTTTGATATAAAACTTAAAGTACAATATTAAATGAAATACTACATACATCATTTCTACCGGCATTCCTAGCAATAGTTGCATTATGATCGCAAATTTCATTTAATCTTCCAGAAAGCAAATAGCCTTCTGCACAAGCTCTAAACCATTTTGGTTCCCGTGGCATGTTTATAGCAAATCTATGCATAACGCTAGATGCCATGCAAAATGTATCATTTGTTGCTGGTGTTTTCCTGTATAATGTTAAATAATATTTAATATTTCAGTTTATTTCAAAAACTCTGAGATAACAAAATTGAATTTTTTTTAAATTGTATTAATTCATAGGAATTTTATTAACCTCATTATATTAGTCAATTGTTTCATTGTAGTTGTAACATGAACATTTACTTTACAAGCATATGCAATATCTCCTTTTGGATTCAATGCTATACCTTGTGGATTTGCTTTACTCGCAGGTCTAGTAGCATCTTTGAATATATGATGATATAATGTACAATCCTGCATAAAAATATATTTTATTAATACTTTTCAATATAAATAATATTTTATATATTATAATGCTGCTGTTACCCTGCTAGTTGACAAAAAAGATTGTGGATTGCCTCTCCATGCAACACCAGTAGGAACATCTTTATGTTCGTTAAAACTTGCAAATGGTATGTAAGGTCTACGAATATCCCATACATTTATACTACAATCTACTACAAGAGCACAACTGGATATATGATATTTTCTTTGAGGTCTCCATTTTATACGACCTACTGATGCAATTGTATGTATAATATAATCACAAGTAGGTTTACCTAATAAGTCCCAAACCTATATATAATTTTACATATATTAATTTTAAGCTAAAAATAATATTTAATAAATAATCTCTTGGTTTGAAATAAATATAAATAATTATATTAGTTTTACCTTTATGGTTTTATCTCTAGAAGCAGTTGCAAGCCAAATTGTTTCAGGATGCCAATCACAAGCAAATATGGGACCACTATGTGCAGTAAAATGTTGAAAATAACGATCTGGTTTTCGTAAATCCCATTGTTGTACATGTCCATTTTCAGAAACAGCAGCAAAAGTATGAGGTGAATGAGGACAAAATTGTACATCTCTCACTGATTCAGTATTACTAAAATTAATAATATTTTTTAATATTTTTTGATAAATATTGAATTTCAAAAAATATATATTGAAATATTTTTAAATACTACCTATAAAAGGTTCTAGTAGCTTCTTTTATTCTTAAATCAAAACATTTCATAGTACCATCTTGGGAACCTGATATTAGCCACATAGGCTCTGTCATATGAAAACTTACTTTATTTACAGTTCTTTTATGATCAATAAAAACATGTTCTTGTTTAGATCTGGATGATTTATTTAAATTCCAAACTACCACTGCTCCGTTTGTAGCTGCAGTTGCTAATATATGATCTAAAAATATAAATATTAAACATTTTTTAATTTTTTATTTGGTTTTATTTAATGATAAAAGTAATTATTCAAAAAATTGAAAAGAATTAAAATTATAAAAAGAAAATAAAAAGGATGAAGTTTACCATCAATGAGATTCCAAGCAACATCATTACATGAAAAATTTAAATTTAAATTTTTTCCAACACGTAAATTACAAGCTTCTTCAAATCTGTCTTCTAATAAAGTAAATATTTTGAAAACTGTAATATAAAATAAATGATCAGCTATTAATCATATATATTATTTTTCTTTATATAATCATCTCTTTCAAATTAATTTTTCATTGAGTAACTTACCATTACGTCCTGCTATAACAACTTGACTATTATCTTTATTAAGTGCTAATGCATTTGCTGGACCTTCTTGTGTGATACATACAGTTTTAGAAATCATGATGAAATTTTTTTACTTTTTAAGTAATTACAATATATTATACATCAATTTTCATTTAAAAATTATATTTCAATTTCATATTTCATAAAGAAAAAATTTTAATTAATAATCTCAATAAATATTAAATAATTTATTTATAATTTGTATTATTAATAAATTTATCATATAATAACAGCAATATAAATATAAAACACAATGTTAAAACTTTCTAAACATTTTAGCCAATTCAAATTAATTCAAATCAAATATTATAAAATGCTCTTTCTTCTTTCATTATATATATACAAACATGAAATATTTTGTGTATACAATTCACATCTTTATTCATAATGAAAAAAGAAAGGCAATCTCAACATAAAAGTATATCAAATATTAAGAATGATAAATATTTTATTGCATTAACAAATTTTTTTTTTAATATAATAAAAATAAAATTAATATGCAATATAAAATTTAATAATGTTATAAACAAGAATATTCATAAAAATATGAGATTTCATACTGAATTGTAAGAGAGCGCTGATGGATACAAAATAAACTTACATCATTTCTTGTTCATGTTTCTAATCTATATTATTTTATTTGTTAATGCTATATCATATATATATATATATATATATATACATAACATCGTATGCGCACGAAAATCGATTTCCTTAAAAGTTAAAAATTGTATGAATCATTGCAACAAGTTGCTATTAGTAATAACGCATCGAATGACTTTAAATTGATTGCATATTCTTGTTATTAAATTAATATTGAAAATATATATAATTTATAAATAATTATTTTATAAAAAAATCAGAAACAATAAAAAATACATTATATTTAATTTTAATTCGAATAAATTGACAAATATATTTATTTTAAATAATAAAAATTAATTTTTGTAATCTTTGAACTAATTTAATATATAATTAAATATCAATAATATTTTATTTAAAATATTTTTTATATTGTTTATATAAAAATTAATAAATAAATAATAAAAATAAAAAAGTTTTATTTATAATATTAAAAAAATAATTTTATCGATATAATTCTTTGAATGAATTGTGATTTCAATAAATAAATGATATTTTTTTATAATCTCTAATCTATTCTATGAATAAGTGAAAGTTTATTGAAAACATTTTGCCACATACAATTCGAGGTCAATCGTTATAGTTGAAATAATCTTTAACAATATAAGTACACATAATTGTACAAATCGAAGTAATCTGATGATTAATAGATATCACAATACATAGTTAGTATCCGTGAATAATATTAATTTAATATAAAATGGGCGGAAAAAATTGTAAAGGACTTCTACCAAATTCTAATACTCTACCAGGCAAATCAACAAAGACAGGTGTGAATTAAATTTCTTTCTTTTTTTTTAAAACTTATCTATTCATAATTACATATGATAGCTATTCATTGATATATTATTATTCTATATATATATTTTTTATATATAAAAATTTTATATTAACAGATAAGATATTATAAAAAAAAATTTTTTATTGATATTTAATTAAAAATTTTGAATATGAAAGAAATATATAAAATTTTAATGATCATAATTTTTATGTACAATATACATATGTAAAATATACATATTGAATAAATGTATGTAATATAACTACGTTACATAAAAATAATATATATTATTTTTTCTTTTATTTTCATTAGATTGTATTACTGATAAATTTTTATATTTAACAATAAACAATTATAACATCAAATGAAAGCAAATCTTATTCCGTCTTATATTATCATGATAAATCATGATATAATTTTTTATTTTTTTAAATAATTAAAAAAATATGTGAATATTTTTTGAAAATATAAATCGTTCCTAAATATTATATTCTTACAACGGAATATTTTTAAATATGCGAGTGTAAAATTTTTATATTTAGATTTTTATTATTTTTTGTTATGCTATGAAATCAATGTGAAAGTTATAATCTATGTATAAAATAAATATTTTATAAAAGTTTAAACAAGACGAAATAATACGAAATAAACCATCTTGAAGATATGTGTTTATATATTACGAAACGATGTATGAAATTAGCGTATAATGCAATTTTTCATGTTCATTTAAAAATAAATAATAAAAGGTTACACGAAATGCAAACTGAAAGAAAAACTCGTACTTGTAATGTGTGTAATAAAAATGTGGCCGAAATTAGGCAATTATATAATAATGCACAATGTTGTTGCAGTTGTGAGTTAATGATTTTTCATTTATATCTTAATAATATAATTTAATATATATATATATATATATATGTATTAAAATATTTTTCTTAACTAAATTATATGAATATGTTAAAAAAAATTAGCGTACTTAATAAAAAAAATTAATTCATTCAAAATATAAGTTCCAAATATAATTTTAAATATGAAATATATTTATTTAGGTAAACCAGAAAAATATGACTATATTGAAGATGTGGTGTGCATGGAAACAGATATTAGAGAAAATGAAATGAAACTTTTGCCACTTGGACAAAATGGAGGGAAAATCTTATTAATTAAACAAAAAGGACAAATACATGCCATTGGTACAAAATGTACACATTATGGGGCTTTACTTCACACAGGAGCACTAGGAGATGGAAGAATAAGATGTCCATGGCATGGTGCATGTTTTAATATTAAAACAGGAGATATAGAAGACTATCCAGGATTAGATTCTTTACCTTGTTTCCAGGTATTTTAATAAATAAACATGAAATAAGCAATAAAATAAAATATAAAATTTGATGAATTAGGTAAATATAGATACATCTGGTTTTGTACGCGTGAAAGCAAATCGCAAAGATTTAGAATTCAGTAGAAGGATAAAAGATATGTGTGAACGAGATCCCAATAACACTAATACTGTTATAATAGTTGGAGGTGGACCAGCAGCTGCAACATGTGCAGAAAGTTTGCGACAAGAAAATTTTACAGGAAATATTACTATGATTTGTAAGGAAAATATACTACCATATGATAGAGTAAAGGTATCTAAATCTTTTGATATAGATGTTGAAAAAATAATTTTAAGACCAAGCTCATTTTACAAAGATCATAAAATTGAAACTAAATTGGACATAGAAGCCATAGGTAAATAAATTAATGTGAAATATATTTTGTTTTAATTTCAAATTTTATAATATCAATATATTTTAGGATTAGATACAAATAATAACATTCTTCATTTAAATAATAATGAAAAATTAATATACAATTATTTATTTATTTGTACTGGAAGTATGGCCAGAACTCCTGAAATACCTGGTGTTAATTTATCTAATATCCATGTATTAAGAAATTATACAGATGCTCAAACTATAAATTCAAAATTGTCACTTGAAAAACATGTTATAATATTAGGATTAGGTTTTATTGCTATGGAAGCTGCTGCTTTTTGCGCAAAAAAATGTGCATCTATTACTATCATTGGAAGAGGTAAAACTCCTTTACAACCAGTATTTGGAACAGATATTGGTAATAGAATTAAACAGCAATTTGAAGATGAAGGTAATATATTGAAATATACTTAAATATTAAATTATTGTACAATTAAAATGTTGAGATAAATAAATATTTAAATATTATATTTTTAAGGTATTAAATTTATATTTGAACATGATATTACACAATTTGTTGCAAAAAAAGATGACAGTACTGCTGTAGGTACAGTTGTACTTAATGATGATCAAGTTCTTCCTGCTGATATAGTAATTATTGGAATTGGAGCACAAGTATATACTGAATGGATAAAGCAGTCTCCTATCGAAATGCTACCAGATGGAACCATTAAAGTGGATAAGGTAAAATAACATATGCGCTAATGAATATATTTTAAGTATTAATTAATTTTGAGATAAATTGAATAATAATATAATAAATAATTATATGTATAATTTTAGTATTTAAAAACAAATGTAGAAAATGTATATGCCGGTGGAGATGTAGCTTATGCACCTTTATTTGGCTCTGATGAAATTTCAGCTGCAATAGGTCATTATCCATTAGCACATTATCATGGTAAAATAGCAGCATTAAATATATGTGGTAAAACTACTGCTTTAAATGCTGTACCATTTTTTTGGACAACATTATTTGGAAAGAGTTATAGATATGTGGGTACGTTATATTTTTATATTTAATAATGAGAAAAAAATAAAATATCATATTTACATTATAATTACATTACAATTATTTTAAATTATACAGGATATGGAACACCAGAGAAAATTAGAATTTACGGTTCTTTAGAGAAATTGGAATTTTTTGCATATTATATTAAAAATAATAAAGTTATTGCTATGAGTAGTGTTGCAGCAGATCCTATTGTGTCAGATTTTGCAAACTTTCTATACGAGAAAAAAACATTGACAGAAACAGAGATTAATAGAGATCCATTTAATTGGATAAGAAACAAACCAAAGGATTTACAGATCAGATTTCGAAATGAAATTATTGTAAATCCATAAATCAAATATATGTAAGAGAAAATTATTCAAGTGGAAAATTGAATGAAATTGCTATGCTAAGACTTTAATATTGTATTCCATAATATTTTTCTATTTTTAGTTTTACAATTTGTTTTATTAAAAAAAATTTTAAGAAATGAAATAATACTACATAATATGTTGAGCTTTTATATTATTTATATTGTATATATGGAAACTTTATTTAATACAATTCTTTATTTTAAAGCGAATAATTATATATTTAAAATAAAAATTAATCCCATGCATTAGCTACTTTTAAATGATTTAACCGATCTGAAATAGTTATTTTTTTGTTAAATTTTTCATTTTTTTCTTGTCGCCATTTATTTAACTGAGTCAAATAATTTTGTTTTCTAGCTTCTTTCATATGACCTTGTGATTGTTCAATAGTAAGATAAGGATGTCTTAATATTAACATGTTTTCTTCTTCTCTTTCAAGATCATTTTTAAAATCCATTATATTCTTGAAAGTGGGTTTTTTAATTTTAGCATATTTCCTATATTTGATATAATATTTATGTATCATTAATAACATTATTTAAATATGCAAATAAGCATAATTTTAATTTGTAATATTATAATGAGAAATTAGAAATAAATTTTTTTAAATAATATTTTTTACGTAGTAACAAATATATCATGAACCACTATTTCATTTTATGTTTTTATATCAATTGCAATATCACGATACAAAAAAATGAAAGAATAATTAAAACATAACCTTAAAATTTTATTAGAATAGATATTTATACCTACCCACGAAATCTATATGGAATATTATGAACTTTATATAAAAATATATTTGTAATACGCATCTTTATTATAATTTTGTTTTTTTTAATTATTATTTTTTAAATTAAATATACAAATTTTTCTTAAATTCAATCACACGAAATACATGTTATATTTCTTTTTCGAATGACTTCATATTGGATAATATTAAGTAAAAAAATTAATTAATTAAAATTTCAAATAAAATTATTTTATTAGTATTGAATAATTATGTAATGCGAAATGATAATTAACTAAGATTATTTTTAAATTAAATTTATAATTATATAAAACAGTTAATTATAGTTTTCAATTTCGAATAAAAATTAATGATTTCAGCTTTAAACCTTAAGTTAATTCAAAGGTTTTAAATACTCCAGAAATAAATAAATTTTTATTTATATAATAACTAATAAATAATAAATAATAAATAATAAATAATAAATAAAACTATATCTTAATTGTAAATAACAATTAATTTTTTATTTACATAAATATTATTTAAATAATTTTAAAAATAATTTATTTTTTATTTCTTATAAATAAAATGTTATTTTTTATTTCGATTTAGATAAAAAATATGATGTTAGATAAAAAATATTTTTAAAAATGTATATTATGACATTGAGAGAAATCAATAATTATATAGATAAAATGTATTATCTATAGTGATAACAAAAAATAGATACGATGATTTGATTGGTGAATGATATGATGATTTCATTGGCGGGATTATAGAAAATGCATGAATATATATATATTCCAATTGATTTTAATTGCTGAAATTAAATTTGATTTATATTGAATTTATAATAATAATTATTTTAATTTTATTATTTAATTTTGTATATAGAAATTTTATATAATAATCATAATTTTATATATAATATATAATAATATATAATATATATAATATATCATATATATAATAATCATAAATAATATTTTTAAGAAAACAATTTAAAAAAAAATCGTAGTCAATTTGATATAAATTAATAAATCATTGAACTTTATTTTTTCTAAAATTTGATAAAGAAATGTCACATATTTTTTTCGCAATAAATTTCAAACATTATTACAAATAATTTCAAATAATCTTCAACTAATCTTTCCAAGATGGATGCTATTTCATAACGAGATGTTAATGATTATTTAAGCATAAAATTTTGAGAATGTTGGATGTTCATAAAATTATTTCTTGGCCACTATGATTCTCTAATTTGAATTCATTAAATTTTCTTTATTTCGATTGAAATTGTGTTAATTGAAAAAATTAATATTTAAAAAAATAAATTCTCACAGCATATCATCAGTGTTATAATAATAACAAATATAAATTTACTTCACTGATTACAATTCTGGATTATAGTTTAGATATTTATTATAATTCCAGATATAAAGATATCGCGATATAAATTTAAAAAAAACATTTTTTTGAAATTTCTTTCATTGCAATTTAATCGAAAAACTGAATAAATTTTATTCAAAATTTTTTGTTAAAAAAAATTATAACATACATTCTGCATAAATATATAGAAATAAAAATTAATTAATGAATAGATTCTACTTAATGATTTTTAATCAATAAAATTAATCAGATGTCGAAGTGATTGTATATTTTATATATCTTGAGTATATTTTTAAAGAACAAATACAGAAATAATAGCATAAGGATAGAAATAGGATAAAAATTTGGGAATTAACATAATATTATTTCTTAAATAAAACAAATATAAATAAAAAAATAAATAACAGAAAAAGAATTAATTTAAAATAGAATAGTAAGGTGGACTAAAAATTGAAGATCATTTCGTAACTTAATGAAAATATTTTTTTAAAAGAGATAACGCCATTCTTAATTATTTCATCTTGATTTAATGAGATGTTTTTAGTATCTAAAAGATGGCACTGATGGTCAATTTTTATTTGTTCTTATTTTTAAATGTTTTTAGCAATCAAGAATTGGCGCTGATGATCAATTCTAATTCTACTTTTATCCTATTCCTTGCTCTTCTTGTTTATGTTTGTTATGTTTGTGTTTGTAGATAATTCTGATTCTGACAATTTTCTAATTGATTTAAGTAATTTTTTAATAATTTAAATAATTTGAAGAATGAAGCATTCGAAACAATAAGAAAGATAGTATCTATACATTTATATCCACTTATATTATCAATTTATTTTTTTATCACTTCAGTACTCTACTATGTATACGAAAAATATCGAAACTCTCAAAACTTTCCTATAATTATTAAAATTTTCACGTTTTACTTTTAAGATTTATCAAGACTTTCAAGAATTCTAAACTTTGAATTATATTCGAAATCGATTTTAATTTTAATATAATCTTCGAATAAGACTTCGAATCGTTCCGAATAGTTGAGACCATAGTCCATCATTGTTTTTAATCTATCTTTCGTTTGTATGCTTACATATAAGCATGTTTTCACGTGATAGAAAAAATTATGACTTTTACGTTATCATGGCTTTGTATGATACTTTCGTTAATGTGATGACACTATATATATGTATCAAATTTTATATATAAATTTTATATATTTTATATATATATAAAATTTTGATATGAAACTTAGATTGCGCAATTAGATCGGCTGAACAACTTTTGAATTATAATTTAAAATTAATATAAATTTGGTAACAGTTTTTCCTTACTTAAATATTCTCTTCCTAAAATATTCTATCATCATTGATACTCAATCTCAAGTATAAAATAATAATTTAGTTTATATTTTTACAATATCACGATGAAAAAAATTAAAATTATCCCTAAATTAACGACGAATATAAGATTAATTTAGGGGAGAAGGATATTAAAGGAGGAAAAAAAGAATGTAAGAAATCGTAACTCCATGAAAGAATTGATCTATTTTGATAGCATTTCAAATTTAAGACAAAAAGAAAAGGTGATATTCTTATAATTAATAACAAACACGTTTTCAAAATTACGAAGGAGGTTCACACATTCGATTTACGCGTTTACACGCGAGGTTTTTGGTTTTCTTGATCACCTTTATTTTTCTCGTAAATGTCGTCTGCCTGTCTTTCTCTCTCCCTCCCCCATCCCCCTCCCGCCCACCATTCTCTCCTCTTTGTCTATTTCTTTCTAAATTATATACTCGCATTTGTAAAACATTCTGTTGCCACTATCATTCTCGATATTATTTAGGATTTAAAATAGGATATCATCATCACGATATGTAATTAATAAATGATTTTTGCAAATATTTTTCGTATCTTACTTTCAATATTCGTTAATGGTGATATAATAATACGTATAAAAGGAAAGAAAGAAAAAAAAAAGAGAAACAGATAAATTTAGACGGACATGGTCTGTATATATATATATATATATAGACAGAATGACAGACAGGCAGACTGACTAACTGATTGACTGACTGACTGGCTAACTGATTGATCGACTGATCGACCGACCGACTGACTGTCTGGCTGCCAAACAGATTTTTCAAACAGATTTGGTGAGCAGACGGAAAGACAGACAGACAGATTAGACAGACAAACGGATGGTCAGCCAGTCAGTCAAATAGGCGGACAGACAGATAGACAGACAGACAGACAGACAGACAGACAGACAGATAGATAGGCGAGCAGATAAACTACACGGACAAATGGTGGACTACGCTATTCAATAACTGTGGCTTTTCCTTTGAAATCATCTACGCGCATTAAATCCCTCTTGGTTGGTTTTTCGCTTGTTTTTCTATATAAATCGGGTTTTGAAATCTTCTCTCTATCTTCCGACACCCTTATTCGACCCCAAAATACGCTCTCTCGCGCTCGCTTATACATATACATATATAATTGCGTAACATTTTGCGTGTCTGTGTCGCATCAATTTTTTTTCTCTCTCCTCTTTCTTCTTATCTTCTTTTCTACTCGAATAATAACCGTCCCTTCTTCAACCGTTTTGAACACTTTTATTTTCTATTAGGGGAAACTGGGTGCCAGACACGCCACTCTTTCCGCTAAGGATTATCATACAAAATAATTAGAAAAATGTACAAAAATTCATAAAAATAGTAATAGTTACACAGTACAAATTACATCTGGGTAATTAGAGTAGTGTGATCGAGAAACGAGCATGAAAAATTACGGTTCCCTACTAATATTACATTTTTGTTCTTCGTGTGTATGTGTATGTGTGTTTCCCATTTTTTTTGTCGTCACTTTTTTCTTTCCTCTTTTTTTTTCTTTCCTTTTTCCTCTAATCATCCTCTTTGTTTCCCCCTTTCCTTTGTTCCTTCCTTTTTTCTTTTTTTTTTTCCTTTTTTTTTTCTTTTTTTTTCTTTTTCTATTTCTTAATCGTCGCCGTCCCAACGAGTATCATCTGTCATTATTCTCCATAATAAAGGAGGAACCGTCTCGTGGAATGATTTAGGCTAATTGTTCATTATTCGCAACTAATTACGTTGTTGCACGCGTACATACACGTTTGATCCTTGCATATTTTCTTCTTTTTTTTTTTTTTCTAAATTTTTCTCTTCTCCCCTCGCTTATTTTCTCCCTTACGTATCGATCGTTAGGTTTTTGTTTTTTCTTCTCCTCTCGCAAAAGATCACATTACATACATGTACACGTATATCAGCGCAAAGTAACACTTGCTGTACTTCCATTATCGCCATTTGTTCGCATCGACCGGATATGTGACAGAAGAGAGAAGAATTAAGCTTATATTTTAACTCTCGAACAGTGGAAGAAAGAAGATTTTTTTTAAAAAACTCGGGTCGATAAAACGAATTTTATATATTCCATCGTATATATTATAAATATGCTTTTTATTAGCTAACAAGATTGGTAAATAGTTAGAAATATATTTTTTTATTTTCTTTCGCATAAACGACATATATGTGTATATATATATATCGTGTCTGAAAATGGAGATGAATCTAAGCGAGCGAGTTCATTCGTTAACCCATCCCGTATAGAAAAAACTTTTGGGTAGGGGAAATAACGATCGAATAAACGAACGATGAAAATGCGAGTACAGCAGTATAATACATATATATATATATGTATATATATATATATTATATATCACCTACGTGGCACGACACGTGTATCGATTTCATTCCCTAAACGTGATCTTAATTTTTACTAATGCCACAAGTAGCGAGCACATCGTTCTACGCCGATGCGGGCGTAAACAAACAGTCCCGATCCTTCTGAACCAAATAATACGGAGGAAGCTTACGGAGAGCCAGCCGAAAATCCTCTCTAAACTCTAGTCTAGATTCGTTCCGATTCGGTCGGGATATACAATATGTAAATAACGTAATATATTTTTATCAGAAGAGGAAAGGAAGGATTTGCCCCTCGTTCCACGCGGTCCCTCGACTTATTTTACTTTTCTCCCACTTTTTTCTTTTTCCGCTCGTTTCATTTTAAAAATTTCTAAAAACTTGGCCTATAAACTTTTTTTCTTTTTCTTTTTTTTAAAAGAACATAGTAGCCGCGTAGAAGGGATCATCGATCGTGTCCGCGAAATATATATAATAGAAAGTTGAAGGTCAACGATATAATAATAAGGGGATCGCGCGAGACGAAGACAAAGCTGGTGCTAGCGACGCCTAGAATTTTCGAACTTCTGTCGATCGAAAGTTGTTTCAAATTCGAGTTGCGACGATTAAACTCGCGATCGCCCCTCGCTCTTCCCATTTACATCGAAGAACGATCGCGAAGCTTGGCTAGCACCGACGCTCCGCGTCCCTCCTCTTCGAATCGCGATCATCGCGCTTATGCTCGTCGTATAATGTATATTTCGCTTCGAATTTATCGTGGCGCGACCAATTGCGATTACATCGTATGCGAGCGCACACACAAACACATATACACGCACGTTCACACGTACACACGTATAGACGTATACACGCATACACGCACAGTTCGAGCACTCCCGACACACGAGCTTTTTCTTTCGTTTCTTTTCCTTTTCTTTCCCTCGTTCTTCGATTCTCTGTTTCCCCTCAACGTGACGCGACTCGAGGCGACGATATAACACGATATACGTCTCTCCTCTTTCTTCATTCCCCCCCTTCCGGCTTTACTCCCCTTCGTTCGCTCACAACAACATCTGTATCCCGTCTTTCGTCGTTCGCACGCGACGCGCACTAAACGTGTATCATTTTTATATACTTACGCATCTAGAAACTCTACTCTGTGACCAAAAAAATAAATTCTATCGTGTACGTGCGTTATATTGGCTATAGTTTTAATAAGCTACGGTTACGTCGCGATCTGAAAATGGCGGATCGCGGTTTTTTCCTTTCTTTTTTTCTTTTTTTCTTTTTTTTTTTTTACGCGATTATCACTCGTGTCTCGTTAACCGCCGCCGTTAATCCAAAAAAAAAAAAAAAAAATCGAGAACAATCGAACGATTCGAAGAAAATATTCTCGAATCTTCCGTCGATTTCATTTTCGTTCTGATATGATCGCGTACAACCTTCTAATATATATATGTATATATATATTATATCGATTTATACACACGGAGCTAATCACAGCGTGAACTCAAAATATAATTACGATTACAAGGGGGGAACGCAAATATCCGTTTATTATAGTTTAGCACCTTCGTGATCTTGTCATTTTGCGATTGGACGATTGAAAGAGATTTTGAAAACTTCGCTTCGATTCGAGACATCCTGCGTCATTTAAAATCGGCGTTAAATCGAAATGAGACGACGATAAAAGAGGAATTGCCGCGTAAATTGACGTTTCGTGATCGATTTTATATATTCGCATTATATATATATATATATATCAATACGAATTTGTGTCTGCGAATCACGAAGCATTATATGAAAATCAAAGATAAAATCATAACACTAGAACCGTTATTAAAAGTCATTCGATTGAGAAGCGTTTAAAAACGTTCGATCGAAGTTGCGAACGAGAGAGTGATGAGGTAAAAAGTATACGACGATATAAAAATAATTTCTCGATCGATCGTAAATTAATTATATTACAACGACACGATTATCCTTATCGCTCTTTTATACAAATCATTTTTTTATCCAACGGAGGATAAAAATCGACGCGTATTCCATCGAAATCAATTTTCCTCGGATTCGATTGAAAATTATATCGAGTATGTAATATTAATGTAATGTATCGATACGAATGCCCTGTTGCGAATACATTGTAACAATGGAAGAAGAAGAAGAAGAAGAAGAAGAAGAAGAAGAAGAAGAAGAAAAGAATGAAATGAAAAATTGAAAGAAAATGTATCCGTTCTTGGTACGAGAAAAAAAAAGAAAAACAACATCGACAATTTTAGAACATCGTGTCCTCCTTCTTCGCTTTCTTTTCAAATCTCCTTTTTTTTTCGTCGATTTCGCGGAATTAAATGATCGCACAATCCGATATTCGAAAAAACGACGCGACTGGAACCTCGAAAATTCTCTTAGTTAAAGTAAGTATCCTAGCTGGCTCTTCGTTCGAATAACTTCGATCTCGTGCACTTTCGATAATAACGAGCATAAAGTCGAATCTAAAAATTCTCTCGACGTAAGAAATATGGCATACATATTAGTATTGCTTCGACTTATACGTATACTTAAATGCTAATCTATCGCACAAATGCGCCGTTTAAAAAGTAGTTTAAATTGTTCTTAATAATAGGATAAGATTATTCGAGAGTAAGAAGAATTTCTTTAAAAATGGTATTTGAACTTGGTGTGTGGAGACGGTGTCGGTATACGAACGCACAAAAGGATAACGTTAAGTTTCCTATTTTGTTTGTTTGTTTGTTTTTTTTTTTCTCCCTCTCTCATCGAAATTTATAAAAGATTTCGATTTTTTACGCAAATAAATTCAATATATTCGATTGCCATCGATCGTTTCACAAGTTTAACGAGTTGATTCGTAATAAAAAATCCGAGAAAAGATCCAATACGCGCGAATACGTATTATAATCGTATTTACGCGAATATACTTTAATCGAATATAATTTCTCTCGATCATATCTCTCTCTCTGCTCCATACAATTTTTTTTCCTTTTTTTTCCCTTTTTTTTCCTTTTTTTTTTTTTTGTTTTCTTTATCCTAACGAAAACATTCGAGATTCTCGAAATAATATATCCGAAGCGAAGTTCTAAATCACGCTAGCGTTCAAAATGCACTGAAGATTCGGGGAACTGAACCGAATCAAGTCCAGGTATCGAATCTGCAATATCCGTGAACGCCAATTGTTCTAAAAAACGATATTCGTTTACGTCTATGTAGCGTATGTAAAAAAAAAAAAAAATCGTTGACCGTGATTGCATAAAGTGTTGGTCTTTATTTAAAAATTCTCGATGGAAAAAGTATTATTAGAAAGGTAAAGGAGATACATTTTTTTTCTTTTTTTTTTCCCTTTCGTTTCATCTGTAAAATTTTCCTATTAATTTTTTTTTTTTTTTTTTTGTTTTTTTTTTTAACTACGATATAAATCTACGTGACGAGGAGAAAAAAGACGAATCAGCGCAATCATCAAATTATCGACAAATGTGTGTGTGTTTTTTTTTTTTTCCTTCCTTTCTTTCATTTCTTTTTTCTTTTTCCCTTTCCTTTTCACTTAAGCGTAGTTACTTACTTAAAGTTACGTTAAGCGTAATGTGTGCAATATCCTAAGATTTTGCAGCGCAATAATTCATTTCTCAGACGCTGTTTCCCTGGATCGTCGTTTTAATTTAGTCGGACACATCGATCTTGTATCAACGATCGATCGATCGATCGGACCTTATATCGGAGTTACGATATATCGATCGATCGTCCTTTTCTTTTTAACGTTAACTTTAATACTGTAACAAATGAAAAACGATAAAAACTATTATTCTTTCTCTACGCGTCTTCTCTTCTTTCTTACTTTCTTTCTTTCTTTTTCCCTTTCCCTCCTTCCTCCCATTCTCCACCCCTTCCCTTTCCTTCGTTCCAATATCGTGGAAATATTTAAAAAATCTATACACGATTTCATGAAAAGTGAATCAAGTCCACTTCGTTTGTTTATTTATTCATTTATTTATTTACTTCCCCTCGAAGGTAATTTTGTACGCAAAAATGCAAAATGCAAAATTGCCAGATTTCGATCAATTATTACCGGACGAATAAAAATTCGAATGGAGATCGAACGTGGATTTGATTCGTGTCAGTTCCAGAGCTACTAAAAATCTATTTTTTATATATATATATATATATATAGATATATGTAAAAAATTACGTGATACAAGGAAAAATTTTACCGGATATACAACACCGGATATTAAGAACGTTCTATTAATCTTATATATGAACAATAATACCAAATAAAGTCCTTTTGTCGTACACTCGATCGAGGTCCTTCGGTTCTTTCGATCTTCGAATCGTTCGTCGAGTTTTTATAGGAAGTAAGGGAGAAGGATGTGCTACGTCTGTGTACATGTCAAGTGTATGTATGTATGTATGTATGCATGTATCTATGTATGTATATAGTGTGTGTGTGTGTGTGTGTGTGTGTGGTAAGCGTATGCTGAAAATGTGTGTGTGAAAAAAAATAGACACGAAACGAAATCGTTCAAATATGCATAATTTGCATTTAACTGTACGAATAGAAATTCATTAACAAAACAGAAAAATACGAAATAAAGGAAACCAAGTCAACATTGCTATATCCAAATACAATAATAAAGTACTTGAAACTTTTCTCGGTTACAGGCGAGCTAAAGTACCCTTAACGTTACCAACGATAATAAAAATGTGTTTAAAAATAAAGATCACCATACAACGATATACGCTATTCGCTACAATAACGTGGACAATGTTAAATTACAGGTGAACGTAGAAATAACGTACAAAAAGGATTTCTCGAATCGTGTAAATAGTCTCTAAATCAGTAGGACATTTAAATCGCGTTAATAATACCTATTGGTTTTTATCAAAAATTCAAGGATCGAGATATACAAACAAAGTCTTTTTTTTTTTTTCTTTTTTTTTCTTTTTTTTTTTTTACGAATCGAAAATAAAAAACGTTTTCTCGTTCGTTTCGTAATTTCCGTGCAACTTTCCGTGGATCGAGGATTGACTAGTAATATTCTTCCTTTCGCTTCATTTCTTTTTTATCGTCTTTTTCCTTCTTCTCTTTTTTCTTTTTTTTTTCTTTTTTTTTTTTACCTTTTTTTCACTTTTTTTTTTTTTATATAATTCTTTTCTTCGATATTTTTTTTTTTTCCTTTTTTTTTTTTTTCCTAAGAAAACCTCCGTCGATATGCAAGACGCGACCCTCGAGGGATTTATTTACAAAACGCGACAAAGATTTATATTATTGCACGACGCTCATGTCGTATTCGATGCAGCGAAATATGAAAGAGCATACATTATTAAAAATAGAAATGCAGTGTAAGAAGGGGTAAAATCGCGTCTTGCATCACGATAGATGGTCACTTTCGTTCGTATGCCGTTTTTTTTTTTTTTTTCTTTTTTCTTTTTACCCAGAGGTGGGCAGAATACTACCACTGGTATAAAAAAATAAAGATGATCGTTAAACGAGCTTCCGCAAAAAATTGCTTTAATAAAAAATTATATCTTTCGAGAGTATGAAATCTCGCAGCTTGGTAACTTTAAGTTAAAGACTTAAGTTGCACTTGTAAGTTTCCTCTAATTTCATTAATCGTCGCCATCGATTATTTATATTTATAAAATTATAGAAATTTGCGTTATCATTATACGCTAGGAAAAAAGGGTATCTATCTTAAGTAAACAATATAGTATTAGTAACAGGAGTCTCCTATGATAACTTACGAATACAAACGGTGAAATTTTTACGATAAAAACAAACGTCGATGTATATAAATGTACATAAAAAGATACGTACAAACGACATTTAAAAAATTCAATTTTCGTCTCCGCTATTATAAATTTCATTCATCCCATCATGATCATTTCATCATCTCTATTTCTTTTTTTTTTTCTCTTTTTTTCCTTTTTTTTTTTTTCCTTTCCCTCTTTCGTCTTTTTTTTTTTTTTTCGAACGATTTTTAACATCTAAGAGACGTTAACTATTTCCCCGTAAAAATTTCCACAAATCAAAAGCAGTCAGACTTTCTATTTCTACGTAAAAAACGCATGCAATGTGCCCGCCTCTGGGATGCACTTAGCTCTGTATTTCTACTTTCCGCGCTCTGTTTCGCATTCTCTCTCTCTCTCTCTCTCTCTCTCTCTCTCTCTCTCTCTCTCTCTTGCTCACTTTCAATATGCATATACACTCATACACGAAGAAAACACCCACTCACACACGCAATTTCTCTTTCCCTTAATTTTCGTTATTTCCTGCCTATCTGTCTTTTGTTATTTCTTTTTTGCGTGTAAAGTTTATCTTTCGTCTCCAAGAGATCTCGTTAAAAAAATAAAAAAATATCTTCTTTCCTCTGTTTTTTCGCGATAACTTTCGATCTTGTGAATTCTCGTTTCGTTTATTACTTTTCCTCTACTTTTATCTCCCTTTCGTTGTTTCTCTCTTTCTTTCTTTCTTTCTTTCTCGCACTCTTTCTTACTCTCTTTCCTTTTCTCACTTTCACTCAACGCCATTCTCACTCTTTCACTTTCTTTCGTTCGATAAGAACATTGCACGGCTCCCAGCTCCAGCTTATACTGTTTTTATAGCCTTATCACGTTTTACGCTCTAAGTGTCTCCGTTATAACATATACACGTGCATACATTGAACTTATTGTTGTACCGCATTTTTCATTGAACGCATCCAGACTGTTTGTAGCTGCGGGGTGATGTGTATCGAACGATGCAGATCGAACGAATTACACGAGTGTGTTTACCTCATACGGTGTACAGATAGCGCTACGATCAACGATTAAACTGCGTAAGATCAGAATAGCGAAAAATCATTTTGACAAGGCGAATGAAACTCTAAAATGTGAATGATACAAGTTCGATGTTTGTTCTCTTTCATCAAAAGAAACGTGTTTCTCGCCTTTTTTTTTTTTTTTTTTTCCTACTTTTAACGTCAAACACTCTGGTGCTTCTTGGTTTTTCGATCTCAGGTCAGACACGCTCTCCGTTACCGATAGAGGGAAGTTGTGTTGCGAAGATATCTCGAAAATCGATCAAAGGTAGATCGACCATCGATGATGGAGATCGATTCGGACATTATATCGTTTTCTGACATTTTTCTGAATGATTCGCGATTACGTTTCTGACTCGAGATCGTGATACAATAACACGATATCGAAGCCAACTCGTAACGAGAGTCTATATAGTGTTTATTTCAACAATCTTACTGTGCTTCTCATTACGATCGTGGCTCCGTCTTTCCGCGCCAAAAATACATTCAAGATCTATTTACGCTTTTTAAACATGCACGTGTCCATGTAAATATCAGATGTACAAATATGTTCAACTGTTCTTTGGTACATGTGGATATATGCGTACATCTACAGTAGACACTCTAATAGTAATAGTGGTAGAAGAAATAGTAGTGATAATAATAGTAATAATAGACGTAGCAATAGAAATAGTAATAGTAGTCGTAGCAATAGCAGTAGTAATAGTAATAGTAATAGTAATAGTGATAGTAATAGTAATAGTAATAGTGGTAGTGGTAGTAGTAATAGTAATAATAATAATCATTATCATCGTCGTAATCATAATAATAGTAATAGTAGTAGTAGCAGCATTAGCAGCAATATTAATAATAATAGTAGTAGTGGTAATAATAATAATAATAAAAGTAATGATAATAATCGAATAATAGTAATGACAATAATGATAATTGCAAAAATAACAGCGTCTATATTGATTACGTTTTAAAATATTATCAACTAATAGTAATGATCGTAGTGAACATATGTAACAAAAATATAGAAATTTGGAGAACGATGAAATTATGGATCACGATCGCCCTTTTGGGGCTTCGAAGAACAGTGAAAAAAACGAGAGAGAAAAAAAAAAAAAAAAAAAATAGAAAAAAAATACAAAGGTACGAAAAAATGATGTTTCGCTCGAAGCAAAATAGCCGAGCAACGGATAACGGAAGAAATGTATTCATCACGAAATTGTTAGAAATTTCAAAAGTAGAAAATCGTTCGTTCGTGAATTCTTTTCTATTTTCCGTTGTCCATTGCCGTACGTTGACCATCCATTTTACCTGCGAGGTATCGATCGAGCGATTGAAAAAAAAAAAAAAAAGAAACGCGATGAACAGAAGGGCGCAGGGAGAAGCCTGCAAGAACAGACTAAATGAGAAGAATAGATTTGCAAACTTGTCTTTACGAACGCTACTCGTTCGGACGCGGTATATAGTATACATATGAGGATAAAGATCTCGTAATGTTTAAAAAAATAAAAATCGATTGATAAAATTGTACGTGGAAAACGGTAAATAGAGATAGGATCGCTCTAGCAGGAGCTAACTAGAGGTAGGATCGACTTGGTCGATCGTGTTTCGCGCCTCGTGTCTGGTGTCTCGCGTACATTTTCAACAACTTCCCGCGTTAATCGTCGTGTTGGTTCGCTCGTGTTCTCGGGCGTATTTTTCACAGAGCGAGCTTCGAAAGCGTGGGCATTTTTTTTTTTGAAAAAAAAAAACGATCACTCTCAAGGGATCAGGATCGAAATTTCCCCCTCTCTCGCGAATTCTACTTTTACGTTCAACGTTAAAACGTAATAAAAAATAATTCTCCCCGATTTTTGTTTCGCGTTTGAAACGCAAATTTCGTTCGACGCGATTAACTTAAGGTAGATCGCGCGTTTCATGGCTCGCGGGAATGATAAGAAAAGTCATTGCACCGACCTTATTCCAGAGTCTTTGCACGACGCGATGGATATTATTAAAGAGCGTCTTGAAAATAAAATTTCGAAAAGTTCGATCGAATCGAACATTTCCGCTAAGAATTACGCGAGATCATTTTATCATCGATCCCTTTCGAGCAAATCGTCCCTCCCTTTTGGAGCTTACGCTATACGCAAGTATATCCGTGCTTTTTCGATTGCTCGTCCAACTTTCACTCTTCTCTCTCTCTCTTTCTCTCGCTCTTTTCCTCTCTTCCTTTTTCTCACTCATTCTCTTCCCCACTCTTCACTATCCCCACCGAATCAATCAGTTTTTTAACTCTCACTCACTCGATTTCTTTCATCCCTTTCTTCTGTAACGTGCTCTCTCTCTCTCTCTTCCTTTCTCTCTCTCACGCATTCGGCGCTTTCGAATGCACCTATATAGTTTCATGCAAGCTAAGACGCAATCACCGTCTCTCGCATTTTTTCTGAACTAAGATATTTAGACAAGAATATAACAGCGGTATAAAAAACTTTTCAACACTGAAAAATACAAATCTATCGTAAGTGACTACCATTATTACTCGTTCCCCCAAAATTTTTTTCACTCGCTTTCACGTTTTCAATTCGTCACCGTGTTATTTTTTTTTCTTTTTTTTTTTTTTCTTTTTTTTAATCATTCGTACGCATTACTCGAACGACAGTTGTATACACGTAGTTTTATATCACGCGTGAGCCCGTGCAAGCATCGTTCAGTCAGCATCGCGATTATTTTCATCCATCTTCGAGTTGGAGTTTTTTTCTTTTTCCCCCATTTTTCCGACAAGATTTCCACGTTCCATATTTTTTTTCCCCTTCTTTTTTCGCTATTTTCGTCCCCCTACTGTCGTATCGCGCAATCAACATCTAATTTCCAGTTTCATTCATTATTATTTCTCTTCAAGTCCGTCAGAATATATTAAATATTTCGATCGTGTTATTATTAATTATATATTAGTATTTTATATCTATGTATCTATATACCTATGTATATATACATATACATACATGTGTATATACACATACATACACACACATGTATGTACACATATATGTATATATATAATTGTCATTATATTATATATTATGCTTTATCACACATATTACAAAGGAGGTGAAGAATCATACCTAACGTATTATTTGTTATTTTGTTGTTGTTGTTGTTGTTGTTGTTGTTGTTGTAGTTGTTGTAGTCGTTTTCACTTTTCTTATAAGGGCGATTTCAAACAATAACTTTACTGCGAATGTAGCTTATCGTTATTATTATTATCATCAATCGTCATCGTTATTTATTATTTTTCCTTTTTCTTTTTTTCTTTCCCCTTTTAAATTCTTAGCGCGCCATCATCGGCAGATGCGTTTTCATCGTGTGTACGCGTGCACGTTCGTACGTATAAAATTTCGCTATGGGCGACTACAATCGCGGTTTCCTTTATCCATACTTTCTCGCGGTTTCATCCCACCCCCGCCCTCCCATTAATAACGCGGCTTCGTGCATCTCGAACGAATACGTGCTTCGTCTGCGGACAGTTCGCTTTATTCAATCGAGAAAAAGAAAAATTTCGAAATTCACGCGTATATCCACTTCACCGAGCGATATGTCCGTTCGTGGCGAATTGTCCAATCGCCGCGCGTGAAATATCTCGATACGACCGAACGAATATACGAATAAAGATCCGCGAAATAATTTTCCTAAATCCACATTTCGAATTATTGAGAAATCGATATCGAGAATTTCGCGATGAGAAATTAAAAAAAAAAGAAAAAAAATTGCACGTCTAAAAATATTCAAATTAAAATTTCCTAATTGGCCTAGATTACTATCTATCGCGTTGAAAACAAACCGTCCAAACTGTCCGAACGATGAATATAATATAAATCGTTTCGATTCGATATCGGCGGACACGGAAATATTTCTTCAATTGTCTAATAATTGTCTCGTCTCACCGTTCGCGTATTCATACCGTTCATGGTACGATCGAAACGTATGATCCAAACCACGCAGGTATTTCGCGTTTCGCGAACCTAGATCGATGCCTGGAAAGACATTTATTCTCTTGGTTAACGTTCCCGAAGAAAAGCGACTATACTTCCGCGGTACGAAAAACATGCATGCACGTTTTCACATTGTGTGTTTATACCATATATATATATATATATAATATTGAAGAATCGTGTATATCAACGCGTACGCGTATATACGCATGCGCGCGGGAATCGATACAGTCCGTGCCAGAACGTAAGACACCGCTCTGGGGGAGGGGGAAAAATTCGTTTAGTGAAAAGTGGCGGGACAATTATAAATAATTCTGACACGGATTACCGCCTCGTTTCGAGCGTTCGCTTGCCGCGTAAACGATTTAAAGAATTTTCTATGCGGATGCGTTACGCGAGTATGTATCGATAGAAGGAGATTGTTTCCACGATTGGATTCGTGGAAGAACACCGCGCGATTCGTCAACGATTAGAAAAATTTGTCTAGAAAAATCTCGATCTCGATTCTTGCCCAAATACTCGGTTCGCGATCGAGTATCGGAACAATACTACTTTCTATATAATATATATTAATATATATATTATATGTATATCAATATATATATATATATGTATATACACATATATACATATATATATATATACTTTTTTTTTTAATTATCAATTGATTTAGGTGAATTGGTACCTAGATAAGTTTCACTACGATTATATCGATCGATTAGTGGGGAGAACGTGTCCGTGCACGAACGAGATCGTGTGTCTAATAAGTGTTGGTCTCGTTTACGTGTGTCGGTGTGGTTACGAGCCTGTGGCCGCGCGCGAAAGCGTTTCGAACGCGTATCGTTTCGTGCTCGTTTACGGGATGCAAATTTTCACCTAGTATATATGAACCGCGGCAACCTCGAATCGCACTAATCGCGACAAACGATTTTTCCGATCCCTTCGAAGCCGTCGCTCGCCGACCGCTCGACCTCTCTCTCTCTCTCTCTCTCTCTCTCTCTCTCGCTGACCATCGATTCCCTTTCATCGTCCATCCGCGTCGATTGACACGGCTCCAGAAAAAAACGAGTCGTCGCCGTTTTTCCAACCCGCGCTTCTTCCAAGGGATTCTTCCGAGGGAAATCGGTATTGGTGGCGAGAAACGGAGAGGCAGCGTCACGATGTCCAATAAACGAGTTCTTGCGCGTTTCTTTTTCTCGTCGCGTCCTTTCCACTTTTCGAGGATCGTCGAGCGAATCGTCGAGCGTAAACGCGTGCCATCCCTCGAAGCAACGGGAAAAACCATCTCGATGCACCGCGTCATATATATATATATATATGCACACATATACGTTGCGTTGGGTATATGCGTTTAATAAATTTATCCGTGAGATAGCGACGCTGCCGAGACGCGTGAATCGCGGGCGCTATCTCGCGCTAATCCTAGCCGCGCCGCGTTTCATCGCTTCTCGTCCACGCGAGAACGGTGCCGAGCGTCGAAAAATTACTCTAACTAAAAAATCCTCTTCCCTTTGTCCTCTTGTTTTCCTTTCTTTTCTTATATCTCGCGTCTTTTCGTTCACAGAATTTCTCCCCCTTCTTCCTTGCTCTTTCCTCCTCTCTCTTCGCGTCCCCCTTCACATATTCACGGGATGTGAATCTTATTCCTCCTCATTCTTGTTGGACTCTCTCGTACGAATCGAGATATTTCTTGTCAACTTCGATCGTGGGGAAATTCGTGCGAACGAAAGGACGGAAATGTCAATGCGATTAATCATCTCCCCTCTCTCTCTCTCTCTCTCTCTCTCTCTCTTACTTTCTCACACCTGCACACATTCACACGTGTATATTCGATTTTTCACCCTCTTTCTCATTTTCTTACTTTCACTCCCCCTCATTCTTTCTTCTCGTCTCCCTTGGTTTTTGCTCTCTGTTCTCTCACGCGGATATCTCGTATCTCGTGCGGATCCTAGATCGTCACCTAATCTATGGCGACACGTATATACAAAAAGAGTACCAAAAAAATAAATATATATGTAAATATATATATGTATATATATATAGATGTGGAAATTATTTTTTGTTTATTCATTCCTCGTTACTAAGCGTACGCAAGGTACGTCGTCGATTAATCCACGATCATCTTTTTCTTACCGATTCATTTTCGGATGACTAAATTTATGATGTCGTAGGTATGCGTGTATATATTCGTGTATGTGTGTGTGTGTATGTATGTGTATGTGTGTATATATACGTGTACGTGTATATCGCGTGTATTTTATTTTGCATAACACGCGAAAGCGTGTCGTTAAAGATACTCGTCGTGCGAGGTTAATCTACGAGCTTATGGTTTCAACTTACGGTGCTGCTACGTATAAAACGTCCATCTATTAAGCGGAACACATAACGTTGCATACTGATTATTCACCCGTGCCGTTTCCACCGTTACATCGTCACTTTGACCGGGATCGATCGAAATAAGACAATTTTTCTCTTCTTTTTTTTCCGCTTCCTTCTTCTTCTCCTCTCTCTTTCTCTTTCTCTCTCTCTCGCTATTCCTCTCTCTCTCTCTCTCTTCTTTTCTCTTCTTTTCTCTTCGATGCAACACTTTTATATGTATATATATATATATATATAAGGAGATAAAGTAACGTAAAGAGGCGATTAAAGTAAGGTGTTCCGATAGGTTGGAAATAGGTTTTTAGAAGACGACGCGAGTCAACAAGGGACGATTCACTGTTGGAAACGACACATCGGGAATTTTTTTTCCACCGAGAAAAACCCTCTGTTCCTCCTTCGAAGAATAGAACCTATTATATTAATAAACGTGTCTCCGTCGAGATGAGATTTCATTTGAACTACGTCGATTGCATCATTTCAGTTTGATTATATACATCGAGCGAAGAAATTCGTTAGGATTAAGAAAAAACGTGCATCGCGACAGCCGTTTAACGCGGATCGTATCGGTACAAGAAGGATCGGTGTCTACACAGGAGGAACCCATGCAGTATTATTATTATTATTATTATTATTATTATTATTAATATTATTATTATTATTAATATTATTATTATTATTATTATTATTATTATTATTATTATTATTAATATTATTATTATTATTATTATTATTATTATTATTTTTCTTTTCTTTCTTTATTCTATTGATTTCTCACGCGAAAAGAATGTTTTAATCCTTGCACGCGTTTCCCTCGAATCTCTTATATCGGACGTATGAAGAGTAATTTGCTAGGAGCTCGGTCGCCAAGTCTCTTCTCTGTCAAGAAAATGTCCGCTCTAAAGGAGAGCGTTTTATTTCCGTTTCTCGGTTCGCGAGGTTGACTCGTTTCAAGTAGTTTTAGTGTTTTAGATTCACTGGAGAGACGTTATTCACCGCTCGTTATTCGAAAAAAGAAACGCGGAGGCCCAGGTACGTAGAATCATTTTACGTTTCAACCAGGTTTTTTTTTTCTTTCTTTCTTTCTTTCTTTCTTTCTTAATGATCGTTTTTCCAGATTCACGGCCGAAATTAGTCCCCTTTGACTCGTTTTTTTTTTCTTTTTCGATCGCGGGATCGAACCATCCTTTTCTCTATCTCTCTTTCTTTTTTTTCTTCGCTCTCATTTCGGTGCTTCTTCCTTGACTTTCAAGTTTCGACGCGACCGTTCGTTTCATTTTGTACTCTCTCTTTTTTTTTTTTCTTTTGAAAACGAGTAGCAGCAGTCTGGTACGAGGTACGATCCTGTGCGAGGTTCATTCCCTCGTTTATCTCCCTTCTTCCTTCTTCCCCTTTTCTTTCTTTCTTTTTTTTTCTTTTTCTTTTTTTTTTTTCGTTTATCTTATCTTTCTTTTGGAAAGGTCGGTCGGTAAAGATTTCAAGTATTGGCTGAGGATCTGGTACGGTTAAACGTGTAACTTAACGCGTAACGGCGCGTCAAGAGAATTAGACTAATCATCATTTCAACGTCCGTTTGAATCCCGTTTCTCTCTCTACTTCGCCTCTCTAAGCCCCCTGTTCGTTCTTCCTTTTCCTTCGTATTCTCTCTCGATCAATCTCTCTCGCTTCCCCCTTACACGCATGCGCATGGACACAAACGCTCACACATTCACGCGTCTCTATCGCATCTATCCATTCCCGTTCGCCACCTCCGTCTTCACTACCACCTTTCCATCCACTCTTCTCATTTTATCCCATGATACTTTTTTTTGTTCACTATTATGCCCCGCACTCGAACAAGTTAATCGGTAAAAAATCGTTCGTTTCGCTCAAATATTTTGTCTACGAGCGCGAGTCGCGATAAACGCGTGTATATATATATATATATGTTGTATATGTGTGTTTGTGTGTGTGTGTATGTTGTGTTTTATATATATATATGTATGTATGTATGTATGCATGTATGTATGTATATATAACGCACCTATCCGACATATCCAATAATTTCTTAAAAGCTAAAGATTGTGTGATACAGATAATCGTCTAATATACAGCGGTTCGAAGCGTGGATGTTTTCCATTACCTAAGGTTTCACGTTCCAACTCTTTCGTTATAATTATTAATACCACTTTTACGCGTTTATCCACCAGTCACCATTTTTCTTTTTCCCAATATTTTCCTGCCCTTCCCATCTTTTCCTTCCCCTCTCTTCTCCTCATCCGTTCACGCACACTCCAATTCGTACACGAGTTTCCATCTTTCTCCACCAGTCATTCGCTCGTTCTCTCTCTCTCTCTCCCTCTCCCTCTCCCTCTCTCTCTCTCTCTCTCATGCTCCACCAATCTTAAATCTTGCAGTTTCGCGTCATCAAATCAGGTACTCGCTATCACCTCTTATCCCATTTCGAATCACGTTCACACACGTACATTTTAATCGTACACGTACCGGCCCCGATTTCCGGAAAACGATCCGGCCGCATCCTTTCATCGAGGAGAGGAGGCAAGCTGCTCGCCGCTTGGCGTTTCACACTTGGCATTACGTCAATTCCCGCTTCTATCTCCCTCCTTCGACTCGTGTCGCAATCGAGGTGGCGCCAAACGATCGACGAAAGGAAGGGACAACTCTGCCCTGGCGCTTCGTTCTCCTCCCCTTCCCTCCCCTCCCCTCCCCCTCCCCCCGTTCTCCGATTTTCCTTCTTTGCCTCTGGCCCTTGAAGAGTCTCGAAAAGTGTGATCGCAGGAAGAAGAAGAAAAAGAAGATAAAGAAAAAGAAGAAGAACAAGAAGTAGAAGTAGAAATAGAAGAATTAGGGGAGGAGATTAGAGGTTCGTTTCGCTCCCGACTCCCGAAGCATCCCGGGATCCAGGCAAATCGCAAGAGAGCGGAGAACGATTCTTCATTCCTCCGCTTATCGCGCACGCGCCCCTGCTCCGCAACGCGCGATCGACCTTCAACCGATCGATCCAGCGCCACTAGAGAAGGGACGAGCGAACGGAGCAAGGAACGGAGGTGAGGAGGAAACTCCTGGAACGTGTCTTCCCGCTTCACGTCGACGATTTGGAAGAGACGAAACTCTCTTTCGCTTCCCGCTCGATGCGAAAGACTGAGTGAAAGAGAGAGAGAGAGAAAGAGAAAGAGAGAGAAAGAGAGAGAGAGACAGAGAGAGAGAGAGAGCCGCGAATCGTGGCCACTTTACGTACGAATTTATAATACCTATGTTATATAGATATATATTAGATAAATACACGCGTGTATACATATACATACATACAACATACATACATACGCACGTGCATCTGTATACACGCGTGGATCGATATAGATATCGGTAACTAACGCATGCTCCATCTCGGTCGGTCGGGAAGGGCGATGCTCCGTTGTTCCTTCTTCTTCTTCCTCTTCTCCTTCTATCCTCGACGCCGTTCCCTCTCTCTCTCTCTCTCTCTCTCTCTCTCTCTCTCTTTCTCTCCCTCTTTTTCTTTCTCTTCGTCGCTTCTCGACCTCGTTCCATTGTTTTTCTCCCGCTCGAGGAATCAGCTCGCTCACGCCGTTGCCCCGTCCGTCCCATCGACGACGAGCTTCTGCTGTATCGGTCGCCGATCAGCAACCCTCCCTCCGCTGCTAAACCGCTGCTCTCTTCTCGTGGTGTATGCATGCATGCGTGCGTCTGTGCATTCGTATATCCGTGCACGCGCACGACGCAAACTTGGTAGAGACGAAAGTTGCCGGTGAAAGTTGTCGTCGGTACGGAAGAGTCGGTGCGATGCGTGTCGTCGAGACGTATTCGGCCGATGGTCGAGCACGGCGGTGGCGGCGCTGTAGATGGCGATGTCGGCTGCGGTGGGGTACGACGATGGTGGTCTCGGCCGTGGTGGCGATGTCGACTGGGTTAGTGCACGCCGGGTAGTAAACACGTCCAAGTGGCAATGGATTGGAGAGTAAAAATAAACTCATAGTGGAATAATAATCGTGATGGTTTCGATAATAGAGCGTGGCAATAATGGTAATAGAGCGACAATAGCGATAGTAATAGAATAGCGATAGTACCGACGATCAGTGGGTAGTAGCGGTAATAACGGTTTCGGGCTGTGTTCCCGAAGGCAGGTAGGTATGCGAGCATGGGGGTGAGACGGAGGTGTCGGACGGGCCAGGGGGGGTCTCGAATGAATGGCAGGGTGGGTGACAGCGGTCGGTAGGAGAGGTTCTCGTAGGGGGGAGGAGGAGGAGGAGGAGTTGGTACGTAGAAGTGGTAGTTAATTAGCTAGGGTTGCGAGATAATTAGGGACAACGCAGCTGGGGTTAACACCAGCGGTACGGCACGGTTCGAGGTCGATCTGCACCCTCTTTCACCAACGGCTTATGAAATTCTCGACCCGGCCGTGAATGAATCGTCGCCCAACAGTGCTCGCAATAGTACTGCAAACAAACGAAAAAAGGGGGGAAAAAGAAATACAACAAATTTCGAATAAGCCTGTTTCATTCTTTTTTTTTTTTTTTTTTTCTTTTTTTTCGACCCATCGATTCTTTCGACGGCATCGTAATAATGAAAAGAAATATCCATACCTGTAGGCAGGTAACATTCGCGCAAAAGAACGGCGCGAACTTGCCACCGCAACGTTGTCCCTGACACTCGTCGCACATTTGATCGTCCAGAACGTACGGTTTGACTTCGACCTGGAAGAAGAAGCGGAAAAAAGGAAAAGAAAAGAAGAAAGGGCGGTGTCGGATTGTAACAATGGAATATTCCATCCTATTCTACGCGTGCCCAGACTTACTCTTTTGTCTATGTCGCCGTGCTGTAACTGAACGAATCTGGCCGATATGGCAGCTATATAGCTTTGCTGATTGCTGAAAGCGACCCTACCAGCTCCCTTCGGATACTTCAACTCGGGATCGGTGTCGATACCGGCGTAGCACACGCCCCCGTAAAGTCGGTCCATGATCATCGCCAGCTCGACAGCTTTCAACGGTCTGGGAACACCACCGACGAATACCGTTTTCCGTGGATCCAAAGGCATCGAGGCGTCCAGCACGAAATCCGCGTCGCTCAATCGCCACGGCCGTATTTGAACCGGTTTGTCTTTCGTTGTTGGCGAACTGACGCACAGGTACAGTTTCTCTTCGTCTTGGATGCAGGCGTCGATCAACTGTTGCACGGACGCTTCGTCCTACCCCGTGCAAAGGAGACATCGAAATTAGAGATTCCATTTTCCAAGGATCGAACAGAAAACGACGAGATTACCTGGAAAAGCAAGAAAGCGTAGCCCTTCGGTGGAAAGTAAGATTTACTTTCAGCTTTGTGAGGCCAATCGACCACCAACGATCCGAAACGGCGGAAACTCGCTTTGATCTCCTCTGAAAACAGTGGGAAAAAAATAAAATAAATAAATAAACGTAAGAAAGAAATATTCAAAAAAGAAAGAAACGGAGTGAAAGAAAATATATGGAGGAAGAGAAGAAGAGATGCTCACCCTCGTCGATGTCCGGTGGCAGGCCGCCGACAAACACTTTCCTAGAGAAGCGTTCTCCGGTTTCACTGCCTTGACTGTGAGGACTGCTCCGACTAGGGGAGGAAAGCGGTGCCGTCTGAGATCCAGTTATTCCGCTACCGACGCCGACCCCAACACCGACGCCCACGCCGACACCCACACCCACTCCGACCCCGACTCCAACACCGACACCGACCCCGACTCCGACTCCACCGACGCCATCCAATTGGCTCGGCGCGTTAGGATCCTCTAGCAGCGTGCCGCTCTGATCCTCCAAACTTGGGAAGAACGGTGATTTGCCTGTGAACGTGGAACAACGTGTTATCGCAAATTCCCTTATTTCCCTTCCGTTCTTTTCATTAACTACGATTAAATATCTTCCTCTCGCCTCTCCTTCCTTTCCTTTTCTTTTCTTTTTTTTTTTACACCAACACGAGTTATCTCTCAATGTCGAGAGGAGAGCGGCATGCATGATTTTTCTTTTTTTTTTCTTTTTCTTTTCTCCCTTTGGATAAGAATTCGTGGCTCCGAAAAAGAAAAAAACGAACAGGCTGTTTCCCTCGAGCGTTGAATACGAGGGGACGGGAAGAACGGTTTATTCGCGTGCGCCGTAACCTAGTCACGTTATATATATATAGTCGAGTGTCAACGATTCGTGGGATTCGCGTACGCGGTTAACGGAAAGATGGTTAGGTGAGATCGAAGCCTCGCTCGTTTATCGCGGTTTTTGAAAACGAGTCGATCCGGGGGGGAAAAAAAAAAAATTAAAACTCACTGTATCTTCTTCTGACGGGGAATCTCGCTCTTCTAATGAACGTCGCCATTCTTGGCGGCGGATTCGTTTAACGTGCGGAAAGGGATTGCGAAATACGCTTAAACGTAACCGCTTTTTTTTCTTGCCGTCGCGAAAAGAGAAAACAGAAAACGGACAAAGCGTACACGCAACCAGGCGGAACAATCGAGTTTTATTGTTCAACCTTCATCTTTTTTTTTTTTTTCTTCCCTCCTCTCCATTCGCCAGACGCAAGACGGGATAGTTTCATAGCGTCACGCGAAGCCGTCTGCTTTTCCACAATCGGCAGAATCGAGAAGCTCGAGATCAACCTCGATCGTCTTTCGTCCGAGGGATCGGTCCCCGAACAGAATCGAAGCGATTCGATTCCGTGAACGATTCCCCCCACCCCTCTCCATCCTTTCCCCCTCCCTTCGGTCGGGTGTCAGATACGATAATAGCGGACGGATGGATACATAGTGTCCATCGTGCCTGCCCGCCCGCCCCTCTCGCCCCGTCCTCCCGGTTTGGTGCAGTATCGATTACTCGAGCCAGCTCCGCGAGGGCCTCGAACAGCTCCCGGCTCGAGGCGATCTCCTCCTATTAATCGGCGCGTAGCAATGTAGCGTAATGTAGGGGGCTCTCTCTTCGCGAATTCATTTTTCCAATCTTTATTTCTCTAATGGAAAACTTCGCAATTTTGACAAAAATTAACGGAATTTTGTATTCTTATACAAAAAATAGCCGCCATGGTGTTAAGAGTATTTTCAAATAATTTTGCAATTCTTCTATCAGAAATTACAATGTGACTCTTTATGTTGCAAGAAGGAAATTTGATAGAATTTTATAAAATTTCTCATATCAAACAAACCAAGGAGATAAATTTTGATATAAAAATTTAAATTAAAATATAAAATAGTTTCTAAAATTAAATAGTTAAAAGTGAAGTTAATTTTCGCGCGACCTGTATGTGTTGTTTTCTTCGCCTATTTATGGAATTGATTAAATTCAATTTCAACGACAGTTGAAAGCAAAAACTTTTATTCGCTTCAGATTTCCAAGATCGCATATAAGAACACGCTGCTGATTACCATTCGTCTCATATACACACCTTTCATCGATTATTAATTTTCATCAACATTTCGTCGCAACGAAAATGAAAATTACGCGTATTAAAAGAGCAAAGTCGTTGAATTTTCTTTATCGATTAGAAGATTTTCAAATTTTCTATTTCTCCTCGTCACTCCACTCCCCCATTCTTAATTATCCATTCTTAATTTTGAAAATAGGATAAGACCTCTCGTTCCCAAAACAGTTTCAAAACGATAGGCCGGCCTGCCGTGCAAATTGCGGAACGATGTCACGCGAAGCATTAAGGGAGCACTGGGGACGTGGCCCCTTTCTTTCTCGCCGTTCCTTCCAACGCTGCATTAACGAAAAATATATCTCGTTTATCTTGGTACTCAACTTCTAACAACGGGGAAGTTTATGCAAACGTCAGTTTTCGAGAACACGTTGAATTTTCCGTTTCAAGTGCGTTTTAATCTTTTTCTTTTTTTTTTTTTTTTGTGAGCTTTTCTAGTGGTTCGTTTTCCTATAATTATTCCATGTTTGGACGAGATTCATTTCTCCGGTGAAACTGGATCATTTCCTACTTAAAAGAATGTTATGAGCGTTTCATGAAGAAGGATAAAAACAAATGTATCGTAGTTTAATGGAAAAAAATTGTTGACGAAAATTTAGTTAAGAAATCTCTGAAAAAGAGAAAATAAATAATTTTATCGTTGAATTCGTTGTTAGGTTCGATAGAATTATATGCGAAATATGATTCAATTAATAATTCTTTAGTTATATTCTAAATTGACATCAATTTTTTTTGCATCCCTAATTCATCGCATTTACAAATATAATGATCTTTTTGTTTGTCAATTCCTAAACCAGATTATTTAATTAATTTTATATTTGAGCATTGAGTAGGAAAAGAGTGTTCCACACGTTAGCAGAAGTGAATAAGTAGTTAAAAAGGGTTATAAAGGTGAAGTAGACGCTGTTGGCGACTAATTCGCTATAAAATGTGCGTATAATTACAGTTTCGTTACATCTGTTGTTTTTCTTTTTGCTCTCAGATTTTTGTATCGTGTTATATTAAACGTCTTTCTCATTTAACAATCTTATAATAATTCCTCCTCTTCCAATTACATCTCAGATTTCCGTTTAATTTTTTTAATATCGATCAAATTAACGGAATAATTTCTATCGATAAAATACCACATTTAGATCGTAAAATGCGAATTTTATTCATTTATCCATAAATAAAAATTTGCTAAATAATTAACGGATCGTTTAAAATTACGTCTAAATGTACGATTGCGTTTAAAGTTTGAAATTAAATTTAGGGGAATGTAGAGGTAGCATAAATGAAACATTTGAATAGGACATTGTAATTACTTATTTCAAAAATAGAAAATTTTTTTCCTCTATGAAATTAAATTTATTTTATTGCAACATTATGACATATTCAAACGATATAATAATTAATTTGAACTCGTCACGTATTTAATTAAATTTTTTCCGTTTTCTCGAAATGTTTAATATTTTCATTGATTCGTTATTTAATTATCAAATTTGATTAGAATAATAATAAAATGGTGCGTATCTTTTCTTTAATGTAGTGATTAAATAAATTAATTTTTCGATATTGTTGCATTTATGAACGTAATATAGATGGAAAAATTATAATCATTAATTTTATTATTGATTTCGATATAAGATTTTATTAAATTTATGTAAAACTTTATATATATTTTTGTGATAAAATAACTCATCTTTTATATAATATAATGATAGAATGATTGTTTAATTTTTTTTCGCTAACGTGTCTTAAAATAAAATAAAGTATATTTATATTATCTGTTTTCAATAATTTTAATAATATTTTATCATAATTAAATTATTGATAATTAATATGGATTTCAAGAAATTTATCAAATTTTAAAAACAAATTATTTACCATCAACGGAATAAATTAAAAAATAAAATATAAATAATAAAATAGAAATCAAGATATTTTTAACCTTATTCAATGAACAAACTGTATCGAATTAAATCGTGATTAATATTAGTTTCCAAGAATTTATAAATTAAAATTCATTTCTTTTTTAACAACTTAAAATAAAATAAATATATATATCAGCTTCTTTCAAGTTTCTTTCAAACTTCAGCAATTAGAGAAATTAACAAACGTCCAAGAAACTGTCAAGAAATCAAAATTTCGATGTCTAATCAGAATTAAACAAAAATATAATTTCCGTTTGTACGAATAATATTACGAAACGTGTTAAAAATTGAACGACAGTTTTAACAATTTATTAGGATTTATTGAAGCATAATAAAAGTGTCGTTAAATATATATCAAATATTCATCGAAAGAAAAACGGGATATAAACGATTTATTTTTTTTATTTTTTACTACCAATCTAATTTATCACGTAAAACCAGCAAATAAAAAAATATAAAAATCCACCTTCCATTATTTTCTATAAATAAACAGTTTTAAATTTCTCATTCACAATTATTCTTCCGCATAATTATATCTCGAAATTAAATTATCTTTCGCGATTTCCTTTCCCATTACTGGAAAAACATTTATTTTAAACAGGGATATTAATAAAATTAACTCGTCATCATATAAAGATTCTCCGTTCGAATGTTTGTTCGAGCCCGTTCAAAGTGATCGAATCACAATTTCGTTTCGTTGATTTCGCGATTTAATAATTAACGAGGATCGAAAGAGAAAGTTCGATCGAAAGAAACAGGCTACCGTGGAACGACGACAATGGAACGACTGTTATATAAAAGATGATTTTCTTTTTCTTTTTTTTTTTTTTTTTTCGTTGCAATGGTAATTGGTGGACATCATTCTAACGCGGCGACGACGCTACGAGGTTCCACGGATCAATATTATACAGGTAGCGCTGCCCTCGGCCCCCCTTCCATTCCCTTCTCCCTACCATTCGTCACCCTTTAGATACACCGTGCCGATATCTTAGCAGGTAAGCAGGGTGCATGCACCAGGGTAATACATTTCGTATCCTCGGGATCGGAGGTTAAATTATCCGAAATTTTTTAACCCGATTAAACCCGATTAGTGGGGAGCTTTTATCTAATGGAGAAAATCGCTTCCGCGTATGGCAAGTTGCGATCGATGCAAGTTAAAAAAAGAAGGAGTCGCGATATCGAAACGCGTTTGCGTTTCGTGGGCTCGTTCAACGAAACGACCCGCATTCGCGGTGAAAAAGCGCGCTGGATGGCCGAGGTGAATGACCTTTTCTAGCCACCACCTCCCCGCTCCACCCCCATCGCCAGTAGGCAGCACTCCCCGTACGCTCCTCTTGCGCCTACCCAACATCGTGCTGTCTTTCTCTCTCTTTTTTCCTTCCCCCCTCTCAGCTTGCTTTTCTTTTTCTTTTCCCCTCCCTCCCTTTATTTCTTTCGCTAAATAACGACGAACAATTGGAACCGTGAGGCAGAACACGTGGGACACACCCACGTGTAATCGTCCACCCACATTGTGCAATCTCGAGTAACGGGATGATACGTGGCGGTGCGCGTAGCCGATAAAATTATGAACAGTGCAAAATTCTCGAGAGCGAGTGAATCAACCGTAATGGTGAAGCTCACAAGAGTTGTTAATCTTGGTTCCTTTTTCGCTTATTTTTATATATATATATATATATATAAAGAAGAATCGGTTTTTCTTTTCGATGAGAATTTCTTTGCAAGAAATTATTAAGAAAAGCGTGCAAAGAAAGAGGAACGCGGCATCTAATTCAATTTGAGGAGAGTAAAAGAGGAAAAGCTGACTAGGTAGGAAGAGGAGGATTTATCGTAATAATCGGCCATTGTTGAGAGAAGATAATGAATGTTGTCTCATGGACGATGCTGGGCTATTCTTCCCTCATCACGTTCCTTCCTCCCCTACCACAGTTCCACTGTAGTTGAACTCTTCCCAAAGACTTACTTCGAGAGTTGATTTAATTTCAGATAAACACGAAAGGATTTGACTCCTCTAACCGACAATTCGAATCAATTTATCTACGTCGCGTATTCTCTCCTATTGTCTCAAAATGCTAAACATTTTTCCCAATAACGATTTTAAATACAAAGATAAAATACCTTTACATATAAGTAAGTAAACGTTTAAATACATTCCATATTTCTAGTAGACTCTTTCCTAAGCAAGTTCGTATTCCTCGATGAGGTCGACGACCGTTAGAGATGCTTTCCTCGATGGAACACAAGAGAAACGGGAGAAGAAAAACCATGATCCATTGAATATGAACTATAATCGAAGGCGTTGAAACGACGACGTTAATTACGAAGGAGAGAGATTATCGATCGATTAACCTCGCTTTGAAAAATCGAATCGCCGCGTCTGAAAAGCCGCGTGGAAGTAGCAACGAATCGCATCAAGTGGCAACGGGCGTGCGGCTCGCTAAGGAATAATGGTAATCGGGGAGAAAGCAGCAATTAAAACGTTACTAGGGGGCGCCACGTTTTCGCGCCTCTCCTTTTTCCTTCTTTTTCGCCATCTCTCGGCTGTCTAGCCCACTCCACGATCTTAGCCGCGCTCCCCCCACCCCCGCTCTCTCGCCCTATCCCCACTTTTTGCTCCGCGTCGCTTCCCATTCCCGACTCTGCCGTCTTTTTTCGAGGTTTCTATTTGCGTGCGCGACTTATAAAAATTTGTAATTATGGGCTTATTAACGACTTAAAAAAATCCTGCGAATTAACGAGCACGTGTCTCAAGAGGCCACGTAGCTTCACGACAGCCCTCTTGCATTCCAACCTCGGCGACGAGTTGTCGTCGTCCGTCTGTCTCTCCTCGCTACTCTCTGCCACACCGTTTCTTCACCCTCCATCTCACTGCCTCCCACCTCTCCTCCACTCCTACGCTTCTTCTCTTCCTCGGTCTTGCTTGGTTCCCGTTCGTCAACCCCTTAGACCATCTCATCTAGACCAGCTCAGGTGGGAAGGAAAGATAGAAACGTGCGATGGTTGGATGAGAACGTTCGAGTGTGATAAGGTATGTACTCGTGCATCTTTATGCATATATTAAGATCTATTTTATTTTATAATGCTTCTCAATGTTTCAGTAAGTCTATAAATTAATTTTCGATTGCAATTATAGTTTTTTTTTAAAAATAGATAATCTGAATTAGTGTGTTTAAATTTGGCCAACAGAAATTTTGTTATATTTGTTATCTAATATTTTATTTTCATATCTATATAATTGTATAAGCCAATTTTATTTTTTCGCTATTATTCTTTTCACTCGTGTATTTACTTTATTAGATTTAATATTTCCATAAATTTCGTATATAAATTATGACATGTTGCATTTCGAAAATTGCAATGTTTTTAAACAATTTTTTGCTAGGGGCAATAAAGTTAAATTTAACCAGTTTTCTTTATTTGTAGAAATCCTTTTCGCAGATGAAACGTTAAAAAAAACTTTAAATGATAACGAAAATAAAAGAAAGTTTGAATCAGTCATTGCGACTTTCAAAAGAATCAATTATTATGCTTCGATTACTATGTTCCCTTGTTGAATACTCTATACTCTAGATATTATGCATCGTATCAGTTACTGAGTACTTATATACTTTATCAGATATTTGTTGTATTTTATATTTATCATAAAATAAGATTGTATTTCATTAAAAGACTTTTCATGAGAAATACTTACATAATACTTATATTTGATTATAATTGATGCACCATGAAAATTTTGATTATTTAGATATTATATATAGTATAGCAATAAAAATTTTAATTATTGAATATTTAAAAAAAGAAAAAAAAATAAAAGCATTAAATTTATTTCGAAATTAATTATTTTCCAATAATTTAAACGTATTTTTATGAATATTTTATGATTGTAAAATCCATCTATCTTTTTATTTAATATATTATTTTTTTAAGCTCGATTTAAATGTTTTCTAAACTTTATAATTAACTAGTAAAAATTTATAGTTAATTAACAAAGAATGAAGGTTAAGGAGATAATTCTTAAAAAAAATATAATTCCGAATTAATCGCTTCTTAATTTAAGATCTTTAATATTTTATGATAAAAAATACAAAAATGCATTGTATTTATGTGAAAAAATAAATGTAATTTCAATTAGAAAAAAAATTAAGATGTAATAAGTTTTATGATTGTTAAAAATTTTTATAATTATGATATAATTAATTATTACTTTTATGATGTTTATAACAGTTAAATATATAATGTTTACAACTCAATCTTTAATAAATTGTTATATACAATAATAACAAATTATCCCAATTTTTCGTGTAAAAGATGATAACTGATATAATTTGCAATGATTATTTTTTTTTTAATTACCTTTCGCATTGAAATCAATGCGTGCACGTTATGTATAAATATTCTTTTGTAAAATGTAAATAAATACATCTAAGTCTTCTTTTATACATTATTTTTTCACACGATTTACTTTTACAATATTTTTTAAAGAACTTTGTATGATTTTTTAACACATTTCACTTACTTTCATATATTTCTTTTAATAGGTTTTTATTTACAACTTTACATTGTTGCAAGATCATATATTAATTAATTTGCAGAAAATCTCACGAAAATAATGCACATTCTCTACAAATATTTCAAGCCCATTGTTTCTTCAATATAATGAACAGTTGTTATTTTTTTTTTTTCGTATAATCATTCATTCATTTCATGAAAAAAATAAATAAATAAAATAAAATCTCTGTACTAAGTTGCTAACCAAAAAACTAATAATTAATTATTTTTACTCGCATCGATAAACCATTTAATTTAAAACATAATTATTCGAAGAAATACATAAAAATAAAAAAAGAATTAATTTAATATAAAAAGAAATAAATCTAAATATCAATCATAGATTAGTATAATTTTAGTTGTTAATGTTACTCTGATTATGAAGTAACATTAGCAATTAAAAAATAAATAACAATGTTATATATTTTCGTGCTCGTAGCAAGAAAAAAATTAACGATAAAAAAATAGATTATTTAAAAAACAAAATTACGAATCAATATTAGTTTATATAATTTATTTTCTTAATAAATTTTTATTGAACGAGACGTAATAATTTACGATTGCATATTTAATTGTAAGTAGAATTTCAATTTACAAAAGAGTTAAAGTAATTCTACGAAGTATAATATACATTCCTAAACGATTATATTAATAAATGCCCATTCTCAATAATTCATGAATATACTTGTCATTGGGACTCTCAATATATTTGTCAAACATAACTGAGACTTATTTATTAAATTATAAGTAATTTAAATTCGTATTAAATAAAATGAAAGCAGTGTAAGAGATAAAATTGTTTCACTCTAATCTAAACTTTAATCTTTATTTATCAATTTTTATTTTTGTTTCAATCTCTAAAATCGATCTTTCAAAGATATTATTAATATTATTAATAACATTGATACATTAGCGATATTAATAAAATGATTTATATTTTTTTTTAATAAGGAAAATTAAATTATAGATATATCACTTAAAAAAAAAAGTGTTAAAAATTGTAAAAAGATAAGCAGTGAATGTATCTTCTAAAATTTCTATTTATTTTACTTCTTTAAATGAAAATTTCCTTGAATATCAAAATTATTACATCAGTTAAATATATTTTAAATTATTAAAATATTATTATTCTAATATATTAATTTATTAGCAAGTATAAACATTAAAAGTTCGAAACTTTTCCATCTATTGCAATAAATATTACGTTTAAAAGTATACGAAATATTCTCTCTTATAATTTATCAACAAAAATATACATCAAAATATCAGAGATATAAGAATAAAATTCCCCGATTTATATTCGTAGAAATCTAATCAAAAAACACTTGAATATCTATATTCCTACCTACAATATCCAAAGATTATCTACCATCCTATTTAAATGCTATCCTAATTTAATATTCGACTCGTGTTACCCAACATTTTTCTCTTCTCCCATTCTTTCTTACTTTAAAAAAAACTTTTATTCGAAACGACGAATGCAACGAATGTATATAAGAAACGAGCGATGCTTATCGAGAAATTGTCGATCACACATTTTAATATTTAAAGGAAACGTTGAAACAACAAGATCTTGGGGAACGACAAGTTTTTGAAAAACACGAAGATATTATAAACGCGGTATAATAATCAAACTCAACGCGAACCGCGTACGATGAAACAAAGAAGGGGGACGCGTGGAAGTGGCTGCTGCACTCTTGACCTTTTCAAAGTCTTGTGCAAGCGAAACTGCAGAAACCTCTTGCCATATTTTCAAGAGATTACGTATCGAGTCGAATTGGAAGCGAGGTATTTGGAAGAAAGGTAAAAACTACGGGGGAAACGCAATTGTTATTGTCATCGATTATCGTTGAAAATGACTTTGTTCCGCGTTTCATTCGCATTGAATTATTCGTATTTACGTTACGGTCGAGCAGGGGAATCGAGATGCGAGTGGAGGGGGAAATACACGTGACACGTGATCGAGAGGCTCGTCGCGCGTATGTATACGAAGGTAGAGATAAAATTTCAACTTTGGAAATTTCAATTTTCCCATTTCCGTAGCGTTTAACTCTGCTTCCGGTCTTGAACACGCGTTGTTCCTCGATACCAAAAGCGCAAAAATGCTCTTGATACCTAGGAGACGCGTTAAGGCAGGTCTTGAAAACAGGTCTCCCTCCGTCCTTCTCTCTCTATCTTCTCCATCTTCCTCTCTGTAATCCGCGACACGCTTAACTCGAATCGAAAGGTTCGAGCCGTATATATGAAATAAAACGATCGTCTATACAGAATTGGAATTTTGTATAATATTGTATACGCATAATGAACAATAATGCTTTTATATAAATGATTTTCGAACGTGTTCTAAGATTCGTTCGACTCGTAATATATTATTTTTAGATCAGTAATTCAGAAGTTCTATTCGTTTTTTTTTTTTTACTAGCAACGAAAGTTTTGAGTCATTTCGAAGGCTTATTTTTATTTCTCCATTACGATACGATATTCGATGATATAACAAGCAATGCAAATGATTGATAATTAATCTATGGAGAAAATCTCATTTACGTCGCGTCAAGCGGAAAACGCGTATAGGGCGTGTTTTACGCTATATTAGTTTCTACTGTTTTTCTCGCATGCGATAGAGAGAGAGAAAAAAAAATAGAAAAGGTGAAAGTTTCAGAGTTTGTTTTTTTTTATATGCGATATATTACGAAGAATTTTTTAAACGATTTCTTTTTCTTTTTAAATCGACATAACTTACCCATTTTCTTGTATCTTATCATAATCTGATTGTCAAGATAAATTCGATAAACTCGACGTTATTACATAATTTAACGAATTTAATGTATATGAAAAGATATTATACTTATATATCAAGAGGCAAAAATATGAAAATTCAAAAAAAAAAGACAAAATTTCTTCTCGGGTTTATCGATATTTATGGAAGTCATATTCGAAGTGAATCGAGGTTAAAAAAGATTTTTTAAAATTTACGAAACATTCAAAATAATTGCGAGAATTGCTTGCCTCGTTTTCGTTATCGTATATTCATTAGATTTTTATCACGCTTATCGTAAATTAAAAAGATATATCAAGTTGAAAAAAAAAATTTCACGATTGCAAATTTGAAAAAAATTTGTTCCTCGTATCGTATTAAAATGAAACTTTTATTTGTTCGTTAAATCTGATTCACTCGCGAGAAAGAAGCACAAGAACCGTAAAAAGAAAACGTGTTTAATAAATTTTTGGGGTATTTTTGAAAAAATCGATTTTAAAAACGAAATCACGATAATATCAACAAACAATTGTATTTCGTACTATTGCTTCAAAATTTAAATATTTAAAACTTATTCATTTCTTTTAAAAGTGATCTTCCAAACGTCTTATAAACAATTAAGATGAGCTTAAAGATAGAGTGAAAAATTGAATTGGTTTGGCAAGATCTGTGTTTCTCGTTTTTCTTCTTTTTTACCATGCAACGATGCGCTGAGACAATGCAACTGCACTCTCACTTGAACAAGAAGATGTTCAAACGTACCATTATATATTTTATTACACTTCTCACGTCGGTTTTTTTCCATCACAGTGTCAAGTTGGTTGATTCGTGGACAAGTCACTTAAATCTTCATGAAAAAAAAAATATCACATATCACGTGACAAAAATTATCCAATTATCTTATAAACTTCGTGGATCTTAATACTTTTTAACATACAGAATTATATGAAAAAAAAAGAGTACTCTTGCTAAATATTTATAATTGTTATTTATAAATATTTATATTATATTTATTTAAGTAAATAATAGGTATCCGATTATAATTATTTTGTATTTTGAATAATGAAGTTATAGAATAATGAAGATGAAATGTCGAAATGTAAATTTCGATTGTGAATCTTGGAGGAATTTCGTTCCATTTCCAGAAATTCTCGTAATTCTGAATCTAATAAACTTCTTACCGTTGCTTAAATTTACATATATAAAATTATATTATATTTTGAAATAATAAAGTAAAGTAACAAATGGAACAAGATAAGTAAATTCAAATCAAAGTTTCCCTCTTACGATTGGTTGCAATTTATGAAAGTGTATCGTGAGAATGATAATATAATGTGAATAAAAATCCATTTGTAAATTGTGGATTGAAGAAATGAAAAAGTTGCGTAGGGTGAAAGTTGGTCAAAATGAATAAAAAGATATAGTGAGAAAAAAATATCATATATAATATAAATCTAGATGATCATCGAAGCATTTTATGATTGATTATAGTGAAGAAGAGAAGATGTTCTCTTGTGTGTATCAGAGCGTGAAAAATTTGATGAATATAGAAATATAGAAACTTATAGATATAGCCATGCTGCTACTATACAATAACTATTTCTTTAACTTTCTTTAACTTATTGAGTGAAGCATTGCATTCTCTGTGCATACATTGTACTCTACATTGTACTTTTGATATTTGATTGACAATTTATTTCAAGGTTAAGTTGTAAATTGAGAATATAGAAAATTTTCCAGAATCTTATTTATGATAGAAAGAAATATTTATTAAATTGTATTACATAGAGAAATGTTTCATTGTACTCTACATTGTACTCTATATTGTATTTTTGATATTTGATTGAGAATTTATTTCAAGATTAAGCTATAAATTGAAAACAGAAAATTTTCCAGAATCTATGATGGAAAGAAATATTTATTAAATTATATTATATAGAGAAATGCTTCATTGTACTCTATATTGTATTTTTGATATTTGATTGAGAATTTATTTCAAGATTAAGCTATAAATTGAGAATATAGTAAATTTTCCAGAATCTTATTTATGATAGAAAGAAATATTTATTAAATTATATTATATAGAGAAATGTTTCATTGTACTCTACATTGTACTCTATATTGTACTTTTGATATTTGATTGACAGTTTATTTTAAGGTTAAGCTGTAAATTGAAAACATAGAAAATTTTTCAGAATCTATGATGGAAAGAAATATTTATTAAATTATATTATATAGAGAAATGCTTCATTGTACTCTACATTGTATTTTTGATATTTGATTGAGAATTTATTTTAAGATTAAGCTGTAAATTGAGAATATAGAAAATTTTCCAGAATCTTATCTATGATACAAAGAAATATTTATTAAATATATTTATTAAATATATTATATTATATAGAGATATGTTTCATTGTACTTTACATTGTACTTTTGATATTTAATTGAAATTTATTTCAAGGTTAAGCTGTAAATTGATATAAAAAATTTTCAAGAATTTTATCTATGATACAAAGAAATATTTATTAAATTATATTATATAGAAAAATGTTACATTGTATTCTACATTGTTCTTTTGATATTTGATTGACAATTTATTTCAAGGTTAAGTTGTAAATTGAGAACATAGAAAATTTTCCAGAATCTATGATACAAAGGAATATTTATTAAATTATATTATATAGAGAAATGTTTTATTGTACTCTACATTATACTCTATTTATATACATTGTATTCTACATTATATTTCTGATTGACAGTTTATTTCAAGGTTAAGCTGTAAATTGAAAACATAGAAAATTTTCCAGAATTATGATGGAAAGAATATTTCTTAAATTATATTATATAGAGAAATGTTTCTTTTTAGTAGATATTTATTTTTTGTTAAAAATTTTTGTTAATAATTGTTGGATTGAACAACAATATGTTGATCGTTGGAAATAGCATGAGTACAGAAAAGAAAAAGAAGACAATTTATGTATTTGTGATTATTGCTCATAAAAAATTCACCTATGCATCTCTCGGTTTCTTTATAACTCCCATATTACATTTTTAATTATATGCACTATTCTAAACTATTAATAGTTTTTACTTATAAAAAATAAAGATTTTATAATTTTAAACAATTTTAAACGAATGTCTCATTTTACCTTGCCATTTTGACAAAAGAACGAAATAACTTTCAAAATTTCTTTTCGTAGTTAAATATTTTTTTTTAATGTTAAATCTTTTTTTTTTCATAGTCAAAGATTCATTTAAAATTTCTGAATAAAATAAACGTTATTCTTGTTCTTTATCAACATAACACATAATTTTTAACAATTTTCAAAAATAGTGCAATTCTCAGATATTAAATAAATACCGAATAATCGGAAAATTTTTAAAATATCGAATCAAAAAAATCAGAATTCAGTTTACGTAAATGATATCTAATATAATTTAAAAAAATATAATTATATATTTACAAAAGATATATAAATATTATAATATTTTATTGTTGTTCTTATTTATAAACAAAGAAAGATTAAGACATATTTAATTTTTATAAAAATTATTCGAGTAATAAAATTAGATGTACAATTGATTACATTACAAAAATCTTTATGAATTATGTTGTAAGAAAAATTATATAATTTTATAATTATAAATATATATAATTTTTTTTTTGTTTCAAATTTGCAACTTGCTCATTTTTTATAATAATATGATACCAAATTAAATATTTTATATATTTTAAAGAAAAGAAGCATTGAAATTTTAAAAATTGATTGTCCCCGTAAAATAATATTTCTCTAAAAATCGTCTCATATAACCCATTGTTCTTTGTATATTCACAAAATTTCATTTGAATAAAAATTTTCATCGATTTTAATAATAGAATTTAATAATAAACTAAGAGTATTTGTTAAACGATTTAAAATGTATGAATACGTTTCGATATTTTTTTTGGATCGATGAAAATGCAATTAAATATTTCGATAGAATAAAAAAATAAAACTTTTACAATAATCCAATCATTTCACTGATCAATAAAATTGAACGTTAAAATTTATCGGCAAACCAATTGTGTACAAGTTTTAATATCATTATTAATCACAAAAATAAACTGTGCTCGACTCGATAAAATAAAAAGATTATTTTCCAACGCTTACTTTCCAGCCTAGACCCGAGGCATTTTCAAATAAACACTCCCCTTCCATTATTGTGACTTTTTTTATTTCTCTCTTTGCACGCAACATGAATTTTGCCACGCTTTTCAAATGCTATATTTCTTCGCACAAAGGCAAGCATTGAACGGTAATAAAATTTATAGAAAAAGAAATCGCATAAAAGAAGTATCGTGGTCGAGCATGCAAACATGTAGACAAACAGCAAGAGCGTTTGTCCTGCAAACGAAGAACGTCACCGACGCGAAACTTTGCCAAGGATGCTAGGAATGTGGGACAAGGAAAATCTTACGCCTTGGCTTCGATGCGTTTTATTATCACAACTAGCATTTCGCTAGTGAAAATATCAAGTGTCGAATACATTATTCCGTTGAATACGGTCAATATCTGTGTTAATTTCTAATTTAAATTCGTCCTTTTCCCTTTTTTCCCTCTCCCTCCCCTCCCCCAGAAAACAAACGATTACGCTTCCCCGTAGAATAAATTCACGAAACACACGAAGGCCGATTGTATATACGGGAAATATATTTTTCCGGTTACACGGTAGACTTATCAGGTAACAACCGACCAACTTGTTCCGTTTCATTATGCAAGCAAGAGAACTAGGAAAAAAAAAAAAAATAACAAAACAGTGGTGGTTCTATCGAGATCCATTAAAATTCGCTCTACGTCTTTCATGCTTGGTTTCTACTTTATTAACATATTCGATGAAATATTTTACGATCCGATATTAGATTAAAGATTTATTTACAACTTGTTGTAACTCGTAATATTGCGCAAATGTTAATATTTAACGGTTGCGAATTATAACGTGTTTTTGAATTTATCATTTCAAGTTTTATATCCCTCTCTATTGAAAATATTTTCGGTAGTTACGTTCTGTTTAGTTGCGGTATCTGCATCGTTTCGTATATAACGCGGCTACCTTGACCTTCTGTGGGTACTTATCGTTTTTTTCGTAGCTCGTAAAAATTAGAAACTCGAATGTGTATCGTTGGGAAAAAAACATCGGCGAGATAAGCAGGAGATCTAGCTTTTCGTCCATGTTGGATTTTTAGAAGCGTTTCATGATCGTTCGAAAAATGATCCGTTACAAATTGGCTGAAAGCGTGCGCGTCTCGCGCTTCGCGCATCGGGATTTCACGTTGGAAAATCGTCCCATCAGTGGAGGATTCGATGCGTGTCTGTCACGCGGCCGGTTCTGTGCATGCTCGCGTAACTTGGTTGGCTTGGTAAATCAACGCACGAGAAGAAGAGTACAACAACGGTATAAAATCTGCTTTTTTTTCTTAGCTCAGAGTTTTATAATGAGTTTTATGAATCAGAGCACAACTCTCTTTGGATTGTTTCTTTCTTTTCAGATGCAAGGTGTGCTTGTTATATCGCTTTTTTATTTATCTTGAAAAGAAGGAATTCTAGAACAAACTGATTCTAAATCTTGCAATGAAATACATAGTTTTAAATTCATAAAATCAGATTAGATAGCAGTAAAGCAAGGTTCAAGTGGCCGATATTGTAATCAATTTTATTGTTAGATTAGATATTAAGAATAAATATTGAAAAAATTGATTTTGATTTTATTATTCGATTTTATCTAGAGTGTAAGATGGAAATCCATTTATTTATTTAGAATTTAAATTTTTTTCTATTTCTTTTTAAATCATATAGATAGAAATGATGACTGAGATAGATTTTGATTCGATCATCTTTTAAAATGCCATAACTATTTCGAAACTCGATAATAAAGATTGCTTTTTATAATTTTTTTTATCTAAGTCTGTAAAAAATTAAACAATACGTTTTAAAGATTCCTGTCGTCCTATACATATCCTAAAAATTTGATAAAAATAAATATTCGATATGAATTAAAGAATAATCGTATATTTTTTGTCAGTGTTTATATAAATAAATAAATCGAATAAATAAAATTTTAAAAAATTCCATATGAAAAATATGTATTGCATAAATATGAATATTGCAAATAAAAGACTTGTGAATTTTTTACTTCTTCTGAATTATGACAAATTTGGAATAATATGAGATCTTTGAAAGAAATAAATTATAATATGGATGAAAATGTAAATTAAATTTCAATAACATATATAATGTCAAATATAACATAATCAGAATTTATTTCATTTTTTTAATAAACGTGTAATAAGTATGACAAGCATTGGATAATCCATAATTCCAAATTCCAAATTCGTTAAGCTTTTTTTTCAGTTTATTCTTCACGTCGAATAATTGAATTTCATTTCATTATTTGTTAATAAATATCAAGTATTCTATGTTATTACTATTCCTTCCTTACTATTCATTACCATTTCACCACAATCAAAAACACAATATAATTTAATTTTATATTAATATTTTAGAATTAAGATTATATCGTACAATATCTTTCTTTAGTTCTTCAGAAATTACAAAATAAATTAGAATATATCCCATTGAAATATCCTGTTACATAATCTGCATATTTTACGGTAAAAATAAGAAATGTCCATTGAACAAAAAAATATTAATAAAACGCAACAGCTAATGAAAGATTATTGTCACATTTAAATTTAATAATATTAAAAATTTTATTATTATATGTTAATATAATTTGTGAAATATCTTTGAAAGATTGTAAACATTCATTCTAAAAATTCAAACAAACACAAAATTAGCATATAAAAATGTTACTTATTTATTAAGTTATAAATAAAGATAAAATAAAACAATTCTATTCATAATTATACTATATTTAACTTTATCTAATGCAAACTTAAATTTTTTATAACTCAATAATTAACCTTCGACTGATATTTTTGTACAACTTTCATATTTCTTTAGTAGTTTCTAGAATCTACTGTCCAAAAATATTTCACAAATATATCAATATTCTAAAAATTAAAACCTTGAAAATCTCATATTTCTACTCTATTTCATATCTTCGCTTCAATTACTTTCTTCTCTTACAACTTGGTAACAAAATCTTCTAATTCCAATATTTAAATTAAACTCGTAATTCTCCTAGTTCGCCTTAAAATAAACCCAGTGAAGCCAGCCGGGGAAATGAGGCGGGGAAAGGAAGAAAAAGCGGAACAAGATTATGCGCGTATATATCGAGAAGGAGATTCAAAGTATGAGTTTTGATCTAGTCCTTTTCCACCAATCGCGACGAAGAAAGAGGGAACAAGTGTCGCGGGGGAAGGGCGCATTTCCTTGATTGCCGTCAGAAAAAGTGTACAAGCCTGTTGCAAAGACGTTGCGCAAGCGCAAATTTTAATTGAGCGTACCAACGGCTCTGGTCTCTCTCTTTCTCTCTCTCTCTCGAGGAATCTTCCTGTGATGTGGCGTGCCAACTCGCGTCATGCCGCGCCACACTCTAAGTATCATCGTGTCGCGAAACATTCGAGAAACTGCCAAACGACGGAAAGAACAAAAGAACTAGACAAGAGGAAAGAAAAAGGAACGAGCTGACAGTTTTCACTCACCGTGCAGTTGCGTGAGCGATTGCAGCGTGCTGGCATTGCAGTTCATGTATCCTGAAACAGAGAAAAGGTTGGTGTTCCGATTAAAACCGTATTACGCTCTAATCTCAATTTTCAATCGGTCAATTGTTATACATTCCGCCATGGCAATCTCGATAAACGAATCCAGTTTCGATAACAAAAGTTCACCAGCTATCTCTGTTTTATCTAATTTTTGAGCCGAGGCGTAAATTAATTCCGAATGTGTATTTATTGTACAGGTTCATAATCGAGGCATCCTCTTGATTTCTTCGTGTTATTGTTTCTTTTTCTTTCACAAGCATCTCACGATACATTTGTCATAACAATTTGAATAACAGTGATTCAGCTACACAATTCATACATCTCGAGCTCAGCGTTAAATTATTTGCGCGAATAACAAGATTTCATAATATTTATAAGTTCTATAATAATATTCCTCGTTAGAACTCTAGAGTGGCATAAAACATCGATCATTACTGATATTATCAATATTATCTAAGATGCTAATTAATAATAATCAATAAAAGAAAAAAGAAAAAATATCGACGTATTTTAAAGTTTCAATGATAATGATTCAACTACGAATACAACAATAATTCAACATTAAATCGTTCATGTACAAAATTTAACAACATTCCTAAATTCTATGATATATCTAAAAAAATCTGACATATAAAACGCTATATATATATATCTATCGTTTGTAATTAATAATCAAAGAATGGTAATCAATAATGATCATCGTTACAGAAATTTAATAGAGAAAAAGTTTCGAAAAATATGGACAAATCGGTTACCAAAGTTTTACACGGGCACATAAAAAAGGTCGGGCCATGCGAAATCATGGTGGTCGAAGGATCGATCGAGTGATCCGTGGTATCTTTCGCGTACGAGCGTGTATGGGCGTGCATCCACGCGCGGTAACGCTAGACGCGCGCGTGAAGTTACGAGCCGGGGGATATTATATCGCAAAGCTGAAGGAAAAGAAAACGAACCGCTCGCGTGCGGTTCTCGGAGATCACGTTGCACAGTGTCGTAAGTAGCGACACGAAAGCCCGTTTCTGGACACGTGGATCAAACGCGGTTTCACCATTTGATAAAAGTGTGCGTGTCACCTAGCTTATCGAGAACGCGACACTGGCGCATAACCGTTAACCGCGAACGAAATAAACTGAACAAGGAAACGTTGGCAACTCGAACCTATGGATTATCCTTCTATACAGTTTTGCGGCTTCCGAGACTAGTAGAAGAGATAACAAGTCGAAACGAGCATAGCTCAGCTCGATAAACAAAATGTTCATCGTCAAAATGTTTTTCGATTGATTCGTTCAAATCTATGACGCGATATATTTACATTATTGTTACGAAGTAATTCCAAATAAATGAATCGAAAAACATGAAGATTTATCTTTAACATTTATTTTTTTCAAAAGTTTATACTACAAAGAATCGATTTAAAACCGATAATTGTAAAACTTTTATTAATTATGTATAATAAAATTAAACATAAATACTTTTAAACGAATTTTTAAAATTTATATCAGATTTTATATTTGAATTTAATAAATCAAGTTCAGATCTTTGGATTATCCATTAGATTCTATCTAATTTATCGTAAATTTTCTCAATGGATTATAAATCAATAGATTATAAAAGTTAATGCATAGCTATTAATTAATTATTTTCATTATTTCTAGGCAATTATCATAAATAATCGTTCGAAATTATTTATAAAAATAAATTAAATCCAGTATGATAAATGATTATTTTTAAATCATTTCTAAGAATTCTATTTTTAAACGTCTTACTCTGTATTTTGCATACGTAGTGTATATTGCATATTTTGAAATATTACATCTCTATATTTATATCGTCTATTATAATCATTCTCCAGTAATTCACGTCAATAATCACATTTTTATGCAAGACCAGTCGATGTCTTAATACTTATGAGCCATGGTGTAGTTAACGAATAAGATAAAAATTGATCACATTGCTCAATTCTTCCCAACCGTTTCGAGACCACGTTCGACCGTTTTCTTTAACCGCATCGTTGCGCGCGCATAAACTTGACGAAATCTCTACGAATTGACAGTGGCGCTGCGCTGCGCGTACCTCTTTCAACAGTTTCCGCTTATATCAATCGCAATCTCGTTTCCGTCGGTAATCGCGCTCAGCCTTGATACAATGATGCACACGTGTACTACACGTAATATACCTGGCAACTTCGCTTCTATCGAGCAGACCTTTCGATTCAAGGTTGTTCAAACGAGTCGTAATTTATAGTTGACGGTAATTTAAACACGTGAAGCCGACGATTAAAGACAGAGATGTTAATTACGACGCAGAAACAAGACGAGTCAAAGCACGTATACTTACGTCGTCGTTGAATAACCGCTGTACGCAGAGAAGCATGCGCGTGCTAACCAAGCAGAGAGAGTTGTGCAATCGGCTCGAATCGAAAATATCCACTACAAGTATATTCGGGACGCTCGACCGACACTTCCCTATTGCCACAGTCGATAATCTCCTCTTTCCTACGTTCCTGCTATTACGCTCTCTTTCTCTCTCTCTCTTTTTCCTCAAATATTCTACCTTTGCAAGTCGAACGATCAAACCATGCAAACTCTAAATTAGATATTAGGTATTTATATACCTAATAAAAATAAATTTCAAAGAAATCTGCACATTTAATCCGTTTTAATCTTCACGCGAGGGTTCATGCGAGAGATTATTATATATAGATATTATATATAAATAATTTTCATGGATTAAGCCCGCTACGGTCTAATTTTTGTGCCCTCGTTTTCGATTTAAAAAAATAAAAAGATTTTAGCGTAAAATATTAATAATGACTTTTTTATATTTTCTGTTCAAATTTGAGGAATTTTTATTATCGTAAGAAAATACAATTAGATCGAGAATGATTCGAAAAATATAGCGGTTTAACCAATATTTCACTGTGCCATGTGAAAATTAGCATATTACTGCTCATTCGTTTATCGTATCGAAGCGGAAGTAGAAACAGAACGTGTACTAGCAACAGTGGTGAAAGAACAAATCGTACTACTGTAGAAATCACTGTTTTCAATCAAAATAAGAACTGCTATATATATAAAACGAAATCTGGAAGAAAAGAAAGAAAATTGCACTCGCAATTCATTTTCTTATCGATCTTATCTTATAAATCTGTTCTAAAATATATAATACTGGCGTTTCGAGCGAATGGCTCGCCTTCTCTTCCCGCGAAAAGCAGCGTCACGAAACCACGACGGCTTGACTTTTTGCCAAACAACTCTATCTTGCGACACGTCGATCCGATAAAATTTCTCAACGCTTTCTCTTTCGCGGTTCCCGAACTGAAAAATTTTCTTCGTCCAAGTTTCATTAAACCTTAAACAGGAACGATTGCGCCAACCTTAGACTTAAAGATGTTTCAATTCGAATTTTTCAACCATACACGTTGCATCGATCGACGATTTTCACTCTGTCAATCTTATTTGTCTGGAAAAAGTGTACTGGAGAAGAAAAAAAAAGAAAGAAAAGGAAAAAGAAAAGAACGTAAACCGCGTTCGAGCCAAAAGCACGGTAGTTAATGCTACCGGATGCCAACTCGTAGAACAAACCGGTTCCGGCCAGCGCGCTGCGCCGCAACGCTCTGCAACCCATCGCGACTGCGCGTTGCGTGATGGAATCACGCGCGCGAAATCAAACGGGAAAATCAGCATATAGGCTGGAATGCAATTGGTAAAACACTATATCTCGATTGTAAAACGATTGTAAAAAAATACAATCATTTAAGTTTTAGAAATTAGATCCATATCAGAATAGAATTAGTTAATAAGCATATACTTGCTATTTATCTTCGTTGTCGTGTAGTTTACAATGAGATGGTAGATAACAATCGATTTGTTGGGATACCATGTTTTCAGTTTGTATCTCAGTTTGTACGTAACTAGACTAGAATTATGACATAATGTAACGACGCTTTTCATACCAGATATTTCTGTCGGTTACTAACTCAACTGACACCAGATAACCAATTTTAAATCGAGTCTAACGTTAAAAATGTTCTAATAATTTTTTAAATTTACATCGTGAATTTTGACCAAAATATGATCTAATACAGACATAATCCAAATAATTGGTTACATGTAAAGCATTTTTTTTATTTAGTAAGTAGTATCATCTAAAAGAGATGAAATCAACTCAAAGTTTTTCATTTTTTAAAATATAATTGTATGATAATATTAATGACACAAAAATTTGTCAAATAAAATATATTTAATTTTTAATACTCTGTCACATTGTTGTAGAGAAAATTTCCAGATAAAATTATACATACCTAAAAATTAAAAGAATATTTTGGAAATTGCTTTCGCTTCCTTAAAGAATCTTTTTATCGATACAATAATTTATATTTATCCATTATGTTTTATATATACACAAATAATTAATTTTTAGATAAATTTAAAATAGTATATGAAGACTTTTTCGACTATATGCTTGCACTGATTGAAGATAAAAATTGTTTTAGATTGATGATGAATATATGTTCTGACATCATTCTTTTGACTGACATCATGAATGATAAAATATGCATTATTTTCTGTTCTCATATTTATATTTTTCAATTGTTAGCAATAGCAATTTTACATGTTATTTCTTACGTCTTGTCTCATACAAATAGTGTGCTACTATTTTGTCAATATCTATAAGTTAAATCTTAGTAAAGTTTGTATTCCTGGTTTATATAGAATGTATGGTATATTATCTCTTGTTATAAGACGATGTTCACGTGCTGTTTCTTTATGGATGATTTTAACTGCAATGTTATTGCTATCTGAATATTTCATTTCAGCATGTATTATGTACTTCCCTTTTATCATGTTAATTTATCGTTTCACATTATTTATATATTCTCTCAACATTGATCGTTTTTTCTTTTATGATATTAATCGAGAATATAGCTTTTACAATTACTTAATCGTATATTGTTATTACGAGATTTTCTGCATCGAACGATAATATCTATTCTTTAATTACATTTTGTACATTATTGTTATTATATTGTTATTTATAAACGAATTAAATGGCACGCTTTATTCGTTGAATTATGCATAAGAAAAAGTAAAGAAAAATCATAAAAGGAAAAATAAGACGTGTACTATCTTATGATTACATAATAGACGCATAAAAATCTTATACGCAAGAATATGACGTAATTATATCGAAATTGCGGAATTGTGAGGATTGCAAAAATCATACAATGTTACGACCTGCAAAAGATAATAATCGAACAATTAGGATACATATTTAAAATTTCAGGAAATAAAATAAAATAGCAATCGTATATAATATTTTAAATGAATGAATTCGTGTAGAAAAATATATCATAATATTACAGTGGTGAAAAACAAACGTTCAATTTAAAGATAGGATATTAAAAATATTAAAGTTACTGTAAGTATTTCTATTAACAATTAAAATTCTGTACTAGTTTGGCAAAAGATGTCAAATAATTCGTTTAATTTCGTTGAAAATCGCCCAATTTCGTCCAAAAATAAATTTCCTTGCTAATTATTTCACTTTTTGTAATGTGCATAAATATAATTTGAATAAATAATTTTACAAATTCGTTATTCAAATTCTAATTCAACGTGATTGTTATTTTAATATGGTTTTTAAATCGTTAAGATAATCGTAAAATCTTGTGATTCTGATATATTTTATTTCATTTTCCTATCGAAATTCTCGCTGACTTAAATATAACGAAGAGCAAAATTTATTAGGATTCATATAAAGAAATTTGATTCGTATTTAAAAAAATTATTTAAGAATTTCGAATCGGACCGAAAAAAACTTTTTAAGCTTCAAAAATTTACCACTTAAATCTTATTTCGTTTATTATATTGAAAGAATGTTTATTACTCCAATACTAATGGCAGCATTAACGGCATAGAAAAATTATCATTACGATCTGTAAGAATTTATCTATGCCATAAATATTCTATTCGATGCAGATAAGAATTACTAAAACGAGTCATTATGTTACAAATGATACGTAATAACTAGTTTGAAACTCTTGCAAATTGTTTCTTGCTAGATAACATAGTCGTGTAAATAGCTGCAAATATGTATATCAATTTGTTAGGTTGATAACCACTTAATATCGTATGACGCATGTAAGAGCATCAGTGTGAACGTATACACAAATACTCGAGCGTACAGAAAGACAACAATAGAATCAACAGCAAAAGCAAAACAAAATCGAGCCACATCCTCGAAAGGAATGGTAGTGGAAAATAGAAATAAGACAGATAACGATAATTCACATTATCGAAATGATGAATCTGTAATTGGAACTTTGATAAAGATTCTATGAAAACTCGATAAGGGTGCATAAATTTGTTACATGCGTAAAGATATTGAAATATGTGTCAGAAAAGTGTTCGAAATTTGTGTTTCAATTTCTTATGATTTTTGAACAACCTTCGATGCTAAAATTATTTTTCATCCAATTCCTGTTTTTTTATTTATTTATATTTATAAATTTTATCGTTGCTACAAATAGACGCTGACGTAATAAATAACTGGTGCAAAACGAGTTACTGTTTCGATAATAGATGATATAAAATTACAAGAGATGTAATAATTCGAAGGACAATTTGAAATGGCGGAAACGCTCGAGAGGATTTTAATATACACGTAGAATAATACGATGGAATATACATAGAGCGCGCTATACGGTACTACTGTGGAGCGCTCGCGACTGTCCTGCAACTTGGATCGAATAGCGGTATATCCGTACCGTGTCAGGGAAGCAAAAGTTTAAACGTGCATCGACCTTTCGCGTTTCCTTTGGCTTATCCATCCTGAAAACTAGGCCTGCGTTCGAGCAACGTTGGATGTTTGCCTGAAAAACAGTTTATTCCTGACCCGGTTTCGCTTAAATATCTTCGAATATTTACACTTTCGCTTAAAAAAAAGGAAAAAAGGAAAATCAAATATATATTTTCGCTCTTCGGACAAGTCAAAAGCTTCATCAAATATGAATGGAACGGTTTAATCGCTGTTTGGGAATCGTGGCGCGATTGACGAAGGCTATAAAAATGCAACGAGACCATTATCAATGGGCCATTAATAAAACTATTTAAATGATGCACGTGAGCCGCACATTAGTCACGACGATAAATCAAACGAATCCAAAAGAAAAATTTAACCGGCGTTATCGCCAATTTCTCTCGTTCCATACGTAAATTAACGTCTACGTATGTAGATATAAGAGAGAGTCGTGCAATATCAGGCAAAGCTTGTTTTCACTTTCCTCGTAAATTAATACTTTTATTTGTAATATACGAGTGTATATAATAACTTTATGCAATATATTTCGGGGTCACTGTTTCTTCGAGGCATACGAACATCGCATACATCAACGATTTATTATATTTATTTTAAAGTTGTCCTTTCATTTCTCGGTTAATTTGATTTTATTCTAAGTGATTTGTTATCTTTGGTTCTTTTCGGTGAAAAATAGGCAATAAAAAATGTTTATTGTTATATATACATGAGATATGGGAAGAAAATGCATAATTTAAAATATTTCTAAAATATGTCTTTTTTCTGCTTTCTCAGTAACACGAGAAACATTTAGAAACAGAAATATAAAGTGAATATAAAGTGAAAAAGACTTAGATATATTTTGATTCTATGTGCATAGAAATCAAGAGATTATTAACTATTTTATTTAAAATGTTTGTAATAATAAAGTTTAAAAGAACAATTAAATTTCTTTTTATTACCATTACTAATCTCTTACTAATTAAATGATTGATCAATAAATTTATACAACAATTAAAATTTAATAAAATTTAATACCTCTTAAATATTTAACATTTTTACACTTTAATTTTGTAAATAATGCATAATAGCGTTTCCTTTTTTTATATCTTAAAAATCTAACAAATATACTTTTAACAAAAATTTTCAGTTAAATGCAATTCTTCAACAATTCAATGTATTATTTTAATTTTTAGAATATAAAATGTACGAAATAAATAAAAAAATAATTTAAATATTTATCTACGAAACGAGAATATTGAATGAAAAAATAACCTGAAAAAAATACTTGTTATTATAAATTCACAAAAAGTAAATATTTCATCGTTTCTCATCTATAACTATTTTTATATCTACATTGAAATTATTTTTGTCAGAAAATAGATATATATATATATATATAGATTTCAAATCAACGATATTTATCGATGATGAAAATTTTCTTTCGTTTCTTTCCTTTTCGTTCTTTACTCGACATTGAAATGCTAATAAAATTATACCGTTAATTTAGAACTATCAACGTACAAATGTAATCGTTATTTGATATATATCGGTTTAAAAAGTTGCCACGTAACGTCGACTCAGCGATATTCCTTTCCTCTTTTTTTCTTCGATGTGCGTCCATTTTCTATTCGAATTCGTGTCACTCGTGACGTTTAGAACGCAACACACCGCGTCACAAAACGTACAATGCGATTGTTCGAGATTTTTCGAATCGCAGGTTGAAATCGTGACATAACGTTACATAAGTCAAAAAGGCACTAGTTTCTGGGGAGAATCGAAATCTCGTGAATATCGATCATTCGAATCGTTCGATGGAACGCGCTCTATTTAAATCATTTTGCCACTCGTCAAATGTATTCGTACAAATATTTTTCGACTTTTCTTTTTATTTAATCTTCGTTTATACAATTTACACGAAAAGAACTATATTATACAAGTAAATAAAAAATTGTCGGTGAAATCTCGTTGACGAGAATTCTCGATTCAAATTATTCGATTATCTCGAAATTCAGATAAGTGTTACATCGAACACAGGATATAATGAGAGATGAAAGTCTTCATGCACGAACTCAACTAACGAGTTGTGTTGTCAAAATTAATGAAAATCCTGTTTTTAATGAAAACTTTATGCGTCTGTAAGGCATAATGGTTTTAGTATATAGAATAATTTCCTTTTAGTAATATATTACTTAGAGGAGAAATTAATTTTTACAATAGTACAATACATATATCTTCTTTAGCTTTCTAAATATAACTTTGTAATGATACGAGTTGTAATATAAAACTTTAAATTAAAAAAATATTCAGATTTCAATCATTCTCTCGTAAAAATATTCCAAGACAAAATTGTATTCTTTTCATACTGAAAATATTAAAAATGCTGAAAGTTGGAAGGCTAATTTCATTCCTTCAACGTGATATTTAGCTAAAAAATATATAATCCATCAAGTTGCAAATGTATACGAATTTTCATAAGGTTACTTCGATTAATTTTGATCAGAATCAAAATTTCCGAGTTGGATGAATTTTTTTATCTCTACCTTTTACCAAGCAAACTTTTTCCAAGAATAAAAAATTCTTAGTCTCTCACTGTAAAAATTTAAATTAATTTCATCAACGAAATAAAAGCATACACATTTTAATTTTCATAATTTAGATAATAAAATATCAAGATAAAAATATTTGCCACGATCGACGTATAAAATATCTCATCATTTCTCATCGTTATGTAATCGTTGACCAAATTGACACGTTAGCAAACAGAATCTTTTTTATACAAAAATCCCTATCCTCTTGCATATCTTTCCTCCCACGTATCTCGACGCAAATCTGCCAAGTTCAAATGTACACCGACACGATGCACGTCGATCGTTACATCCACTATACACACCGCGCGATATTTCGATCGATTATATACGCTCAACGAAGGTCGGCCACGTGTTACATCCATCACCTCTATCCCCACCACTCCAACTTTATATACGTATACGAATTTTACGAGATACTCATTTCGCCGTGAGAAATAATAACCTTAATTTCCGCGATAACGGATTCGATTCGACCGAATTCATTTAACACGCTTCCTGTGACGTGTATATCTCCGAATATCGTTGATATTCAAGGTTCGGTGAAAGTGTTAGATAACGATTTCCTTTGGATATAAACCGTATACTACGCTCGGTGGATAACTTTGGCCTCGTATCGCATGGACGATTAGAAAACTGGTTTATTTCCTTCCATTGTTTCTCTACGGCGAACTTGATCGTATAATTATTTTTTATCGTGTTTTCGTTGTTTAACGTGTAAGTAACTTAATAAGCGGAAAAAAAGAAAATAGTAAATTACCGTTCGAGGATAAAGAAAGAAAAAGATATCGAACGAAAAGAAAAGAGAGACTTCTCGAACCACCGGGTAGAACTTCTCGACCTATTGAATTAGACTGGCATCGGTGACATAACGCGAGTCACGATACGGATGTGCATATTAACCTATTTAGCTCCGTTACACGCGGATAATGCATGATCCGCATTCTGCATGTACGACTTCGGTCCGTTGAAATGGATGCGGAAGTGAGGTTAGGTTGAACACGACGATCTCTCGTCAAAGATTGGAGGAAAGGAAAAGAAAAAAGTTGCTCGCGTCATCGAGAAGAATGCATATTGGATCGTTCGATTGGTATATTTGAATCAATTATAAAATTAGCATTAAGTTTATAATATTTTTTTTATACGTAAAGTATTACATACGAACTGTGTAAAAATGTTATTACAATTATTATAAACGTTGTGTATATTGCTCGTATACATAGTTTCAGATAATAATGTACGACTAAGTAAATTAAATTAAAAATTTTTGATTCAACAAAGAGTTGTTTTATTCTGATATTGAAATTGTTTTTGCCCGCGATTATAATGCAATTTTAAGTTCGCGCTTATTCGTATATATTATTTATTTTAGTATTTTACACGTCAAATATAAATATTCGATCAATCATCGCCTTTCGAACGTTGCCTTTCACTTGGGAATCGTACAATCGAACAAAATGGTTGTTACCAAAATAATCTGAATATATTAATTTTCTTTTTTTATAAACGGAAAATTAATTAAATGAAAAATAGAAAACAGGAGGTATAAAGTAACGAAGATGCATGTCGAATAAAGCACGAGTTCGATTGTACTAAAAATTGAGTGGATAAGAGTTTATCCATAATAATAAACATTTATAGGATCGTAAATAAATACACGTTTAAAATCTTGATTTTTATTGCAATCATGCGCATAAACACGTTGCACACGCGTATCGAAACGCGTGTATTGTACAATCTATTAATGCAAATGCAATTAAGATTCTATTGATCGTTTGAAACGTTTTGCGAGAACAACAACATTTTATGCAATTTTTGACACTGTATCCCAAACAAGAAAGACGAGAACGAAACATTCTCATCTCTTCTATCTCGAATAACAAACGAATTCAACCTTCCTTCTGATCTTTCGCAAAGTAAAAGATGTCGAGGGGAAAAAATCAACGAGATATCCTTTCAACAAAAATCTTCTTCTCGTTTATCGAATCGATATTAGCTGAAGATACTCTCCTGGTTTGGTAGACAGATTGGCGGGATTTGTTTCTCGCGTAAACTGTTTCCACGACCTAAATTTGGATGAATTCTGTCGAACGGTTAAAGCGTTAGATCGTCGAAAAGAGAAAAAGGATTTGCTATCTATGGAATGCAAGCGCCCGTGCATCCACCCTGTTGCGATTCTATTCCCGTCCTCGAGAACGAAACTAGTAGACCCAGGCTTGATTCTATTACCACCTCCATGAATTCGACGAACGTTCACGATAATTCTTCGTTATTAGAAACAATCGATTTTTTAGAAGAATACTTTAAAAATTTCCGTTCTATTCGATATATATTTTAAATACAATAATAAATAATAGTCTTAAAATTTAATAGTTTTCGTATATAGAACTATCAAACTCTTTTCCCTTCAGAAGGAAGAAAACTTACGGATATTTGTTTCGACAAAATTAAAAACTCAATCGGAGAGAAATTTAATTAATGGAATTTCTCCTCGGTCCCCAGGTAATCTAGGGAAAGTTGAAATACTACGAGCTTTAAAAGACGTTTCCATCTTGAGCAACCAAACTGAAGAACCAAATTACGAAATTAGTCCTATCGAATCCTGTCAAAACGTTCGTTTTAAATTCCACATTTGAGGAGGAGAGGGGAATCGATATTGGACAATCGCGGATGGCAACGACCCAGGAGAAGCTCCGCCACAGGCAGAGGGATGCGGGCCGAGCGATAGTTGGGGAAGATTCGGGCAAGGAGAGGAGCCAGGCTAAATTTAAATGGCCCGGTACTCGTGCGCCGTTAACGAAACGCACTTGGCAGCCACGCACACGTACGCGCCACTCGAGACCGCACACGTACGCGTCGTTGTGCACGTGCGTCGATCAGCTGGCCCGCATATAAGGCTTTCCCTCTCTCCCTGTCGCCATCTCTCTCTCTCCCCGCTCCCGACTCCGTCCGAGCTTTCTCCTCCTTCCGCCTGCTCGCTCGTTCACGCCAGTGGAACTCGTTCATATTCTCTCGGCGAGAATAATTTGACAAAGCAGAAACGTTTCGAGCCGTTTCGTTCGTGAGCGTGGAGTCTCCTCCGATGAGAATTATATATATTTGTAATTTGTGCAATTTAAATGGATGAATCTATATGCTTCGATTAATATTTACTCGGTTAATCTCGTCCCTTCTTTCAAATCTGAAGTGGATTTGTATTAAGATTAATATAAAATATTGTTTTGCTCACATAGGATTTCCTGCTACATGCAAGTGATTAATGAGTATCGACGTTACAATCGCAACGTTCGTTCGTCTATATGAAATGTTTGCTGACTCATAACGATGGTTTGCGTCAGAAGAGGAATTCACCGAGAAAATCTGAAGCGGAAGAGAAGTGAGACACATTAGGAGGATTGATTTTTATAAATAAATATAAAGGTTGGTATGCAGAAATGTCAATCGAAGGAGCTTGTGTTCGAGGTGAAGAAAGAAATCTTTCACAAAAATTTTATTTTGCGCAAACGTTCGCAGTTTACTTATAAATTTAAATATGTCCTAGATGAAGCGAAAAGAGGGCAGAGACGCTACGAAAATAGAGCTGTCTTGTTCTATTTCTGTCCGCTTTTATGTAACGCAAATTTCAATTTGCTCATATTTCAATAAATATATCCCAACTGACATATTTCTGTATAACATTTTTGCATTTGTCTTCGAAAGAATCGATCAAAAATATCCCGCGAACACATCAACGCTGTTTGCTTATGTTTCCATGCTCCAAGATCATAATAATGCATTGTAGTAGCTATGTATCCATTGTTACATGCCTTGTCAACATTCTGTTGCGATAAGGCGGCGGAGAAATTAACCTGCGGATACAATGTGAATGGCGAGAGGCCGGATGAGAGATAACTAATGTTTAGATTAAGCTAGTGTTTCTCAACCTATATATATATATACTAACACGCCATTCGAGAATAAGTCTGGGAAAATATTTCGACGAAAATTTGATTAATATTTTGATAAATGAAAATATTTAAATACCCTTTTAACGCATTATAAATGATTCCCTAGAAGATGTTAGCTAAATCGAAATGTTGAAATGTTTTGAAATATATCCAAAAAGATGGCTACGGCTGAACAACGGGATCGAATAATATTGAAAATATATGGGAATAATATTCGCAAATTCGGAAAAAATATACTTTTTTATGTACTCCTTTATCTCATCGATACACGCTTAAATGTCAATGTTATTGAACATTTATAATCGATTTATTATTAGATATGTCATTATATATTATATTATTTATTCCTCCTCGTATGTCAAGCTTATATCCTCATTGAATACTTAAGAACGTTTTATTGCCTCTTATTGCTACATGCAAAGTGTTAAACTTATATATCGAAGGATTATTTATTTTTTTCATGCCAATACTCGTACAACAGTTAATGGATTAAAGATCTAAAAATTTTAATTTTCTTATTTTCTTTCTTAATTTATATATACATAAATCAGAAAGTTTATATATTTTATATTTGTTTGTCGCCTAAAAACTTTCACACGATAAATTCATGGATCGTGAAATATGTTTTTTTTCTTTTTTTCTTCTCTTCAATTCTCATTCTCCAGCTCGGCTAACACGAATGAATACGCGAATCTGAATTTTCTCGATTACGAATTACGAGTTAAATCGTTATTATTATCAGGAATTGAAGAATTTCTCAGCGAAATCGATCGTCGTCTCTGTCGTTCTGTTGGATTAGAAATCTCCGCGCGCACGTTTCATTTCCAAGACGAGTGGAAAAGTTATAATACGGAGCTAAAAGTTATTAATTTCGTCATTCGAGTGAAAATGAATACAACGAATTTTTTTTGTAATTTATTTATAAACTTTTTCAGTTTTCAAAAATTGAAAATTGAAAATGTAAAAAAAAAAAAAATAGCTGAAATGTATAATTTTTATATAATTTTACGAAAAATTATTGATTTGACTACGCGATATCGAATTTTGTATATCGATATTTTTGGAGAAAAAATGATCTGGGAAAAGTAGAACATGAAAGTATTGAGAAAATAGTGACCGGCAACATGTTTTGCAACGCACATGTGCATAATAAACACCGATAGAATTTAATTAGAGCATCCACTTTCTACAGCATAACGTTTGTTGTTGTTTTTTTTTTTTCTATAACTTTCTATTATTTAATTTTTCAAACGAATTTTTAAATGATTCTCGATTAACGAAAATTCTAACGAAAATTGTTAATTATTAAATTATAAGGGAAAAAATGGAACGTTATAATAAAATAGAGAACAGATAAGATGAATTATGAGCTTGAAATCATAATGCGATTGATCACATTCCATTGAAATTTTAAGAATAAGAAGATGTAAATTCTACATTAAAGGATTGAATTTGTAGAATATTTGCACAATGTTCGTGATAACGAACAAAAAATATATTAATCAAGAAAATTCAAAAAATAAAAATTAACAACAAAATATAATTTGATAATTTCTCCTTTTTTTCCCAATAATACTTTATACTTACGTCAATTCGTTATTAATATTGAAACGCAAAGTTTAACTAACGAAAAATATTAAATATAACAATCATATTCTTATTTTAGAGACATTGATTTATAATTATTAAAGAAGGAGATCAAAAAAATATGTGTACGATTTTTTGTAAGTTAATTCTGAATATATTATACTTTATATTAAATTTAACGTGAAATATAATTGCGCAAATTTGCTGAAAAAATCCAAGTAACCGAAAGGAAAATAATCGAAAATCGTTAAAACTTTTATTTTTTATTAGCTTGTAATAAATGCTATTATAATTTATGTTATGTAAACCGATTGCGCAATTTTTCAAACATTTTTATTCCAGCGAAATTTTTAATATTTTCAATCCTTTTTAACGAAACCGTACGTTTCATTATGTACAATTATCGATGCGTTCCCTCTATTTCCTCGTAAAAAAAAAAAAAAAGTATTAGATTGAAAAATTGATGCGTGAAAAAGTTATAATTTTTTCAAACAGCAGAAACTTTGCCACTTAAACTTTCTTACTACTCTCAGAAAACGATCTGACAGAACACGGAAAAAAAGGAGAAAACGAAAGAAAAACATGTACATACAATAATAAGAATAGTTAGGAAAAGAAGAGAGAGAGAGAGAGAGGAAGATAGCCGAGGGAAAAGGTCGGATCCGGCTTAGAGAAGGGTGGCTGAAACTATGCGATCGATAGTTGAATGCCCTCCAGTTGACATGCGTGGCCCGTACCTGCACGATTCACCCCCTCGATAACTTTTCCTCTCTTTTCCTTATCTCAACTGATACCAACATTTTTCCTTTTCCTTTTTCTCTTTCTTTTTTCGAGCTGGAAGAAAAATCGATCGATAACGCCCTAGGATAAGGAGCACACTCGGATAGTGTAGTCGACACTATCGCCGGTCTCACCGATGTGTAATATAAATGCCGGATCTCGTCGCTTGGAAATTTCCACCCGAACTGTTCTACTCTCCTCCCCGCACGTTTGCTTTACCTACGCTGTGTCCCACGCACCTCCCCTCCCTACTTTTTTCTCCTTTTCTTTTTCCCTTTTTCGTCACTCGATCGATGTCAATGACACGGGCGAAAGCTGCCGAAAACGTTCGTGGAAAGTTAACGCGCCTCCGCTTTTTAACCAATCGAACCGACGAAAACCTCGATGCGATTGTTAAGTCCGTCGATGCTGAATTTTATATTGATAAAATATCGAGTTTTGTCGAGTTGACAAAAGTATAGTTCTTTCTTCTCGTCGATATTAAATTATGATATATATATATATATATTATAAAATGTTCTTCGTCATTTGAAGAGTGATTGAAGTTAGATGAAACGACGTCGCGACGTGGATGGAGATAACTTTATCTCTGTTACACCATCGTCTCGTTTCATTAATACAAACTTAAACTAACTTATAATTCAATAATTTCATACATTTTTTTTTCGAAACGAAAAGGAAAAAAAGTTGCTTACTTCGATTCTATTATTTTCTATTATTTTGTTCGCCTTGTGTTATTAAATTCCCTAGTTTTTTTCTTACATTTCAATAATATATAAACAAAATTGTCATAACAATATATCGCATAATCGGATAAATTACGTGAAAAATACAAGATTCGAAGGACGTTTTGCTCGGATCCTATTATCAAGATGTTGAAACAGGAATGTAGACTTTGATTAAGAGGTGGAATGAAATCGATATCTTATCGCGAGTATCCGCGATAACGTTAAGTATCCTCCTCGAAATGCGTACGCTTAATGTGTGTGTGTATTACATTGGCAACTGCGCGATAATTGTCGTTTCTTCTTCTGAAACATTGTCCCGGTAAATTTTTCGAAGTCTTATTTATCGATAATCCAAAGGCAAGAATACTTTCGATAAATGAAACGGTAAATAAGTACTCGTATAATCCTTTTTCTTTATCTCTCTATTACTTCATTTTAAGCCAAGTATTAATTTAAAAGTATTCGTTATATTATCATTAATGTCGATCTGCTGTTTCTCCATTCATTTATCGCGCGTTTGTATTGTTAGGTATATAAAAATATACTTTAAAATTAAGTATCTAATATCTTTCTCGATAAATTCTTAATATCTTGTAGAAATGTATGAAAATAAATTTCATTTAATTTCGAGGAACAAAACTTGGAATATTTCGGTATATTTGGAAAAATAATAAAGGGTTTTTGAGTTATATTGTTTAAAAATAATATAAAAACCTTGGACGTAGTAAGATGGAATCTTTTATTTAAGAAAAGATTTAGATAAAATTGCGATGAAAATTACTTGTAACAACTCGTAGAAAGTTTATCATTGTAATTATATTCGTGTTAAATTATTGTGTATAAAACTAAGAATCATTTAATGTTACTCGTCCCATGTAACGAAGTAACGATATTTCACGAAAAATGGAAAAATACGCAGAATTTATCGCGAGTAAATCTTCTTTAAATTTATGGCCGAAAGTTAGTCGATAACGACAATCATGGAGATTAAACGAAAGAGAGAGAGAGAGAGAGAGAGAGATTGGGAGCAGTCGAAAAAAATATAAATGTTTCAGAATCAAATTCAATAGAGATTATTCGCTTTCTAAGAGGATTCGCTTCTCTTTTTTTTCTTTTTCTTTTTTTTCTAATAGCGATAGTAATTTTCGACTTTAAAAATAGATACAGTAAAATTCTAATAATCTGTCGTGCCAAGACCTTTGACATTATCAAACTGACTGGATTATTGAATTACTACTATTTCATTATGAAACAAGGAAAATAATGTAAAAAGAAATCATAGTTAAATCCTGATTACGCTAACATGGATCTTTTTTAAATATTTAAGATAGTTTGATCGCATAGCAAGATTATTTAGATTATTTTTATCGTTGCGTCCAGAATTGGACTATAATCATTGATCAATAATAAAATAAAATATATTTGTACATCATGTTTATTCATTAACAATTTATTAATCGTAATAATTAATCATTTTATACATATTACTTCATATAGATTTCATTTGAATCGATAGAAAAATTTTTGACATGTATAATACGTTTCTACATCAAAAATTTCAGCTCCTGTTGAAATTTTTATATAGATTATACATATATTATCTATAATTTAAAACTATATAAAAAAAAAATCTTGATTGATCAAAATTAAATGGATTATAATTTTTAATTATTTTTTTTAATTAATGATACTGATTATTAAACAATTTTAAATAGTGATTAATAATATGATTTTACATTAATTTAATAATTAATCAGATTACGTATATAATAAGGAAAAGCTTGTTTGATAAATTTACTTTTACTAATTCGTATAAAATTATGTTATCGATAAAAGTTTTATCTCTAAATATACGAAAATAAATCACTCGTATATATCTGTGAAATTAAATTAATTCTTGAATGAACGCATGATTCTCAAAAATGTAAAATAACAATATTGATTATCGAGTGTTAAACTGGGGGAATTTAACGAAATTTACATGCATTGCTTTAGCAAGTTTTCAAACTTAAAAACTCCACTGCTTCCAAATTATTTTATTTTTTCCCTGATTTCACTTTTCGCCGCAAATTTCACGAATTAATCGAAACTTTTTCCTCGTCCATCAACCAATGGAAATCCAATCCGATGAGGTGACCAACTTTCCTAAAGGACGGCAGCTGGCGTTAATAATGATGGAAAGATTTCGTATAATGCCGGTTATTAAGTTCTTCTCCGCAATTATCTCGTGAAAGATACAAAATTTTTCGATATTATGCGACATATTAACCGATTAACGAGTCAGAAATCAATGCGAGCTTCTGCTACACAATCATGCGTAACGATAATCGATAATGTAATCGAACTTGCCGTCACTCTTTTATGCATAACAAAGTAATTTTCACTAAAACATGTCCGTTATATAATTACTCATTATCATTTACGTAACGTCGTAATCATCGAACTAAAAAAAAAAAAAAAAAGAAGAAGAAAAAAAGAATACGAAATAAAGGAGATGGGATGAATATTCAACGACGAGACGGATTACGTCAGATAAAAAATATTTTTCTGAAAGGAAATTAATTCTCGATTGGGAAAAATTATTTAAAAATTTGAAAGACTCGATACATGGTCGATAGATATAAAATTAATCCGTCGTTAACACGGTCGAATCTAACAAAGATTCGTCGACACTTGATTTATAATGGAACTTCGTTCCATTCAACGAAATCGATTCGATTCAATCGCGTCTAACCAAAACGTTGCACAGAAACGATTGCCACTGTCCGTGTCATTTTCGAAAGTCGGTCGAGGCTATTGCGACAAGGGACAAGTCGTTGGGAAACAACGTAAAGGAGAAAGGGGCATTTTATTCAACGTAGAAGAATCAACTACGAATTTCGGATTGAACGTTGAACGTTGTAAAATTAATTCAAGAGGTTATGTCACGTGCCTCCGTCCCATTTCGCTAACTCATTGATACGCGTACAACTTTGAATCACTTTCAGATACGATCGTGTTTTCTAATTAAATTAATTCGCCGATCGATTGATTATTCGATCAAAAATTTTCCACTCCTGTCGAACAAATGGTGTCGTTAATGTGTGCCACTTTTCGCGCCAAATTTAAATTCGTCTCTTCGTAAATAAATTTAAACTTTTTTCTTCGTCCCTCAAGAATTTTCAAACAACTTTCTGCTTTTTTCGGAAAGCGTTAGCGGAAAGTATAGAAGATAAAAAGAAGAGGAAATACGTTTGATAAGAGACGCTAACAGTGTAGTTGATTTGATACGAATGTTGCAACATAGTGTATAAGCGTATCGTTCCATTTCTTTCCATTATTTCTATCCTTCTTCTCCAATTCTTCTATTTCTATCCGTTGACATAAATCTTTTTTTCATTAAGATATATTTCTTACGATAAGCTCGAACTCGACAAAATACGAATCTATCTTTTCCTACTAAAAATATATAACGAAAAAACATTGATAGTAGATGGAGAGGAGAGGAAAAAAGCGGGGGAAAGGAAGACGAATAAAACGGTTATAAATGAGTGTACGAAAAAAGAAGAGGAGAAAGAAACGAAAAGTATCCATAATATTTGATGAGGCGTTACCAAAGGAGGAAGGAGGCGGAGGAAGGAGTGGAGGGGTAAGCAACCTGGAACAAACCGTGCACGAACAGAGAGAGGAGGTTTTCCCGTGGGGTAGAGTGTAAAGTTGCGCAGGTCAAGTCAGGTCAAGACACTCTATAAGCGAACGAAATAAAGGATGAGAGAAAACAAATAACCACGAAAAATTGTAACGAGCATAAAACAACAAGTTGGATACACAATTCCAGCATTACGTATTAATATAAATGCCAAGTTATATAATACGAATGTCAACGATGCAAACAAGATAAAAGAAAAATAATAATAACGATAATCATAAATGTTTATATTTTGATTGATTGTGTTCGTGTAAAAATCTATATATTTCATAAAATCTGAAATAGCATTCGTTTTCACAATGGCGCGTGCAAACGCGTACTTTATTTCGACTCGGCATGAAACAAGTGCGGGGCATCCGAGTGGAGGGGCGACGAGTCTTTTAAATTTTGTAAGATTATTCTCTTTCACGAGAATGTACAATGGGGATCGTTGAAGCGTTTCGACATGACACGACAGGACATGATTCGACACGATACAATACTAGAGACGCGCGCGTGACATGCGTCCTTGCCACGTGCACAAACAAATACACATTCACGTGATCATGTTGTAGGTTTACATTTCATTTTAAGTTATAGATCATTAAATAAGCTCGTATATTTATACATTCTATTATCGAGTTATTCGATTCAATGTTTTTCAAAAACAACGATTTCTTTTTAAATTGTATCGTTGAAAATATTTTTATACGTGAAATTTGCTAGTTTACTACACTTGGTGAAATAAAACGTCGAGGTATTATGATATGAAAGTTATAAATTTTATTCAAAATATATATATATATTTCACGAAATTTGTTTATCGACAACCTTCCCCTTCCAATACTCTACCCTCGTTCTGCTACCCTTTAGTACCGCCTACTATACCGCCTCCTCATTATCGAATCGTATGAAAATTTACGTAAATTTGTTGCAAGAATAAAAATTTAAAATAATACGATTCATCGAGATTTGAGGAAATTAACTTTTTTGCTCGATCGTTCGATCGAGACAGGAATAGCAGAGGAAAAAAGTAGCGCGTTCGCTGAAGACGCGAGGATGGGATGTGCGAATGCGCGAGGTGCGAGATGCGAAATGCGATCACGTGGCGGGACACGCGTCGACGAACTCTCGGCTCGAGCCGAAAACGGCCAGGCTGCACGGAGAGTGGTTGCGTCATCGTGCCCCGGACCTGTGACCGCCCCGCGCGTTCGCTTCGCGATATTCGAGAGGACCTTCGAATGCCACACGAGTCTAGTCGCTCCTGGAATGAGCAGTTAAGCGAATGAACGATCGTCCGCGATTAACCTATGACAATGTTTGATAATAGGCACCTTTATTGAGGAACGTGGTGGTCCATGGATAAATGTCGGTGGTTGAAGGTGTCTCAGCCGGCGCAGCGCCGTACGCGCGAAACATCTTCTTCCGCTATGTGAGTTCGTATGATCCGATTACGGTCGCACAATCGATTCGTTGAATTTCGACGCGATGTTTCACCGATCGTTTACTCCTTACTCCAAAAATCTTTTTGATCCTCTCGTGTGCTCTTGTCCTTAAACTCTTTCCCCGGTCCGTCGTCCACTCGGCCCGGCTACGGTAGTCACTGCGCACTTTGAACTTCACCTCGGTAAACAATCTCGGAAACAAGCTCGGTAATTCCCGATTCTTGATAAGTTCGACACTACACGGACAACACGGAGTAAATGCACGCAACGGGACGTGATCAAAGCATCGGAAGTTTCGAGTTTATGCACAACACACATACGGACAGGAACGGCACACTAACGGGCGCGACAGTCAGACCGGAGCATGGGAGCACCGGAGTACCGGGGTACCGTTCGCCGATGAACCCTAGATAAAGTTTCCTCCTCCACTATCGAGTCACCGAACACACACAGACGATCTTCGATTCCACACTGCTACCTGCCGCGCACTTCTGTTTCTGTTTCTATTTTTATTTCTATTTCTATTTCTATTCCCTTCCTTTCTTCCTAATTTTTTTCCGTCTCTCTTCTTTTTTCTTATTATATCTCTTCTCGATTCCACTATATTTTCTCGTGCTTCATCGATCACCAACTAAGACACGAAGTACAAGTTATATCGTAACTTTTACGGTATATCGAAGCACAGAAGGTTAAGCGGTGTATCTGCATTAGCACGAAGATAATCGTCGTCTCACGGCCAACAAGGTGAGAGTAGTAGTTGCTACGTCAAGAGTTTACGCGATAGCAGCGAAACGAACGGAAAAGTCGTCGCGCGCACTTTGCTCCGATTCTGCTTCTGTTTCGAAAACAGATCGTCGACCTTTTTCTTCACACTTTGCCGCTTCTTTCTTGAGTACTTGATTCGTTAACTTTCGATCAACGTACGCGACACTATCAATTATTTGTTTTTGGAAAAAGGCGTGGTTACGATTATGATCACTGTTACGGTTCCAACTGCGATTGCGCGACGCGTGCGGACACAAGATACTACGATACGCGCTGTTCGAGGTTCGCTGAAGGAATGGCCGCTCCGCGATGGTCCCCGGCCCCCAGGCGTGGGAGGAAGCTGGTAGTGCGCGGTGGTGCGGCGCGGTGAGGCAAGCTATTGCGAGACGAGGCGAAACGAACGTGGTGAGACGAAGCGAAGCGAGACCAACCGAAGAGAGGCGAAGAGCGGTGAGACGAGACGAAGTCCATGGCGGACATGCATGTACGCGATGTGCGCACCGACGACCGCTCTGCCAACGCGTTTGTCGTGTAGCGCGCGCACGCGCGGGCACCCGCGTTCATGCTCGTGTCCGCTCGTCCACGAGCGCGACAGAGTTAGAGCACGCGCGCAAAAGGGATCGATGGCGCCGTGGTGAAGCCTCCCAAACCACTACTCGCCAGTGTCACATCGAGCGAAAAAGTGCTATATGACTGACGAGGATAGTTACAAGAGTCGTCCACGAGTACACACTGGCAGAGTTTCACATATGTGCACATACGAGATATAGAAAGAGAGAAAGAGAAGGAGAAAGGGCTTACGCCAAAGACAAACGAACGAAGCGAGTTCGAACGATGTATACGAGATACGACTCGATGACGTACATGGGCAAGGGGGCGGGAAGTAAGAGACGGAACGCACACCGCAGGGACGTAAACAGAATCTCATATGCCCCCGACATAAATGTTACGTATGTTTTTACTTTGCAATTCGTCACATCTTTTATTTGCAATCATAAATACGAGAGACGATATTTAATATGTCGGATCTATTATTACACAACTGGCAATTGAATCGAACGATTTCGAATACGCAATCAAACGATTCTTTCAACATACGACCTTAAATGGTTAAAATTCGTGGTTATTATAGAATTAACGTAAAATTTATATTTAAAAGAATTTATGAGAGAAGATAATTTGATGAAAGATAAAAAAAAAGACTCGAAAAGTATATATATATATATATAAATATGGAAATATACGAGCGTAACAAATAGGTTTTATATGAATATACTAGGAATAAAAATGGGAAGTGGTATGTTGTATATACATATGTATTAATCTGTATAAATATACGAATAGATTTAGAGATATTCTTCTATATACATACATATGTATATATATATATACATATGAAACGCGTGCGACCCCTTGGTAGCATGGCCACATTGCCCCCGTTCACTGCTTCAGCATTGAAACGCGATGACTCAAAAACAACCGTGTGCGGTACATCAGCATATTTATGTAGCGCATCTATTGTCTTCGATATCATTGATATCTATATATATCGTAGATCATTTCTCTATTTATCCACTTTACCATTCATATCATATTAACATTTTTTTGTCTCTTTCCCTGCTATTTGACGGTTCTCAATCGCAATTCGATCGACTCATCGATGACTATGAATCACTGAACTACTCATCGAATTCAAATGAATCAGCTACGCTAAGCTGGTTTTAGCTCCTAATTTTTCTTCTATGTTGGAACTTTGCCGAAATAGATCAAAGTTCGTCGATTTCAAACGAAATAAGATAAATTTTCATAAATCGACGCGAAAAATTTTAAAATTCTCTTTCCGAGTTTGTTCATAAAGAATTATGAAGAATGCTTAATGTTAACTTTATACGTGTGTTATATTATCCAATAAATTTACAATATAATATTATTTAATTACGTATTACGAAATTATATAATATTTGTAAGTAAAGAAACTAGACCACGATTCAAGAAATAACAAAAATATTCTAACGTTTTGTCCAGACCCGTAGAACCACGATGTGGAGGAACTCGATAATACGCTCAAGGTTGTCTGCTTGCGAATGCTTATATATGCGATTCTCTATACACGTGATATCGCGAATATGAAATCCGCGAACATTGTTCCGGTGCGCCGATTTCTTTGGTCACGTGTCAAATTCAACTCGAAACTATTATACTATTATTCGTCAGTCATTAACCTCTGTTCTCCATCACAATCTTATACAATTGTGTCTTTACCAGCAATTGTCTTGCATTTTTCCAATTCGAAACGCTGCTTCTGATTGCTATTTCTGTGAACTGAATCGCTCGAATGATAATACTTAGTACTACGTACAAGTTATTTACACGTGCATCTATATATATATATATATATCGGTGGGACTCAGTAAAGATAACACTCTTCGTCATCGTCACACTTCTCCGTTACAGTTTTGCAACACAAACATAATATTGTACACTATCGTTAATTATATTTCATCATTTCGATATGCATCAACACTCCAATTTAACGTGGAAAATATAATATTGCTATTTATTTAATATATACCTGTTATATACCTTAACGTATAATAAATACGATATTCAATCGCATGCGCGCATTTTATTTTAGAACTGTTAGCAGTCTTAAAAAAAAAAAAAAAAAAAAAACAAAAGATATCTTTCGTTAAACACAATATGCAGTACAAAAAGCTATAAAGCTACTGCAGTATTAAGAATTTATCTTCGATTAATTGCAAATGTACAAATGAATATCCCCGTTTTGTCACATCATTTGTAAACGATTATACACGGTGAACGGTGCACGTGCGGTAATATCTATATATATGTAACGTTTCTACGGCAACAAGAGGCATACCGATACGAAGGATGCTTTAATCGATGTTCAAGGTTAAACGACAGAATTATTAGCGCTCGCACTTGTTGCGACACAACTCGCGGTCGTTTCGCGGTTCGACCAACGTCGCACTGATACGTAGACGTTGGCATTTTATGACGCACACCCGTTACATAATTGTTCAACATCGAAATGAGCATACCTATATATCCTCACCCCCGTTTATCGTTTCTCCAATTGAAAAAGTTCGTTGCTCGTCAATATTCCTATCTATATCACGAGCGACATCTGACATCTGTTTTCACGCAATTTTTATGCAATGATTAGCCAAAACAAAACGTTTCGAATAATTCCAGCGTAAATCCTTTCAAGCACGAGAAAAATGATAAACATTATTTTTAGAATAAATATAATTTGATAATATAGGGAATATCAGAAGTTAGAAAAATAACTAGGCCTTCCGTTTTTTTTCGAATAACCTCAATGATCCATACATTCGTATTTCGTAAATAATATGTTAACAGATTGATGACAATCATCGATAACGTCGATGAAAATTGTAAACACCAGAGGGACGAAGGAATTTGCGTACGTAGCTTTATCGTGAAAATTAGTGCACACATAAATGAGGTTGTATATGAGCGCATGCGCAGTACTGAATTCGATCGAACTGCGCAACAGTATGGAATTTCACAAAGCAGAAACGCAAGTTGCACAATTTTGAAACACATTCTAAATTAATATATTCGTATTCTTTAACGATTATGGTCTTCATATTATTTACTCAATCGCTTCACTAGGAGGTCCCGTCGAAAGGAATGATATAACTCTGATAATTTCATCAAAGAAAGAATCAAACAAAGAAATATCGAACGAAAGAGAAAATGGCGAGATCGAAAGCAAGAAACGAAGCGTTGAGCTTGGTTGAAACGGTTGGCCCCTAAGCTAAAATAAGCGGAAGTAAGCAGCACGAGCGTGTCTAAATTTAGACTTCGATGTGTGCTCATCGTTCGGCCTTTCGGCCTTTCGGACTTTCAGCCATTACGTTACCGGCTTACTCGTTGCATATCTGTCCCGCAGGCCGAGCTGCTCTGATTAACGTGGAAGTTTCGATTTCAACTTTAATTTCGACATTGGTCTGCGCCCAATTCCGGCTTACACATTTTAGGCCCCATACATAATGGATGAACATGAGAGATACAAACAGATTGAGGAAAACTGGCTCTATTTGCATATGCCTCTCCTACCATTAAGCCAAGGCCTTTCGATGTCTCGAAAAAATAATGGTAAAGGAAAAGAAAGTTGGTGTGTTTGAATATGGAGGAGTTATCGATAATTTCCACATCGATGCGTTTTTTTTCTCGTTAATGCTCGTTGATCGATGTCGACACTTTCTGATAAAACGGAGGGAACGTCCGCCAATATTTATACGGATATTGTGCAGTGACGATCATCGCGCGAGAGAGAGAGAGAGAAAAAAAACATTCGTTTCGCTCGCAGAATGATTCAGTATGCACGAAGCCTTATCGCAGGTTCGACACGAAGGATGACCGACACGAAAGCGTGCAAGAGATACGCTGTACGAGCACGAATAGGCCGGACCAGCTGACTGCCAAAACAGCTGTGGCGATACACGTGATGATGGATCACGACTTGCCCTGGTTCACTGGTCCGACGTCTCTGCTTCTCCTTTAGACTCGATCGACCTCTCGACTCGATCGCGCGTTTCCAATTAAACTTCTTTTGTTCTTTCTTTTTTTTTTTTCTTTAATTATTTAACGCGTGCATTATATTTATATGGAAATGAGTAATCATGTAATAAAACTAGCGGTAATGTAATGACACTTGGCGCGTGGTAACTTAAGTGGCCCCAAATCCCAAAGTAATTATCCCAAATGAATAGCGCAATATGTTATAATTTATATACAATGATAATTAAAAAATATAAAAAGTAATCTTTTTAAGGCCAATATTAATATTATTTCTAAGATATATAATTTTCCTTCCTTGCCCAAGATATGTAAATATTGAAAAAAAGATCTGAAAATATCATGGTATTTTAGAAGAAAAATTCAAATCATTTTGAACCGATTATCAATCACACGTGTTCCCTTTTTCTCTCTTTGCGAGAGCCATTTTATTTTTGGATTTCTTACGTAACAATGTATTAGTCAATGATCGAGGTAACGAACCGCGTTAATCGTTGTGTAGAATTGTGAATCTCGGATCGTATTGCGATCGCAATTTCGAGATATATGCATAAATGGAATATTGGCTAGTTCGTTTCTCAAGAGTCCATGTTATGATTAAAGAGAAATTCCCTATATATATTTATTTATGTATATGAAATGCTTGTTATTTCACAAAGTGAAAGTTGATGTTATCTAATTTTAATCAAGAAAATTTGAAGGTTTCTATAATTCCTTTTTTTTTCTGATTAATTGTCGCGTGCATATTGTCGCGTGTATATTGTCGCGTGCATGTTGAGATACAAATCTGTTGATGATATTAATGAAGAAATTAATATGGAGGAACATGGACTAAGCGAAAAGTGGATAAAAATGAAATCAACGCTAAAAAAAACGAATATAAATATCGAGAAGTAATAATAAAAGCATAAATCATTCATCGATTTTTTTAATAATAAGAAGAAATTATTCTCTAACCTAACGAATTAAAAATATAACAAATAATTACTAAGCATAAAATAAATTATCAACATTCTAAAATGAATATGTTCGTTCAGAAAATGATGTTCATGATATAATACTTGAACGTGTACATATAAACAATTTTTTGTTATTTCTATCTTGTTATCGTTGAAATTACTTTTTTCTTTCGAGAAAAATTTTAGTAAAGAATAGTCAAGTCGCACTTCAAAAAATTGAACGCTGAGGTTTAATTCTATTACAGTCAACGATTGTGAATATCGATCCAATACATACTTCGTTCCACCTTAACATGTATACTTATAAATACGTAATAGTGAAATCATAAATTTATAATATAATTTATAGCGATATTTTCTCGCTCGGTTCGATTGAACGCTTCATACTCTTCAAGTTATCACGATCTCCGATAACGATTAAGCGCCGTATAATGCACGCGTCGCGACGAATTGCTATTACATCACTCGTACAATACCTTCAATGAAATATCGTAACTTAACGAATATGATATCGGATACCGTGTACAGTATCCTTGAATTTATATAATAGGTTTTCCTTTCATTATTCGTTAAGGCTTCTTTCCTTTCCCTCTGTGCAATTTTTTTTTTCACCTGATTGTCCTCTCTTATCTCTTCCCGCCCTCTAATAAATCTATCTCCCTATCTATCTATCTATCTATCTATCTATCCACTTATCTATTTATCCACCTCTCTCGTTTCATTCTTCATCCGATATGATCGATCAATTACATAAGAATTTTTATCTATTGCGAAAATTAGTAATTGAATTCTTCCAACTTTCGCAATGAAGTTATAGCTATAAAAAAGAAATAAATAAATAACGTTGACGTTTATGTGTCATCGATGAATTATTTTGAAAATCGTTGTTTATAAAATTACTGTTTGTATTGATAGATTCGTCGAGAAACGCTAATAGTCGGATATAATTTTCAATGAATTTTCAGGAGTAAAATAATTTTTGTGTGAAATATCTCAGAATAGATGCACGAATATTTTCTTCCTTTTTTTTAAATATCGATTCTGCTGTTATTATTTAGATAAATTCGATATTATAGGAAGTGAAAAAATCTAAAAAATAGTTTAAATTGATTGTCAATAATATCGTTCAAGAGAAAAGGAATGAGAAATATATAAATCGATTTGAGATATTTTTCATCGAATTGAAATCTCAAAATGTCTCATAATTGATACGTCGTAATAAATATGATAGAAATTTGTTCATAGAATATTGAAACGTATAATTTCGTATGAAGAATGAGACGAGATTGAAAACGAGTAACCTTGATAGGTTACAAGTGCAAGGGCAAGGAAAAGATCTCCCTGATGTCCCGAAGCGAGTAACACATCGCAAGCGTATGCTGTCCGTTCGTTCGTTCGTCCGCCAACCGCTTTCATCCACTCTTACTCTTGCACCCTTTTACCCTTTTTTATTCTTTGACGTAAGCCTTTTGTCCCTCAGGATATTTGCGGAGCTTTGTTTCGTCGACAGCATGTACAGCGGCTTAAATATACGTCGCTAATGGCACGGAACCAAAGATACAAAGGGTTGCTTAGTACTACCGTTGTTACTGGTGCTGTTACTGCTGTTGTCACTCGTGTTGCTGCCAAATGCTGACATGCTTATTTATTATTTCACTCGAATCGAACTTAAAAATTGCCTTTTAAAAATAGACTGATAACATTTTTGTCAACGAAGAAGAATATAATATGTAGCACGCGTAAAGAGTAGTAGTTGAAAGAATAGTAGTTGGAAGATATACGTCGACACTCCCTTTACGCTTACCGAATACAATGTAAGAAGCGCAACATTGCAGGTCACTGCAATGCGGCTGATGGTGGCAGTTGGTCAATAGGCAAGTAGCCAATTTCGATCGAATTTAAATAAGCCCTTGTGCCATTTTCCACTGTCAGTTTCGAATATAAAGTTCTCTTCTTTTACTGCATCCACGGTACATAAGAATCGATCCTCAAAATAAATCGCGCAAATGATTGAATACTGATTCAAATTGCGGGTAATTGAAGATCAAAGATCGGGGATATATATTTTATTACGTTCAACCGTTGATATTTAACAGATCGGCCGTGCGAAAATAAAATAATTTCAATCGAGTATATAGGATCGTCGTATTTCAATCGTACAAGTTGAAAATCGAGTTTTTGAACAGATTTTGAAATATAACGAGCGGTTACGCGATGTAAGGTGCTTGTGGTTCCTTTTACAAGCTGCCTAGAGATGGCGGTATACATCTTTTCCAGTTTATACATTATTCAAAGAACGCGTTACGCGTGTACTCGGTCGGTATTAACCATATACTATACAGAATTTCTAAATTTCATGTAATCAAACATCGTGTAATATTTCCACGATTCTAAAATTTTATTCATTAAATTATTCATCAAGTTGACGAATCTGCTCAAGTACACGTGTAAATTATTTATTTATCGAAATATATGTATTTTATTTATATAAATAAAGAAAGCTTATTAATCATATAGTTTATTAGTTTGATATATTTTTTATTAAATTTTGTTTCAAAATATCGAAATCTTTTTGATAATGTTTCTGGGGTATATTTCATTCCTCTTGAAGAATTATTACAAATCGAGATATAAAAAAAGAAAAAAAAATGGTTGGATTTATTCATTCGTTGAATTGATTTTCGACTATACGATCCGAATACTATTTTTAGTCCAATCATACCTTATCGCTTTATACACTTATTGTTTGCACCGTTACCGTCTTATCGGACGTCAGCTTTATTTTTTCGATTATTATCTCTAATTCACGCCCAACTACTTTATCAAACTTTACGACATACAAGAAGATACGTTATTTCGGAAATTGTTTGCTGTTTCTGCTACTTTAATGACACTTGGTAAATATATCCATGCTTTACCGATCAATTTCGATCCAAGGAAATAATACGAGAAAGCAGCAAACGATCGAAGAACGTTTATCACATGATTGAATTTCAATTTCAACCCCTTTCATTACAATTTATTTACAGGCAATAAAGCATAAAATTTAATTTTTTCTAGTTTTTTTTTATGGAATAATAATATTAGAACTTGTTTTTTTTCCCCTCCTAAATTAAATCAATTGATTATTACTCAACACATATGCGCAATGATATTTATTTCATAAAATTATACCATTATAAATATATACATCAGAAACAAATAAATTTGAACAAATCTCTCATAATTCTTCATATATAAATTTCTTTACTTTCTTTAAAAGATATTATCGACTCTTATAGTTCTCATCTGGAAGAAATATATATATATATATTTGAACACGTGTGATTTGTCATTTTCTACTTCGACATAGAAAGTTTGTGACAAGTTGAGCTCTTCATTTCAATGCAAAGGATTAATGTTTTTTAAAACAAGTCGGTTGACAGTTTCATCTTCGTCGTGGTTTCCTGGCAACTTTTTTACGATCGATAGTTCGAGTTGCATTCTCGAGAAGACATTGTCGCATATTCCTGGTCAATACCGCATCTACATGGCGCCATCTCATAACTGAGAAACGCTTCGTCATCAACATGACCAAAGGATTTATCGCAGCCCATGACATTTCTTTTTTTTTTTTTTTTTTTTCTTTTTGCCAAGACGAATGAAGAAAAATCAACGATCGTAACTGAAGATCATTTTTTCTTTTTTTTTTTTTTCTTTCTTTCGTTTCTTTTCTTTTCTTTTCTGGTTGGATTAAGGTCGAGAGCCGCAGAAAGACAGCCGTGGCGATTCACTGGGATCGATACGAGAATGTCGCGTCGACAGCGAAATGCATAGCGTGGTACATATAGCATCTATGAAAAAACTGAGCGATTCATTTCCATTTTTTTCTTTACGAAAAATTGGCCCATTTTCTTCGTAGAAGGGGAACTCGTGTCGTGAAAAAGAAAATTCACGCGCATCTTTTATATAACATAATTTTTGAGGCTATAATTTAATCGCTAATAAATAAAATTCTCTTTATTTCGAAATTAATTAGCCAATTATTATTATAAGGATTATAATATAAATTTCTTAAAATCTATAATTAATTAAGATTCGCGTAATTTTTTTATTTATTTATGTTATTTAAAAATTAAATTAATTCTATAGTTAATTGCTAGCACATTATTGTATATATAATAATTTATAAATATTCTTATTATTAAAACTATTATATGGTTGATCGAAACAGATCTTAATCTATACTTAAATGAAAGTGATAAATTCATTAAATATAGATAATTTAATATCGACTGAAGTGCAAATCTAATCGTCCGTTATCTGTTAAAATGAACTTATAACTCGTGTAACTTCTTTTCAATTTAAAAAAAAAAAAAAAATAGATATACAGAATGATATATTACAAAGAAAGAAAAATCTGTCTTTCAGCCGTTTAGATGGAAACTGTGCACGATGTCAAAAAAAAAAAAAAAAACTGTATCGACGGATGACGGAAACCGGTTGCGCAAGTGTTAATCCTCCCCCTTTCTTTCGAAATCGAATCTCAGCCACACGCGTGCACACGCACACACATACATGCGCGTATTTACCTATTTACGTATTCACGCGGTGCTCTCTTTATCCATTCACCTTTTCAATTACACCACGTATACTATCGTTGTACGTAGCGGGGCCGAGAGAGATGTGGGGTACGGGAGAGAGATAGAAAGGGAGAGCGGGAAGGGTAGAAAGCACGATCCAATGAAACCCTAGATGGGCTGGCGCGCGGCGTAAAACCACCCTCTATGAATCCCGTCGACGTTACCAACTGATTACACGACACATGTACGCGCGATATATAGGTCAGAGAATGCAATCGTAAAGCCCGTGTCGTTCAAGGACGGAAAGTTGGCCGCTGGTTGGCCGCCCGGCTAGCTAGCCTTAGCTAGCTGCTCGCCGTGAAATATCTGGATGAACGCGCGCACGCGATCCTATTGGTAGATCGCGCGTGTTCACGAACGCATTTTCTTTTTCCTTCCTTTCTTCCTTTCTTCCTTCCCCTTCCCTCGACTCGGGAATAATTGAGACACCTATCGGACGGATCGACTCTGTTTTCGTTTCGCGCAAAAATATGTATATCGACCGGTAACAAACGAGCGAAATGAAAATTCGCAATTCTTTAATTACGGAACGATGCGGCGCAACGCGGTAATAGAAAAAAAAACCGTAGCCGTAACGTAAAATCGATTTGCTTATTTTTAACAGGATCTTATCGACGCGAGGCACGCGATTGTTACGGCGCGGTGTGGCGTGATCATTCTCTCCGATATCGATCTAAGGTTCTAAACTTCTAAACGATCGTTCCGTGTTTTGTGTTGTTCCAAAGGTAAGGTGAATCCAATCTCGCGACCTTTTACAATCTCGAGTTTGCTCCCTCGGATCGAGATTCGAATCGAATCCGGCCAGAATCCGGTGGGCGGTTGGTGTTCTCGTAAGATTTCTCGTAAGAGGGGTATGGTCGGTGAGTGGAACGGGGAAAGGAGTGAAACGAAAGGTTTTTGTTTTCGCTTGGCCAAAAGATGGACTGGGAAGATGGGTAATGCTGCTACACACGGTACTAACGTTGTACCGTGGTCTCGAGGTTGCACCCGGATTTTCCGAGACTTGACCTACTGGTGCAGTTTAAAGTGCCATGCTGACACTTTTAAAGATGGCGTCGTAGCAAGCAAGCACGCCCACTCCAAGCCGGAGCCTTACAATGCCTGAAGAGAGGTTTTTGTTCTAGAATAAAGACTCGTTCGCGCTCCGCGATTTCCTATCCTATCCCACCACCCTCAACCCTATTATTCATTTTTTTCACCCAAGAGTATCTTCGACCAGACATCGTTTTGCAAAAGGGTTACGCTCCCTTCTCTCTCTCTCTCTTTCTCTCACTCACTCACTCACTCACTCTCCCTATCTTTCTTTTATCGAATCGTAACTTTTGTAACGAAAATCGTAGCCATGATTTATTCTTTGTTCTCGCGGTGGACCTCGAATGATCGTTATTTCCGATATTTCGATCGTGAACAGATTTTAATTGCGGCGTTGAAAGATAAAGAGGAAAGATAATTTCAATGGTTTTCGATTTCTAAAGGAATCGATAATTAAGCGAAGATAAAGAAGTCGGATGGTTTGTGGAGATGTCAAATCTTTGCTTTTTCTCCTTTTAATAATTTTCTTATATATAAATATTCGGCAGAAGAAAATAATAAGTACGAATAAAAAAAGGAAAACTAATGTGAATTAATTAACAAAATTATTTTTCCTCGACTGATCGCGAAACAATTGATCTCCATTCAAGAAAACTTTAATTGTTAAAAACAAGAAGCAGTTTTTATTAACAAAAATATTGAATTTGTAAAACATTGAAGAAAATAATAGTAATATAATATATAATAGTATAAAAATATTTACATCATTACAACAGTGTTGTTATTCGTTAATATTTTTTTGATTACTTGACAAATTTTTATTTTCAACAGAAAATTCTTATACACATATCTAATTTTTATTTTTACATATTAATGAAATATATTAAATTGAAAATACTTTTTTTAATAAAATTAATAGATGCTTAAATTATATCTCCGAGTTAAAAATAATTTATATTTGCACTTTTAAAATACTGAACAAAAATATTTTAATTTAATAATGTATTAATTTGCTGTGATTTTCTCATAATGGTTGTCAAAAAGTTTAAGAATTACTAAGAAAAAAATTAAAAAGATAAAGGAATTCCGTGCATCTCACATATAAAACTCTATATAAGTTAATGAGTCTTTTAAATTGCAAATGTACAATTATTTAAATTGACATTTATGTGTTATTTAATGTACTTTGTGCAGCTAATTGTGTAACATAATTTGTTCATACAAACAGATAAAACAGGTGTTCGAAATTTTCAATAAGTTTTTTTCATTGATATTCAATGCTATAAATGTTAATATATTTATAAATAATATTATTTATTTATAAAGGAATAAATAAATAAAAGTAATAGTTTGAACACTAATAAAGTGAAAAATAAATTGATCAAAATTTTTAAATAAACTTACAAATAATTATTTAAAATTATATATTATTCGTACCTGTTATATATTTTTTATTATAAAAATTGATTCAATGCTTTGAATAATAAATTATTGTGTTATTCATTGAAGTAACTTTATTCTTAAATTCAACGGTTAAATTAATTTAAAATTAAAATTTTTACCTATTATTGATTATAAAGAGATCTATTAAAACAATATCTGAAGTGTTATTATTGTATGTTTGAAATTACTTGCCCAATATAGTAACTGGCTCACAGATTTCTTTTGTTAATTTGATATTTAGAATTTCTTAAATATTTTATATATAAAAAAGTATTTATTAATAAAAAAAGATAATAAATATATCTTAAGAAGTAGAGGAGGAAACAAAAAATACTGATTTAATAAAAACTTGGAACATAAAAATTTTAATGGATATAGTAATTGATATCTTATTTCTCTTATCTTATTTCGAAGCAAATAATTTTGATTTTATGATATTCAGAACCAAAGAATAGATTCAGATATTAATAGAAGTATATTATGTTTTTGATTAAGATATAATGATAAAAAATAAAATATCGAGTTAATAGTAATATTGATATTTTTTTATAATAAATAATGAAATAAACTTCAATTGACTGATTCAAATACCAAGGATAAAATCAAAGAAAAAAAATTTAAAAAAACCACAAAAATTTTAGAAAACCAAAACTTGAAACTAATTATGGATCTAATTCTTTGATATTGGGCTCATTGCAGTACAACACGAAATTGATATATCTGATTATAAGAATAAATTTTGATTATATTCTTGTACTTGATATTTTTATATAATTAAAATTTTGTTCATTGACAATTTAATAATTTATCTCCGTGGAAAGTTATATCGTCTCATTACCATTCCATAATTTTTATATATCCAATTTTGTTTTAATTTAGAAAAATAAATTCACAAATTTACAATATTTATATTTATGTATCATATTTCGTATGATGTTTCCTAATATTATTTTATTTATAACTATTTTAATAATTCTTAAATTAAAGAACAAAAATGATATCTCATATTCTTATCCTTTTTCCTATTTTATATATACATATTTTCATTTATTAATTTCTTCACAAAGAATCAAGCTGAGTTTAATTCAACATTAACTCGCTCGATTCTTCCAATACGAATTTTCATAGTGCTGGACAAAATAATAAGGATTTAAATATAATTGAATTATGACAATTTAATTATATATATTTAATTACGTTAATTTGATTATCAATTGCATACAATTAAATTATCATATACAATTAAAAGAAAAAAATGTATATTTCAAATATATCCTATATATCATAAATCCTTTAAAATAAATATTTTCATTAAGGTACGTAAATCACACGATTGTATGGTATTCGATGAATTGATCTTGATCGATCGAACAAAGCGGATTAAAAGTAAACATACAAGTCTTTCATCTGTCCGCAACATTGATATTGATTTCGTGATTCAAGTCACGAATCATAAAAAAAATCAAGGAGAATGAATAAAGAATATCAAATATCGTTCTTATTGTAAGTAGCAAGAAATTATTATATGGATTAAGAAAAATTAGAAAATTTCGTATTATTATGCGTTATTTCTTATTATAAAGAAAACGCTAAAAATATATACAGGAAGAAACAGGAATTTTAATCAACGTGTAGAATCTACGTTGTTATTCTACAACAGAACAAATATATTGAATGTAACTGAAACTAAACATTGACATCTAATGTATGAGAAATATAAGATATATTTGTTCGTCATTACATATTTCCTGGAAAAATAAATATAATTTTCCAATGCTGAAAATGGATCGAATTATCATTAACACATTTAGCGATTTGAGAAAAAAAGTTTACGCTGTGAAGAAACGGATGATATCGAAAAATCAGTTCAACGATTTCTTCTTTATTTCTAAAAAAATGTGACAATTTCGGATTAATCTTGCTCGATTATTCTAAAGGATCTTGATCTTGATCTTTCAAGAAGCATATTTTAAAAAATTAAAAGATCTTGTTGTTGAAAATTTTTTTTTATTGAAATATAAAATGATGCGATACATGTTTATTAGGCGAGGAAAAAAACGACTTTGTTATATCTAAATATTATTCTAAAATAATTCTAATTCATTCTCAATATCCCACTCGTATTCAGATTTTTTTCTTTAATTTTCTTTTTGTATAAATATAAATATAAATATTCAATATAGCGTATTAATATATATTCGTGAAACACTATTTCAAAATTGATTTTCAATTTTAGAAACCAAGATGTAACGAAGATTCCCTTACTCTAAAATTTAATTTAAATCGTTATAAAATAAATAAGCCGCGATCGAAATTATTAAATATATATATATATTCTTCCTTCGATTCCGCGAAATATATCAAATATATTATTCTCATCTCCTTCACCTCACACGCGATAAGTCACGATTTGCTAAAGATTTATGGAAAATTTTTACACGAATACGGTGCGGCGAGGCTGGCAATTTCCTTCTGGTTCCCGATGTCGTACGGTTTCGGTGTGTAGACGACCTAAGAAAGAAGAGGTCTCGCGGTACCACCCTTGCCCTTGACTGTAGGCGCGAGACCGCTTGTCTGAGGGTTGTGTCGGAGCTCGCAGACAGGGTGAGTAGAGAAAGAAAGCGAGGCAACGGGGAAAGAGAGAGAGAGAGAGAGAGAGGAGATTGCGAGACGCAAAGCGTTTGCGAGTTTCCTTCCTACTTCTTTAGCGCTCGGTCTCCGCGTTGGTTTGCGGAGTTCGAGTTAGATGTATAGATATATATATATATATGTGTATACGTACACAGAGTAGAGGGATAGAGTAAAGTGTGTAGTAGAGCCGCGTGGAGTGGAGGGTGGTAAGAAGGGCTGGTCTACGTTAAGTGGTCGGTTGGGTGGCTGTTTCGTCGGTTTCGTTGGTCTCTTTGGATAGCTAGTTGACTTATTCAATGATCCTACTTTATTATGCGCATTCGAAAGCGACAAGCGTTGCTCCCCGATTTATCTTGATTGTCCTTAAAGTATATTTCCTCGATCCCCTTACTTTCCTTCCAATCACTTCGAACTTGTATTTATTTTCGTCTCTTTTGATCGAAGGTTAAAAAAAAAAGGTTAGAATTTATTTATCTCGTTTTGGAATCACTTCGAACTCGTGTTTATTCACCTCGAGGATCGAATTACGAGAAAAGGGAAGAAGGAGATATCGATCAAAATTTTTGCGTTAATTTTTTTTAATATTCCTAATATCTAATTGAATATAAGTGCCTTCAAGAGGGAACAGGGTTTCTAAGAAGTGTTTTAAAGAAGTTTTAGAGAAGACAAGAAATGCAAATTTTGTTTATCAATGCGCAATGATTAATGATTGGCAAGTCGACTTACCTTTCACGTGTTCCGGAGTATCTGCTGTACCAGCCCGCATAATGTCGCTCAAATAATGCTCTAACGTTCTCATATTGTCCAGTGGTGAGTTTCCATTAGCTGTCATGCGATCCTGCAAACATATCATTTAAATCTAAATTACTATTTATCGGTGGCCAGGGAAGATAATAAACAATTTACATAATATTCCTACGCCTATTCATGATGTCTCGTTTCTAATTTCGTTCAAACAATTTTTCAACGTTCAAAAAATTCACGCGAGGCAGGTCTCTAAACTGAAGCGAGAAATGAATTCGACGGGAAATCGGTGGTCGATCGATCACGATATCGGTTCCCTTTACCCGTACCTTCGTATTCGTAACGTCGAGGAATTTTAATTTTTCATCGGCTCTCGTTATCGCGTTTCATCGAAACGAGCCTCTCTCGCTCGAGAAAGGGCTTTTGAGGAAGAACGAGTGCCTCGATAGAAAACTTGCCCCGAAGCAATGTCGCCCGGGTGGATGAATAGAATAACCAAAGACAAGACGAAAAAAAAAAAAGAAAAAAGAAGAAAAAAGAAGGAGTATAAGGGAGACGAGATAAAAGAAAGAAGAGGCAAAGTTCAAGTGTATTTTTCCTCGGGAATATCACGCGAAAACAAACGGTGTAGCTTCCTGAATGAAAAATTCCTTCTGTGTAATTCTATAATTTTAATCGCACAATTAATCGTACGATAATACGATATTTATTAATCGTTCCAATCGTTGAGAATTGTAGATACGGACGAACTTGCGTCCTTGAATCGTTTAAAAGAAATAACTGATCGATCGCCAGCGTCCGACCACGCGTCGTCCTTTACTACTGAACTCCTTTCACGGCCAACCCGGCGAACGGGATAACGAAATTTATTCGGCCAAAATATCAGCTAAACAAACATCCGCAAAACCGAATGTAACGTATATTCCAATCGTCATTCGTGATCGATTCGATTCGATTCCGGTATATTTTATTACACGAACACGAGAAAGGATATAAACATAAATCGAAGAAAACGGAGAGTGCGAGAAAGTGAAACTTAAAGGAGGGTCAAAGTGGCGGAGAAGAGAAGAAGGTGAGAGAGAGAGAGAGAGGCGAGCCGAAAAAGTGGGAGAGCGTGAAAGCTCGCAAGCTCGACGCCAGAGATAATCCTTCTCGTATAATACGCGCGCTTCTCCATCGTTCTCTCCGGGCGACACGAGCGGAGGTGCAAAAATAGCCCCACTTTCTTCGCATCTTCTTCGTACCACCACCTGCAACCCCGGAGATGTAGGTATTCCTTTCCCACCCTTCATACGTGGGGCATGCTCCAACACATCTGTATCCCAACCTACTTCCCCTTCTTTGGTTTTACAGCGCGCTCACACATTGCCGTAAACATGACCGGGGTGCACGTGCGCGGGTGGACACATGCGCACACCTACACAAGCCGACCAAGCACAGATCACGAATGAGCGCACTAGCACTTTGCTAGCCGATTTCCGTGCACGCGCACGTATCGAGCGCATGCGCCGAGTAATCTTCTCTCTCTCTCTCTCTCTCTCTCTCTCTCTCTCGGCGCGGTGCTCCATTTCCGTCTAGCAGAAGGCACACTAGAAAATCAATATAGGGAAACCAGGAAGCGACGGCAGGGCGTCGACAGCAACCTCTCTCTTTCTCTCTCTCTCTCTTTCTCTGAGCAGGCTCCATCACAGTATCACTCTCCCCCTCTCACCTATTCCAATTCTTTCTACTATCTTTCTTTTAACTTTATTAACCTTATTCATTTATCCAAACAATCCTTTTTCTCGCTACTGTCCGCTCCGTGTATCCACTTTTCGATTACGCGGTTTCGTTCGATTGTTTCGAAAGAGTTCACGGTATAAAAGTTACGCTTGAAGGTATGTTATTTTATATTTTTAATAGATAATAAAATAATAAGGGGAAGGAGCATCGAGGTGGAAAAGTTAACGACGAAAACCTATTTTAATATACTCCCCGATATTGTCAAAAATTGAGATCGAAAAATATTATTTTTTTGAATCATCGACGGTTCGTTCTTGTAAACTAGAAATATAAGGAGATAAGGAGAATAGCTGCGGAATCGGAATTGTTGCAGAATGGGGGGGAAAAAAAAGGAATTAGGATTCTGACTATACATTATAGCAACCACTCGTCAACCAACGATGACCTACTTTCAACTACGATTCCGACTCGCGGAAAACTACGTCATTCCCTCGTTATTATACAAACTTTTACTCTTCTGATTATTGAATTCGATTATTCGTCGATGAAACCTTTTATTCGATTCGACGACTCGACTCGATGGATAAATTTCACACATTTCTCTTATTTTTTCTTTATTCTTTCTCGAAACACCCGCAAGACGAAACAAAAACCGTTGTTGTCGTCTCGTCGAGCAAGGACGATGCAAGGATGATTACCACGACGTCTCTTGCGCGGGGAATTTTCGGGAGGAGAGGAGAGAAAGAGTTTACGCAGGGGGCGAAGAGAAAGACACAAAAGGAGAGGGGGCGTGAAAGGGATTGTTAGCGAGTGCTCATACACGCGTGCACGTATTCAAACGCGCGTATCCATCTTCGCCTCCGCCATTTCCGCGCAACCCGCCGGTCTAGACACGACCGTGTTCCTCGGCCGTTGTTCTACGCGCGTTTTGTACTCATCCGGTCTCTTTTCCTTTCAACCGGCGAAACCAGACGCGTGACTCGCCTCCACGCCTCCTCTTCTCTAAAACGCGCTCGCTCTTGCTTCCCCTCGAATAACCGGCGCCGGCTATATCCCATCTTTCTTCCGCATACTCATATTCGGCATATTCGATCTCGCTTGAGCAATTAACGTTTTTGTCGCATTCGAGATAACCAAGAGAGAGGGAAAGAGAGAAACATCGTATCGAATGAAAGAAAGATGGTCAGTCAAAATGTGAAGAGAGAAAGAGAAAGAGAGAGAAGGACATCGATGCTGGTAACCAAGATGTTGCGTGGCAAAGAGGAGGAGGAGGAGGGTATGAAAGCCGGGCGCAGAGGCACCTCGGTGTAACCTGGATCCCGAGGCGTGTGCGGAAGAAACGATTCCAGCCGCGAACTGGGTCACCGTTGGTGGAAACAGGCTAAACCGAGAGAGGTGCGGCACACAACGCGGTCGCGTGGCACAACGCGGCACGATACGGCAGAGGCGAGCCGGGGTATGCCAAGGAACAGAGCGTTTCGAGTGAGAGGGAGAGAGATAGGGATAGAGAGAGAGGGATGACGAGAGTGGAGGATGGAAAATGGAGAGGAAAAATGGGAGGGGAGGCGAGGGAATTGATGGCGACGGAAGGGCGGAAATAGATAAAGTCGCTCTCCATCCTGGCCGACCGTCGTAACGTATCCTTGTCGGCCAGTTCCTATTTAATTGCATTTTGTTGCCACGAGCAACGAACGATCGCTCGAACTCGGCACATATTTACAAGGAGATTTAAATACGGCTAAAATTATCAAGCTTCGAGAAGATTAAAAAAAAAAAAATTTACGAGAAAAATATAGAGTAATAATATCGTTCTTGTTCCAGCTACAGTGCACCAGGAGCACGAAACGAACGGTTCGATACCGGATGGTCTCTCGCGCAACACCCTCTCCGCTGGCAGTCGCGCTGCAGGCTCGCCCGCCCGTTGCAGTTTGCCGTATTTTATTACATAAGTTGCGAGCTTGTGTAACGCAACCGGTCTCCACAAGCTTAATAACTTTTTATCGATTTTCCGCTGTTCCTCCAGCACGACGCGATTCGATTCTTGTCTTCTTCTTCTTCTTCCTCTTCTTCTTACGCCGCCGCTGGGGAAATTTCGAAATCGATACGGCGAATTTTTTTTCTAGAAAATCGGCTCGATCGATCCTCGATTTGGCGAGCGGGCGGAGAAGAATCGATCGATGGTGCACGCGTGGATTCCGAGGAGGTCGGTCGGTCGCGCGGGTGGGGGGGTGGGGGGATACGCTGGTGGAGCTCTGGCTCGCGAAAAATCTATATCACGCGAAACACCGGAGTGACCTATAAACCTCGTACCGGGTCGGGTCACTCTGCACCGGCGCAGTCCCGAATTCAAATAGGAGGGACCTTAAATTGGGTTAACGTCCGGATATATCGTGTCACCGGAATTAGTCGAAAAAGTTACTCGCCGCATCTTGGTTCGCAGAGACGAGATTCCAGGCTGCTACAACGGCCTATTTGCACGAGGTATTCGTATCGTTTTGTTCTTCGTTTAGTACATATTTCAAGGACGAATTAGCTCGAATCCGCCGCGATTAACACTTTTCAATGTTCCTATTCGCGAAACCTCGTTCCATATAAATCCTTCCCATAAGAGAAATTAATTCTGCAATCTCTGTCTCTCTACCGTTTTTTTTTTATTATTCATTTCCCTGCCCTATCCGCCTCGACTAACCAGATGTCCACGTCTACGCCTACATTCCGATATTTAAGCATATTTCGATAATCATTGAAACGGCGTACAAATGATTTTCAATTTCGTCGAATCTACGAATTTTCGTTTCGAAAATATACACAAATATATATAATAAAAAATATGTATATCATATATCACGCGTTTCGTAACACGCTGTCGTATAACAGCATCGCGCCAAGGTAAAGTCAATAAAAATCTTTATCATAGCGTTTGTTCAATGTTTTCCGAATCTACGCCGTCTTCGACCGTTTCCATTCGTCGCTCGAACTTATCATAGAACTTGGCCCAGTTTTTCCTCATAGCGCAACGTGGATCGTTGGACGCTCTCTCTGTGCTAAAAGAGCGCGAAAATTTAGGGGGGAAACGCACGCGTGAGCCGAGCGCACGCGTAAATAGAGAGGCGCAAGGCGTAATCGGTGCTCGTCTTCGATTGGTTTGCCCTGGCTCTGGCTCTGGCTGGCCAGCCGGCCTACAAGCACGTGCCCCGATTCGCTTCCAAGGTGAATGACGACCGACCAGTTATCGGACTTCGAGCCCAAGCATTTTTTCGCTTCGTTGCGTTCGCTCTATCAGCTAATGCCACAGTATTGGCAATGCGGGTATACGAGCCACTTCGATCGAACTATCTACGCACTACGTGGTATTTGTTTTCATTTCTCTACGCCGAGTCTGTCACGCGTAAAGTCGACGCGTACACCCATTTCGTATCTCGAAAGGAAGAATCGCTTTTCGTGCGGCCAACACGCAAAAAACTTATGGATTAATTTAATACATAGCATAAGCTTTTTTCGCGTATGACGTACGGAGGAAGGAAAACCGCAGAGAAATAAACAAAACGTATCTATTTCCGGTAAAAGGTTGTATCGCGTGTATTCCACCTGTCTTCCCTTTTGACGAAGTTTAATACAGTTTTAGCATTAATTATGTAACTCTTTCGTTCTTTTTTCCTTTTCTCTATTGTTATTGTTGTTTTTATATAGTTTTTCCTCTTTTCCTTTCTTCGTTTGAATTGACGAATTTTAAAAATGTGATTCGTTTTTAGAATCGTAATTTCGATCTTGACTGATGATTTTTTAATTTAAATTGATGAGCATCGATGGAATAAGAGGAAATTTCGAAAATATATGATGAAAAGAACGAGATATCGAGAAACGAATAAATTGTAGGAATATTTTATCAGGGATGATATTATAAAAGAAATAAATTCTGCTAAAGAAGTTGCGCTTAAGAGATATAAGAGGTATGAGGCAATCGTAACGAATGTATGCAGGTTAATGATATACAAGGTGTTTTATGCATAGATATATTTAAAACGAATGAGAAAAATGTCATTAGATGAAACGAAATGATACGAAATGATACGTTCAATCTATCTAAAAATGAAATATCATTTTTCCTTCTTAAATAAAATCTATTTTGATTAAATAAATTATTCAAACTTTCTATATCTATCATAAATAAATAAAATTACAAATTGAAATTACCGAATTATCCGTCACGTGAATTACACCTCTTTTTATAATTTTTTATTTTTTTTATACTCTTTTAATATCTTAAGATACATCGATGAGTAGTCTTAAAGATGAATGATAAATTAGTGTTGTTTTTTTAGATATTAAGATTTTCGTTAAAATAATCGACAATTGGAAGACGAAGAAAAGAAAAATTTTAAGAAAGAGTTCCGTTATTTTTATCTAATGACAATTATTTATATCTTGATCTCGTTAATTCAATTCATTATTTGTCGCTAAACTTTCAACAATTAAGTTTTAAAAAGTTATTGATTAATGAAATCGAAATACTGATATAAATAATTGAACACGAACTTCTTGTTGTTCGAATATTGTTTTCGAATAACATCAATTTATCACGACTTACGATTAATCAGATTTCCTACAAGTTTTAATTGGATTTTGGTAACTCGACAAAGATCGGAAGAGCCTTCTTGTTTCGAACCAGAAACCGCACAAGGAAGAAATTAAATTTTCTATCATTTATTATTTTCGTTTACTTTTCCTTTCTTTCCACTTGGTTCGTCTATCCCTCCGTTCAGTAATATAAAAAAAAATCTATACATGCATGCATACAGACGTACAGTTTATTAAATCGAAACGAATAAATATAAACAGCGAAGAAGCGCGAAGGATAATAGCTCGCATAACAGAATATCCGCCATTTCTCCCGGATAGTATGCAGTATCTATTTTTGACAAGTGGTTAAAATAGCTGAGCTTAAACTTCTGCTAGACACTGTTTGAACCGTTTGAGCTGCCACGCAGAAAAGGAATTAGGTCAGGCATCAATAACAAAATAAGTATTGGAAAAGTATCCCCCTCTCTCTCGCTCCCTTTTTAAATCGTACAGAGAAACGTAACGAAAAAAACGTTAAACCTTTCGACTATTGATCCTACATCGGTTAAACCGATTAATCGACTAGTCCACTTTTATTCCAATACACCGTTTTCCTTTCCACGATTCCTCGCTTTCATTTTCTTCCCATATTTTTCTCATTTTCGATACGTCAACGTCGAATCTATACGGACGATACTCGAGGAAATTTCGTTTCGAGTCGAGCAATTAAACCGAAACGACGGGAATTGGAGGTTTTCAGGCGGCGAAAGTGGGTGTAGGTTAGGTTTCAATTACGTTTCGAGTTGGCGTTGGATCGATCGATAAGGAGGGATGCGTGTGCAATCGAATATATCGCGTTCCGCCGAGTTTTTCGAAACGTCGAGTTTAAAAACGAGCGTGTCACACCGTTTACAGTAAGCAATCGTTGAAACAGCGGTTGTACCGTCTAAATTTAAATGCATGTCTCGAAGCGGTTGCATAACCTGGCATCGAATGCGTACACCAAACGAAACTGCGGAAGCTAACGCTGCCGGTATATACTTTTTCGACCCAACCATATATCGCCTATACCTCCGCAGCGTAACCTTTCTCGTAGGTGGCGAACGATCGATAACGGAATAAAAAAGAAGTCGGTGCAAAAGAACAGTTGTGCAGAGAGAAACACACCGATTCGGTTTGCCCTCGAATTAATATTTATGCAACGAACGAATAAAGAGAACAATAATAATAATAAATGATAAACGATGGTCTAACCTGCTGGAACGGTGGCAGCTGTAGCAAATCCCTTTCTTCGGCGGTGGTGACTTCGAAGGTGGGCGCAGGTTGGGGCGGATACATGTTGCCCTTGCCGGGATAGGAGGTGCTCCTTCGAAATTTAACAGGGCTGATGCAAGAGGGATGAGCCGCCGGGCCCGGGTGGCCGGGAAACGTGGGGCTCGGTTTCCTTCCTTGCAAGCCAACCGCGGCCGCGGCCGCGGCCGCGGCGTGCAGGGACGAGTGCAGGGGAGGAAGATTCGGCACCGATCTGCCACGATTCCAGGGCGAGAGACCGGGGCTCGCGACCGCGGCAGCCTGCGGCCCAGCGCTCCATTGCTGAGGCGCCTGCGGCCCACCGGACCAGGCCGCGTAGCCCTTCCCAGGAAGGTAAACACCCGGATGCGAGGTAGCTGCCGGTTGCTGTTGATGCGGTTGCTGCTGCTGCTGCTGTTGCGACTGCTGCTGCTGCTGTTGCTGCTGCTGCTGCTGCTGCTGCTGTTGTTGAGCGGACGACACTTGAAGGCCGCCGTGCCTGGCGGTGGGGGCGGTCGCGGTTCCGTGCTGTTGCGGGAAATTGTGACTGGCCGTGATAGCGCGACGCGCGCCGGCCGACACGGCCGGCCCGGTACCGGCGAACAACCCGGTCGGGCCGCCGCTCGGAAAGTTCTGAAAGGCGGCGATGGATCCGTTGACGGGCAACGCGTGGAGGCCCGTCTCATCCGGGGCTGACCATAAGCTCGGCACTCTTCCGGCCTCGGTGAAACTCTGCAGCGCCGAGCTCGTGCTGCACGCGATCTCCTTCTCGGTGGAGGAGGGCGTCGTCGGCGTGATAGCGATGCTCTCGACCTCGACCGCGTCTTTCGCCTTCTCTTGGCCGCCGACGGTCTCCAGCCCGGTGTTGGGGGACAGAGGCGCTGCTTTGCCACCGGCCTGCTTCTCGATCAACAAATCGTCCTGCATCGTCGATGTCGTCGCTGTTATCGTCACGCCGCCTGTATTGCTCGCGGTGTTGCCCCCGATCGATGATTTGCTCGTGGTTGACAAACTACTACTCGAGAAGAGACTCGCCGCGCTAAAGTCCCCCATAAATCGTCGTAGTTCCAAGATCCACGAGTATCCTGCCGATCGTATCGAGGTCCCTTTCGCCGACCAACTCCTTTTGGATCCCCCTGTCGAACGATTACGAGATCTTTTTAGGATTCTTTGCGCTTCCCCGCCGCTCGATCGCCCCGCCCCCCCTCGATCCCCCGACGAGATCGAAAATTTCGATTTCCCGATTCAAGTAAATCGCGTCGTCCCTGTCGGAGCACGGACCACCCAGAGCTCGCGAGACAACTATCGATCCACGGCGTACGCGTAAAAACACCCACGAAGCCCGGAAGCTGTGCGAACTACACCGATATTTGGGTTCTCTTATTTTCGCCGTTTTCCTCGATTCCCTTGTCCCGATTTCTCTCTCTCTCTCTCTTTCTCTCCCTCTCTTTCGCTCTCTCCCTTATTCTCGACGTTTCTCCCTCCTTTTAACGCGCTTCGATCGCACACGTTCTTTCGTGACCCGACGCGTTTCTTCCTCTCTCTCTCTCTCTCTCGCTCGCTCGCTCCTTCTTTATCTCTCTATTCCTCCTCCTGTGTATGTACCTTGTTTTGGACACGAACTAGCTAATAACGAACGGCTAATAACGTTGGGGAGAATGAACTATCCCAAAGACACGGGCCCCCTCGTCTTCGTGTAATTCGACTGTGGGCAAGTTTTTTTTCCTTTCTCTCTAGCATTCCCTCTAACTTATCGAACGACGACCACCCGCTGCTCGATGACCATCCCCGGTGGTAGAGGTGCGAGAGACGGCGTGGTATTCTCTCTAACCCTGTATTTCCGGTATTACTTCACTCGCCGGGGTGAGCATAATTTACCCCTACGGCGAACGTACACGGCCAGTCAGTCAGTCAGTTGGAATTCTCCCAAGAGAACACGCGAAGAAACGCGACCTTTCGTCTTGCAGCGCGACTATTTGTCGATTCCTTCGGTCGCGTTTCACACAGGCACACATGCACACAGGCTCGCGTACATATGCAGGCACACACACACGCTCCATGCACTACACGAAACGAGGCCGGGATCGTCGTTGCGTATAGCGAACGCGGCACACTACGAATACGTTACGCTTATCACTGAAACACAGATTCTGGGCAAAAGGATCGCATCGAGTCGAGATCCATGGCGAGAAGCAGCGCGTATATCTCATATATCGACACACTCGCGTCAATCGCAACTGTTCTCGACCGATTACCGATCGCTCGCCCGATCGATCGAGTCACCGAACACGCACGGATCGTACGCCGCGACGTACGATACGACGGGCCGCACTGTATCGCAAATCCTCGCAAGTGTATACGTGCGGATATGTATCCCCGGTTTCGTCGAATTCGTAGCAGCTACGAGCTGACACTGGCAAATCTTCTTCGATGCCGGCAGATCCTAGACATTACGTCCGGTTACATTTCTAGCCGTCCAACTTACCGTCGTCTCGGCTTTTCCTCGCTCGACCTAGCGCTGCTTCTCATTGGCAACTCGCGTACTATGACCACTCGCGGTTTATAGTTTGACCACGATACTGCTCTTGTCCGTTCACGTGCCACGATAATAGTAAGTTGTAACTGTCGATTCGCGGCGAGAGTTTCCCGGCCCACGTAAGTTTCGATCGATCTGGAATCGGACGGCCGGCTGGTTATTATTCGCGTTTCTTGGCTGCGCTCGACGGAGCACTCGATCGGAGGCCAGCCGAGCGCGATTCGACGACGCAGCTTCGTGGCTCTGCGTCGCGCGTAACACGATTCGTGCGTGGTGCCGACTTTTCAAACACTGTGGCCCTGCTGCGGCCCACACCATGCCAGCCGTAGTCTCTCTCCGCGTAGCCGTCCACTCGGCGATCTTCGGCCGCCGCTTCGTCCTCGTCCTCGTCCTCGTCGACGTCGACGTCGCTACGTCGCTGCTGCGTCGCACGACGACGTCGGCCACGCACGCGCGTTACCGCCTCTCGCCTTCGAGCCGCCGTCGCCGCCGCCGCCGCCGCCACCATCCTGTCTCGTCCTCCTCGTCGTCCACGTAAACACGAGTCGGCCGTTACCGGGACCGCGACCAACGAAATCATCGTGTTCGCTCCACTTCTCCTTTCCTCCTGTTCCTCCCCATCGCGAGACTTCTCAAATTTCTCCGCGATCCCGTCCGAATTTTCAAATCCATCCATTCGATACTGGCGCCTTCCCTCGCTCTACCACCTTTCGCTCGAACGTGCTTGTGCCTTCGGTTACCTACCGACGGAGATAAATAACAGAGTTGCACGGCATATCGCTACACATTTGCAGCATTATCGTAAAGCTATCGTAAACACGTTGGATAATAATCATCTGTACTGTTCTTCGCGATGCATGATTTTTTTTCTTCCGTTTCCTTCTTCCGAACGGAAAGAATCTATGTTTTATTTGTTAAAATAAAATTCGTTATTCTTTTATAAACCGTCGATTATTATTCGATCAATCGAAATAAAATAGCGATAACTGTGAACATTTTTATTAAGTGTCATATATTAATTTTTGAAAATTGAATTATATACGATAGATAAAAATTATTAGTATCTGTTAACTGTTCATATTTTCTTATTACATTCGAAAGAATAAGACTTAAAATCCCGCTTAAAATTAATTATAAGTAATTGATGAATGTCTTATGCGACAATAGATGGAGTAACTGACTGCACGAGTCATTCAGCTTGACGTTTCGAGCGAGCACAAGTAACGATCGTAAAACAGAAGAAGAGAAAGGAAAAAAGAGATTGTATTTTGCATTATTAAATTTTTTTTTGAACAAAATGAATAGATTATTTGGTCGACCTAAGCCTAAAGAACCATCACCAAGTATTACTGATTGTATCGCTGGGGTAAATATTCATATCGTTTCAACACTATAGAGGTTACGTTATTATTCTTTCATTTATGTTCTTGTGTTTCTCATTTTCATTTTTTCTTGATATTTGTAATAGGTCGATAGCAGAGCGGATTCTGCAGAGAAAAAAATAGCGAAATTGGATGCGGAATTAAAAAAGTACAAAGATCAAATGGCTAAAATGAGAGAAGGTCCTGCAAAAAATTCTGTAAAAGCTAAAGCATTGCGCATTTTGAAACAACGTAAAATGTACGAAGCACAAGTAGATAATTTGCGTCAACAAGCTTTTAATATGGAACAAGCAAATTATGCTACCCAAACATTAAAAGATACTCAAACAACTGTAATTGCTATGAAAGAAGGAGTTAAACAAATGCAGAAAGAATTTAAACACATTAATATAGATCAAATCGAGGTATTTTTGATACAATATCTTGTTTCTCTTTGTTTTAATATTGTTTAAATGATGTATATGTATATATATATACATGTAAATGTTATAAAGGATCTTCAAGATGATTTAGCAGACATGTTAGAACAAGCCGACGAAGTACAAGAAGCAATGGGTCGTAGTTATGGTATGCCAGATATAGATGAGGATGAATTAGCTGCTGAATTAGAAGCTCTTGGAGATGATTTAGCTATCGACGAAGATACCAGTTACTTGGATGATGCTATCAAGGCACCTAGTGCTCCTGACAAAGAACCTGGTACAAGCTCTGTTAGAAATAAGGTTTGTATTTTATAAAAGTAAAAGTAAAAATGAAAATTTATAATAATTATTATCTTGTATAAATACTATACATATTGTTTAAAAGTACAAAATTTCAATGATTCGATTTATTAAAAAAAATTTTTTTCTCTTTAGGATGGAGTTTTAGTCGATGAATTTGGTTTGCCACAAATACCAGCTAGTTAAAACGCTACTTTATACGAATTATATCTTTGCAAATTAATGTTATGTATATCGATATATTCGAAAATTGAGATTTTTGAATTTTTTTTGTATATGCGATTATGTACAGAATGTATATATTAACTATTTTGAATTTTCAAACATCTTGATACAAATTCGCGCAAATAATAAATCTTCGATGAATGAAACGTTGTTACCAATATATTATGCTAATCTATTTTTGTTGCATTCTCTTTCTGTTATATAATGTATAGGTCAAGTTAATAAATGAAAAAAAAAATTAATAAAATTATCTAATATAAAAATTAAAGAATCTGTAATCGAGAAACATTTATTTCATTTTGACTTTGTAGTTTTGTATACTGTGTAATTAAATTTAAAATTATTTCTTTGCAATCGATGAAATGCGTTTCTTCGAAACCACGTACTTGCGTATAATGATATACATGTGCCTGCAACAATAATTTAATCGTGCTTTTAAAATCATATTTAATATCTTATTTAGAATTTTATATCGTTATGTACAGGATGGACAACAATAATATTTTTTTTCTTAATTGAAAAATTTCAATTTTTATTCTTTTTATTCTAATATAGATAAATAAAAATTTTGATGAAAACGAAGAAATTCGTTATAGAGAAATATAAATTTTTCTTTGTTTTCCAAAGTCCATGCTGTATAAACATTTAAAAACCATATCTTTACCTTTCGTTTATATAATCTAGTAAATTGTTTTATTATATTTTCAAATAATGATATCATTGAGGAAGAATTTAAAAGGCATAATAACGAGGTAGAATGTCCAGCTGGAGGTACAGAACATAAACCAACTTTCATAGCTTCGGTACCCCATTCTGCGAATGTAACTTTTTTTCGAAATCTGAAAATCGAAATTAAATTTTATACAACAATGATTACAATCATATATAGATGAATATATTATTTACAAAAAATCATAAACAATGTACTTTTCAATATTTCGTTTTAAATCATTTACAGAACAATTTCCTCTAGCAATATGCGCAGCACTTAAAATCATAGAACCTGTTTGTAGTGGATCTAGTTTGATCGATTGATTGTTTCGTGACCATGCATTGATAAATATTTCATCTATAAGTCTAAAAGTAATGTACAATTACTTTTCGTAATTTCATTTAATAATCTCAAAAGCTGATACGTACTTTCTTCCTTGTATATTGCATATTGTAGGCGCAGATAACGTTACTGGACTAACGCTACTAAGTATATAATGTAATTTTGGATATGGTACAAGATTCGTTGCTATTTCGTTCATATCCATATTCAAATTACCAGGAAATCTAGATCCACTAGAAAAAAAATATTCTTAATTTACAAATAATTGTTAGAAATTATTGTTAATCTTATTAATCTAATATTTATTAATCTATTATATGTTACCTAGTTAAATGAAGAAGTATGTTTGCAATAATACTATTCATATCCTGAAATGGTTTACATGAAATATTATAATTTATTTGATCTATATTCTCTTTTTTCCTTAATTGTGCATTACATATGTCTACAAGTGCTTCATTTTCAATAGGAAAAACACAAGTTGCATAATCTATAAGTTCTCGTGTTGCCAATAACACATTATATGGGGCTGTAACAACATCTTGCATAACAATTGGATATACGCATGATACTAATCTGTAACAATAACAATAACATAATATAAAATTAATAAAAATTAAAACTGTAATCTTAAGAAGAATGTGTACAAAGATCTTAAATGAATGTGAAATGTTTTTATTATATAGATACCTATCTACAGTAGGATAATTATCAGCTAGTAACTTTAAAACAGCTGTTCCTAATCCAGATCCAGTACCACCGCCAAGGGAATGCATTGTTAAAAAACCATGTAATCTGGAACATTTCTCTGCCATACGTCTGATATTATCTTCCAATTTGTCATAATATTCCGTACCATGAGTATAATAACCTACAGCCCTATAAATTATTTGTAAAATACACTTATAATATTTATATATATATATCCAAGAATAATCTGAATTATCAAAAAATCAATACCAATTATTTGCAGATCCTGGATAATTTGTTACAATACAAGTTTGATCAAATAAATCACGTACAGGACCTCTTCTTATTTCTCCTATAACACTATCCTCCATATCTATCAATATTGCCTATACATAAAAAAATTGATTTTGTTGATTGAATATATTTATCTATTTACATTATCTCATTTTTCTATAATTTTGAGCAAAAGTATAAAATTATAAATAATTATTATACCCTGGCTTTGACTTTAGCTTTTCTTAAATCAGACATACTTTTAAAACATAAATCTTTGGGTGAATTGTCAGGTATAACAAAAAAACTATCGAACGCATTAGATAGATCATTTATATTTTTAATATGATTTCGTTGTGTTTTAAGTAAATTTATTCCAGTATTCATTGTTTGTATACCATACTCGTGTAAAGCCAAAGGCCAAAATACCGAACCGATTTGATTTCCACATTGTCCAACTAAAATCATTATTAACTAATAAAATTTCTATTTATTTTTAATATATGTAATTCATTGTAAAAAAAAATAATGAGATAATTACGAACATAATATTATATAATATACCTTGTACTGAGATAAATTGACTCATTAAAGAATCTATAGAAAAAAACTTGAATCTCGTATTTAATATACTTCGTTATTTTTAACTATAAAAATATATTTTAAAACCATATAGTAAAATTGCGCTTTTTCAATTTTATTCTCTGAAGTTGAGAATAACGATATCTCGATATTTAAACTTTATCGACTTATTATCGAAACTTGTTTATCTCGATTTTTAAATTTTAAACGATTACCTGTTGATAAATTCATTGTGCTCTTGTTTCTATTTCAAAAATTTATAGGTTAAGGTAAAACGTGCAATTAACTTTAATAAAATGGGTAATAGGATAATACAATCGTTCAGTGTAATTATTTTTTTACTTATTTGTAATTATTATTATACAGAATCTGCATTGTCTACGGATTCAAGTAAGTCATACTAACCTATAATTTTTTGTAAATTTGCCGATTTTATTGCTATCGTTCGTATTATTAAAAAATATGAATAAGAAATAAAAAGGAAAATTTATTTTTTAGTATTTATTTTAGTTATTTATTTTATGTTCATACATTTATTTATATAATCATCGTTCTTTTATAAAAAAAATTCAAAAATTCTTTTTTTATCTACAACACAAGTTAGATATAGATATTGTGTATTTGTTAACATTCCGTTTTTAATATTGAGAAATATTTTATTTTGAAAATATTGTATTTCGTACTTCGCGTTCATAAGAATAAATATCTATTTATCATGTTTGTTTGATTTTATTTACCTGAATTTTTTCTAGTACATTTTCTAAAACCAGGAGATGTCTATTCAAATAACAAACCTGAATTGATTTTATTTATCTGAATTTTTTCTAGTACATTTTCTAAAACCAGGAGATGTCTATTCAAATGACAAGCCTGGATTACAAATCTTTTGTCATAATGCCAACTCAAAATATTTGATACATATGTGGAGGAGTTTAACAGTAAGAAATAATAGTTTGAAATTCATGTATTATATTCATAATATACAAACTTTATGCATCTCTAATGTTATATTTATATTATTACATTATAGATGCACTTAAATACAAATATAGATAATTATGATTTTTATATTGGAAAAACTCCTCAAGAAGTAATACAAAAACATGATGATAATCAGCGGTCTTGGAGCCTTAGTTTATTTAGCACAAAAAAGAGTAACAAATTGAAAATTAATCCATTTGAAGATATATGTATTGGTGTATATGTATATAACAATATATCTAATTTATATAAATATACAATGAGTATAATTCAAACACGTGAGTGCAACAAAGTAAAAAAAAAAAAATGTTTTATGTCACAAATAGTAGACAGTATAATACATATATTCTTCTATATAAATAGGTATTGACTTCTCAGAACTATTATTAATGCTACTAGGCATTCTAATATTTTGGAGTGCTCATAAACTCAGTGGAAATCCTTTATTTTATTATTTTACTTGTATAACTCTTGGTGTTTCCACTTCAATTATAATTCTAGTATATTTTTTTAGCAAGTTCTTATTAAGGGTAAATGTTATATTTGTGAATTCATTTCATTTACATATATTTTATAACGATATATCATTTTTTAAAAATTAATATGCATACATAATTCAAGGGTAAACTTATGTACTTGATGATCGCAACTGGTTGGACAATGAGTTTTTATTTAATTCAAATGTTATGGGAAAATATCCAACAAATCGTAGTTCAATACAGGGAATGGGTGGCATGGTATATTTTATTAACGTCTTTAATCAGTTTCGTTATTAGTTATCGATTTGGTCCAGTTACAAATACTAGAACGAAAAAACTTATCCAATGGTTTTTACAGGTTTGTAAAACAATACATGTTTAACGAAATGAACTTGAAAAACTTCGTAAAAAATCATTCTACTGTTCCCATTTAATATTCTTTCGTTTATTTAGATAGGAGGACTGTTAACCATATTTTATAGCAGTTATTTTCGCGAAGCATCATTTTTTTGTTGTCTTATAATTACTCTACTTTATAATTTTCCCATTGCAATAATTCGAAAAGGACAAAATTATTGGTAAGTTAAATTGTTCGATATCAACGTTGTCAAGCTTTCTTCAATTTGTTGCAAAAATCTTGTAAACATTTGCTTCGTATGATATAAATGTTATTTTTTAATTTAATTTGTTTCTGCATATGTTTTCAATGTTATAATTAAAACTATCTATTCATATAATAATCAAACACTGCTTTACTTGTTAAGTTTACTACGTTAATAAATTGTTATTTCATATTCGTTTATGTTTTTATTTCAAAAAAAAAATATTAAAGTGAAAGTGATTAAATTTTATATTAATTTTATTAATTAATATTATCTTATTTTTATTTTATTTTTATAATTTAAAGAACAAAATATAAATTGCTTCTAATATTTTTGTAATTTACAAATTATATATTAAATTAAAATAATTTATAAAATATACAAATTATAAAACATTATAAAACTATATTTTATAAATTATTTTATTTTAATACATTTATACTATTTATATCTTGACATATATATATATATCAAGAGCAGAAATCTTGGTAAAAATAATAACTGCAATAAGTGAAAATAAGATGGTGATAATAGCAGTTATAATATAATAATAGCGACAATAGATAGTAATCACAATATTAGCATTATCGTTTAGATAAACAAGAACATATGTTACATGTATATACCTATCTGAAATCAGGAAAAACATGTTTCCCATAAAAAGGAAGTTATTAACGGAAGACGAATATCGTAAAGAAGGAATAAGAGAAACTAATAAAGCGTTAGACGAATTAAGAGAATATTGTTCTAGTCCTCACTGTAATCCATGGAAAACAGTTTTAAGGTTGAAAGATCCGATAAGGTTATTATATATAATAAGATATTTTCATACAAAAGTCTATTGAATATATTGGAAGAGTAAGCGTGATATACACTTGTATCGCGCTTGTAAATATAGCGTAATTTAATACGCGTGCTTTTAGGTTTGCCAAGTTTATGGAAGGCGATTCACATTTGTCCGACGATGAGTCGCGGGAACACGATATCGAGATTACAAGAATAATAGAAGAGTGTGAATATACGGATGATGAGGATTATTTGTGATAAATGTATATAAGAATCGTTAGTTTTATTAAAAGATCAATTCAGTGCAAATTAATAAATTCATAATTCATATGTACATAAATACGAGCTTCCATCCAATTTTGCACGATATTTATTCAAAATTGTTCCAAGTGTTTCGAATGTTATTAAAAAGAAATTGTATTTTGCATCTCCAAATTTTTACTCTGAAATATTGTATTTTGTAATTTAACATGTAACTACTTTTTTACTTAACTGTAAGTACTTCTTTCATTATTTATTGTGTGATTTTCAAATAAACTTGTTGATTTCAATGTTTATTGTAAATACGATTGTATCGTATTGATTTGTACAATATTTGCATATATTATCTTTGAATCAACTTATCGAACTGGACAATTAATTTTAACAACTAAATAGAACGCGAAATGTGCAGGGTCATTAAGAATTCATACCATGATTTCTTGCAATTTGTTATAGCCCTTCGCGATTGTATTCTTATCTGATTCGCGTGACTGCAATTGTCCAACCTATTGCAATTGCATCATATACTCTCATATTATTTCTTCTAATTACATTCGGAAATGTGACTTTATATTTCTTGAGATATATTTATAAAGAAAAAAAAATAATAAAAAAAAAAAGAATAAGCATGAAAACAACAATATAATATGTTCTGATTAAGTTTTATTTCATTAAAAGAAAAGTTATTTGGAGAAAACATTTTTAAAATGAATAAGAAATATGTGTCAGTAATTAATTTAATTGTTTTTTATTTTTTTCTTACTTATTTATATATTTTAATGAATCAGAAACGACTCATTCACGCATATTTACGCTATTGCACAGCCGTTTGTTAGTTTGCTGCTTTTCATTAAATAACTTGCTCGTTCTTAAATTCAGATTGAAATTCTATTTTGTTAAATTCAAGATCGATTTTAGAGATTTTAGAAGGAGCGTGAATTGATTTGATATTCTGCTTATTATTATTTATTATTTATATTTAATTTAAATTTATATAAAATGAGACAAAAATAGAATGAAATCGTTCCATTCTCCATCATATTATTTTTTCACTTTGTCTCTTGCTTGCTTGTTTAAATTGCTTAATAATTTGATGAATGAAACGTCCATCGATATTTTTATATAAATATTTTTATGCTTATACATGATACACTGTTTGTGTATAATGAACGTATATAATGTTTATAATGAACACGTCGTGCGATTCATTTCATCCATTTAGAGAGAAAATTATGCGCAATCGTTAGAGTGTCGTGATCAAGAGCAATAAACGGCAAAGAGGCGACAACTTCTCATTTCAAGGGCGTTCCTGTTCTCGCTTTTTCAAAGATAAATATATGCATGTATTTTTCACATTTCATCAAGACACAGGGTACAATGGTCTCTCGTGGATAATGTGCACACGCGTGTTACTTTCTCCAATGCGCAGCAAATTGTCATCGGATAACGCAGAGCACCGACAGGTGGTCTTCAATCGGGCACCTTGCAAAAAACATGGGCGCGTACTTGTGCGGCTTCAATACATTTGCTCGGTTGATAATATCGGATTACAAATTGCGACGAAACGTCTATGGATTGCTCGGTCGATCGCCTTCTATCTTTCGGCATATTTCGACGATTTTCAACCTATTATACTGCTCTTTTTCAATTTAGAAATTGAAAAAGCAAAAATCTTCCGCTAAAAATCAAATTTTTTGAAAAGTATATAGAAAATATTTTGTACATAGCGTATATTAAAAGATAAATTGTAGTTGGTTAAGAGGATGGGGGAAGCCACGTGATCGGCAGGTGGGATTGGTAACGGTCCAAAGGGCAGAAGCAGGATCAATAAGAAAAAGACTGGTTTTCCGTGATGCATGGCGCACCTGCTCTCTTTGGAGAGACACGAGAAGAGCGGATCTGATTTCGTTCACGATCCATCCTCAAAAATCTCGAATCGTCCCATCCAAGTTGGCGACAACGTTCGATCATGCTACCGTTTCGTTAAAGTTTAGTTAATTAATCTAATTCATTTCATTGATGCGTCTTAACGATCGAATATAAATAATCAATAATTATTAAAGATAAATAGTAACCGAATCGTCGAAACATGATTCTAACGAAACTAATCGGTATAATTACGGTTTAATGGAAAGTGATTACGATCGAAAGTGACCTCGATCCCTAAGAGGATGTAAGAGATGAAGTAAATGCGTAAGAAAGAGAGAGAGAGAGAGAGCGAGTCTTGCTTGTTTTTGAAGGTCCCGAAAGGAGTGTAGTTAAGCCTGCGTATGCCATCTGCCGACTAGTTCTTCGATACCGGTTGCAAGAAGTAGCTGGCAGCCCTTTAAATGGACTCTACTTTGGCAATCACGGTCAGCTGCCTCGTTGGCGTTCTTTTCCAAGATGAACATCTTTTTTCGTACCTTCTTCTTCTTCTATATATTCGTTCCATGTAACACAGAGTCTGTGTTCTTCTTTCTCTTTTGATTCTTCCCACAAATTTTATCGAAATAAATTTTTATTCATTCTACAATATTATTTTAAATAACATTATTATTTGAGTAATAATATATCTCAATGATTATTTTATCACATATTTTGTTCGATATTATTTTTTATAGATTCAAGTTACATTCTTTCTGTATAATTTAAAATCGAGTTTGTATTTTTTATCTTAAATAAATTTATTCCTTGTTTTATTTTTATTCCAAGTATGGCCGTTTCTTTTTTTCCTTTTTTTTTAATAGATGAAAATTGAAAAGAAAATTAAGGCTCGCGCATAATATACATAAATTATTGTTCGTCCGAATAAAGGAGAATTCTATGCATTTCAATATTACATTGTTAAACATTTTTATAGCAGCATGACAGATGAAAGAAAGTACACGTACATTGTATTTTCATTCATGGTCTGGGATCACGGAAGCTATCGCATTTTTTATCCGTTGAAACATATTTCTTTAATCGCTGGCAGCGGTAAAATAATTTTACTTACGAAATATTGGATTTTTCGTGGTTCTGCTGTATACACAATACATGATATATAATGGATACGGCAATTCCAGCAGAGTTTGGCTTGAACCGCAAATCGTGCTTTCACGCGCATATCGTTTGATATTTTAATCGATAGATTTCTCGTCGCTAAAGGGGTGGATTCCTCTCGACTTTGCTTCCAATGAACCATAAATATCGGAACGAGCTTAATTCGTTGGGAATGCAGTAGTTCTCGATAAAATATTCTTGATATATTTTCGAATTTATTGGACGGTAATATATCAAAGGAAGAAAGAAAAGTGAAATTAAAAAAACAATTGTTTGATTTATGAACTAATTAATCTCGGGACCGAGCATCAAAGTATCAGCATAATATTTGAACACGAAAATATATATAATTTAATTTTTTTTCTCTTTAAATAATTTATCAGCACCCACTTTAATAATTGTTGAACGAAATAATGTAAATTGTTCGACGTAGAATTTTATAAAAAAAAAAAAAAGAAAGTCAAGCTGTTAAGAATTTACATGGAAGATTATCGCTCGAAATATATGAAAGAAACTGAAATGAAGAATTCCGTGACATCCCGATGACTCTTGGCGGAAATATTTCTATCGATGAAAATTCGTTCCGGATATTGCCTCGATGAAAGGAAATAGGGTCGATGAGGTAAACCAGAGTAAGTGGCATTAGAAACGAATACTTTCGGGGTAAATACAAATTTCTGAGAATGATTTAATGAAAAAAATGAAATCTGAATAGAAGATAAATTATATTCAACAATTTAATAATGAATTATTTTAATGAAAAATCTATGCACCGAATTAATAATAATTTATATCAGACAGAATTTTTACTTTTCTGTTTTTTTAATGAATATAACGTGTATTAACAGTTGACTCGAAAATTGTTTCAAATTTTATTGTTGTTCCTTTCATCTTCATCGATTTCGGTCGAATTCCATCCAATAAGCGGCACAAAGACCGGTTCGTAGAAAGCAAAACGGGGAAAGTAAAGAAGAACAAAGAAGAACGAATCTTGTAACGATTACCGCAAATCTTTTATATTCAATCGTATTATGGATTTATATAAAATTATTTGTCGAAAGACAAATAATAGGTTCTTTAATATTTAATAGAATTCCACTGAAATTTCTTCGACGGAACTCTGCTTCTATGAATTCTATTTACTTGGACCATTCTCGTTCTATTTATATAAATGTTTCTATATTATAATTTCTTATACGTTATAATTTATTAAATATTGGAAAATTATCATATCTGCAAAATTGTTTTGAAATTTTGAAATTCGTTCATATGAATTCATAACGAAGAAAGAAAAGTTTAAAATAAAAAAATTAAAATTTCTTTTATTCTTAATGAAATTTTGCGAACGTGTAGAGCATAATATGAGATACATTAATTATAAAGTTTCAATATGTATTATAAAATTTCAATGTATTCAGATAAAATACCGAAACTTGTAGAAATTAATTTTTCTTCTTCAAAGAAATTGCTCTCTGTATAATTCATTATACACAAATAATTGTGTATCGCATTGCATTATATAACGAAAATTGCGAGAATAATTAAAAATATTATTTATAAATATTATTTGTACATTTGCTGATTATGAAAGAGCTCAAATTTTTCAAACATCGAGGTTTCAAGAACAATAAAACAATCGGCAATTTTATTCTTTTCACTTAACATTGTTGTATCCTGATCGTCCGGGAGACACATTGCGAACGGACAAGCCTGTGTAAGTGTTATCTGAATGTATACATCGAGAAAAAGCGAACGTGCCTCTATGCGCACACATACTTGGAATCAAACATGGTGCGTATTATTTCAACACTGCACATCGAAACTCGTAAATTGAAAAAGTTCAACCATGTTTTTCATACATAGAAAAGTTCGCTCGCTGAATTATGCCATTTTCCAATTTTGCATATGTATTGCGTATTTCCATGTTTTTGGCTCTTAATATTTTTGCAATTTTAATATATTATCATGTTTTTCAAATAAAATTGTTTTAAATTTGATAGATGAAAATGAACAAATTTAAAGACTGTATTATAAGTGTAATTATTTATAATATTTATTTATGATGTGACTGTTGATAATTAATTTTTAATTAATCAATGTATATATTTAACATACGAAAACTCTGTGAGTAACAAAATATATCATATGCATCATATATAATATGATAGTTTTTTACATCTAGAAATAATGTAAAGTAAATGCAAATTATTTTCATATGTTCACGTCAATAGATCACTCCAAGTAATCAGAAATTTTGCATATGTGTCTAGAAATGAATTTTTCAGCTTGGAGAAAAGAAAATGTGTAATACTATTATGTATATATTTTTGCGATTAATTTGAAATTTATTCGTGATTTATAATATTTTAATATTTTTATCTAATATTACAATCTAAATAATTAAATCCATGTTAATTATTTATGTATTATAAAAAATTATAAGTAAGTTATAAAGATAATAAGTTGAGAAAAAAAGATAATAAAAATAAAAAGCACATTTAATATTCACGCATATATAATTATATCATGATACAACATGTGATATTAAATTGTCGAACGACTACTGAAGCTGATTTATTTTTTTTGTATCTTAGCATTGTCTCTAGATAGGCGAAAATCTTAAAAAAAATTTCTTATATATTCTTATATTAATGTTAAAATTATATATAAACGCGATGAGAATGTAAATTACGAATAATTTTTTTAGAATTTGAGATAATTTTTTGAATCCAATATTATGGTGAAATTTAGCATAATTTGACAAAATTTTATAATAAATATATGGAAGTTATCCACAAAAGGGAACGAGATAACAAGATCAACGAGAAAAGATAATTTAACTCAGTCAACGACAATTCTTTTTAACGATGTGACGACTCTGTTTAAATAAATACATATGTATTTACGTTTTATAACGAGTTACAAGTTTTATAATTCTATTTAAATAATCGATCCACGATGCATTCATTTTTTTACAAGTTTCTTCTTTCGTAACGAACGATAATTAATTGAAAACAAACATTAATGGTTTTCTTTTTTGTTTTTCCTTTCTTTTGTATAACAATCGTCGATTCCATATCGAAAGTAAGGACTTAATAACAATGTAATGCTTACAATGATAATTAAGATTTCTATGTTTTGGAAAAAGCAAAGACCGTAAAATCATAAGTTGAAAACAGTTTATGAATCATGAATGATAGAGTGTAAAGGACTGTAAGCAATTCGATTACAGGTAGATTCGCTTGTTATCTGGGGAAAAAGAGAAAAAAGACAAAAAAAGAAGAAGAGTAAGGAAAAGAAAGTCGATAAAATAGTAGAATCGGCGGTGACGTCGAGCGTAAAGAGAACCCCTGTAGCGCAGCTAGTGGTATGGCGGGGGAAGAATAGCAGTCGGTGAGCCAATGAAGGGAGGAAATGCGCGGCGCAGATGCGCGCTAGATTCGAGCCGCCGCTGGGCTGTTCAGAGCGAGCGTGGACGTTTACCGCGTCGCATCTTTTGGGTTTTTCAGTTGATTCCTTTGTGAATGTTCTTAGTCTCGCAACGCGTTCATGAGCTACACGATTCTTAACTCGGCTATTCCCTTCCGCGAGTGTTTCGTCAGATTGATTTGCGTTGAAGTTTCAGTTGGATTTGTCGCTTAAATCTCGATTACGAATATACTTAGAACATATACGAATGGAATCGTGAGAATTTCCGGGATACACTGTAACCCGATTCGAACGCAATAGTGATCGACAGTGAGCACCAATGACATGTGCAGTGACATTGATATCGAACTTTAAACAATCAATCAAAATTTTCGCGTTGTTCGACCACCAAATTAGACATGATAGATCGTACCGTGTATCAAACATATAGAGATCTATGTTTCGTTCACACATCATCGGCGATGTTCACGTAAGAGTGCAGAGTCGAGCCATGCTAGTAATCATTTTTGATTTTCTATATATTTTTCTTTAATCCCATTGCTGTCTATTTGTTTTCTATAAGTAGATTAATAGTATCGATAAGAATGTAAAAATTAGAAAGGACATCCGTGAGTGTAAGTAGTTTGCAGTGTCTCGTGAATTTGACTGTTTTAAAGACATCTACCTTTGCTCGAAGTTGGCAACATCGAACCCAGGATCGGAGCAGAAAGGTCAGTGTGCGTTTCATCGTGTTTCATTTATCGATCGTTGCGGCATACTTAACTATACGTGAAAACACGAAACACGAAATATGAGATACTAAAATCTGTTAAATATAATAATTATGAAATTATTGCTCTTATCAATTTAATTCCCAAACCAATAAAAAATCGTTAATACGATCAATTATTCGAAGATCGAATATTGGAAATCGATGTGATATCGGAATTTGCGATGATTCTCGAGAAAATAAGTAAACAATGAAAAAAATGAAATTATCGACAGTCCGATTGATCGTGGTTAGTTCTTTAACCAAATGAAATAATACAAATGTGACGGTTGAATGCTATTTAAGGAATATTAGTAAGATCGATAGCTCGATAAAATAACTGTTCCACAGAAAAGGATATAGTGGTAAGGAATGCATAGACGTGGAAATTTAAGATCGAACGATGGTATAAAGTATAGAAGGTGGTTGCGCTGAAACAAGCGTACGTTGAGTATAGGAACGTTGCGTGCAGGAACGATCTCGGTGGTCATTGGTGCGATACAGAAACAAGTGTGACTATCACGCGCGCATGAACGATTTGTTATTATCGAAGGAACAAGAGATTTAACAGATTTAATGAAATTTGAACTTCAGATTTTATTTTTGATTGCGTTTATTTTACTTTTCTTTTCTTCTTTTGTCATTTTTATGCAAATTCACAGTTATTTTATTTAGATTATATCAACATATTTCAACACAGCATTATTAATTTGTGCTCGTTATCTTAAACAATACCGTTTCATTCGCTGTATTTGTAGTTTAAATTTGCAGATTAAATTACGTTATAATATATATATATATATTTCTCCATATAAATTAGTCTATTAATATTATTAAAGTTATATATTAGATGTTCTTCTAATTTCATATACGTCCATTACGTAAATGGACCATGGGCTATGAATGGTAAGAGCAAAGTACATCTTATAAAAGATTTTCTATTTTCAATCGTATACATTAGCATAAAAAAAGATATATATCGTTTCGATTGATTTTTACATGCAGCCTTACAGTTGATTAGCATCAAGTGGTATATTCATCCGATTGACTTTGGATGTTAATGAACGAGTGAGCATCGAAGACTGATAATTGACGTCGGTAGTTCTCATGAAAGTCAACGTACCGTAAAGTTCTCGGTTCATTCATCGTTACCGTGTTGCGTAATAATTGTTGTTGCCACGTGCCAAATGTCATATACAGTCGTTACTTTTGCCATTTGATAGAAGTGTAATTAAGAAACGTTCGTGTTCAGCCGACTTGCATGGAATCTATGTTAATATGTCTTATGCACGAAATTTGTACGTAAAAATATGATACATTTTTTTTTAGAATTATTCGATGCATTAAGATACGTCGTGATTAAATGCTCGATAAATTTCATTTAATGCGTCTATTTTCATTTTAATTAAGATGAGTGAATTTGTTCGATCTCTATTTACTGTGTTCTCGTGACGTTCACAAAGCTTTGATACAGTACAGCAAACAAGAATTAGAGTAATTATGGGAGAAATGCCGCTTATTTTAAAAGATTAATACGGATTTACTACGCTTGAAAATTTTTTTTTCAAAAGTATAATATAATAAAATATAAAAATACGGTATAGAAGTAAATATTATTTTTATCTCTCTAATCTCCCCCCACAATTATTATATAGAATATGTTTGGAAATAGAGTAGGAAAAAATTCGTTCGTGAGTGACTTTCGTGTCAATCGAAGAGAAATAAAAGGAGAACGAACGATATCCAGCATGCGTATTTTATTCTCGAGATCGGAAGAGGTTAGTAAGAGTACTTAAGTATCGAGTTGGACGAGGGCTAGATGAAGGTGGAAAGAGTGTTACCACTTTCCCTCTTCGAAGTATAATGTTTACCACCCTTTCCCTATCTCCGAGCATACACAGCTATACAAGTCGCGTACATTAAAGCAACTCGTGGAAGAGGTTCGTTGAGAGGTTACGCCATTACTTACCAAAAGCTACTCTTGGTCTTCTTTCACATCCCCTGTTCCGCCACGTTTCTTTCTTACCTCTATCTTGCTGCCTTCTTACCTTTGAAAACGATCGAGCTTTACCGCGATGACAGTGGCCGACGTAATCGACACGCGGTCTCGTTTCTCAAACGAGAACCTCGTTTCTTCCTTTTACGAAATGCATCCTACCGCTTTATTGTGCCGCTCTGACCACACGAATATTACTATTCATCGTACGTAAAGCAAATTCTTGGACAAAAGATGTGCCGTTAATGCAAGCAACCTAACCTCAAAAATCCACGTGTGCTTTTTAATTTTTAATCTTAACTTTTGATGTTTACAATTTTAATTAATAATTGTTTCCAGAGAGATAAATAATTAAAAGCGTAAAAATATATATTTTCATTACGATCTGACGTTGGAAAATAATTTCCACGAACAAAACAAACTATCGAAAACACAAACGAGGCAATTATATAATTACAATATCGGCTCCGTATCATATAATGGATTCTTCGGTGAGAGAGGTTCATTATCGATAATTAATCTTATTATGAGCTTCTAACGTACCGCTAATAGAGAAAGATCAGCCATTGCCTCTGTCGACTCGAGCTAAATCAAATATAATAGACTTTTTATGTCAAGTTTATGAAGAATGTTGAACTTTTATTAGTTATATTATCGGTTTATATCTATTACAACAAATATAATTTAAACGCGAATCTATAAAAATAGTTATTGAAAACGACAGTTTATTATTTCTTTTTTTTTCGTATTATCTTTCACTAAATGTAATTGATCATCTTGTACATGGCAAGAAATTAAATTGAATACGCACCATAAACGGACTTAGATGGGTAATTCTCGAACCGGTTAATGTATAGGTACACGTCACGATCGAGAAATGGTGTTTTTCCGTGATCATACGCATTCGCACGGTAAATGTGTGTATACGTGTATCTCGCTTTTTGATTTTCTTTTAAAGAACATTAACGATTCATCAAAGTTTCATCAGGCCGTGTTTTCAATGTATATCGTTTTAAAGTAATTACACGGTAGCTAAACTGAACATGAAATTTTCTTCAGAAGGGAAGGATTAAGAAGCTCTCGAGACATATGTATTTTGTGCACGCAACAGGCTGTGCTGGCAGCCATAGGGTGTAGGTAATAAAGGGAGCAACATTACTATAAAAGAAATACGATGCGTTCCATTTATCGAATACGGTTGCGCATGTAGGTCACGTGATTTGGAAAACACACAATGTGCTCGCAACGATATTTCCAAATATTATAATTCAATTATAATCGAGTTCAGAAATTCAAAACAATTCTTATTAATTTTTTTTTTTTCAAAAAGAATATGTTTTAATATCTTTTAATTTTATTTAAAAATTTTTTTTTTAATAAAATATTTGTCATACGATAAAATGTTGCCTATAATTATGAAATGTGTACGAAATAGAAAGAAAATTTTTAAAGGATGATTCTAAGGATTATATTTTAAAACGATATAAAAATTGATATGCAAAAATGATTGACAGTTTTATTTTCGTCTCGTTTCATTTAATGTAAAATTAAATTCTTTATAATTCGAAGAATAAGATTCATATTACTTCCTGTTACTACTTCGTCTGAACATTTGGTATCGCAGAATGATTACGTTAAGATTTGCATATCACCAGGAAGTAAGTTTCAACGCCTTGGGGGACTAACTAAAATCACAGATAAAAAAACGTTACGCATTGAGTATATACATACATTTATGAAACGAAATGAAACGAACAATAATATTTATTATATTTTTATTTACTATATACATTTTTTCCAACTATGATTAACCATGAATATAAGGGGTTTCACTCTACATATCTAATCTAATCATCACGATTGAAGCGAGCAAGGGTCTTTTTCCCCATTCGAAACCCCAGTTGGGGCGGAGGAAACGATTATTCATACGTAATTAGCAATATTTTCCCCATCTTTCTAGGATTTCGTTTGTACGCGCCATCGTAAATTTTCCTCCATACCGCGTACAAATGTGTCTAACTACGTTCGCAAACAGTTTATCCATCGATCGATTTGCTTGAGGTTTATAAATCGTTGAAAGCTAGCGATTTCCGGCCGACATAGGAAGGAAGAAAGGAGGGAGCAAGGGAAAAGGGAGGCGATTCGTCGTTGAATGGTTGAATGGATAACACAAGACACGTTCCTCGAGCAACGAGTGCATCCTTCCGTGCTTATGCATTCATTGGAGCGCAGAGAACAGGGTTATTTTTGTCGTTTCGTCTACGCGAGAAGGAGACGATCCCGGATAAATTTATCACTCGACATCTTGCTACCGGGAATTTTGGAAAGGGTTAAAGGCTTTCGTTTTGAGATAACTCTTTGCTTAAATCCCTTATTCATCATGAGAATTTTGAACAGGTTCTGACGGAAAATCGAGGTTTCGAGCGGTACAGTTCGATTTTACTTAAACTTGAGGGCGATTAATTACTGGGAATCGAAGTCGAACGTCCAATATCCACGAAGTGGAGTGCGGTAAATTAAAGTACAGTCAATTTTGGCGGGCATCGGGCCAACAACACTCGACTTGTCGTTGATTTTATGGCAGGAACGTCGTGTTTCTGGATACCGTTCATCATACACGATGAAAAGAAATCGTTCTATGATCAATTTATTAATCAATGAGCTAAATATTTCTCATTTTTAATATTCGAAGAATGTTAAATTATGTTGCAATTTATTACCGATATTATTCGGTATAAAAAGGAAATATAGGATAAAATTTTCAAGTACAAGCGAAATTTGTTTTTCTTTTTCTTACATAAAAATCGGAGGACTCGAGCAATAAGATTTTATTCTATATTTTTTACTATATGTAAAAAGTTTGGATTCGTTCGCAGCCAATTAAGAATTAATTAATTTCATTTATTATTTTAAAAACGTTTATTCGTTATATTTGCTTCTATTACTGTCACTATCACTTTTATCGAGAAACTTTCTATACCATTATCTTATATTCGTAGGCAAACGTTTGAACGAAGAACGCGTAGACGGCGAAACTTATAGTCGGCCGAGTATAGTAGATGTGTGCACGTTCGAAGAGAAAGAGAACGAAAAGCCGGTCTTCGATGGAACACCTGTTCTACAGGTATGTGATCCTTTCTTCTTTGTGCTCTCCGTTCGGATTTCTCCTACACATTCCTGAGTTTTGTTGCTGTTTTTTTACACTTCCAACGCGATGTACCATTACTTTTATCGTCTTTTTCCTCGCTATCTGTATAATTTTTTATTGAAAAGGAATTTTGAGTTGATACATAATATTGTTAATATTATCGATATGGAATGTGTTATTTTGGAAATAACTTATATAACAAGATATTTAAAGTAATTATAAATATTATAATTCATTATCATTGTAAAATCAAATAAAATAAAAAAATTCATCCGGATCGTATTTTAAAAAAGAATGCATTATTTCTCATATATTTATATTACGATAATATTTGATTATGAAATGTATATTGAAAAATCAATTATTGAAATATCGCCAAGTAAATTTATATTATTAACATTAAATATCCATAGATTAAAAATTACGAGGTTAAAAATTAATGTATATTTAACTTTAAGAATTTGTATTATTTATTTTTTAATTTTTATATTAAGAATAAATAATTTAATTTAAATAGCTTATATATATTTTTTAATTTTTTAAATATAAAATATTGATTATTATTTATTATTTAGTTAGAATAAAATTATATTCAAATGATTTATTAACAATAAATTGCTAATCAATTAGCTTTAACTAAATTTATTCGATTTAATTTAGATTTATATAAGAAGTAATTATTTACATTTAATTTCGACTTAAAAATTGATTCATTATAAATCCTTATATTATTCTAGTAATTGTTGTAATTGTTGTCTAAATTAAAATATTCAATTTAAGTAATTATTTATTCATTCAAATATTAATGTTGAAATTAATAAAATTAAAAATAATGAAATATAATTTCTTCGATCTCAGATCTCAATTATTATTAACCAGGATTTATCCGATTTTCTAATCTCTCGGTTAAGCCGATTAAATCGAGATTCGTTGGTAAAAATATCGTGCTTTGCTTTAAAAGATTTTAAAACATTTTAAAAGATTATCCCCACAATTCTATCTCAACAATTGCTCGATCAAAGTGTAATAATATAAGAGATAACTTATTTGGATTTACACGCGTATTTTATCACACGGATAACTAATGCATCCAACCTTAAAATCAGAGTGGATCCATCGTGCGATTTATGCGAAACTTGTTTACGAATTTGTCGTTGTTATTTTATTGCATCGATGTGACCGCGAAACAGTTGATTACGATTTTTCGCTTTCAGCTGCTGTTGTGCCTTTCTCAGCGTGCGTCCTGCACGTCATTTATCGAGTTCCCATTTGTTCAACTACACACGTGTATACATACAGTCACGATGAAAAGTTTGTATTGGCAAATTTTTAATTACATATTTAAACGATACATAAATAAAACGTGATGTTCAATTAATTTTTCTAAATTGTACGTGATTTGTAATATATTATTTTTTTAGGATATATAAATTACATTTCATTTAATTGATAGAGAAAAGTCATAAAAATATACAATATTTTTTTAATCGAAACAAAAATGTTGCTCGATTGAAATAATATAGAAAACTTATTTTTCTCTATACATTGTTGTTGTAATAAGTTTGTTCTTGGAAAACTCTTGAATTCAGTGTCATTTAAATGTTTATTAGTTTATATATTAAGTAATTATTTTTAAAAAATATGAGAATGTACAAAATGAAAGTTTTAGAATGTAAAATTATAATAAATTTATTTAATAAAGAAAATTCTCTTAGAGAATAAATAGAAGTAAATAGAAGATGTTGTGAAATTAAAAGCAAAATTGAACGAAAAAAAAAACATTCCTTCTATATTCTATATTTCTAATATTCGTTGAATATTAAAAATTTCAGAGCAAAGCAAAGCAAAAATTAAATCAGTAATATACAAGTATTAAAACAAATAAAGATTATTCTTATCACAAGAAAACAATTATTATTATTTTTCTTTATTGTAATAATTAATTGAAATGCAATTTTTTTATATATTTGTAACATTTTTTTATTTTTATATATATAAATATTCTTCCAATTTTTCTTTGAATTAAAATCCTTGCAAAGAAAAACAAAAAAAATTCTTTTCGAGTTCAATCATCAAACAATGCAGATTACATTAAATCATTATAAAATAATTAAGTATGAATAAATTATATGAGTAAAGAATACTTTAATATAATTACAATCTTTATGTTCTGTATTTTTTTAAAATTCTTGGGCTTATTTTGTAATATTCATACAGCATACATACATAATAAATTAACGCATTTTTATCAGTTGTTTTTTTTTATATTATTGTTATAAATTGAAACAAAGAAGATAATTGATAGAAGATAAATGATGGATAATAATTGTCTATTCGCATTTAATATTATTACTAGCTTTATTTATTTTATATTTCGTTTCTCTTATTTCACGTTTTGCTGTTTCGTAACATACATTCGTTCGTGCCACCCATCTTTAAATTATTTCTCTATTTTAAATTTTACAAACGGAATATATTTTCCTTTATCTTTATTTCTGGTCGCTACGAAGTTAGCATGGGGAATATATAATATGTTTGTATGTGAATGACGACAATGAAAGAAGAGAAAGAAAAAGTAGAGCTGTGGGGAGAGAAGTAGCAGAGGAGAGAGAGAGAGAAAGGGAGAGGAGGAAGAACGAAAGTAAAGTAAAAGAGAAAGTAAAAGAAAACCAGATTGTATGAGAGGGGAAAGAAAAGTAAATTGAAACTTGTACTTATGTCCAGCTTTTCAATTTTCCAGACGGCAAAACTTTATGAAATATCTTGAAACCATAACTTTGAATATAAATATAGGATAATACGAGAATTTATTGATTCCTTATTTACGCAAATTTGCAGACATCCAATAATCCACTCGATTACGAATTTCTTCGAATCACTGAAGAAAAAAAATTCCTTACGTTATAGATTAATATTTATTTTTACAAAACACATAGTTTGTTTATTTGTCTGTTAATTCGTCGATTAATAAATAAATATAGTGTATTATTAAGACGCGGGAAATATCTGTATGTTGCAATAAGTATGTCACGTGATACGTTGTTCGCTGGGCAAACTAACGCGAGCTAACCACTCAAATGATCCTTGGTCTCGATCCTTTAGGCAACCTTCTTGCTATGTGACTGTCGTAACTCGGCTGCTATATTCGCCGGTAACTTGATAGTTGAAGCTTGGCTGCACAGTTTGGAGCACATTGCTCCGACAACCTCTATTGTTTCTGACCAGTTTATCGTAACCCAACACTTATTGTGCATTCTGCGCCACGTTGGTTTTGCTCTCTTGGTAGCTAGATGACCTGTTCGCTGCCCAGCTTGCCCGTCTTTCTGCTTGTCTCTCTGCCCTCTAAATTTTGATCGACTATTTTATCTGACGTTTTTTAAATAGATAATAATTTTCCTTTATTTTTTTATCCATATATATTCGTCTTTAATTTTCTCGTTCTCTCGTTATTCTGACATAATAAATCATAATATTATGTTAATTGGTTAAATTTATTATCTCAGATGATGTAAATGATAGGATTAATATTAAAGTATATTTTTTATTAAGTATGTTTTTATGTAATCCAATTTGTGGATATGTAGATTTTATGTATAATCTTATCTGAATTATTATGATGAACATGATTTTGATGATCTTGAAATATGTTATCGGGATCAATATTCTAAATAATTTCGTTTTTGATATATTTGCAAATATATCGTAAAAAGAAACAATGTTATTGAATTCTATTTATCTTATTTATTTTATTTATTCTTTTATAGTATATCTGTGATAATAAATATAATCGCTTCTTATTATAGCTATTGTTGAATGATACATTTTTCTATATAAATTATCAACAATGAATAAAGTTGAGAACGTCAATATCTGGATACAAAAGTTGTGAAATTAAATAAATTCTTAAATATATGACTAAATAAATATGTTGTCTAGCCTAATACTAATTTATCAAGAAACCAAACAAAATCTTCGTTTCAGTTTATCTTTCGCTTCTGGATTTTGAGTCATAATAATTTTAATTAATTCACTATTACAATTGTATAATGGAAATAACAGGTTCTTATATGAGGGACGTGCAAAACTAGTAATTTAATTATTTTAAAAATATTTATAAATTGCACTTAAAATGTGTTGAGATCTATTTTATGAAAAACGTAATAACTGGTTTTAAATACTATTTCTCTTTTTCATGGGATTTAGCTTTCATCAATTTTCTTCTCTTTCAGAAGCAATCATGAAAAGTATTCATTTTGATAAATTAATAAATTGGAAATAAGATGAGTAAAAACGATTTTGTATTCGAGAAAGTTTTTAGATAATTTTTAAATGTTATTGTTCGTGAAAAATTTTTCATCAAATTAATAATAATTAATAAAGATGTTTGTGACAGTTAAATTATTACAAGATAAAAGAATAATTATTTTATATTATTTGATTTCAATGTATCGGTTTCAATCGTAGCATCTTTCCAAGCGTTTCGAGCGCCCTTTGTTCTTTTGTTTTCTTCCGTGACACGTGTCGAATTTTATTCGCTGCTAACAATCGCGAAGATTCGAGAATGAATCGAAGATCTATTTGATACAATGTGAAATTTTTTAAAAATGCGCTATAAATGGAAAATGTTAAATCAATGTAGTGTAAAGTAGATAGAAAATAATTTAAACTTTTTTTGTTATGAAAGAGAGCAGTGAAAAACACAAATATTTATTATTGAGAATTTATCGAGAAATAAATTTTTTGTAATTATTTAATATTTATTGAAGTTTATACGTAATCATTTTTATATACATTGAAAGTGTTAACTATTTCTTCATTGTTTTTTCCTTGGTAATAAATAATAAATAAAAGTTTAAATTATTTTTTCCATACCTATTTCATATCAAACCGAATATTCCAAATATTTATACAATAATATTTTATATCTCAAAATTTACAGTATATTTAATAAACTTTAAATTGTTGTATTCGACTGCAAAAAAATTTTAAAAGATAGAAAAGTTGATGATAAAAGTAGCATGCAAATATCCGAATAACTTGTCAAGTTGATTAACTTTTGAAATTTTTATTTTATCATTTATTTTATCATTCCACGTTAAATCCATTACCGTTTGAAGTTACAAAAAAGTTTATCTTAAGAAATTATTTATCAAATTCAATTTTTTTTCTTTCAATTCAAACAGCAAAGGAATCGACATATTCGACGTATAATTTTTCAAAATGAAAAATGAATTTTGTGAAATTAAAATTATAAAAAACTTTTTTTATTTTGGAAATTTTTCATTGAAGATCGTGAATCTAAAAATAAATTTTTTAAAAATATGACAATTATTTCAAAAAGATATTAGTTCGGTGAAATCTTTTGATATAATTGGCCATTAGATATTAAATGTAATCATAATAGCAGGGTGCAGAGTTTTCTTATCTAAACGAGATTCTTTACCAATTTATCACGACATTAATTTTAAAGATTGCATTCCGAAACAAAGCTTATTCTGTTGTTCATAGTTCGAGGAATATGATTACATATTTTTATAAATTTTTAGATCTTTGATTTTCGATGAGAAATTTGAAAGAACAAAAATTTATTTATAATTTTCAATCTTATATCTAATTTAATTTTCCAGCGTAATGAATTAGATTTTCCATATTTAAAATTGAAAATTCTCAAGATCTCGTAAATTTTAAGCTTTTCCCATGAAAATTAATAAAAAATTAATAAAAATTGAATTCCTTAATTCAAGATTAACAAAACGATTTAAACCTATCTTAATCTCATGTCACTTCTTTCATATCATTTGAATTTTATTTCTTTTGAAATAATCTAATAAATCAAAAAAGTTGATTTTTCCAATTTTCACGGTGTTTGCAATTTTTCATCGTATATTATATTTTTCGCTTCGTTTCTCCTTATCTTCGATCATTTTATTTTTAAACCGTCATGAATATTTATCCATAGCCGAATAGTTGCTTCCTTTCATCACAAATATCCGACGTGATCGGATGCTCTGATGATCGATAGTAATCCGTACGTGACCGTCGAATTAATATTAAATTAATCGCAAGATCCAAAAAGTTTTCAAAGGGGAATAGCAACGATTTTTTTTTAATTGTACAGAATTAGAAACGTAAACTCGTGTATACAGCGCGCATTAAAGGTAACTATCGTGCGTGCAGTGGTGCAATCAGCTACGATATCGTAATATAACCGGAACTTGACAGTGACGTCAAGAATATAGGTCAAGGGGGTATGCTGTCTCCCGATGTTTACTATTGTTTTACGATATTATTAATTATCTTTTTTTAGATTCTTATTTGTTTTTTCTTCGTCTTCTCTTGTCAATATTACGAGCATCCGATTTCATCTTCCTTTATGTATTTCTATAAGGTTCAAGTGAGATAAGAAATCGTAACAACATTCGCTCAATTTTTACAGATTTTATTTTTCAATTCTTGATAACGTTTAGTTTTTTCATTCAAAATGCATTAATGAAATCGAAATGTCAATAATCTTGCTCATTTTATTTTGTATACACATTGTATATGTATATACTTTTACAAAATTTAATTAGAAATTGATTAGAAAAATACGAAAGAAAATAATGTTACCGAGTCGAGAGTCGATTATTTATTCTTTTTAATTTAATTTCGCGAATATTTCGAATTGAAATAAAACAAACGACAGGAAAGAAAGGGCAAAAAAAAAAAAATGTAAAATAAAATAAAAAATTGGAATATTAATCCTTGATATGGAACATAATTTCAATCATATCTCTCCGTTTCGATGTCACATCACGCTGCTTCGTAACAGCTGCCATAAGCATTCCCGATTTTCATGAGCACACATTGTACATAGATCCATTTACTTGCGCGTTCACGCTCGACTTGTTCGCAACTCGATACACCCGTATTTAATATCACCCTACAAGCGTGATACATACACTTCTGTACCGAGTGACTCGTTACTATCGTTTAGCCCTGCAATGTCAAAGCATCCAGTTAAAGGTATCGACCATTGACCGGCTGTTCCAAAGACAATTTTTTTTTTTTTTGAAACGATCCTGTTACGTAAATTTTATTAATTACTACGTGATACGCGGGATTGGTAAATATTGTTTCGAACGAATACATCGGTTCGTTTAATTTTCTTTCGATCCAAATAAATGTATAAAACAAAAAGCGCAAGGATTTGTGATTAATTTTAGAGTTAAAAGAATAACGGCACGGGAAATAGAAAGGAAAATAAAGATTGTTCATTAGAAAGTTTCCTGATGAAAATTCACTATTTAATTAAAATGATCGGTTGTAATATATAATTTATTTTAGGTTTTTATGATACGTGATCATTTTTATCAAGATAAATCATTTGGTATTTAAATATCTCTGATATTGAAATATGTAAAAAGTGGAATTGGTTATTTCATTTCTGAAGTGGTTCATATTAAATTGCTCTAGGGAAGGTATTATGGAATTTATGAAAGCAAAAATAAATTGATTTACTCTAATGAATTCATATATTCGATTTTAATATCATTTAAATTTTGTATAAAATTGTAAAATTGTTATATAGCGTATTATTAACTTTCCTTTTTTTATTATATCAATAATTTTATTATTTAATTTTATCATTGCAATCTTTAATGATAATGTTAGATCGATTATTTTATTGTAATTCAAAATTCGATATTTTTCATAGAAATAGTTGCGTTTATATTTCCTATTAATAATTAATTCACGTAATATGAATGATTACAAACAGAAATGGTTCTCAACTGCTATAATTTATCTAATCTTTAAACTATATTTAAATAATTTATAATATAATTAATTACATTTAATACTATTTTGTGAATATAAAAAACATTCTCATCTAAACAATAATACGCACTTTACTTTTCAGAATAAAAAATTGACATTTATTATTCGATTCAATATCTATTTAATTAATATTATGAATCAACAATTTCATTTTTAAATTAATTTATAAATTGAATTACATGCTCAAACATTATATTTTCTGAGTTAATTTGATTATAATTAATTGATAAGTTAATTTGATTATAATATAATTTTTGATGTTTTTGAAGTTAATTTGATTGTAATTAACTGCTTATAAAAATGTTATCTGTCCTGCTATATGCATGCTATGCTAGGAATCTACACTCTGTCACAAAAGTATTAGGAAAGCTATTTTATAAGGAAACATGTACAAGGTGTCCCAAAAAAATTAGAAAATCCAAAGATTTATAATTTTAAACAACGTTTTTCTTTGAAAAAATTTTTGTTACGGCTTACTTAACTAAGTTATTGACAAAAAATACTGGCCAATCACGGAGCATGTGATCAAATGGCGACAGTAGCGTTGGCTATGTGCTATCATCGAGCACGAACAAGATATAATATCTCGAAGAAAAAGTATTAACGAATGTGATTTCAATGAAAATTGTACATGTAAATTATAATAGGTTTGATGAGAACAATTCATTTTTCGACAGAAAATATCTTTGAAATTAACGCGTGAAATTAATCCTTAAATTTTTATCATATTTTATACGCAATTTCAACTGAAAATATTTTTTATCAGCGAACAATAGAAGTGTGGACATTCGAATTTAAATAATTTGTATTTTAATTACGAAATTATATTTAAAAAATGAAAATGAAAATAAGTGATAAGTTTAAGGGTTGATCTTCGTGTTTCTTCGAAATTAATATAATAAAGAAATTATTCGATATAATTTTATTGATCAATATGTTCATCCAGTATTGTTGGATTTAATAATACAATTTTATTAGTTGAATTTACTAAAATATGTCAATACTTTGATGAGTGACTATACGATTTAACTTTATAATAATTAACAGATTATTATCATTCATAAAAATGGTTTCTTTAAAAATATTATTAATTTTCATTAAAGCTTATTAAAAAATATTTTTAAAAATTTTCTAAAATGATATTATTTTATGAAAATTTAGAGAAAATTAAATAAATATAAATTTGTCAAGATTTGCTAAAATTATCAATAAATAATAAAATTAACTTATTTTTAGATATCAAAAAACAAAAATTATCATTTATTTTATATATAATGTATTTCAATTGAAATTATGTGTTTTATTTCATTAGTTGAAGGAATTTAAAATAAGACGAATATTTGGTAAAAATAAAAAGAAAATGAAAGATTAGGTCATAATAGGTATATTACTTAATGAAAGACACATTCCTGGAATAACTTTCAAAATATGTTTTGAATAATAAATATAATAATAATTATAGCAAGTATATAATAATATTAATCAGGAACAATAATAATTTTTAGTGCCGTATATTTAAAAATTAAATATTTTGAAATCAAAATCAAAAAGCCAATAAAATAAATAATTTATTTTGTTATGAACCTTAAATAAATTATTTAATTACAAATATATTTATATACTTTTCCTAAATACTCATTCAAATATATATTATTTAAAAGATAAATTAGTTCTAAATAATTTAAAAAAATTTAAGATTATTTGAAAATTCTTTAAAACACCCAAATCTATTATATGTTAATGAATAATTTAAACTAAAAGAAAATTTAAAAAAATAAATATAATTAGGATTGTTTTAGCATAATAAAATTATTTAAAATTTAATATATATTAAAACTCATTTCATTATTTTGTCATAATATTGTCAATAACAATAAAAAAATTGGAAATCGATTATTGATTCGTTAGAAATATATGTAGATATATGTATATGAATTATATAAGTAATTTAAAAAATATTTCTGATGAATTAAGTAAATTAGAAATAAAAAATTAAAAAAATAATTGTTATTTTAAAGAAATTTCGAATATTTTAAACGATAAATTCCTAAAAATCGATAAATGAGTTATAATATTTTTAAAATAAATTGAGGAATTATATATTGAAAAGAAGTAAAGACGTGTCTGCTAAAATCACATTTCGAGATATTTAACATTGAAATTTTCTTTTCTTTATAAAAATCGTTATATTTATAAGATTTAAATTAATATAAATTCAAATGTATTCAATAATAGATAATCATAAACTTTTAGTATAAAATAATATGATGTAAAAAAAAAAATTTTTTATCTTCTATTAAAAAATTATAAATCTTTATAAAAATGATTTTGAATCCCCTTTTCCCTAATATAATATTTTCTCATTACATAATTATAGAAAATAATTATACCTGTACAATATCTTGTTAAATGCATATTTAAGACATAAGTTATATATAAGTTCAATAATATTAGAAATATTAAAATTTAATTTTTAATAATTTTCACAATATTTTTTTTTATCCAGAAATGATAATAAATTTTTAATGTCTTGAGTCTTGATACTTTTTAATACAACTACAGTCATCTGTAAATAATGCAAAAAAATCAAAACTAACATGTGTCATTCATTTTGATCACGAATTCGAATTACGCGTCAATATTAATAACAATATTAAAGATGCAAAACTGTCAAAACAAAAATACATAACAATTTTAAAGTTATCTTTTCCGTTTTAAAAAAATATTAATTCGAAAATACTATTTTTCCTTATGTATCTTAATGAATTATTGCAATTATTTATACGTTAAATTCGTAGATCATAAAATTGTCATAATTTTAAAAAAAGGGAAATATTCTCGAGAAACGTGCATAATTCGAACTCCTCGGTTTAAGTTATACACCATAATTATATCGTGCAACGTCACTCTATGCACAGAATTTTAGAGATGGGTTTAAACACTCAACAAATACGAACAAACTTGTGCGCATTGTATGCATAAATAAATCCGCTGAAGCTTACTTTTTATAACCAATTATAAGCAATTCGTGAATCAGATACGAAGAGGAGGAGGAGAGGGGGCAGTATAACTATAAGTATTTAAGTCTTCGTTCAATATCTCGAATTTATCGAGCCTACACACGAAGCTATGCGTACAAGTTGCTACTTGTTAGGTTTACCTAATGAGATTTAACAGTTATCCAATTATCTAAAGTGCTTTCCCGATGGTCGCTTCAGTTCCTATCAATCAAATTTCCCTTCGGCCACCGGCTGGTTCGGTTTCGAGGCTGTGCGTATTTAATTTCACGAATTAATTCACCTCGTAAACACATTACGCATCAAGTAACGCGATCGATCTCTTAACGAAATGTTAAAATTTTGCAAAACTTAATAATCACGTCAAACCGATCGCAACATTTGTAAAAAATAATTTTTTCAATAAAATGCGACGAGTGTTCGTCGATGAATTTAATCAATTTTCAAAAAAATTTCTCGTATCGAAACATTACACCATACCAAAATTGAGATTGTCGATTAATCCTAATTACAGAAATTTTTCATCATTTTTTTTTAAATGTTACCAATCATATTTTTCCGTCTTTCTTTCTAGTGAGAATATTTTACGCGAATTTTTCTCTCATACGTATAAAGCAAGCTTCTATATACGTAGTTTTTCTTGTTTGGCCTGGGCATAGAAAACGGAAAGCAATCATTCGGGATTTTATCCCAGATTACGTAGCACGAGCGTAAGAGTGGAAGCTTAGCGATTGAGAGTTTCGTTAAGAAGGGTCTGGGCGAAAAAAAAGGAGTTAAAGGAGAGAAGAGCTCTTCGATATGTGGAGAGAGTGGAGATCGATTACACTGGATTAAACGTAAAGCCCTTATTTACGCATGGAATACCGGCTACGTTCGTTTCTCGTCCATTCCTTTATATCGTTCATTTACGAACGTCTGCCAGCAAATTAGGCACGATATGTATGTTATCGTGTCAGGGAATCTGCGGACAAACACGTAAGTGTAAGCGTGCTGTGTGCGTGTCGAATCGAGCGAGAGTATCTAGATATCGATCGACTCGACGTCACTTTTCATCCTGCGACTTAATACGAATCAAGAAACTGAAGCCGTTCTTTTTAAAATTAATCCTTTTCCGGGCGAAAAATTAATTCGTTTCCATATGAACGAATATATCCTTTCAATTCACAGTTTTTGAATAACTCTTCCATTTTTTTTTTATTATACACGCATTAAGAAAACGATAGGATAGAATATATATATACATAGAGTGGTCAAACGCCGCAAGAAAAAAGACGATTGAGAAGGAAAAGTTTCGAGGCGCGGCGGACAGATGGCGAGTATTTGATGTTCGCGATACGCGAAACTTTATTTTCTTTGGTCGAATTCGATGAACACGAAAGCAACGTGCCGTAACCAAATATAACATCCCCCTAACGGGATTCAGGCGCGTCAAGTTTCGTAAAGCCTCCGCTAATCGTATTTGGGAGCTGTTCGGCACGTCCGGAAACCAAGTTAAACGGGAACAGAACGACGCATAACGCGCGCGGCTTCGTTTTCCACGTATATGCAAAACGTTCATTCTCGTTTCGACAATCGATACGATCAAAGCGGGGAAATGCGTAGCGTCGATCATTAATAAAACAAAAGGTAAAAAAGAAAATTGTGGTTTCAGGGGAAATGCGATGCGGGTAAATCGAAGTGCGAAACGATGCTGCGATCGATACGCGAATTACGAGGAGCAACGAGGTTAAGTTTGTTTTGGGTACTTTTTCGGAGTTTTAGTGTTTCGAGATTTATCTTCAAATATTTTACAAATCGTAAAATAAGATACTAGTTTTGTCCATTTTAACGAATCGATTCGAATTGGATGTGATTTAGATTAATTTTAGTTTAATTTAATTTGGATAATTAACTTGATATCTGGATACTCGATCATAGTAAGTTTTTCAATTTGCTCTAAATTATAAATAATAGATACTTCTGAATCTTTAATCAAACAGCAACCATGGCCAATTTAATCAAAGTAACCTGTACACAGCGGTGCAAACGCGGACTTTCACACGAATATGAGTTACCAACCGTGGATGTTTAAAATTTTCGAAAATTTAGCAACATAAGTTTAAACATGGAAAGTTTGAGCTCGAAATAAAATCCAATATTTGTATCGTACCATATTAACGAAAAATAGAGCTTGCTACGATTTAAAACCGATTTTACTTTTGGATTTTATTTTCGAACTCGAGGAAAGAGTAAGCAAAAATCAAACGCTTCGATGCTTCTGAACCAAGTTTAATCGATTGCTCCTTTAAACATGTGTATATACATGTGCTTTAATCCTTCCGATTCTCGCATTTCTGTACCGCTTCGACGATTCTCTCTCTTGTCGACATGCGGCTGGATATCGCCGAGACGGATTCTATGGGTGGATGAAAATCGAACTCGATCCCTTTCCCGCAAAGCTAATTACATTCGTATAAGCGTTAATACTCCCTGCAGTATTAATCCATAAACAACGTTACGGTTAGATTGGATATCCAATCTGATCTGAGCCAGAAAGCGACGAATCTTGTTTCGTGCGGTTGTTCCGATCAATTATACGTATATATCGTCACGCGAATCGTAAATCGTAAAAAATAGGGGAGAAAATCGATTTTTAAAATTTGAAAATTCGATAAAATTTATATAGAAGCAAATTTTTGTACGAAAAGGATGAAGAGTGTGGAAGAATGTTATCCAACTTTATATCTTTTTATCGATAATCTTTATTCTTTTTCTCGAAATGGCTGTTTTTTTCCTTCTCCTTTTTTACGTTTAGCGATATTTATAAAACGAATGATAAATTTTTGCGTAAAAATTTCTTGCCTATTTGGAAGCTATAACGATTAACGAGCACGTAGTCACTTTATATTACAAATATAAACAATTAAAATAATCGAGAATGAAATGTAATAATAATTTTAATTAATCAATACATTTTATTTTTGTTAATTAATTAATAAATAAAATGTATGAAAAATGATTATCAAAATCGAAATTTACGATCGCTTCTTTCGATGAATAATTCATAAATAACTATCATTTTTTCTCCACGTTTCGACTCATTGTCACGTGTTTTTCTTTTTTTCGAGCCAACTTGCGAGATTAAAAACTGTATAATAATTACAAATTAAGTTGTTAATGCAAATTATAGATTAATTTTATTTCAGTTTGCTTCAAATTTTCCATTTTAAAATTCTCTTCGATTTTAATAATCTGTCCACATGATATAAAATGGCATGGCGAAGAACCATAAATATGTCCGTTCCGTTTATCGATACAGAATATATATATCTTATAGTTGTCAAGTTATTCTAGCTGACAGTTATCTACCGAAGCGTAGAAAAAGATATCGAGACAGATACGAGAAATCTGTATAAAATCGCCATTTGACATGTTCTCTTCTAATTATATATTAATAGATCGTAATAAATCTCTATTTTCGATTTTATTCGTAACATTTTAAAATTTTACTCCAGTGAAGAAGATTATTAAGAATATTTACAAGATCTTCAAATAATAATACACCGATGAGACGCGTGTATGTTAATCCTGAAATTATTGTTCAATTTACGTCGATCGATGAGTATGAAATTCTGACGAGATCGAAATTCTAAATTCGAAGGGGGAGGAATTTAGATCCTGATATTAAGCAGTGTATGCAGCATCGGGTATTGATTGAATAGGATGCCACAGGAGGCGAGTAGCGAGAAGGAAGAAAAGGTGGGAGGGAGAGAACGAGAGTCGACTGTCGGAAGAGGGTGCGGCAAAAGGGACAAAGAAAGGATGATATTTTGCTCGTTGGCTGTTAATCATTGTCGTTCCTGCCCGAAAATCGAATTTTTCACGGAATGGAAGAAATACGTTCACGATTCGTAGTTTCATCAATTGTAATTTATATCTCTTTGTTTCTTTTTCGATTTTTCTTGATATTTATATATATATAGTTGAAAAGTGTATAATAATTAGTTTTTTTAAATAATGTTTACGTTATTACAGATTAATATTATTATTATTTATTCAAGGCATATTTTGAAAGTTATTGCAGGAATGAATTTTTTTATTAATAAAAAGATATACCTGTTCTTTTTAAAAAAAAAAATCTTAAATTCTTTAATTTATCTTTTCTTTCAAATATTCGTTTTATCTAAAATTCTTTTGACTAAACAAATAATTTCAATTGAAATAAGCATCACTCGAATCTAATGCATACTATGCTGTCATTCAAAAGATTATTGATTTTCAGAAATTTCAGAATAAGTTGAAAAACGTCAAAATGAAATAAATACTTAATAAATCGCATAAAGAATACAATAATAAAATACATATTCGATTCAAACAATCAACATATTCAAATTTATTTCTTTTTTTTTTCAATCGTATAGGACGAGTAGTATGTTTTTCGATAGGCAAATAAATAGTTCAACGATTCTTAAAACTCGTGAATTTTTATCAAAAACAGTGTAATAATGGTTATTTATCAGACATGATGATGATTTATGATTTTTTCTGTTTTAAGGATGATAAATATGTTTCGTGACTGTAGACCGTGATAAAGATAAAATGGTGGAAAAAGTTGAAGACTATATGCAAAAATTGCAGAGTTAAATATTCGAAAAAGATATTCTGGTTTTATATTCGATCATTTTGGAAAGAATTTGCATCGACATTGATATTAATAAATGTATTTCGAAATAAATAAAACTTACGGAAATTTTATTGTCAAATCAATCATTTGCACATCAAATATATATTACATATCATATAATATTTTTTTTTAATCCCCTCGCGTGCGCGGGTAGAATATTTTATCCTTCTGATTAATGGATAATAACAATCTCAGTAAAAAAAAAAAAAGAAAGTAATTCCATTCATATGAAAAGATGGAAAAAATTTCGTATGAATTTTTAATTTCTTATCCATGAACCCGATATCGTCCATGTTTCAGACAACATGCCGTTCTATTTTTCTTATCCATTTCCAGCTCGACTTCGAATACAAATACGTCCTCGTGTATTATTTTTATCTCGTCGCTTTTGCTTCTCTATTATGTATAAATCTATTGTACAAATTGCTTCTTCCATCTGTGAATCGATTAAATTAAATTAAATTGAATCTCGTATTCATTCTGAAAAAAAAAAGAAAGAAAAAAGACGAGATAAATTTATTTACAATACAATATGCCCGAAACGTTTATTATATCATTAACATGTTTGCAGTCGAATCGAGTCAGCCCAGGTTTTCATATTTTTTTGCACACGACATATCTCGCATTCGTAAGAAGACACGTGACATATCTCGTCTGTACGCCCGCGTAAACCCCTCTCTCTCGCAGCACTAGAGGTATACTTTCTCTAAAGCAAAAGGAGGAATTAAAAATTTACGCCAAACTTTCCCACAACACACGATATTCCGAGACAATTTCGAGGCCAGCTCGTGGCTGCGAAAGCGATTCATCGAATCGAGGGGATGAATCTGGAGGGTGAGTCATCGGTGGAACCCCGCAGAAAACTTTCTTCTCGAGGAATGTCTTGAAAGAGGGTTGCGGTGAGTCATCGAGATGGACGACAGATCGCGTCGATTGTTCCACACGCGCACGGTCACAGTCGTGAGAAGTGGATAGAGGCGAGCAACGTTGATACAATTATTCGCGTAAAATTATTTATAAGTTTCTGAAATTTCTGAATAATTAACCGGGGCTCGTCGTCCCCACGGGTTTCGTCCGATTCCGCTTCGGATCGAAGAGAAAAAGAATCGCGGTCCTCGGGGCTCCGCTCGACCTCGTTCTATCGATTTACCGGGGAAAGCCGAGCAGAAGCGAAAAAACATTCCGGGCAGCTGCGTTTCCCGTCGCGGGACCACCTGTACCGAATGATTTTCGTCCAAGTTTATCCCGTTTTCGAAACCGGAATCGATCCGAGTTTAAAAACTTATGCGCGTTTACATGCGTTTGCACGCTGGATCGGTGAAGAGGGATATTATAAACCCAGGGCGAAACGTCGATTCGTCGGTTGCCATCTAGAAATAGCTATCGCTTGTAAAATATACACACACGGTTTTCGTTTCACGGATCAGGACACGCTCCCTTCGTTTATCGTTTCGTATCACAGATTTAAAAATGCAAATATTTTCTCTTCTCCTTCCTTCTGTTCTTTTTTTATCTTTGGCTTAATTACGTCAGTTCTCGAACGTAACGAGAACGAAATCTTTTTTCTTCCCGTCCCCTCTCAAATATGATTACCAATGTAATCTTCTTTTTCTGGATTAATCAGCAGTTCCTTTATATGCGCGGTTGGCTAGAGTGAAATTCTTTTTTTATCGGGAGTCTCCTTATTCGAGAAAATTCTTCGAGAAGTTCTTTATTTCAATCTGTGGAAATAATTCGTAATGTTTCAACATTCGAATCGTCGTTGTAACGAATTAAAAAGTTTTTAAATGAAATTCTGTTCTGCGTACCAAAACTAGCGCAGAATTTAGAAACGACGTTTTAATATCGTTCTTTAATCTTAATTATAGCAATTGTTCCACGTGTGTTTTGAAGAAGAAGAGGCGCAAGAAAGAAAAACAACCGAAAGTCACCTTGCCTCCGGTCGTATATATATATTTATATATGGAGTTTATTCGCTCAGCTTTTAACGTATTTACCAACTTCTTTCATTTCCTTTATTTCGATTGCCTTCTTTCACGACGAACCGGCGATAATTCTTGATAGATTGTTAGATTTTCTTGCGTAATTTCATAATCAATAATTTATTGTTCAATTTTAATTTTATTACTACTCGAAACTGCTCAATAATCGAGATATTTTTTCGCGTTTCAATTCGTTCATCTTCCTTTTTTTTTATGCACGACGATCTGGGAAAATCAATCGGTGGTTGATGATAGCGAGCGAAGAAAACTCATCTACGCGCGAGACGCGTGGCAAACGCATATTTCATCCGCATCGACGTACGGCTCGCAGGGAAATCAAGTTTCGAAACTGCGGGATGAGGATGGAAGCATTTCGCGCGGTATTGAAACGTAGACGTTTCGATAGAAAATCGATTTCCTGTTGAGGCTCGTCCGGGATCAGTCGTGCCGTATTATTCGTTGCTCCTTTGTTGCAGCCGTGCATCGATCGCCGTACCACAATCGAACAAGCTTTAGAAATTTCCGTGTAAAGTTAACTCGTGACCAACTTGGAACTCGCCACTCATTTACAACAACGAGGATTTCGTATTCGAGGAAGCGTCGTTTTTGTTGTTTTCTTTTTGTCGTTCTTGTACTCGAACGAACTGGTTGCTAGCCGCAAAGACAGTTTTCGCTTTAACTTTGCTTAAACTTCGTGTTAAGTTTAAAATATAATTTACTTTTACTCGAAAAAAAAAGTATTAAAATCGTTGAAGAAATGAAAATAGAATAGAATCTTGTTTATTCGTGTTATTGTCAATTGTATTATTAATTAATTTCTTGATTAATACAATATCTTCATTATTCAGAGTATTATTATTATATCGAATGAGAAAAGATGAAATAAAAAAATAAAATAAAAATATAGAATTTTTTTATTTGAAGCTTTTTTTTGAGTAAATCAAGTTTCAAACATTTTTTAATTATATATTTCTTGATTAATACAATATCTTTATTATTCAGAGTATTATCATTATATCAAATGAGAAAAGATGATTTTAAATAAAACAATAAGATAAAAATATAGAATTTTTTTATTTGAAGCTTTTTTTTGAGTAAATCAAGTTTCAAACATTTTTTAATTATATATTTCTTGATTAATACAATATCTTTATTATTCAGAGTATTATTATTATATCGAATGAGAAACGATGATTTTAAATAAAAAAATGAGATAAAAATATAGAATTTTTTTATTTGAAGCTTTTTTTTGAGTAAATCAAGTTTCAAACATTTTTTAATTATATACGAATGAATTATAAATTAAATTTAAAAATTCACCGATTACATGATTCTTTGATTGTATACGTTCAATCACGAATCGTAAAAACAAGAGATAAAAAATTTTATTCTCCCTTATATTTGAAAAAATTTTCGAAATTGATTTATTTGAAAATTTAAATGAACAAATTTCATTCTATATTTTCAATTTATTTTCTCAAAAATTAATTAAAAATAATTAAATCAAGAAAATTAGACACAAGTTTGAATTTGTTGAATATGGATTGTTTTCGATCGAAAATTTGTACGTTTCGTGAAACGTACTCCACGATACACTATTATCAGACGCATGGAATAACGATAAAAGCTATATGACAATAGTAATCGGTTTGGAGATCATTTCATTCGATGAAGTAGAATTTTTCTGAAATCATCACGGAGAAATAGATATATAGATTTTCGATAATGATTATGGACGTTTTGCGCGCGATGGATGCATCGAAAATTACGATTACGATGCATCGTTGATCTTGGATTTTTTCGACTATCCTATGAATAGAGCGCAACAGCATAATTCGGCAGAAATTTACGGTCGCGCGATCGTCTACGGTATTCTTCAACCTCTAGTCTATGGCAAGGCGCACGTATCGAGCTATTTCGGTATGGATTCAACGAAAACAAGCGTAAAGCAAAAAAATGAAACGAGCAGCGCACAGGAATTAACGATGCGCACGATGGATACCCTGGAATATTACCCTTCTCATACATAAATAGCGAAACAGCTTCGACTGTTCACAAGAACATAATATGTGCCTTTTCAAAACTTATACACGTGTACAGAAATAACGAGACGAATATATCGAATCGTTCTGTCGATAGTCTTCCTTAGAAGAAAATTATTTTAATTTAAATTTTTCAGAAAATCGGCGTGCTCGATATATTAAGATACGCGTCTTTCTTAAAAATTTCAGGACCTCCAAAGATTCAATTTTGAATACGAATCGGATAAGTTCGGACAAAATCGATTAGAGAACTCGAGATCAAACAATTATAAGATCTTTAAACTTGAAACTCAGGATCTGAAGTAATACGATCAGATCTCACCTAATTCCGATTGAAGTCTTGGTTCCAAAGTTATGGAACGATCTAGCAATAGTATATCGGCAAGTTCGTTAAACGAGAATATAAATAAAACGAATGCTCAGTATAGTTTGCAATCATATCTTCAGTGATGCTCCACAAAAATTACCAAAAAATATATACACACAGGGAGGGTAAATCTTTATCGATTGGGAACGAAATTTTTCGTAGAAATATTCGATTCGTTCGAAAGACGGAAGAGCAAGGAGAGGAACGCGAGCATGAACGCGGATAGGTAATGGCAAAAATGAATGCAAACAGGAGCACAAATAGGAATAGCTCGAGGAGTGGAGGGGGGGATGTTGAAACGCGAGATCGGTTGACGTCGATAATTGAGGTGTCGATGCTTCTGACTGGTGGGAAGTGAACGCTGTAGGCAACAGTGGTGAGCTAGCCATTGGCAGCTTGCCAACTACTCCTCCTGCCGTCGATGCCTTCGGTGTTGACCGACAAACAAAAGGGACCTCGATGCATTGTCCTCGACGAGAGCGAATGCAGGTCGAGTATCCATCGAGCGCAACGATCGGCTCTCGTTCTCGACCGATATTGCATTCCGTAAAGGACGATCGGCATGCTTGCCGCTGTTCGTTCAATGCCCTTCTTCATAACGAATTTCGTTCGCCTCAATACACCCGGTTCCCGCGCGTCACGTTTCCACGCGTAATAAAAAACGAGGAAAAGAAAGGGATCCGTTTCGTCTCTTCGAGTGGTTATAAGTAGATTGCTGGCCATTTTTATGGCAACGCGTTTAAATATTTAGCTAATAGATGTGCAACAATACGTGTATGTACACATGTACGTTATGTATACGTGAGAGAGTGTTAATATATATATATACATATTCACGGGATACATTTGAGGGATCGATTCTAGGAAGAAGCTAGAGCAAACATAAAAGTTGATACGCAAAAATATCGATTGCCTATTTATCGAGTTATAAGTAATTGAAATTTGCTTTGGACCAGTGTTTCTCAATATTTTTTTTTTTTTTTCGTTTATATCGTGCTCAAAGATATCTCAAAGATTTTTACGTTAGTAAGAAAGATTTAAGGTCTGTGTACTTTTGTAGGAATCTAAAATTAGATCTTTACTTCCCTTGACAAAGGTGAAGTAAAATAAATCACGATATCCTTTCAGTTTTCTCGTATGTTTTAAAAGTCATATATTACGCTTAATGAGGGAAATATGCAAATTTTGAGAATTTTTAATTGCTCTCCTTTCTCTCTCCTCCTCCTCCTCCTCCTCTCTTCGAGAATCAATACATTAGACGAAGCGAGTTTTATCTGAAAATTTGAAATAAAATAAGAGAATCCATTAAGGAGATATTTCATCGTTGAATAAGAATGGAAATGAAAAATATCCATTGTATATTTTTGCAAATTAAATTTGTTTAAAGAAGTATTATTATTCGTCAACAAAAAGCAATGCATATTTTTTACGAAACAATACTAGATATTTTTTGTCCAAATCGTAACGTTTCGTTATTAAATAAAAAATTTTATTTCGTAACACATCATAATAAAAATATCTCTCGTAAGTTATTTCATTCATATATCGCGTAGATATCTATAAACATGCTACAGTCTATAGTCACATAGAATGATTAAAAATGGACGATGCCATTTTCCGCAGACGTAAGTGTAAGTTTCGAGTTAAGCAAAAATAAACAGGGTCGGTGAAAAGAATCGAGGGCGGCTGAAAGACAATTGATTGACAGGAGCACGAAATTGCAATCGAGGGGATAATGCTCTGCGAATGGAGCGCCCTCTTTGCTTCGTTAACCTTTTTACCTATCGTCTCCATTCGATTTAACGATTAAAAAAAAAATCAATTAACTCGAATCGCAAAACAAGATGAGCCCTCTTCCTGAATGTCAAAGTTTCAGGAAGGACATATGATATATAAATTGCAAGATCAATAAAGTGGTCCAGATTTCCACGCCAAAATAGTTACATAACTTGTTTTGGAATACATATTTATTTTCTTATTAGAAATAAAAATAAAAAAAGTAAACCATCACATGGTGCAAAATAAAACAATTTTATATTGTTATATATTAATTAAAAAAGATCTTTCAATGATTACACATTGCGGTTAAAATATAAAGAAAATCCTGTCTGATCAAATATTTTTAGAATACATTATTAACTCATTTTCTTTTTTATTATTCTGGATAATATATATTCTGTAAATTTTTAACGTTATGAAAGTACAGTTCGTATAAAATATCTTATATTTATTATTTTTATTGAACACATAGATTTTCTATTATATTAATAGACTTTTGAAAATGAATTGTCGTTGAAATGATTATTGTAAAATTAAAACGAATATTTTATAAAAATAGGGATAAAAAAATTGTGTGTAAAAATATGACCAATAAATCAATAAAATCAACATATTGGAATTAGTTATAAATTATTTTATTTGATTCAGATTTTTTTTCCTTTTCAAAGAATTTCGATCTCTTTTCAGATTTGAATAGCGTTTGAAGCGCGACTCTACGATTAATTCAACGACCGACAGCACGACGGCAACGGCAACGGTGACGGCGACACCGACGACGGCGGTTATTCTCCTCCGTTCGGTGAGTAGATAGATCGTTTTGACAGTCTGATCGATTATACGAACACATATTTGTCCAATTTATAACTTTACCAAGTTTTCTAATCGAACAATACTAGGGTGAACTTATCTTTTAACGATAAGGAGAAAAATTTATTTGTACATTATTTGTATATTACTGTCGTAACATGCATTGCATATTGCAATATTTAATTTCCTTCATTCGATCGTTTTCTATTTGTGATATATTCTCAAAAGACGTGTCATGAATAGAGTCGTATTAAATTTCAAAGGAAACGTTATATGACCTTGTCATTTCATCTAAATTCAATTATTTCTCCTTTCTCGACTTCTTTCACGGAGAAAGAAAAAGAAAAGGAAAATTATTTCTCTTATATTCTTTTGCACTCCTTAGCTGTCTTCCGTGCTGAAAGAATGTTTCCATGTTAGTCCTTTCGACTATTTCTCTTTAACGAACTTCTCAACTGTTTTCATACTTTTCTACGCCTCCTCCACCTGCAAAAAACTTCATTCGTTAGAAGAAACGCGTTATACATCAATGTCGAACCATTACGATAGATTATTTTCTTCTCGACACGAGTCTCGCGTTTATAAGAAAACGGGGAATGGAAGAAAGCTCTTTGAATGTGTCGCACGAGAAATATAGGTCAAGCATCGCGAGGATATCTTGATGGGCAGCGAATATTACTTCTGCGATAATAAATCTCCTTCTTTTTCTTCTCTCTCTTGTCTTCGACGCGACATCAAACGACGAACGCGTTTCCTCTTCTTTTTCTTGGTATCAGGGTCATCGTTCAGTTTGTTCGACAAGATAGAGGAATCCGTTGTGTAACGTCTCCACGGTATCTCCCCTCTTTTTCCTTTCAAATCATCTCGTCGCAAAGCAAGATCGGGAGCAATATCTGGCTAAAAAAGAATTTCCACCGAAGTAATCTCCTTGGAAAACCGGCTCCTTTCAAAGAAGCCAAAGCACCGACTTTGCCATGCCGTGGCAGAATAGAAAAGAAAAGCTGATAGAGGAAGGAGGGGAGGGGAGGCACGAGGGATGGATGTGGTCGTAAGAGCACTAGAATTATCACGCTACGCCAGCCCCTCTCTGTTTCGACTCCCCCCTTTTGTACGACTCTACGCTACGCTCTCTACTGACACTGTTAAGCATTAAGCCACCCGATCATTTTTGTTGCTCTCGCGCCCGCCATTGTTGCCGCTTTTTACGATTGGGGAGAAGCATCGCAGCATTGCTCACGGATAGACACGGCGCGTAATTTTCTGCGCAACTTTTCGAACAATGCTCACACCCCTCGAGCGAGTTCCCTCCCCCTTCCTCGGCTATTCTCCCATCAAACGACACCGCTTAAGCGCAATAAGTACTTAACTCGTCACTTGAGACTTTGCACTCGTGTAACCCCGTCTTGCGATCCTTTTATCGAGATCGTACGTCTTCTGACGTTCTTTCGCTCTCGCGGACGTTTTTTCGTATCCTTTTTCGGATCCTTGAATTCTTATCTTATCGAAAGAGATTGCGATGCGTAATTCTTTGTATTAAAGTTTATATATATTGTTATATATATAATTTTCACTGCTTATTTGAAGAATACAGTTGTAGTTGCTAATTATTTTATTATTATTATTATTATTATTATTATTATTATTTACTATTATTATTATTAAAATTATTAAATACTTGTGAATATAAATGTATATTGAAGGTATATTTCTTATACTTTTCTCAACTTATTTCTTGGAATTTTTTCAGAGAAAAAGTATTAAAGGATTTAAAGGGATTAATTTGTAACTAACATTATGTCAAAATTTCAAACATTAATTTCTGTTACGAGAAAATTTTATTTAAAAGAGAATTCATATATTTGATTCAACTTGTCTCAATTATATTTATTATATTTGGAAAATTTTAAGAAATTCTAAACCAAGATCATAACATATATACGTATATTATATATTTTATTATTATAAATGGATATTAAATAAAGGCCGATCAATTTTGCTGTTTATATTGTTACGAATAAAATTATTGTATATTTATTTTTCGTGAAATTTGAGATTTTGCGCGCAATAATTTTCGACTATTTTTTTTATCCAATATAAAAATCATATTTAAATATATCTTTCTCCGTTATTCCTGAATCCTGAATTATTACAGCATTATCGAATCTTTGAAGTTTTTCTCGAGAAATTGATAAAAGTGAAAATGTTACTTATAATTTTACTAATAATAGTTAATAATAATTGAAAAATTAACTCGTATATACGTCAATCAAAATCATTAATATCGAATTAGAAATGTGATTTCTCTGGTGTTACCTTCTCATTAGATTCGCAGAGGAGATCAATTTGCTAATTCGTCTCCTCCCCTTCTCTGTTTCAGGCGGCGCTGTCACCTCTAAAGATGTCAGAGCTCCGAATCGATTGTTCCGAACTAACTCATTCGAAACATTAAGACGCCTATACCAGAAACAGCAGAATACTCGGTAAATATTTAAGCAGAATCATTCGAAGAACTTGCTCGCATATCGAACATCACGCGTTCCATAATTTTTCCTCTACCAATATAATTTCCAATTCTAAATAAAATTACACCAAATTATAAATTATATACCCATGATTAACGATCTATTCGAAAAATTCCTTCCATTTCTTTTTAGCGTTCGAAACTTCGAACGGAAACTTTTCCTCTTTCAGGACAAGATGTCAATGACGGGAAGCTTAATGGGTTACGAGAACAATAACGAGATAAACCAAGCAAAGTGTAAGAAGCCGTTAAAACCGCTTCCGATAGTGTCTAGCATAAATTCCAGTGGTATTACAACAGCCAACAAAACGAAAAAACCCCGAAGATCGGCCAGACGCAGCTCTTGTATACGAGGTCACGTGAATAGTTTGTGGTCCGTCTGGTACGGTGTTTTGGCGGTCGCTTTTCAAGCTTACATCGGGTTAAGATACGCGAAAAGGTTCGCCGGTAAGTGAGAGCTCGTTCCTTTTTATTTTCCTATTGAGGAACAAAAAAAGGAGGGGAGGGAGCGTATGAAAAGAGAGAAAAAGGGGGAATTTTTCCAGCGTATTTATCGTTACCTTGGCCCGCGGACGCTCCGCCGCCAAAGGTGGAGCTGTACGCGTGCTTGGTGCTGGCCGGTGCTGGAGTCGTTTTGCTGCCCGTTCTTCTCGGCGCGGCATTTTTAAAGCTCGGCAACCTGGCGAACGATGGGGTGAAACTCGGTCGCCATTTGAGCGCGTGTTCGCGCGATCCGCCTTCGTCCCTGCTCACCAACAACCCCGACCACAGTAAGTAACAGCGCCTGTCCTTTATTCTTCTTTTTTAGCCTTCCATTTCCTTTCGCGTTGAAAAACGTGACGGCAGGGGGAGGGGGGGGGGGGGGAGAGGGAAGGGGGTCTGTTTACTCGAGCACAATCATAACGTACACGACGCGATTCGTGGTGAATTCGCAGGTTTGGCGAACAATTTATGGCGACACGGGGGTCCCACGGCCGCTTTCGTACACCTTTGTACAGCCATGTGCTTCCTCCTACCCTCGCTTCTCATGGAGGCCAGGCTGATACACGCTGGATTTTTGCCAAAAGGTAATGATAAACAACCATAGCCTATTGTTTCGACGATTTTATTTTGTTTGATAATTTAACTACGAGTAGTTTCAAATTTTTATACGAGAAATTATTCGAAACTTAATATTAAACAACGATGCTAATAATTTGTACAAATTTTTTTTAAATGTATATATATATTTTCTTTCGAAATTTCAATTCGAAGCGACCTGCTCGTTCACGTTTCGCATTCATTTTTGAACGAGAATCGTGAGATTTATTAGTCGAGTGCGAGGCTGAGCGATGGTATTCCGGTATCATCGCGTGCGGCATCGTCGTTCCAACTCGTTAAGAAAATTTCGATCGAATCGATGATGCGGGTAATCGATCGCGTTTCGGATTCAGATCGCTATCGTTATGGGGTAAAATGACTCGCGCGCATGGAGAAAAGGGGCGGTTGGAATGTAACGGGGCAACCTCGTCCTGACTACGTTCTGGTTCGTGTATTGATCGGCCAGGTGTGTGTATACAGCTAGCTACAGGATCTCTCCTTCTACCTTGGACAACTTAACCGTTTACCATCTCGTTCCCTCCAACGAGTAACCCTATTCCTCAATTCGCGATACGGTTGCCTCTCAGATTCTCAGAGACTCGATGGCTTTTCGCTTTCGTTTTTTTACTTCCTTTTACTCGCTTCCCCTTTTCGATCCTTTTTTTTCTCGTATCCTTATCGAGAAACAACTACTTTACGAAATGATTGAATAAACGGAAAATATCCGATTTTATTATTTTAAACGAATAAAGTTTATAAAAGTATGCGAGTAGAAATTAATTGATTGATTCTATCGTCGTAATTATTATTAGAACATCTCTTCATAAAATATCTTTTCTCCCTTTTTTGTCCCTTCCTCTTTATAATAAATTTTTACGAGAGTCGTTCGTGCATTCGATCAACAACGCTCGTCAACTTGTGAGCAGATCCCGCGTAAATAGTGCTCGTCCATCGAATCGATTCGGATGATCAAACAGGATTAATCGTATTTACTCAAAACTTTCGTATGTTTTATATTTTCCAGAAACGATATGGCGTACGGATCTGGATTGGCTGGTGACTCATCGCGATCGGCTAGTCGTGTCGAGCTTCATGAATCCGACCGTAAATCTTAGCATCTTAACCGGTTTCATAACGCCCCAACCTTTCGTCACCTTAATACCCGACGACGAATCGACCGATAACGCAGGGAGCGATATTACCACTGTGAAATCGGAATTGATCGATCTTATCAATAAATCGATCGCGGTCGAATCTCGACACCAGGAGACTACAAGGTATAACGGGTTATTTCGAGCGGCGAGTAACGGTCTAGCAACATCTGATACTCGAGTTCCGAGCACCACTTCCGCCCTACCTGCCAAAGGAGCAACTACTCCCTCGACGCAAGAAATCATTATCGATGCACCGAAAACACCGTCCACGATTTTGAACTCGACCATGCCCGCCAATGGCAGTGCATCGTCGATTACAACGACGACGACGAGAACGACGAACACGGACGCGGCAACAACGACGACGATGACGGCAACGTTGACAACGAGGAACGACGCGAAAGCATCGACAAAAATGGCGGAGATGGGAAAGGTAGTTGCTGCCGCTGGAACCGCGACTACCGCCGTGATAGCATCTACGATCGCGTCCACTTTTCCCTCGACGACCAGCTCGATGAAGTATGGAAATACTGTTAGGCGACCAGTCACTACCAAGACGATTGTTAAAAGTAACAGTTTAAAGAGCAAGTCGAAAACGAAGAACGTAGGAAGAAATTCGACGACGGTTAAACCGAAGACTATCTCTGTTGGAAATATGACCGCGCAGAGTATGTCGTTAACGATGAACAGTTTGGCTGATTTGGATCATCCGGAAAAGTTGAATCTTGAATTACAACCAGGTATGATATCTTTTCTTCACTTCTCTCTAATCCCACTCGTTACGTCTTATGACGATTATTCTTCTACAGCCGAATCGTACGGACCTATCACTCTCGAGTATTTGAATTACGCAATCGCTCTTGGCGTATATTCCGTGAGATATCCGGCGGTTTTTTGGTCGTGCAATAAACCATTGGCCACAATTTTTAGCTTCCAGTTAATCGTTAATTCCGCCCAAAGCTTATTGGCCTACGTTGGAATGTCCGTTCTTTACAAGGCGAGTAACCTAACCTGCTCTATTTTCGCTTCGTATCTTATTTTCTGTCATTTCGTTCGTTAAATCAAGAAATTTGTTTTAATCTGTTTTCAGGTCCAAGTAATGGGGCCTTTGAAGGTGCTACCAGTTCTTCGCCAACAGTATCGTACGATATATACAAGCAACATATCGACCATTTTCGGGGACTCGTACTTTTTGCTGAATCCACACGTTACTCTCGTTCTGTTCGCTCTCTCCTCCCTTTTGGTGCTTTGCTCAAGCATGGTGATGTATTTCTACGCTTACGGCAGGTAAGTTCCCTTCTTTCGTTTTCTTCCATTTCATTCCGTTCCGTTCCGTTCCGTTCCGTTCCGTTCACTTGCTTCTTTATCGTCCGCAAAATAAAACAAAGCGTGTAACCATTCTATCCATTTTATTACATAACACAGATTCACAGCGTTTCTAAATCACGAACGTGAGCGTCGAATCATCTTGTCAAAGGAGAACCGAAACGGGAACGGTTGGATATACTTTATCCATTGCACCGCTTTATGCGTGTTCCTTGCAATCGCGATATGCAGCGCGCCGTTGCTCTACGACTACAGTGTCGTGTATCGTGGCAGCCTGGACGGTGCAATTTTAGCATGTCTTGTCGCGACTGTCCTGCATCTCTTCCTGTGGCTGGTTTTATGGATATTCCTCACGATAAAACAACGCTGGACGTTCAAATTGCGAGTGACTATCGGCCGTGCAACCGTTAGATCGGCAAGATCGGTGAAGCTCGTGACCGACGTCGATCTGTTATCGGCCAGGGACGATGAAGACGGAACCAATGCGCCGTTGCTGGTTGTCGGTAACGGCAGAACATACACTATTGCCGACGCTTCACCGAAAAAGGCTATCATGAGCGTGATACAAAAGGCAGCTATCGAGAGGAAAGCGCGAGCTCAAGGTAAAATATAATGAACGAGATTTAAGATTTATCGTTTAACACTAACGTGATTTTTTAACCATCTCGTGGTATCTAACAAACAATCAAAATTTATCCATTTCAATGTTTTCTACGACATAACCTATATAAATATAACTTCATCTAAAAGATTCAAAGTGATTCGAAACATATAAATTTTGTACAATATGTTTTCTACGATATAACCTAATATAAATATAGCTTTATATAAAAGATTCAAAGTGATTCGAAACAGATAAATTTTCTATAATATATTTTCTACGATATAACCTATATAAATATAACTTCATCTAAAAGATTCAAAGTAATTCGAAACAGATAAATTTTCTATAATATGTTTTTTACGATATAATCTAATAATGTAGCTAATAAATATAGCTTCATATAAAAGATTCAAAATAATTCGAAATAAATAAATTTTGTACAACATGTTTTCTACGATATAACCTATATAAATATAGCTTCATCTAAAAGATTCAAAGTGATTCGAAACAGATAAATTTTCTATAATATGTTTTCTACGATATAATTAATAATATAGCTAATAAATATAGCTTCATATAAAAGATTCAAAGTAATTCGAAACAAATAAATTTTGTACATGTTTTCTACGATATAACCTATATAAATATAATTTCATCTAAAAGATTCAAAGTAATTCAAAACAAATAAATTTTGTACATGTTTTCTACGATATAACCTATATAAATATAATTTCATCTAAAAGATTCAAAGTGATTCGAAACAGATAAATTTTGTACAATACATTTTCTACGATATAACCTATATAAATATAACTTCATCCAAGAGATTCAAAATGACTCGAAACAGATAAATTGTATTCAATAATTCTTTTTCTTACGACTAAAAAATATTTAACCTATTTGCATGTCTTTTTTTTTTTATTTTCTTTTAACTAATATAGGAAACACTGATTCGGTTAACGGCGATTCAGTGGCCGACGATGAACAAATCTATTGGTTGAGACCGAAATTGCGCCCGTCGCCGACTAGGTCGCCGAACGAGAACGGTGCACCAGCTACGGAGAAAGGATGGCTGAACAAGAAATTGAAACCCAAGGTCACCTTTAACGACCTGCCTAGTACGTCAGGCTCGCGGTAACTACCCTCCTCCCTCCTCTTGATGTCTTTCTGTATGTATCGTTGTGCCCGTGCTCATTGCTCGTCTTTCACTTTCGTTTCTCTCTCCTTCCTTCAAACTTGCTAATCCAAAATTATTATACGTAGAATTGGCCCGAATCCATCGTCTCAATTCGGATCTAACATCCAGTCGGAAAATTTATATAACCTTCTCCTTTGATCGCCGTGCGTTTTCCCCGCGAAATTTCTTGCTTTTGCTATTATGTATTTTTACAATATTTGTTACTTTTATAATATTCAAGCGAATATAATGTTCTCTATCGATCCTCTTTCTCACCTTGAATCTTTTTTTTTCTCTCTCTCTCTTTTTTTCACTCGATCGTACCATGTTTGTATCTCGTGCTTAAAGTACGTACATATATATATATATATTTATCCGCGTGGCTAACTTTATCAAATTGTGTGCTTTAACGAATAAATTCTATATTGGTTAACTCTTTGAGATTTACAAGATATTTAATACGTAGAAGCTTGGAGGAAAAGCGAATCATTTTGATAATAAAGTGTCACATTTCCATCGAGCTTCTCCAGACAAGAACATTCGTTTCGAACGAAGGCGTCTTTGTTAGCTGTTCGTCAAATGGCGAATTGATATTTTTGTGAATAAGAGATGAATAAAATCGACGAATGAAATTCATATACACACAGAATCGCGAAGAGTTAACGTCACGCATTGCTAGCACGTGTAATTATCAACTCTGCCCTTATTCTTGCCACTCTTGCTTTTACAACGTGATTGGATAAGATATCGTATTATATTTGTATATATTTATCGATAATAAAATATTCTTACATTCAATGAATCATTCATGAACTTGACATTAATGTCATTTTCTTTTTCACACATGTGTGATCCCCTCCATTTTCCTTTTTACCGTTATCGTCTCTTTCTCTCTCTCTCTCTTTCTCTCGTTCTCTCCTTCTTTCCCATTTCCCTTTCGATCCTTTTTTTAGTAATCGCCAAGTATCCGCGCGAGAATACTCATTATAACGTGTCACGACTTGTTGCGTTCGAATTGCAGTAATAAAGGAAAAATCAGACGAGGCAATGGTGACGGAGGCCCTGAAGATGACGGAGATTACGCCACGTTACGGGAATTACCGTTAATTACGTCGTTGGATCCGGCCGATGATTCAACATCCGAAGAGAACAAGGTATCTCCATCTTTATATCATTTTGCTCACTTGTCAGAGATCATCGCTCTTCCGTTTAATTTTTCAATTCACGATAAATCATAAAGTATTTTATTTTATTCCTCAGCTTTTATCGCGACTATCTCTCTCTTTCTCTCTCTTTCTCGCTCTTCAACGTTTAATTTAATTTTTTTTTTCTTTTTTCTTTTGCTTTAACAGTGGGAAAGATGGCTGATATCTCGTAGGGACGGTATACCTAAATTTGGAAACGTAAGATGTACAAAAATGTGTTTTTCTTTCATTTCGTTCCTTTCTGTTGTTTAACGCTTCGTACGTAATAACACTAACACTAGCTAACTGCGTGTGTGTTGTGTATATTAACGTGTGGTAGTGTATAGATTATATAGATATAAGGAAGATAGAGAAGACAAAATTATGATTAGATTGAATAGAAATTACACGTAAATATTAAATTTTGTCGAGAGTGTAATTCTTGAGACGATCGATCGATATGATGCACGTTCAATCTTGCGCTTGTCATTCTCTGGATTTTGCTCTAACACTTCCAAGCTATATATATATATGATATTACATTAACAATTACAAACAAACTCTCTAAAACTTGAAGCACATTCGCGAAACAACACGATGAAACAAAACTTGATTAAATTATTATAGATACATTTACTTTAATTTCTCATTAGTGTGGCGTGCAGAGTTTCTGACATTGCCTGTAGAAACGCGTGAAAACAAACGTGCTATTATGCCAGTTATGAAAAAAAAATTTTACTTATTGTTTATCTTATTAGAGAAAGAAAAAGTAAAAGAAAAATATCGATTGTTATAACTTTTTGTATGAATATATCACATGCAAAACGTACAATTATTGTGAGATATTAAAAAATATATATGGATATATTGTATGTCTACAGACAATATCTATAAGTCTGTAAATGTATTTAGAAAACTAAAAGCTAGCATTGATGTTCACAGCTGATAAGCGTCGTTGCACGTGTCGTAAAATTAAAACTATTGTGTGAAATTGTTTTTCTGTTTTTTTTCTTTTTTATACAATCAGTTTTTTTTTATTTTCCGATTTCATACCATCTCACATGATTTTTCACGAAACTCTCGTAGGCGGTTTAAAATTTAGCATATTTAGCCTGGCGATTAATTATTGCAAACGTTCCAACAGCTGCTCGAGTGCGTGAACGATGACCAAGTGACGTACTACGCGAGTGCAAATCGCGATCTGCAACCTTCGGAAGGCGATCCTTCGCCTCTCTTGACTCCAGACCCTTTGCCCGATTCCTCCTCGGAGCCACTTCCACTGCCACCTCCGACTCCGTCTCCAACTCCGACTCCGACTTGTGCACCGACTACCGAAGTTGTCACGGCGTTACTAACCACTAACACCCAGGTACTAACAATCTTTTTCACGTTTCGTCGATCAAAGAACAAAGAACAAACTTTTCAAAGCGTAGAATCTTTATTTAAACACAATTTATCAACAATTGGAACGGTTTGCACAACTACTGGCATAAATCGATCAAATTGTTGATCGTTTCCTCGATGTTAAAAATAATATTTTCAAAGAATAAGAGGAAAACGAGATTCGTTTCGATCGCATATTGATTTCAGACAAACGGAGGACACACGCCACGATGCTTGCGCCGAGCTGATTCAGGAATGCCGCACGAGGAATTGACCCCTCGCTCGGATTCCTCCAATTCTCCACCGTTAGACGCCGTGGTGGGAGGCAATAGCGGGGCCGGCTCGGTGGCGGGGCACAGTAACGCGAGCAGCCACAGCGAAACGTCCTCTAGCGGCGTGCACAGTAACGCTAGCAATGGGAGCAACAGCAGCTGTCAACGGCGAGCGACCAGCGTGGACGACGTGACAGGTGGCAACTGCGCCAACGTTGCCGAGCAACGAGATAACGAAGAGTCGCGCGACCAGTGGCGCAGCTGTTCTCTCCAACGCGGGATTCAACCACCGTCCGCTGCCATTGCGTTCTCACCGCCAAATAGTCGCCCCGGCACCAGCCATTCCTTCTCCTCGCCGCAGTATGCGAACCACGTGCCGCTGTTCGCCAATGCGAGTTCAAACGCGAACGCTAATCCCAACGTGAACAACACGAGCGTGAGTGGCAGCACGAACGTTAACGTGAACGATATCGCCGCCACGGTCGGCCAAGGATGCCCGGCCGTTATCCTCGAGAATCCCAACGAGGCGACCGTGGTGATACGGCGGAAGCTGTCGAGGACGAAGCTGACGGAGCCCCTGAACCCGAACGAAGAGCCGTTTGGCCGGTCCACCAACATGAGGATGACGTCATTCACGGAGAGCAACGATATTCGCGTTCACGCCTCGTCCGCCACTTTGCCGCATTACCCGACCCAACCTGTCGTGACATACCCGCACTGCTCCACCATGCCTCTGCCCCACGCCTCTCACAGCATGGCCGGATCTCACATGGGCGGGTCGAGCGGAAGCTGTGGATCGGTGCCGAGGCACGCTTTCGTTCCACCGCAGGTACACTCGACGGTGCCCGCGCACACGACTTTACCGTCCCATCACAACGGCGTCAGACTTCTCCCCGGCATAGCGCCCGCCCCCAACAATCCTTTCGTCAAGAGGTTCCCGCCTGTGCAGCTGCACACGCAGCCCTGGGCGCTGCCCGGCCACCACACTTTCCCCCAAGCGTCCCAAGTTAACGGCAAACTGACCACCACCGCGCAGATCAGGCAGAGCGATCGTGACTCGGCAAACTTTTCCATGGCCAGTAGCGGTGATTCCGACACGTGTTTGCCTCATTAGATTCGATCGTCCACCCTCTTCGCTCTCGCTCCGCGCCGAGCAAACGTTTTCACGTTATACCGTTTCCGATCACGGATTTCCTGGATCGTCGTCGTGCCCACGACGCTTCTCGAGATCTTTTTGAAAAAAAGGTTTTCTCGGGGATCGTTATCTCTGATCGCGAACGTGGTCGCGTAGAACGAAACAACATTATCATTATCATACCATCGTATTAGGGGTTGTTACATATCATACTTTCGATTATCCATGAGAACACGTCCGACACGTACGGTCAACGTTATTTTATTTTCGATACAAAAAACCACCACCGTCTGTCGCGACAACATTTCGTCTCGTTCTTCCATATCAAATGTTTCTTCGTATGCCATTTGTAAATCGCATCTTCTCGCGTATTGTCTACCCGCTTCTCGAGCCCCGATACAGTTGATTCGAATAATGAATATCCTGCAGTGAACATATCCTGTGAGACATGAATCGTCAATTGCTATTATAATACGTGCAAGACAAGGTAGATTGATAAACACCGTTGGCTCTTTGAAAAAGTTAAAAGAAAAAATTTTCTTCTCTTCAAAGACTTTTCTCCTAGATTTTAATTATCTTTCATTACTTTTTGTAAGAAATGAATATTTATCAAAATGAGTAAGTGGAAAGATTTGTGAAGATAATTAGCGAACGCATGTGTCGTTTAAGATTCGGGAACGGAGTAAATAGCGAATTGAAAGAGAGGTAAAAATAATCGTAAACCTATATTTATATGCCAAACAATTTATTCAATGAATTATTGTATGCATTAGAGCAAAATTCGAAATTTTATTTATTTAACATTCACGTGGAAAGTATTCGCGATATTGTTCGAAAATGTAAGTCTCATCGCGCACAATGAGATAACCGTATATATAGACTAATACGACCAGTCAATGGATGATTATATTAAAAAAAAGTTAAGAAACTTACGATTACTGCCATAATGATAACTATAATCGCAAAGATCTTTAGATCTTCGTCACAATATGAATTTATTTATCGACTGCCATGTTATTTCGTCCTGTTTCGCGAACAAAAAGCGCTCGAGAAGTGTTCGTTCTTTTCGTTCGCTCGTAATCGCTTAACGCATAGTGAAATATTAAAGTATTTAATATCGCTTGCGCTATTACGATAATTTTATTTTTCGCGATCACGTAATTTTAATCGAGGATTAGAAACGCGAAGAAATGCACTTCTATCTTGAATAATCGTGTCTTGTATCGGCGTTGTATACCATCGGAGATAAATCAGAAATCACATTTCCATCCATATGTATTAAATTTGATACACACATCGATTAAAACGCATTTCGAATTATATGATTTCGCCAATTGACTGTATCAATATACAACGATGATACGATACGAGATGCAACAAATAAATACCGTGTTTAATAAATATAGGTCGAAATGTTTCCCAATTTCGTAATCGAGTGGACAGAAATAAAAAGGAAAAAAAAAATGCATAATGGATAGATAAATGATATAATCCGGATAGTTTGCCGAGTTCATCGAATTTAGAACAATAACGATGACGATTTTAGGATACTTATGATGGATTAAGTTAAAAAGAAATCTTTAGAAAGCTATTATTAATCCAAGAAGTTACGCGAGATATCTACGATATTTCCATATCTTAAATGTTTAACCAAAACCTCAAGTACGGGTTATAGACTTTCGATGAAAATAACGATCTCTTTGGAACAGGATAAAAACACGGTCAAGATAATAATAACTTATATAACGTATGCATATATTATCCAATGCTTATACATATACACCTAATGCAATATTTGAACATAACCTCAAATTTATGAAACGTAATGAATCATACGTTGTAAGTGTACGTGCTATTTAGAAATTCTTGTTGACGCATTCGACGAAACAAACGGTATTTTTTGATTCATCGATCGAATTTATCAATCTTTACGAGCTATGACTAAATACACGAATAATATAACATGGATAGTATAATGGCAGAAAAGAAGTGTGGTAAGGGCGTGCCTTGCTCATCGAAAAAGCATATACTTTTGTTCATAAATTACGAGTCATAAGTATGCTTGTTTTTTATAATATTTATCAAATTTTAATAATATTAATTGCTTTTGATTGCTTTTAGCTCACGTATAAACTTACACTTGTGTTATTGAATAAATCTTTATTATAATTAGATGTACATATAGATTTTTATGTTTGTTTTGTAAATTAAATATTCTTTTTTTATTATAATATAGGATCTGAAGTATCGAAGAAAATGATTCGTTCTTCAATCATGAACACTTGAACTAACGGTCAAAGAATTGAAAAATAAATGCATAATAAAATTTAAATAATAACAAATAATGCACGATATTTATAAATCATCATCTACTTTTAATTATCGATATTCCGTGATTTATGGACAAGAGTGTATATACATATATTGCGCATGCTTTTTTCTTTCTTCCTCGACTTATTTGTTAGGAAATCTTTCTTTTAACGTAGATATCGAATGTAGTGAAATTATTTACGTAGTAGCAAGAAATTCTGCTCGAGTAAATGCACTCTAGAAGAAAGATTGTTATTTTGAAATATCTTCCAATTTTCGACGATTTGAGATGAAACAGGTTAGAAAAGTGCGTAGAATCGGTATGTACAATGTCTGTATCTCCTCCGATATCGCCAAAGAGCATATATCGCGTGTTTTTCGCGAAAAGGTGAAATCAAGATGACGAAGCCACAATTTCCTACAAACGTCGAAAAGAATCGATATGTACAGATCTCTTTTATGTGTGTTCGTCGAGTTGTATTTAACACGTGTTCGTTCTATCTTTTATGCACATATCCTGAATCTAGAATGACCCTGAATAAATTAAGAGTGAAGCATCAAATTTATAGCTAACCTATAAAAATTTGTAGTGTTCGCGAGAAAATTGAAAATATTATTACTGTCGTCTAGTATATCGTATCGCGGTGTTGACATTTTAATCCTTTGAGTCCTAACTTGTATCAAATGATATCATAAACCAAATGTACAGAAAAACTAACAATTATTTTTATTTTATCGTGTTTCTATTTTATTTTTTTTTTTACAATCTTTATCACATTGTGTAATAAATTCGTTCATGTTGACATTTGATAAGATTTTCTCATCTATTTATAAACGTTTGTTTCATTTTGAATTCCTATTATATAATTATTTTATAGAATATCGATCACATTTAAAAAAAAAATTGTTTTCCATTATATAACAACGTACGACCATATACTTTACTTATTATATTTACAAGGCTTTGCCTTTTAATTTTTAATTGTTTCACTTGTTCGGAAAATTCGTATATAAATAAAAAATAGTACATACGTAAATAATTAATTACACAATTTAATGCTTCTAATACAAGTCTTCTATGTTTACTAGAAACCTACATAACCAAGTTTTTTAAAATGTATATGCTAATTCATTTTAATTTTAGACGTATTTATATCATTACTTTTTTTTTTTTAGAAATTTTCTCAATGTTTTTCACAAACATTGTTATGTTTAGGTAAAAAACACGATATAAACAATGCGATTAAAAAGAATAATACATCATAGTTTATAATCCAGGACATGAAGGATTAAATTGTACCATACGATCATGCGCTCATCATATCTTTTTCAATTCGTCAATGTTAAAAAAAAGAACAAAGAAACTAATTGTTACTTCTTATCCTTCACACACGAAACAACCGAAACGATTTCGCCTAACTTTTTAACTCGTGTCGAATCTAAATAAAATGGAAGAAGCGCAAGAAAAGAAAAAATAAGTGCAAATGTTTCATCATATCGCGGACATAAATGGACGTAATAATGGCTCGGACGAATAATCTAATAGTTTTTCTATCAACAGTGTAAAATCAACGGAAGGGAATACCACCTACTTATATTTTCTTACTGTTTTCACTAACGATTTCGCAACTTCCGTGCGTAGGGAGTAGAGACGAGAATATAAACGTGTTAGTCGCTGAGTAGAAGCTAGTAGAAGTCAGCCAGATCACCGTCGAAGAGGTCGTCAAAATTCATTACGCGCTCGTTGCGATCCATCCTTTCGTAACGCAACTGATCAATAATCGCAGCGCGCATCCATTCGAAACCTCGAAATCCTTGGTTATCTGGACCGACGTTAGTCAGAAAAATTCCTATAATTTTTATACCTGGATAGAATCGAATAGATGAACCGTTTCCCGAGTAAATTGAAAGATTTCAATCTATTCTTCTAGGACAAAAAACGTCGAAATGGATGCAGTTAAAGCTTTATGGTACCTTACGAGAGAAGCGATACAATTGGTTTTTTAAATGTATTATATACGTTTCTTTGCACAATGATTTCTTGCGTCAGAAAAATCAAAGGTATTCGATTTCGGAAAAAAGAGCAGAACGGATATATCGGATGTGTCGATATATCGATTTGCAAAAACGATAAAGCTTTCACTGTACTTGTATATTTTTTCAAGCGAATTTCAATGCGCATGGGTTACACGCATTTCTCTCTTGTATGCCAATGTAATACGAACGATTTTTTATACGAAACTTGATTTCATCTTTATTCGATACTGAAGAAAAAAAAAAAGAGCGACGCGCCGACAACGCGATTTATAAAAAAAAAGAAAAAAAAATCCTTACATGTGTAAGAAAAGAAGAAAAGACAACGACGAGAGATTAAAGCTCGAGTTGAGTTTTAATCAATGAGATACAGGTAATCGATCGATTATGGTCTCCTTAAAAGGCCAGTTAAATTTTTTAAGTCTTTTCATAAGGAATAAAAGTTGGAATAAACGTTTTGTAATACCGATCGTACATATCACAATGAATGGACCATAGAAATGGGAACGACGAGAATGCTCAGAATCAAATAGTTAACGTGCACGTGGAACACCGTCGATCGAAAGTTAGAGAAAAGTTGGGACAATTTCAATTTGTGAAATATTTTTTGTCGAAAATGACTCGAAAACGATTTCATCCGAACACCTAATGATATAATCTCGTGTTAATCTCAGTTTCATTTCATTCTCTTGCTGTTGAAAAATTTCGTAATAATTATAAGATCATGATCGAGAATTGTTAGATAGTTGCAGATGAAATGGCTGAATAATTTCTAATATAATTCTCAAGTTTCCATAAATAATTTCTTTTTTAAAAAAAAAGCTTCCTTTTTAATGAAGTAATTGATGCTGTTTTAAAACCACGGTTTTATTAATCGAATTATTGAAACGAAACATTTAACCGCTAAACTATGAATGACTCTGCACATTTATGAAATTCGCCATTTGATATGCAACAGTCCAATACAAGTTTTATCCACTCGTTATTTCGTCATTTTCGTAATAATTATTAACAGCAGCAGGAATATCAAAAGCAAGAACGAACCGCTATTTGAATCTCGATGGGATATTTCGATGCTGCTATTCGTAAAAATATATTCTTTTTATCGTTTAGCGTCAATCAGCGATGTTTTATCCGTTCGTTTTAGATCCAGCTAGACCTCTCGACGCGGAAACGTACACGATCAAAGGGATGCTCCGAAAAAATCGATCGACCCGATGAATTCCTGTGATCTTGCGAATTTTTTCTTCATTTATTTATTTTTTTTTTTCCTCGTAATTTTACGCTATTTACATCCGAGGGAGAGTTGAAGTGAAAAAAGTTTCGGAGCATTTCAGAGTTTTACCGCGAGAATTCCGTCTCGAGCACGCATAAAGAGAAAAAAGCGAAAGAGGATAAAAGCGAAATAAAACTAAACAGGGGAAGTGAAGGTTGCGCCTTTGCGCGTGTACGAATGTCCGTGCCTATATCTGTGCGCGCGCATTCAATTGGTCGCCCTCGACTGCGTATTTCTTTGGCTTGTAAATAATTATATGGACCGAATAAAATTAGCGGGTGAGACGAGGGAAAGGAGCGAGAATGAACGATGGAGGGGAAGATAATGCAAAAAGAAAAAAAAACTTTAACGGATATGTACGAATAATTGTATAAAGACTGATTAGACTTACTTTGGTATTTATTCTAATTCACAGTTAAACGCTATCGCTTTGCGCGCTCTTGAATACTCACGGAGCACGAAACCAAAGGTATTCAATTCCTGGCTCAAATTCCATTTTTCTCTTCTTCTTTGACGTCTGTCCGCGACTCGATTGCGTTTCCTGTCACTCTTTTCTTTCATTTCTTGCTGGAATACAATATTCCTTTAATAATGGATGAAAATATTTTTCGATTTTGGAAATGTAATATTAGTTACAGTTATTAGATATGTAATTATTTTTTTTTTTGCTATTACTTTTTTAAATATTTTGAAATTTCATTATCCTCGATTTCGAATTGATTTTTCTATCGCGTGAACGGCCTATGAAGTTTACTTTCGTTGCATAATTATGAATATCTGTAGAATCTATGTGCAATGTAAAATAGAAAAAGAAGGATAAAAAGAATGAAAGACAAGAAAAATTGACATTTTTATACTTATTATTTGTTGTCATAATTTTGTTTCAAATGGTGCCATTTCTGTATCCAGGAAAGATTCATCGATTTTACCATTCATGGAAATGTGCGAACGGAGCAAAGAGAAAAAGAAAAATGGTATGCGCGATTATAACAGCGACACTATTATTGTCACATCGTATCAATATTATTCGATGCATCGTATAAGCAAGTAAACTAGATGTAAACTTTGTATATTCATTTACCAAGAAAATAAAGATAAATTATTCGACATGTGTATACTCATTTTCTTATATTCATGTGTAATATTTTATGCTTATATTTTAATATTTAATAAGAATTGCATAACAATTAATACTTCGTTTACTGTCATTTTATAAATAGACTATTCACTTTATAATTATCCTATAAATCAATTTTTAATCGATTCTTGTTTGCTATTAGTGGAGGAGTATTAATTTATTATTCTTTTTAATAATTTCAATCCTCTAAAATATATCCTAACGATGAAAAGAAATTATACATATAATTATTAATTATCTAGTTGCTTTTGTGATAATGGTGACAGCGATGAATTGATATAAATTTTCAAAAGTTTGATGAAATATAATGATGTAATGATTTATAATAATAAATGTTATTGAAATAAATAATAATATTTGATCGCTATCGTTTAATAAATCAACATCTTTAACATGCAAAGACAAGGTAAAAAAAAAAATCTTATTTAAAAATAATAGTGTTTTAAATGTACGTTAAATATAAAGAATTATCGCGTTAATGAATTTTTCTATTTACATATATTTTCTATTTAATTTGCATGCAGTAAAAAAGTAAAAAAAAATCTTATCCTCTTTTTTTGCCTCCTTCTTTCCACTTCGTAGGTATAAATATTAATATGAATGACTTAAAAAAAATATTAAATTATATCAAATCTGAAATGGTAAAATTAAAAAAATCAAAAATATCAGGTGATATTCTGATCATAGATCATAAAATAATAGATCGTTTCGTCCACTAATTCATTCGTTTATTCATTTATTTATTTTATACTCGTATTCGTATTTAGTTCCTTACGACATTGGTAAAACGGTTATTTACATAACGCCGTAATAATAAGCTATGACTAGATGCATTGACGGTTTAGGACTGTCTTGGAAATGTTACTAACAACACGAGAAAAAACGTTAACAGAGGGAGCTCCGATTTCGACCACGTTAAATTAGGAGTAAAATGATCCTGTTCGAAAATGCTCGACCGTTTCGCGTCGCATTATCCTTTCGTGTATTATTCGCGTTTCGCATCGTGTATCCTTTTCCCCCTTGGCGAGTTATTCGTTGTTTAGGAGCGTTATTATATATTCTTTCTCATCATCATTTTATCGATCGTCGATAACATCGTTCTTCTTTACTCGACGCGTGTACAGAGGATACGCGCGTATGTGTCGTTCGTTGATCGTTTTCTTAACTCGAAATTAAAGCTACAATCTTACAAATTATTAAGATTTCGTGCTACGTTTATTACGTTCTCGTCTGTACGTACAGTATAAAATACTAGGCGATTCTATGTGAGTCTTGTTAGGAGTGCTACCCGTTTAACCACGAATCATCGTCATTCGATGTAACGGCGAATCGACTCGCATTCGTTTAACACGTGTTTATTTGTCCGTTTTTTTTTCCTTTTTTTTTTTTTTAATTATTTTTAACATAATGTGCTTATTTACTATACAGAGATGGAAAGAAGGCACTCGAAACGGCACTTACTATCTCGTATTATCTACTCACGCTTCTACATCGTATATCGTTGGAAGAACAATGACGCAATTAAAAAATTGCAGATTATCAATTAAATACGTACGACTAATCTGAGAAACATCTAATCCTTCCAATATCTTTTTAATTTAATTGTCTAATTGTAGGAACAATCCCCTTTTTTTTCTTAAATAATTAGATATAATATTTTGTTCACAATATTACATCAACAATTTATCACACTAGTGACAAGACTTAGTTGTGAATAATTTTAATTCACCCACGACTTTATCGAATATTTTATTAATCATTTAATTACGTTCATTTAATTAATTAATTTTGATTAAATAAAATTAATCTTCTTCGTGTATCCAGATCGACAATACGGATCTATGATTCCGCCTATTTTTATTAATTGCATCGGATTCGTTAGAAATGATCAATCGAATTCTGCCGAATGCCTTTTTTCCTTATCTGCACAATACTCAAGTACACAGGAAATTGTTGGAGCGCAGCGGAAACGCGACTGGAAACGCGTCAAACTTATATACATATACACCACTCTCCTACACTTCATCGTAGGAAACGAATATATTTTTTTTTCTCAGAATCTGAATGATTGCCGAAACTGCGAATTGAACGTTTATTTTTCGGATGTTCCCTCTTGTCAATGGCAGGTACACGGACGTATTGACTCGACGAAGACCAGAAATATCGCGCGCACAGGAAGAAGAAGAAGAAGAAGAAGAAGAAGAAAATCAACTAGTCCTATTAATCAAGCAGAACGCATAATGATATATAATACGTATACTTGTGTACAATTTGTGTATACGTGCCAAATATAATTTGTATATAATATATATATATATATGTATGTATATGTATATATTATCTGTATATGTATATTCTCATTTCCGTACGTATATATATATATATATAATATATGTATTATATATATATATATGTATATATGCGTATGTATATTAAGTCGTACAATATAAAATCTACAGTCACAACAGTTAACAATTAATCATTGACGGGTGAATAAACAAGTAAGTCATCCTTAATTACTTAAACTTTCGATACCTCCGAAACAGATTTTTCGTTGGTCCGTTGTTCGAAAATTGGTGGACAAGAGACAGGGGAAGAAGGACGGGTAAATACATTCGATGAAAACGTACGTAAAATGTTAATTTAAGCCGCATCGCATATTGACTTTGCACGACTACATCTATTAAGGACACCCAAGAATTGATCAAAGTTGCGCTAAAGTATCATCTCAATTGCCTAAAGACGTACACCTACGTAACGCTATTAATAATTAATCTCATTTTTATTGACTATAATTTACACCAATTTTCGAACGCTGCCGCACGAATTACAAATAATTCGAGGCTACGAGATTTACGTACGAATACAGGGAAGAGAAATAATATTCTGGTGGAGCGACGATTCTTTTTTCTCGAGGAAAAAAAAAAACGATCTCCGTCAACGAGAGAAGGCCGAACAACTTTTTGCTCCCTGCCCTACCAGTCTATTTGACGCGTTCTTTTTTTTTCTTTTTTCTTTTTTTTTTTTTTTTTTTTTTTTTTGTTTTTTTGCATAATACACAGAGAACAATTTTCTCATCGCCGTTTCATCTGTTAATGATACTGAGCATCATGTGATTTGGCGATTCATTGTGATATAAAGCTGCGACCTCATTGAAGCAACAAACTTTACTCTACACGTTTGAGAATGTTCAACAAATATATCAAATTATAAGTAACATTTTATTAAACGCACAAGCGGTATAATTAGAGGAACATTTCGATTTTGTTTCAAAGCTATATTTCCTAGTAACAAGGAACATATGTTGCTTCAATAAGAAATAGTATCCTGGCAATTTTTTCGTAAAATATCGATAAAAAGTTTTTTTTGTTACGACTTTAATAAAAATGCAGTTTAAGAGATTGATGCCAAGATTGGTATATATGAAACGAAAACGAGAATTTATGATTTTTTTTAATCGATGCAGCAAATGAATCAGCCTTATTTTCTAATAAATTTTTCGTATGTTACGAATCACAGGACCGTAATCCTAATTTAATAATCCTCCTCCTTTGACACGATACGAACGTGACTTTGGAACGTCATCACCGTTACTTTTACACGTCTTAGTTCGCTATACTTTACATCGCAACACCTTATATCAAGCAAGCTTCGATATATACTTCGATCATTGAACGGATGCCCAACGTGTAATTTGTATAAGTACGTTGGAACGCATTAAATTCTCGTTTTACTTTCCTATCGATCGATCGAACGATTGATAAAATTGCAATCGATATTTTCGTTAAAGTACACATACACGCGCGCACACACACACACGCTCATACCCTATATGGAGGTGTAATTTGAATTGATACGATCGATCGATCGATCGATCGAGCATGCTGTGTTGTATGATATCGATAATGGTAAATATCAACGTATATTCGCCTGAAGCGCTAACGATATAACAAATAATGGTAGTGAACAAACACGTAGAACGTTCCGTAATTATATAAACCTAAGCTATCGCGTGTATCCGTATATATATATATATATACTTTTCTACATGTTACGTATTGTATATATACATGTATGTATCGCTACAGCTATATAGGTATGTATAATGCGCAATGATGCGTATTGTATGTGCACGCGTATTGCAATATAGGCAATATATATATGTCTAGTTATACACATAACCTATATCAATGGAACACGTGTGCATATAACATACGTGTAAAGTTTACGCTAGACGCCTGCGCGATCTTTGCGATCTATCGACTTACCGCGTACTTTCTCGAACGCGATTATCGATACTTTTATACCTCCTTTCTTTCGTACACACGTCACTCTGTCACACATGAGCATGCACACTGTACGCGGTACGCGACATATATTGCACGTATGTATGAAAAAACGCTTACCAATGGGGACAGATAAATATATATATATGTAAATATTAATATTTAGTTATTTAGTTAGTCGCGGATTACGGTAAGTTTAATTTTCGTTTGGATTTCACCGCTGGTCCGTTATCGACTTAACGACTACTGGTATAGTATTATACATTAGGGTAGAACGAAAAATAAAAATTATGTTCTAATAGTGAAAAAAACTTGTCTCTCTAATGTTATTATTAATTGTAATATTCTATATCTTAATCTTATGTTAAATTTATTGACATTTCAGAATATCTAATATAAATGAGCAAATAATAGATTTCATCAGTCTACTTTGATAAATTCCTATTATCTAAAATTATTATAGACATATAGCAAGAAACGAATAAAAGTAAAGTTTTCGAATAACTTACACCACTAAAGTTTTAAATTTAAAAGTTTCGTCGTTCAAATTCATATTTTAACAACTTAAACATCATCATAGAAGACAGTTTTAGTTCACTATCGGAAATTATGACTAGCATCAAAAAAGACGTTACCCTACACTTCGTTCCACCCTACTATACATATATTAATCTATAAATCCTTTATCATCGATCATCTTTGCAAAATGGCCATGCAACAGACAGATCGAAATATTTCGGAAACAGAAGAATGCCGATCGTTATCCTTTACACGCTGATCTCAATGATCGCGCAGAGTAACGTTGTAGATACTTTCATCGGATAAGGCTGCATTAATTATTGTCTCTTTTGTTATCTCGTCTCGTGCTCGTTGAAAGTGTACCCTTGTATCTCTTTCACCTTCTTCCGTCGATTCTAATTTCTCTCCGGTTTTTATTTTTATATCCCTATACTCACCTCGACATAATAAATCTTATATCTTACTTTTTCTCTCGTTAATCCGCTATTTAATTAGCAGATATCGATATTACTTATATAACCTTTTTTCACGCAACGCATCGTTCTGCCTTATGCGTTTTTTCGTATGCTAAAGTGTCAACAGCATTCGTTCTCGGCTCGTCGGAAGCATTCACGATTTAAATCGCTCAATAACTCTTTATTTATATTTTCGTTGAAGGACGTTAAAAGGTGAAAGAAGAAAGATAATATAGCGAAAAGGAACGCGTAAGGAAAACGTAAATATATAATAATTAAATCCGTAAAAAGATGACTAGCGAGGATCGGTTAGCGTGATTGGATATTCACCGAGAAAAAGAGATTATAAATTTCAACACGATAATTTGGATAAAAACGATAGGCTAGTTAGCAACGTCCATCGATTTTTTTCGAATTAGATACGTAAGTTAAATACATGAAAAGATTTATAGAAGGTTAAAAACAAAAAATTGATACATGTCGATTGAGGTTATTAAGTAAATTAATGTTTACGAAGTTAGATGAAGCAAGACGGAAATAGAGTGTTACAATGGTGTAACGAAGACAGAGAGATGTCATTCTTATCGTCTTGCTTCGTTTCATGTAATTTTCTTTTCAGTTGACAAATAAAATTCAATCAACATTTTTATATATCAACTTTTCGTTCGTTTTGGTATTTAGTTAATTTCTTGAATATATTAGCATTTTTGGAATTTTAATTTCGAAAATAAATTTAAAAAAAAATTCCAATTTCAATATGTAATCATTATGATAGGAATTATCGATTCTATTCTATAATTGATAAAATATTTTTAAATAAAATGGGTAATCATAAAACTAGTAAAAATTAAACAATATAACGCGTAAACACTTGAAAAGAAAAGAAAAAATCCTTATTCAACGTTCTACATCGCTTTTGTTGGTTCGAACGAACACGAATTACTTCATTGGATTTAATCGTTTTGTATCTAATGTACTAATTTTCTATAATTAATGCGTTAATTAGAAAAATCTGTCAAAAAACTGTTTCTAGGAAAGTCAAGTTTTTCCGCGCGAATAGATACTGATCCGTTTTCGTAATAATTGAAAAGAATTCGTTCATCAAATCAACATACGCACATACGTATCTGTATGAAAATACGTGTGTGTGTACATTGCATGTATGTGCGTGATCAAAAAACGACGCGGATTACAATAAGAGAACAATTACTTTTAAAACGATAATATAATTGTTTGTATGCTAGTGTACACTGCTACATGTATTAATATGCAAAGAATTAACGAGGAAAGGAAATGAAAACACGAATGAACGAATTAATAATCGCACGGACGGACGAATGATTACGCGATGCGAGGAAATCGACTCGATGTCAAGTTGCGAAAAATATTTAAAATGAGTATAATGAATAATCATATATATATATATAAATGTATATATAATATATATATAGATATAAAGGGAAGCAAAGAATCGCTTTCAATTGGAAAAGTAATTTCATCGTAAAACTAGAATAGGGAAGAGTCGAATAATAAAACAGCTTTGAAAGAGGGCCACGCGTCCCACGAAATAAAAGATTCATGTAAGTAACGAAAACGATTGTCTCGAGTCTTCAGTCTGCAATATTTTGCTCATCGACGATTCGAAGAATTGATTCGATCAATCGAAACACTTCTATATTACTATTGTAAGTATTCTAAATGGCCTAATATTTATTAACGTTATTAACGTTTTAATACTGTAAGTGTATTGTCCGTTTAATCGATTTCAAGCATACAAGTTATGCTAACGTCATTTTACGAACAAGCCTTCTATGATTTTTCTGCGTTTGTTTTTTCTTTTTTTTTCTATTTTTCCGTTTTATTCTCTTTTTTTTTTTAAAAGAAGGCTCGATTAATATTTTGCAAAACAACGAGTGGAAGAGAAATATTCGATGGAATACTGAGAAACTTGTTCGTTCGCGAAGATTGATTGATATCTTATCGAAAAGTGAAATTTATGTTATTATTGCGGAAACTATGGAAGATATATATCGCTCAAATTTGAATAGATCGATTTAAAGAAAGTAAAAAAACGAATCACACAAGTACTTACTTATACAAATAGATCCCGAGACAAACGTATTTAAAAAACACTTCGATCTTGGTGCAAATTGTAATCTTGTAATTTTTTTTTCCCATTCCTTTCTTACTTCTTGCAATTCAAATTTATAGATAATTATAGTATGACTTACAGAAATTAAAGTAGGGCAAGAAGCGAAAAAAGTAGAAACGAGATTGGAAACAGAAAGCAAAAGAAAAAAAAAAGAAACAGAATAAAAAAGAGGAGAAGAAATATAATATAATAAGAAGGTGTTGAACGAAAGAAATAAGAGGAAAAGAAATGTAAGAGTTATAAAAAAGTATTCGAAAAATTTTTCATTATGGTTTAACCGTATGGCACGTATATAATGTAGCGAGATCGAATGCAATGAGAACATTTTCATCGAGCATGCTGTCGGTTGCTTGTATGCACACACACTCACACACTCACATATACACATCCACAAACACACGTACACGTATCCCCTCTTCTGCTCCTCTTCAATCCCATTTCTCATGCTTCATTTTCCTCGTCGTCCTATGCGTAATTAAATCACGTTTTTTTTCTTTTTTAAAACGTGCTATAGCATGACGGAGGATTCATTTCACCAAAGATATTTAGCTCGTAGAGTGAGGCAAATGTGATAAACACCAAATACCAAATCATCAGTATCACCCCGTACCGTCGATCTAACTTCCAGCCATTCAAATGGGTCGCTAGTACTAAGAATATCACTGTTGACAGTAAAGATACCGTCGAATACGTCAGACCTGGCGATAAAAGAAGAAAGATTTTTAGATTCATTTATATTTCAAATTCGAGAAACGATCCGTTATTATAATTAAATTTATCAAAATTCAATCCAACCGTTATGATCTTACCTCGGCTGGTGACGTTCACGTGCGAGCCTGGCTGTATCATTGCAGTTTGTATAAACCAAGGAAGCCCGAGACAAACTAGAATATCGAAGACGTTACTTCCAACCGCGTTGCTCACCGCCATGTCGCCAAGTCCTTCTTTAATCACCGCTAACGATGAAAGAGCATCAGGCACACTGACGCCAGCAGCGACAAACGTCAGACCCATCATCGTGTCGGGTATACCGAGAGTACTGCCTATGGAATATCGAATTTCGGCGATGAAAAGAAAGAAACGAAATAGAGCCACTTAAACTTTACTCTTTTAATATCCGTTAGAAAATTCATCTTACCTATGATCGTGATCATCCACACCATGATGTAACTATAGAAACTAATCCAAACCATCGATACGCAGAAGGTGAAGGGATACCAATTGCGAAATTTTTCTTGGCGGCAATCTGGCATCGTTGCGCGGCACATGAAATGAATCGGGTAAACAAGGCCCCACGTGAAAAGCGTCCATTTGCTGCCATCTGTAGGCTTCTCCAAAGGCGATATTTCGTTTGGATCTGGTTCCTTCGCTTTGTAATATTCTGGTTGTTTCGGAGGTGCTGCCTCGTTCGTTTCAGGTGCGGTTGGTCCTCCTGTTGCCGCTGTAGACAAGATGATCAAGTATATAATAAGGTAATAGAATCACTTCCACTTTTAATAATCTTTTACGGAGTTTTTAATTTTCAATAGCATTTTGCGTTTAATAGAATGTAGATAAAAAAAATATTCTGAACTTGGATATCTTTTCTAAATTAATCCTATAAATGATAATTTCTCCTGCATTGATATGATATTTTTGAATATAAAAGATATAAAAGCATGGATAGTTTTTTTTCTTTTGTATTCCCATCCCAGAAAAATAATTTAATCCAAATTCTATTTTAATTTATCCAAAAATGACTTTAAGTTAGGCTAGATTTTTTATAGATTGAAGATGTATTCTTTATGTATTCACTCTTAATAATAAGAGAAAATCTTAAAAAAATGTTCACCAATTAAATATACAATGCTAAATATATTTTTGTGAATATTTCATTTATTACTCGTGTAAGAAAAAGTTGTTCAAAATGATGATTTTGATAACATATTTCAAGGTTATAAACTAGAGGTAGCTCTACATATCTTTATTCCTTTTTTTTCTGGGATAAATTATTTATAAAAGATTGATTTATAAAAGTAAATCGAACATTCAGATACTCGTATGACGATCGATTACCTTCGTGTGTTTTATATTGATCCGTAGGAGAACAAGGCCCTGTGTACGATAAACGATCCTCTTGCAACGATCTGTAACTAACGAGAGCGCTTTCTTCCGCGGGTTCGTCGTCTTTTGGTAGAAAAGGTATATTGTAAGATTTCGCCCATCGTTCCAATCTAGTGTTGAAAGACAACGCCACGCAATACACACCGTACATAATCAACATGAACAAGGATTCCATCCTGAAAGAGAAAATTTAGTACACGATATTACGACGATATAAAAAAAAAATAAATTTTGATAAAAATGTTGAAATTCTCTCACCATGATATGGATTCGTTGTAGATCGTACCGAGCATTACCAATATCGATACCGCGTAAAAGAAACAATCCCGGCAAAGGGGCCACCAATTCAATTTTGACACTGTTGTCGTGCAAAGCCCGCAAACCGATATCACGAACATTATATTGAATACTGCGCTTCCAATCACACCGCTTATCTGCAACAGCAATGTTCGTTATAATTTCCTACCATGTTCCATATAATAATTAAATTTGAAATTTAACCAGATATCAGATATTATTCCATATGATCAACGAAATACTTACTCCAATATCATCTTTGGCAAAGAAAACGCCGATTACCACAGTTGCCAATTCCGGGGCTGAGGAACCCGCAGCCATGAAAGTTGCTCCAGCAACATCGGGAGACAATCGTAGCTCTGCGTGTAACAAAATTTAACATTTTTGTTAACAACAAAGAATAACAATTAAATTTTGAACGTATAAATTTCTCTCTTCGAAAGTTTTTTTTTCCTTTACCTTCGCAAATTCGGTCCAAACTGGAGACAAAGTAATCGTCGCAAACGATGGCAAGGCCTAGAAAAGTGTAGATCGCGGCTAAAATGTGAATGATTAATCCACCGTGTTTCCTAGCATCCGGACCCATTAAAGGCCGTGGAAATTGTTCGATCGCTGGTGGTGAACAGTTTTCTCTTCTCGGCCTCCATGTTGCGCGTTCGTATTTTACAGTGGTCGTTGATGGAACCTAGAATCTCGAATAAGCAATATCTCTTATTTACGTCCAAAATGAAAATCGGACGAGTTCCAATGTGGTATCCATATGGAATTCGATGATAAAAAAAAAAATATCAGAGTCTCACCGTTGTGGTTCTAGGAACATTCTTGGATAAAATCGTTGTGACTTCTTTCTTAGGGACTACCGGTTTTTCCACTAATTCCTCCTTTGACTTTTCATTCGCTTCCTTCGATTTTTCTTCTTCCTTTATCTTTTCTTCCTTGCCTTTCTCCTCTTGTTGTTGTTTCTCGCCCACTTCCTCCTCCTTGTTCCCCCCTTCATTTTTCTCATCCATTTCCTTCGCTACATTTTCTACCGGTGGAAGCTCCTTAATAATCGTTTCCTCAACCTCAACCGTGGTTGTAAACGACTCCAAGGTAGATTCCACGGTCCAGTTTTCCTCGCGATCCGTAGAACTGGGATAAGTGGAAGTTAGCTCTTCAGGTATTTTTGCACAAGTGATGTACTGAACTAACACATATACGATGAAGAGACCTATGCGCAAAGGCCGTCTTTTGCGCCGCGAATTACTTTGTAACTGAATTCGCCTCATTGTCTTCGACTGAAACATATTTCATGTAAATTTAATGAATGATATACGTGTCTTTTTCTTTTATGTGTAAATATTAAAAATAAAGGGAGAGAGAAAAAAGTTAAGTCACTTATTTGCATTAATTAATAGGATTTAAATAGATAGATAGGATTAAGTTAGTAGATAAGTGGATATTTTTAAAAGATTTGTATGATACTTTCAAAAATTATATGATACTTAATTAAACTTTGAGAGATTTTGAGTAGTTTTCTATTTTCTTGTATCTTGAATTTTATATTATGTATAAAATAGTTGTTACAAGAAATAATGTAAAATTTTTTTAATTTATTTACTCTTATAAAATTGAAAAAAAAAGAATTATCGCAATATTGTTTGCCTTTTTGTAAAATAAAGTTTTAAATAAATTAAAATTTTCATTGTAACATTGTCTCATTTCGTTAATTGTAAACTATTTATTTTTATTATTTCTATTATTACAAGTTACTTAAACTGTTATAAGTTGAAAATATTTGGAATTTTAGGATATATCTATCCGAATATAGAGATATAGGTCAGTTTCATTCGCAAAAGTATACTAGTTTATGAGTAATGTTATGTAACATTTTAACAAATTTATTTAACGTTGAACATATTTCAAGTTCTTCGATTTTATAAATATTATTTTTTAATTAATTAATAAAAGCCATTAATTGGCTTTCAATCCAATAAAATATTGAAAAAAATTTAATTGTTTTCGTTCCAATATTACGTATCGATCGTAAGAAAGATACTTATTTAATGATTCGTAAAGTACACACACACACACGTACACATTTGATACATATAGTTATTATATTAACTATATTACGAATAACAATATTTAACAATAAATAAAGGTATTTTACGAATAAACGAAAGAGATACAAATTTTTCATTCATATCTATTCTTATGAGAAAATAAAAAATTAACGAGAAGAAAATAATTTGATTGTATGATAATTTTATAATCAATATTGTGATAGAAAATAGAATATTAGTGTTAAATATAACAACAACATTTGTATTAAAAACGAAAAAATATATACGATATAGGAAATATATTTAAAATTGCGAAATATATAGATTTATTTATGGTTAATCCGATATGTTATTTTTTTAAAGTAAAAAAAAAATATTCCAGTGTATTCTGTGTATAGAGTGTATTGAGATATTTTTATATATATTTACAATTTGTTCCTTATATTATAAAAATTTAATTTTGTTTCTATATTTATTGATAAAAGTTTAATGTATATATAATATATAATTTTTTTTAAATAGATTATCATTTCAAGAAGATAAAATCAACGTTCAAAGTTTTAGTTTTTCGTTTTCTTAAGTAACTTTGTAATGATAATGATACGAGATAAATAAAAATAAAATTTTTTCAGTAGATATCATTGTTACGTAAAATATACAAATGAAATTGTATTCAAAATATAAAAAAATTATTTTATTATGTTATTTATTTCTACGATTGATTGTATATATTTTTTTATATATATTTAAAAAAATCTATTAATTTGTAAACAATGATATTTATTTCATTGTAGCCAAATATTTAAAATTATTATGTAAAATTATATCAGATTTCGCAATTTGATCACGGAATTAGTAATATATTCTTATTCTTCAATCATGATCAGATCTCTTTGTATTTATAACATGATATGTATATCTATATTAATTTAGTTAAAAATAAAGTAAATCTTTCTGTTACTATTTTCATTCAATTCTTTTGTAAAAATCATTGTAAAAAAAATCATTGAATTTGATTGAAAAAAAAATTTGTAAATTTTTTCAACATGTTTTTTTTTTATATTCGAGTTACTATTTGACATTTATTTTTGTAGATAATTATCGAAATTTAAATATGGACGAACGAGAAATCAAATTTTCGATTCTTTTTTATTCTTTTCCACTTTTTGCGTGTAAAAAGATATTCGATTTGCAATCGACATAAAAATTATTAAAATTGAATAAATTATTTGCAACCGATCGAGTAAATAAGTCTTCACGTGACTAAATATTTGAAACTCTGTAAATGTATATAATACATTTAGTAGCAAACGAAATATAGATACATAAAATTACGTATCAAATTATTAAACTAGAGATAATAATAAAAAGATAATACAATTAACTTCTTACTATGATATAAAATTATACTGCGATAAGAATTTCGATAAAAATATTTGTGACGAAATATATGTTTCAAAATCGAAATAACATCGCAATGAAGTTTCCTATTTAAACTGTTTTCATCGGCAATACCGAAATAATTTTAGTTATAATTAGCACATGAATATGAAGAGCGTGAGGAAAATGAAATTGTTAGTGAAAGTGACCCAATTCGAGATTTCTACCGATCGTTAAATGGTAGAACACGACGTATGTATGTATGTATGGTAACTCGCAGTCCGGCTTACCCCTTTCTCAGAAACGTTGCACATTATGCACCAGCAAATTCGCCAATGTCTTTCTCAAATGTCTTAAAACATGCAACCGCAGCACCGATTATTGTCGCCCAAAAGATGGATTAATAATCAGCCATTTAATAATCGAAAACACCTTTTCGATTTTTTTTTTACACTCAATAATCCTGCGAAGATTCCTATCGCGAAGGAAACTCGCTATCGAGTGCCGAGTGTTGCGTACTGTCGTTGTTATTCGAAAACAGAGATATTAAATATTTCTATTAAAAATTAAAGGCAAACTTTATCGCTGCGTCGTGCTCGAATTATTGATTTGCATAAAAACTGTCAGTTACAATGCGTTCTCGACGTGTTTGCGCGGTACGTAGGCGTCGTCTTCTTGGAAACGTAGGTGTCGTGCTTACTGAACCACCCTCGACTTAATACAACGTCCAATATCGTTGTTTCCTTTCATCGGTGATTCAGACATTCTTATGCCGTATAAAATATACCGACAATACGAAAATCCTATGCTTTCGCATTCCTTATCTTTTATTTTATTTTCACGTATTTTTTATCCCCCCCCTCCTCTCTTTCTTTACTTTATCCGCTTTGATTTTTCTTCGTATTGAAACCCGTTGTATTCTTAATTTTTCTCGATTCGTTTCCTTTCTTTTTTTTTTCTTTTTCTTCAATTTTTGCACTGTCAGTTTGTATGTGTTTAAGAGGCCATTCCTAAACACTCATATAGGCTTCTCGTTTTAACGATCTTTACTCGCACATACCACCCACATCCACCGACCGATACACCATTTATCGTTCGACTGTAACCGCCTGTTTCACTACGTTTATGCGCTGCTCACGAATGAATCCTTTCGCATCTCTTCTCGTACACCATTGCCACCACCCTCCTTTATTATAGCTCTTTCTCTCTCTTTTCCTCCCATATATCTATACATTTTACTTACAACATGTGAGCATGCGCGCACGCGAAACCACCCTGTTACCAATCCACCTACACACGCACGCGTACGTGCATACATCTACACATAATCCTCTATCTCTTTTCTTTTATTCGCATCCCTTTGATACTATCTGTATCAGATGAATGCGCATGCGCGCCGCTATCAAAATGTCACTATCTAATATGTGCATCATAACAAAAATGAAAACCGAGTGAATAAATTAACGGTAACTAACAAGAAAGAAAGGAGAAAAAAGAAACGAGTAGACAGCTTCACATGAAATTATAACTATATTTAACTATATTTAGACGAATAACAAATTGAATATAAATATCAAACATGTAGGATGAAGGAAAGATGTATAGGAACCTAAATATGTATATTGAGACCAAAGAATAGGAAGCAAATATAACAATCCATATCTTTACGCGATTTCTCCTGTTGTTCGTTCGTTGCACCTGTATTTTTTAAGATCGTTCATTCGTTCGAGTTTCCTATATTTTCAATTGTATAAGATAAAAATAGATTTTTGTCTATAGTTTGTTGAATTTGTACATATATATATATATATATAATAAGATCGTTATATACGTAGAGAAAAAAAAGAGGAAGAGTTTTATAAATCATGTCACATTCATCTAAAGATAAATGTTAAAAATATCAAGGATTCGCAATCTACTAGTTTTTTTATTATTCATAAATGTTATCATTTGATATTCTCTTGCAAACAAAATTTTCGTTATATTTATTCGACGCTCATCGATCGAAACATTAATTGAAGTAGATACCAAGGAAACTATAAATCAACAATGTAACAAGCGACATGCAATTGTAAATAAAATTGATGTGTCAAAATATATGACAAGTAAATAATCTAATAAATAATTATTTTACGCCGTATATGATAAACGCAAGAACGTATACTTACTTCGTTTATAATTCGTAAATCTTGTGCCGTATTCGAGTAATCAGTCACAATATTGTAAGTTTTGAAACAAATTTTATCAAATGTTAATTGGTAGTGAAATAAGCTAACTTCGTATCGTCGTAAAATCGAACGAGATTTTACGATTTTACGTTTTTCTATATACAAATACAAATTTCAATATCTTCATCTAAATATCTATTATAATGTTTATATTTTTATTACAACAAACACACACCATTCAAGCAGAATTTACATAGGTATGTATGTATCAATATTCCGCGACATGTTTTCAGAATCCATTCTTATGACGTTTAATATATGTATCAATTACTGTATTATCTAGGATTCTGATGAAACTTCACGGAATAACCACCGCTATTTGGATCCTTTTGTAGTTCAAAATTATTCGTGGAAAGTCCAAAAGGTTTCAATACCATATTTCCTAAATCTTTCAGTTTTCCCAGCATTTCAGCTTTCAATTTTTCATTTCTTTCGTGAATCAATGGAGGTAATCTCTGTGAAAGAAATTAATGTTAATAAATGATATTAATAATAAATATCACAAAATAAAAGAAAATATATTTTCATAATTACTCGAACTGCATAATTTGCCTCTGTATGACCAGGATCAAAAGTTAAAATCTTTTTGTAATCTTCCAAAGCTTCATCTAATTTCTCTGTCTCTTCATATAGTCGAGCCCTTCTAGCATATACTTTCACGTAACTTGGATTTAATTCTATAGCTTTTGTGCAATCGGATATTGCAGATTCTCTATCCTATTATAATATTATAAATAATATTACATAAATATTAGAGCTAAAAAATTGTTTCTTTGAAAAGTATATTCTTTATATAATATCATTACCAAACATTTTAACTTTGCAGCAGCTCTGTTGGCATACAAAATGGATCTCTCTTTACTATAGGCTAATGGACAAGTTTGAATTCCTTGCGTGTAGACAGATATTGCCTCAAGGTATTCATCGCGTTTAAATAAATCATTTCCTTCATTTTTATATTTTTCTGCTTCTGCTTTAAGAGTCTGAAAAAAGAAAAAAATATATAAATTTTGTGATATATTTTTATCACTGCTATAATTTTAAAAATTATATAAATAAATACAAACTTCTTTTTCTTCTTCAGAAAGATTTTGTTCTCTTTCTTTTAATATTTCTTCATCCATATTATCTTTTTCATGATTTGCATCCCCTTTGCACTTTGTTTCCCAATTATCATCATCACTGTTTCGTTTTATACGTTCGTTGCAATCATTCGACAGATTACCATTTTTCGATTCTTGGATATTGTCCTTTGACGTAGTATAATTATCATTTTCTTTGATACAAGAACTTTCTAGATCTTTCGTAAGCTCTTCTATAATTTCTTCATTCGTTTTTAAACGTTCAGATTTGTCGTCCATTGTAGCGTTCTTTTTTACGCAATGATTTAATATCTGATCTTAACGTATACAACGAATTATTAAGGTTAACTACAGCATTACATGCACAAGCAGACGACTCTGAACTTGTATGTCAACTATGATTGCAGATTACATGACGTTTCTTCGTGATTCACACATTCGTCATCAGAGAGCGCTTTATACGACTATAATGACATCTATTTCCGATCTTTTATCTTAATATAAGAAATATATAAACTTTCTTAACAAAAATATATCATTCGAGAGAAAATCAAAATAGTTAATGATTTCTGTTATTTTTATAAAAGAATAATTCATAATTTTTACGAATAAAAATTAAATAATGCAACGAATAATTTATTTTAAATATTTAATATATATATTTTTAATATTATATATTTTTGTAATTTTAAATTTTTCTGTAAGTACGTAAATATTGATATTATAATAAATTTTTATGTTTATTTTTATTTAGTACATAAATAATAATACGAATCTTTAGTTTAAAAATTATTTTACTATTTCAATAAAAGAAAATGTACATATATTTTTTTACTATAATATGTATATATATTTTACTATAAATATTTTATGATTCATTAATAAATAAAGACAATAATTATTAAATTGTTCTTTTTTTGTTTTTCATGTTTTATATTTTATGCATATTTCAATATAATATAACATAAATTATGTATAAAGGAAAATAAATTATTATTTGTACGTGTATGGAACAATGAAAGAGGAGAAATTATATCCAACTAGAAATGATCAGAGTAAACCTATGAATATTGTAAGTACGTGCTCTAGTCTCATTAAGCTTACTAGCTCGTCGAATATGCAATAAGTTATTTGCTAATATTCTAAGTTATATAGTTATAAATAAAATATAAAATATAATAAATAAACAATAAATAATTTAACGAAAAATAATTTAATTTATTATAGATAATTCAGTGCAATTGAATCGATTTTTGTGATTCTCTTATATTTCTTTTGTTTTTTATTTTTTTTTTAAATAAGAAAAAAGATGTAATTGACGAACTTCATCACAATAATATTAAAATATTGACATTAATACTATTTATGGTTCGATAGTAACTATGAGAAGTTCAACGAAAATGGATTGTACATAAGGATTTCATTTCCGTTAAAACGATAAACAGGATTTTAGGTCATAAACTGTTAAACTGTCTTTAGAAGGAATGAGATAAATAAGGATTCTGATATTAGCAGCCTGCGGCTTTTCTTTATCACAAATTTGATCTGTTACATATAGTAAAATTTCGATTAGAAGAAAAGTTTTATCAGATATGTTACTCTGAAGTCACTTTTTTATTTTTGCATTTTATGTTATATTGTTATTTATCATCGCTGGCACGTATTACGATACTATGCAAGAAAAATATATAATTATATAATTTCAAGAAAAATTACGATCATAAATATAGTTGTTAATTCAACATAATTTGATATTTATTTGCAAATATTTCACAAATTTTTATAAATTGTAACACATATAAAGTGAATCGAAATTTTTGATATTATTAAAATCGAGAAGATTTTATAATATAAAATAAAATAAAAAATAAAAAGAATAATATATTGGATATTGGAAGTACTATTTTTGAAAAATTTGATTGTAAGAATTTATAAATTTAATTATTTTTAACTTTTAGATTTTTAATTCATTTTTAATTAAACTGGTAAAAAATTAAAACTAAATAACTGTATTTATATATATATATATATATATTGGTTATTCTAGGTCTAATATATATATTTAAAAATAAATGAAGAATAAGATTTTTTTTAATTTAATATCTTCAATTTATTCAAAATCTATTTAATTTTCTTAAAGACAAGTTATCAATATGTGATCAAGTTAATCAATTAAAAATAAGTTAACAAATGAAAAAGAATGATTTCTTTATCTTCTTTTACCTTTTATTTTTTTTCTTTGGTTTGAAAACAATATTTTTAATACAATTTTGCCATTTTATATACTTTAAGTCATAAAATTTTGCTCTCTTGTATTATAAATATTAATTCACTCTATATGTAAGGTAATCATATTCTTTTTCGACAGAATTATCTCGCATCAAAAATTGCTTCGTTTCATTCAGTTTATAAATATTTGGTATATAACAAACGTGAGATTTTTAACCAATTTTTTAACGCGCCAACCATGCAGACCATGTACGATCATTGCACGCTCTTTAATTATAATGATATTGCATAACTTTTACATGGATATAACTTTTATATGAATATTTCTTTCACGCGTACGTATTTCACGTTTTAAAAAGAAAAATATAATTCCCGATAACGCACAATGCAATTATTTTACAAATACGACACGATAAGATAGATAAAAATTTTACAGTCGAAATTATGATACTCTGTGAGAACCGGGCAAAGCGCAAGCAGTGGCCACAAGGGTATATTTTTCTTCTTAGAGGATGGTAACGGCGCACGACCGTGCGCCATCATGGTAGATCGACCGTATAACTAATATCAGTTTCTTTTCTTATAAACTGCCGCACTGACAAATCTTTTCAAACAACTCAATGAAAATGCTAGAATTTTTCCAACGTTATTTCTTCTTCTTTCTTCTACTGATAATTAAAAAGTTTTTTTAGATAACTAATTTATTATTTAGATAGAATTAATTTATTTTTTAAAAAGTAGATAAATATTTTTCTTCTTATTTTGCTACTCCAATTTAAAAAAGAATTTGGATCAACTTGAATGATAAGTTATGTTGATAATTACGTATCTATTATTTTATTCTAGATTCAAAAACAATTATATTATACGTGTTAATTTAAATATAATTTATGGATTTAAATATTATTTAATCAAAAAGGTATGAAATTTTGATTCGATTTATAGGAAAATTATTCTTCTTGGAAATAGAAATAGGGTAGATAACCGTTCGAACTGCTTCAAATTTCTAAAGAGTATTAATGTAATATCTCTGTTCTGTGATTTAGTAGAGAATAAAAGCACTCATCTATCAAGTGAAATCTTGCAAACAGATGCCTTTGTTGAAACAAACAATATGTTCATTTCATATGAAACTATTATCTTTTCTCGATATAAGATAACTCAAATGGTCGTATTATGCTAGATATTTTTTAATGTTTAATTTACCTGTATATTTTGTAGAATTTCAAAAACAATTAACTTTTTAATCTAACAATGAATGAAAATGACTTCAAATAACTTGTATTTTTGTATTTTATATAATTGATTGTATGAAAATTATTTGATTTTTATATATATTATTCGATCTTCGAGTAAATTCGATTGTAAATTTACAATTTTGTATTTAAAAGAATGTGATCAAAAAACAACACGATTGTTTCATTAGTTTCCACTCTCACTTAATCAACAATACAATTTTGAAAATTTAGTAATTGTTACACATATTTTGTGTAAAATAAAAATATTCGATGGAATAAATTTAAGAAGATAAATATTGCGTTGTATATTTGGTAAAAGAATTTATTGTTAATGATGAATTTAAAACAAAAGCGATAAAAGACAATTGCATAGTAAGAAAACTCCATTACTTGATATCCAATATGTCCGCGAACCCATGGTTAATACGAAGAAACACAAAGTTCTAGAAGAATATTGTTGAATATCAAAACAAGTTTCTTGATGTAATTAAATCTTAAATATTTTATTAAATAATTAATTAATTTAACTCTTCCCGATTCTTCAATCAATCCTAATCCTTATATATAATTAATCATTAAACAAGTAATAATATTGCAACAAATTATAAAACATTCTTTTTCAAACAATCTTTTTGTTTATTAAATGAAAAATTCCATTAATAATATTAGTTCAATTAATTCAATCGTATAAGAGAATTCAAGAATGGGGCAGCTTTTCATTGATAATGTCGTTAAAAATACAAAGTAGACCAAAAAAAAAAAAAGAAAGAAAGAATAAAAAGCGGATAAAGAAGAGGAAAAGTACAAAGAGGAAATCGGTGGTTACCCAAACATTACGTATTCGAGATAGCTACAAGTTGAGATATTTGCAACAAAAGGGGTACGGGTTAGATCTCTATCCCCAATGGTGGAGCAAGCTTCGTTTTCTCATTGGTCCCCCCAGATCCGTGACGTCACTACGCCTGCCTATGTAAAGGTGAAGCACGCGGAGCGTCAGTACATCGTTGTCCGTCACGTAGAGCGGGTCTCAACTTTGAATCACCCTCTGCTCACCTCTCTTCTTCTAAGATTCGGAAGGAGGAATCTTTATTTCGAGCTAATCGACGACGAGTAACCGTTATCTACGTCAACAAGGACATCCTTGCATTTATTTACGAAGGTAAAAAAATAAAATTGTTTATACTTTCACCCATCAATTATCGTTTATTTATAATGGAAAATTTGTCATGTCACTCATTATATTTGTGTAATATTTAAACGAATTGAATAATTGCGATTTTCAATTTTTCATTTCTTCCTTTTTTCTTCTTTCTTACACGATTATTAAACAGTCGATATTTTCATACTTTTGACAAAGTTTGAAACCCATTTGAATCGCAATGAACGCAAGAAATACGTAGTATGTATATCAACTTTTAATTAAATAAGAAGTTTCAAAAGTTCAGAATATACTATAAAACATCGTATCACGTTAATATTAATATTTTTTATCCTTTTTTTCTTGATGTTTGCATTTTTTTTTGTATCTTGTTTAGTATACTTCTTTCAGTACCATTCGTAAACCCTTCAAGGTATGCGGTCAACCTTTATCAGAAAGCCAGAGTTAAAGTTGGTCCATACTTTTAGAAAAATATCTGCACATACGTATGTAAAAAATAATAATGTAAAAAAAAAAAACAAGAATGAAAAGTTTTATAGAAAATTAGGAAGAGTTACTGACGAATATTTAATAAATTATTTTAGAAACAATATTTATAAAAATTCAAATTCAACATTATCAAATTTTATATATTCTTTTTCATTTAGAAAAAGATCAATTCAATATTTCATTTGAATAATATATCATCTTAAATCTAAAATTAAGACAATAATCCCAAAAAAGAGAATAATAAATTTATATTTAAATGTATTGAAATTTTTAAAGAAAAAAAAACAAATATTTTTGCTAATTTATGTCGTTATTTTTTATAAAGGAACAGGCTTAGAATAAATACGTTGAATTTAAAAAATATTCGATCTTTAAATGTAACATAAAATATATTATTTATTATAAATTTGTCAGGAAAAAGCTTTGTTCAGATTAGAATGAAATTACTTGAATTTAAAAAAAAAATTGAATAACTTGAATACATATGAATTATTTAATTTAAAATATTTTTTCAATTTTTTCTTCCATTTTTGGCAATTTACATTTGTCAAATTTATTTGCTTCAAACAATTTCAAACAACTCGATTAATGTGAATTTATTTTATTGAACTTATTTTATCTGATTTCAAACATTCTTTAAAACTTCAAACGAAGTTTTTTCTAATTTTAAATACTAAGTTTCGATCGAATTATTAACAAATATTAAAATATTAATTTCTAATGAAAAATAATTACATATTAATTTATCAGAAATGAAGCAAAAAAGCAAAATTTTAACAGTTTTAGAAATAATAAAAAGATAGAAAATAATAATTGCATATCGCAATAAATAAATAAATAAAAATATAAGGAATTAATGCGGACAAGGAAAGTCGAGTTGTTTGAAATTAAATTGGTTTCGAGTAACTTGACTAATCTATTTCAAGGTTTAAGACGAAAGGAACAATATAGTTATAACATTGGAAAATTATTATTAAAACGTTTTTCCATGTTTTTCCAGCCATTAATGTTGGACAAATATCGGCTGTTGATTACTTTCTTGAAACTCCATCTTATGAAACAATGAAATCTCAAACGATTTCTAAATTTAATATCCAACTAGTATCCATAGTTTTAATATAGTTTGCATGTATTGTTTTAATTTAATCACGATAAACTATAGATAGAATAGACGAAGAGTTAAATAGTGGAATAGTAGAAAGTTAAAAAAAATCCTATAAAGAATAAGCTTAATTTATAAAATATTACATTTTTTTTATCACATAAAATTGGTACCAATTGATTCTAATAAGATTTTATAATTTAAACTTAATAATTTAAGAATTTATATGTTTAATTTCATGTATACAATATTAAAAATATTATCTAAAAAATGATAATTAACGATTTCATGAAATATTTGTCTTGAACATCCTGTTTAAATATGAATGCAATAATAAGAAAGAAAAGTGGGGCGGAAATTACTTTGAAATGAAACTAGATGTATATTTCAGTATGTATCTATTATCATAAAATTTTCACTTTCAATTTTTTTAATGAAATTTTGATTTAAAATATTAATTTCGTACTTTAATATTAAAAATTATTACAAAATTTACAAATTATATTCATCTTTTATGTATAACATCTTTAACAAAATGATATAATACGATATGAATTTAATAAAAAATTATTAAAGTTAAAAAATACAATCGCATAAAAATTAATAAAAAAATACATAAAAATTGACGAGAACTAGTATTAATCATTTTAATTTACCGATATATTTAAAATTTACTTCTTGGTCTCAGACGATATAAATTTCGAATATGTATATATATATACAGATTTGCTATTCTCTTTATCAAAATTATCATTTTTAGATATGATCGAATAACAAACTTTGACAGATCGATCATTGATGCTTGAACACGATATTCTTATTAGTTAAACGATCACCATATTGGAAACTTACACTGATTATATCACTTGAACTAACAACTCTTCCTCTTGCTTCTAGGATATCAGATAAAATCAATTTCACCATGCACAGTTTATTTCAGTACAAATGCTTTGAATTTAGTATTTATCGTATTTACAATTATAGCTAATTTCAAGTTGAGAAATACGAAATGAATTGGTAGATACGCTCATAATTCCTTATGATATATGCAGACACATCTGGTATTTAATAATTTATTCTTTATTTTTGCCAGAGATTTTTACAAATTCAAGAATCACAATGTCTTACAATTAAAATATTTAGCTTTTATATTATTTAGATACATTACATTTTTATTATTATTTAGTTTAAATAAAATTTAATATTTGATGAAAATTTAATGAAAAAAAGAAGCTTGCTCTTTAAAATTGCCTTATGTTAAAATATATAAGTATATGACATATTTGTTTTTATCATTATTTGTATACAATTATAAAAATGTATAATCATAAAAAAGAAATTTAATATTTTAATTTAAAAAAATTTGAGCTTTAACGGATGAAATGACACGGTAAGCTAAATAGAATAGCAAAACAGTGTGACGGACAAACGATGTCGTATTGTGCATATATCTATATTTCAATGATTAACATCGACCAGGAAAAAGTTTATTACGAGGTAAAAACATGCGAAACACCTATATGGTTAATTAATGCGCATAATTTAAATATATATATATATATACTTTTCTTAACGCATACAATATCAGTATTTCCTCATTTTTCTATACGCGTATAATACCGTATTTAACACTTAGACGTTTTCCTCTTATCGATCGCTTTGTTTTTCTTCTTCTTCGAATCGCTTGGAAAGGCGAGGAAAGTTGGTGTGACGTGTGCAGTGAATACATGATTTCTTCTCGTCTCCGATTGATAATTCATTTCTTCGTTCGCTATGTCTCTTTGTCGTTTTCATTCACTGTTACGTTTCATTTACGTTTCACCATTCATTTTGCCTTCATTTTCTTCAATATCCGGCTGTAAAAGAAAAATGTAAGCGCACAAGAACAATTTTATATTTGCTATCGATCAAGCTGAGAGACGAAATTTCTTTCAAATTTCTTTCTCATTTGTGATTAAAAAACATGATTTTGTTTCTGTACAAAATGGAGGACTGCCCTATATTTTCCCTGACTCTTTTCCTTTATTCCCTTTTCACTCGTTATTTTCTTTGTTTGTTTGTCTTTTTTTCATATATATATATATCTTCGTGTTTAATCTTCGACTCACTGCATACTGCATATCAATGTGCATGTACATAACGTATATAAAAACCTTTAAATTTACGGCTACGTATGTGCATTTTTCTCTTCATTTATTTCGTCTATCTTTTCTTTCCTCGATATACGCATATTTTAAGGGAAATCTATGCAAAAAACGTATATTTCTGGTCCTACAACCTTAATTTATGAAATAAATTGTGCAATCAAACCTGTATTTTTTAAAATACTTTCAGCCAACTCGTATTTCAACTTTGCCTTAAAATTTATAATTATTGCTTTTAAAGGCAGTAAAGAGCAAGATCTCAAAATAAAATAAATAAGATGATTTATAAAAGCGTATATTTTTTAATAATAAATTGTTGTTGACAGATCATTCAACGTTCTTTGTTGAAACAACGAATTTAAATGTATTGAAACATGACACGCGATTTCTTCTTTCTTTTATTTGTTATTATTATTATTTTTATCTTTTTTAATAATGCAAATTTTTAATAATACAAAAAAATATAAGAAATATAAATTATTAATAAACTTTATATGCATATTTTCGAGCAAGATATAAAATGATCTCTTTAACAGGTATGCAAAGTCACATTAAATAGATAATGATCTGGCGATAATGCCGAAGATATAGTTTTTAATTAAAACTTTTATACGATACAAACAAAAGTTAATTATCATCATCTTTATTTTATACCATTAATTTGTCCCTCCTCTTCTATTAACATTGAATTATTAATCTGCTAATTACACTTATAGATTTAATCAAGGGAATCGTTATTCGGACTGACTTTACATCGACTTGCACCACTTAAACAACAATGCGTGTTCAAAGTTATTTATTCACATTACTCATTATTTCACATTTCAAAATTTGAACTGTAATAAATCATATAACCTTATAATAATATATAATATTATGAATCAGACGAATCAATTATACAGCAAATATTATTTTTATTATTCCCTGTTTACTCAACTTTTATTTGATCCGATTTAACTCAAAACATACTGAAAAGATTCAGTATACCGAGGGATTTTGTTTTTCTTCTTTTTTCCAATATTTTCTATTTTAATAATTCTATAAAGAATCGTGGTACGTTAAGTTTATCGTATCGTTGGAGAAAATTGATCGATTTGAAATTTGAAATATTTTGGAAGATATTTGTATATATATATAAAAAAAAAGCAAAATCTGAAAGTTCAATATACTTATCAAAATGTAGAGACTCGAACGAAGGATGTTTATGATGAACTTTACGAGATATGACGTGCAAAACATGCGAAGATCGTATCTGTGGATATAACCTCGTTGAATTTCAAAGGAAATAAATAAATAAATTGAAAAATAGAAAAAGTAGATACATTAACAAAAAAGAAAGGAAAATAGAAACCTCCTCGTTTCTTTTACGCGTATTTATTATAATTGTATTCAAAGTTGAAAACGTTCTTTAAGAGTTTTCATTGGTCGATCGAAAACTCGTTTCGAATTTACACTTTAAATCGATGATCAACTAGGCTCGGAGTAAATATAGTTTCAAAACTCTTAACCCCATAGTCTTGCTAAACTGCGAGTTTTCTCATTGCTGGTTAATCGGCTGCTAATCCATTTGTAATTGGATACCGTTGAAATAAATAGAGAATCGAAAAAGCAGTATCTATATCGTTTCATTTAATTAACAAAAAACTAATTGCACTATAATTGTTACACGTATTGTGTACGTGATATATTAAAAAAAGGTTGTTACACGTATAAATATTGTTTTTAATAATTGCGTTGAACACGTTATATTTCGATAATATATTTTTCAAAATGATAATCCCCTTTTTGTTATTTAATATCAACCTGTTAAAGTCAGTTTCTGAATTTAACGAAACGAATGCGAATGTATTTAATAAATATTATTCGTATTTCAACGAAAGTATTTTAAACACGTTATTTACAGATTTACACATTTCATATGTATAAGAAAGTTTGATGCTGTATTCCTTATCTTTGGACAATGGTTGAGTTATTTCAAACCCCATTTGGACTGTGTTTGTGTTATTTTGTTATATCTTGTGATGTAATTTTAAAATAATTTAACAATTAGATTGATATTATACATTTTTATTTTATACAAGTTATTTATAATGATTATATCAAAAATTGCAATTAATATTATATATGATTATTAAAAAATTAGTTGAACATATTCTTCTTATGAAACGTCGAAATGTACGTTTTGTGTATGCAATATGTAAATTTTTAATAATTCTTTTTAACAATGTATTCCGTTTATAGAAATTGTTTACCTATTCTCACTCTTAATATAAAATTTTTCTTCCCCGTTTCTTTGTAGGAAAAATTGATTTTTTCGTTCGCTTTAACTTGTTTTTAAAAGGTAAACAAATCTTTTTTTAATCTCACTCAGATTGAATTGTACGTATGCGAGCTAAACGAAACGCTCTGACATCGTTTTCCTATCGTTGGAAAATTAAAAGAATCGTTATCGAAAACCAGTTTGCAAAATCAGTCCTCAATCATGAAGAATCGCGAAGAAATCAACTTTTGTTATGTGTTGATCCATTAAAATCCTTTAAAACATTCTCAGAATCGAATTCAAAGTATTTTCTGGAACTGAGTTTGCGAAAATTCTCTAAACAATAATTCAAAACGTAAATATTATTTGACAAAAAAGAAACATTAATATCTATTGTATTCTCCTGCGATGGAATTGTTACATATTTTCTACATACGTGTAAATTGTAGCTCTTTTCAATGATAATATTTATGCAATACACCATAAAGCACTCAGCCGCTTCAAACAATATTCTCACATCTTGTTAAGAGATAGTGCTTCATTAAATATTTTTCTTGGAGTTTCGAGAAATAGCGGAATAGATAAGTTTCCGTACTTTTCGTTACAGAATACACTTGATACGTTAATAATAACGAAAAGAAATTATTCACGAAAAATATATATTTATTTTTAAACACTTTACTTCTTTATTTATCGTTGTGCTCGTATTATATTTATCTATATGGATTTGCCAAAAAGAAGAATTTCGGAATATCTATCATTTAAATGTGCCGCCAGAGAAGAGATTTGAGAGAAGAAAACCGTTTGGATTAAAAACATTGCGAAACAAAGCACGTTGTATCATGGCACCTCATAGGTCGTATATAAAAAAAAAAGAAAAAACATATACAGTTATTTAATACGTGAATGTTTCATACAAATGTTACAAGGATGTACATGCATATATATATATATAAAGAGAAGAGCCATCTTCCAGCAAATTTATTCTTCTCAAGCACGTACAGATGACACGAATCCCTCGGCTGTGACTTTTTACATTTGTCCATGTCACAAACGAATAGAGATTATCGATAAGAGAGTGGGGGACAACAACCTGTTATCTCGTTCTTTCTACCACTCTTTGTTGTTTATCGTCGTTTAATAAGCAATTGTACGTGTGTGGCGAATTCAATCGAGATAATAACATACGGTTTAATTAAAATTTACTTATTTTTTATTATTTTTAATTATAACTTTATCTTAAGACAAAGAAATATTATAATTAAGAAAACGTAGAAAGTGGCGGAAATAAAGCAGAAAATAAAGTTGAGTGGGAATATAAACTGTCAGTGGAACACAAATAATGACCAACGGTATGTCATAATTTGTTTAGCAAGTTATTTTTCAGTCAGAGAGAAGACATTTGATACCGATACCTATGACAAAGTTCTTTCAAATATGATGGAGCTGTACGTGTTACAACAATATTTTGAGTAAAAGAATCTTTTATTATTTATAACTTATTAGTTTATCAGGAAATTCATTATTCATACGTGATGTAATTCTTTTTCAATTTGATTTTGCTTTTTAATTTTTGATTATAGAGCATATCTCAATTAAACAGGAAATATCTAAATTTCTTTTTTTTGTAACGATTACATTTCTGGCATCATTTCAAGATTTATATTAAACTTGAATTATATGATATTAATTATACAATGTAAAATATTAATAATTTTGAAAAAATCCTAAAATCGTAACGAATACAGAAAGAATGTTTTTCTCGCTTTGTGCTCTTTTAAAACTATTTTTAATTAAAACATATAATAATTTTGGAATTTTTATATTTATATGAAAAGATTGTAAAATTTTATATCACAATTTTTTATATAAATATTCTAAATATATTATTATGTATAAAAATAAAGAAAATATTTTAGTTAAAATATCTCATACATGTACGTAATGTAACAAAATTAATTAGTATCTTAATTTATTTTATAATTTTATACAAAGTTATTATATCAACAGTTAATTTCGATAATCTATTTATCAGATATATAAAAATCTTTTTATAAAAAAGCACTACGTTACACGAATATATTTTTGTTTTTATTTATTTTTTATGAAATTTTATTACACTTATCTCAAATATCATTTGGATGTTTCGATCCCAACAATATTTGATGGTTTGATATTCAACGCGATAGGGAATTCCTTTGAAATCACAGAATCTTGTAATTCGTACGATACGTGATATGCGATACAACAGCGGCATCCAAATACCAATTAATAGCGATCATAATTACGCGTAAAATATTTTTCCTTTCAAAAATAAAACAAGAAAGGAGAGGAGGAAGAAGGGGGGAGGGGGATACGTCTCTATATATCAAGTATATTAAATTCTCTCTATTTCATAAATTTCGTATAACTGCGAAAGGGAATCATTTTCCCTCGAATTAGTTCATTTCGATAATTCGATAAAGGAGAAGTTTTGGTTATATATCGATTAAAAAAAAAAATGTGACGTGATATAAGTAATAATAATTAATTATATGCGTGCCTATTAAATTTTTGCACAGTCCTGAAGTCTACTACATCATTTTAAAATCTGTAATCAGAATTGTTCAGAATTTAAAAATCCCCAGTTGGGTTGTGCATTATTTCAAGAATTTATAATTGGTTGCCGTTAGTTCACGTCATTTCAAAACCAACAACAAACTACCACTGGTATAATTCTATGCCATTTTGTGTTTACAATAAATAATATACATTTTATAATTACTGGAGCTTTATTACGATTTATTACAAACTCTGATTTATTTATACCCTGCTTTTTAACTTGCCTTAATAAAAACGAGTGTAATTTTTCTACAGCAATTATTACTTTTTTGTATGTTAATATGTCACATTAACAATATTGCTTTTTTTGAATAGGTATTTTGAATATCTATTTGGTATTTTTGAATCTGAATTTAAAATATATATGCATGTAATAATTTTGAAAAATAAATAGAAATAAAATAGAAGAAAACTTTTATCGTTCTTTTATGATAGAAATATATGTATGTATATATGATAAAAGTTTTATATATACAGGATGTCCCAAGAGAAGAAACGGAATAACTTTAATTTTATCAGTTGTTTGATCTGTATATTTGATTTACTGATATTATTTATCATTTTGAATCAAAGAAAGTCATATGTAACTGTCATATGAATTTTTATACACTTGTTTTTTTATTTATTTTTAAAAAAAGAAATTCTAAATATATGAAAGGAATTTCGTATATTTCTATCTTCTTTTATTTGCTGAAAAAGGTGTTAAAAATGACAATCCTTCTCTTTTTTCCCCAAATTTTAACTTGTTCATTGCTACTTTATTTTATTAATCTTGTTTCTGATGTCTTTACTTGCATTGTGTGTTGTGTTAGTTTTATATTATATACCTTTATATTAGTTATTTTGCATATTTTTATTAATTTTGCCCTCTTATTGCTGTTCACTTTTGTTTTCACATAATTCCAGGAAAACTAATCTAAAAGAGTTAATCTGATGATTTAAATGCCCATAGTCTATCACATCACGAAATAGATTTATATTTATGAGATAAGAATCGTCTTCTTTAACTCATACAAGTAAAAAGATATAAGAAATGCATAAAAAATAAGAATTTATTTTTTGAAATGAATCAAAATCAAAATCAAGAATATATCTGACATTTTTAATTTAAATTGAAATCTACCAAAGGTACAAGTAAAATTATTCAATTTCCTCATGAGACACAAAATTGTATAAAGATATAATTTCTGCTGTATAATTGTTAGATCTGAAATTGAATGTGAATTATTTTATTACAATTATGAATTTCTACGCATATGATTAATTTGGGAAATATTTTTAAAAAAATTTTCAAATAAAAATTTCACGTTCGAATTTTCTTTGAATTTTCCTTTTATTATTTACATATATAATTTTCATTACTTTCTTATTTCTCGAAATCCTAACTTGTATAAAATTACTATTTACAATTTCTTCCTTTACTAACCAAAATAAAATAGGTGATCTAATGAATGAAAATTTTTTTTTTATATTTCTTTTATCATTCTTTTTCGCCACAAAAAAAGCAATAAAAATTCATAAATTAATATTTATATATTATTTCGATTTAAAAAAATTAATTATTTAATAAAAATTTGATAATACAATATAAATTTTACAATCAACGATTTCCTAATAAAAATAAATTTTCCTTTTTTCAAATAACAGGTATACATAATACATAAATATCATATTTTCATTTTCATTTCCATTTTAATAACTGCGTTTATCTAAAAAAATTTTAGAAAAATTCGTGCACAAATAATCAACTCTCTACTCTCGACTCTTAAAACCAACTACAAAAATGTCGATCGAAGCAATTCCTTCAATCTTTAGATGTTTCTCCAAACATGATCACTAAACACGTAATCGATACGAAAGACAACGCGCGACAATCTGCTCTGATTAATAATTAATACCTCGAGTAATTACGAGGAACGGTACAAGTGAAACGAATCCGGTGGTAAGTAACGCTTGTCAACATTCATATATCGCGTGAAATGTCGATAAATATACGTACATCCGATGTTTCTAATCAATGTATCCGTTTTATCCCGAACCGCTCAAATATTTCGAAAAATACGAAAAAAATATATTTCAGACAAAAAATCGTTTCGTATATGAAGAGATTGTGTGAAAATATCAATAATTTTTATGAATTTATAATTGATTAATTTCGTAGAAAAAAGTATCAAACTATTGGTAAATCTTCGATTCTAGAAAATTTCTTTCGTTGGGAAATGTTATAAGTCGAAAACTTGGCATATAAAAGTCAAGCAACATGATATTGATATTATAATTCTTGTCTTTCGTATGGTAAGTTTTACAAATTATAATATCTGTTTAAAACATCATTCAAATTTTTTTATTAAATAATTTAATACTTTTTAACAAGCTGGATCGATTAGTGCAATAAAAATTGTATGGTTGCACTTTTTAAAATTTGAATCGATACAATATAACTTTATTCACTTTATTCAGTATATAACAAAATTTACTGCATAATATAAAACAATGTTTGAAACGTTTTTGTTCATTTTATTCAGATTTTTCATATTTTATTTTTTGGTATTTTCATTTTATTAATTTATATTATTCATGTTTAAACGGTTCAAAATAAACTAGACACGGTGTATAATAATAATTCAATAGCTTCAGCGAATGAATATCAGTTGATGCGTGATGATTCGAAGTTATAAAATTGTAATAGCGCAAAATGCGAGTAATATGAGACTTTAAAATTGCATTGATCATTTAAATGCAAACCATTTCGTTTCTCATATCGTTATAAACAGATTCTTTCTAGTTTAACCTAGAAAACATTTTATTTCGTAACGTTTTAAATTATATATTTATATTATAACAAGTTATGAAATATCAAAAATCTATTTTTTATCATCTGCGTCTAAAATTGTTAACCAATAAAATAGTGTTCTAACCATAAATTTTTTCCCAAATGAAAAAGTATTTTAAAAAAGAGAAAACATTTTTAAATTATTCTATAATTTTACTAATAATTGGTAATTTTAAAATGTATAATTGTATTTAAAACAAAATTTTAAAGGAAATGAAAATTCAGAATGAACAAAAAAAAAAAAATGATTCGAATCGAAATGCGTGTTAAATAGAAAAAATTTTATTAGAAAAAGCATTTTCTTTATTCGAAAGCAAATAATTCTAATCAAAACAAAAGAAGGAAACGGATGTAAATTAAACTTTTGTGAAAAGGAATTGGTAATAAATCGAAGAATCTTCGATGATACAAAAGCCATTGGCGTCGCCGTTTCTCCCGGGAATAGTTATCGACACTTTTATTGAAAGTTTCAGAAACAAGATAAAGTTTTTAGATGAAATTGCGGTAGACTTATGCTCACGTGTTATCTTACTCGCGGTTATTCTTTAAAAGGTTTTAAATTGCATGCGCATGTGGGTGTACTTAAAAGCACGATATTTATTGATTTGTTAATCGAAATGTTGAATAAATATAATTCTTTTATCCAAATTCAAAGTTCCATGTTTGATTCATACTCGAGTTAAAATAAAAATCGAGAATAATTTTTCTATCGATAAAAATAAAAATTTCTTTAACGTTATCTTTTTTCGTAATTATGTAATTTGAAAAATATTAAATCGAGAAAAAGGAAAATTTCGTTTAATTTTTTTTTTTTTCTATCTCAGCGAATCGTATAAAATATTGGAAGCGTATATAGTTCGCGGATTATAAAATCATAATACTCGGAAAAAGATATTACAATATCTCGAGAAATATCCATAATCCGAAAAGCTCCTCAATTGGACTCATATACGCATTTATCGCGTATCTTTTCACCACTATCGCAATATTTAATTTCTATTGCAATTTATTTGCAATTTATTTGCAAACAATAACGAATAATACGTGAGCATAAAATTTTATTATTTTCCTATTATTAATTAAGCATATTTAACATAGAAAATTACTTTTAATGCTCATATACGTTTAAGTTTTACAATCTTCCTTATAATTTTATAAACACCAGTATTATTACAAGCGTATTGGTTTCATCGAGATTAATTGTTCGATTTCTGAAATGTTTTTTCGTATATTCAAATTATACTCGCGTTATTTCAATGCGACGAATTAGCAACCTCTTGAAATAAAATAAAGATTATTCTGCCAGGGAAGCAAGAGAAGGAAAAAAGTCGGTGAGCGATGATCGAGTAATTACTCTGATAATTATTACAGCCTTGAAGGAGAAGGCGTTAAAATAAGTAATCGGATACCTGGTTATTTAACACTGGAAGAAACATAATTGAACAAACACCGAAGCACTAACTCGTCTTACGCGATGATTTTGCAATTTAGCATGCAATCTGTCGTTTATTCGATTAGCTTGGTTACTTCGCAGAAGCCCAAGGGGTGGAAAGTTGTGCTTCTGCTAGCATCAACAGTAACAACGTTGCCTTTCCATATTTTCGACTTCGACTATCATTGAAAATAGTCTCGTTGGGAAAAGATGTATTGTGATAAGCAATGTTCATTATTGTAATTATTGCCAATAACGTAGGCTAAAGATATTATTATAAGAATGAGATAAGAAACGAGAAGAGAGAAATATTTTTATCTTTATGTTCGCTCCGAGCACAATATCTCTTCGAAATATTATATGTCTCTTCCACTTTCTTTTAGAGTATTAATGGCTCGTTTATATTTATTACGTTCTTTCGACGAACCACGCATTCACTTATAATCGTTCAAAATATTTTTATTTTCCAAATGTTAATTGAAAAAGATAAGCTACGCCTTTGGACTTCGTTAGTACAAATTTCTTATATTTCAAATAGTTATCTATGTCATAATCGTTCGATGCGTAATTGTTGAGTAGGACTTGTAATTATTTATTTAGATTAATTATTTCACGTTTTGTAGAAAATAATTTTCTCAGAGAAAATAGAAAAATAGTAAAAGATTCTTTATCTTTTTTATTGCAACAACAAAATCGAGAAAATTTCGACATATTCAAGTTTGAATAGCAACAGGTTGCCCATAATCCTGCACACGTTCGATCACCTGTTTCGCACAAAATCGTGGAAATCGATTCTACGAGCATAGTTATTCGTTTCAAAGAGTTTAGAAACAGATAATGATTTCGTGATAATTGCATGTTATAATTACAAGTAATAATAATCATAAGTACATAATTGGATAACATAATTGGATAACACGAAAGATTTGCTGAACGATCTCTTGATCTCTAGTTGCAAATTAACAATTAATCAAGCCTGTTTGAAATAAAATTCGAACGAAAGCGTATTGAAAGATACATGTTTACTCTTGAACAGAGATGTTTGTTCCACAAAAGTCTATTGCAATTTGAATGTTAACAAAAAATCCTGATTTCGAGATGCTCGAGGGTGGATACTCGAGCGTATTAATTTGAAAGGGTGAGAGAGACTCTAAGAGATTAGACAAATTTGGAGAAATGGCAACCGCTAAATACCCAACTAGGAAAATAGAGGCAATAGAGTAATAAATTATGCCAAGGTTTAGGGACGCAAAGAGAAAAAAAAAAACATGTGTGGTGGTTGGAATTATCGCGGCGTTGGTTTTCTCATAATTACGGCGGTCGATAAGGCTAATAATTATTTAAGATAAAACATCGCTGTTCTGAAAAAAAAACTTTTCACTTTAATACCGCAACAGGAGCAATTAATTCCCATTAAATGACATTTTGAGAAATTCAATGAATTCTGAATAAACATTCAAAAGAAAGAAAAATATAAATTCATTTTTAGATCATCGACTGTTCAACAAGTGAGAGGAAATAATGGTTCATCCTTCTTCGACATCAAGTTTCGTTTGCTTTTATTTTATATGAAAGGTATATTTATTTATCCAACGAAAATAAAAAATAAAAATTTGTCCTGTTCAAGGACGGTCGTAGCACAATTCAAATGCTGTTTCCACGAAATCTGAATTCTTATCGGATCTTCGATTACTTATACGAATGATATACCTCGTTCTTCTCGTTTCCGGTATTGCGATTGAAAAGTTGGAAACATCTCGACCGCAACGCGACCATTCTTCTCCGAATCAAGATCGTCCTTGGTTGTTTTACACGACCATTGGTTATACCTTGAACGTTACTCGGAACAACCAAAGGTATCGACGTTTTTAGAACAAAGCCAATGTATATACCACTTGCATCGTTCCTCTTTTTTTCTGCTCCGCCTTCACAAAACCGACCCAGCCATTTTCCACCTCGCCGAGTGTTTATCTGTTTGCATGGTACTTTTTTCTTCTTCTTCCTCTTCTTCTTCTTCCCACCTCCATCTCCTCGTCTTCTTTTCCTCATCTTCTTCCTTTTTCTTCTCCACTCTTCACCGATTGCGTCACACTTACGCATTGTTTGTGCAAGTTTCTTTTTTCATCGCAGTGTTTCCTTTTTTTTTTTTTTTTTTTTTTTTGGGTATATAGCCCTTTTGAATCTTTATTTTGCTTGAATATCGATAAAAACGAAAAATGATTTATTATTCATATTTATATTACACCCATAAATCGATATCTTTCAAATATTTCAAACTTTGCATTTTGTCAACAACAAGAAAAAAGTTTGAGATTAAAGTTTTATCGAGTTTTATTAATGTTTTTCTCTCCCGAACTGACTTTTTCTAACCGATTTTCAATATATCAACTTTTATTAGAAATAAAGTGTTTTTTATTTTCTTCGATTTTTAATATCTTCTTAAGTAAAATTACCTAAAGAAGGAAAAACGGGTATTTTAAAATTGTTTTTCATTGAAAATATAATAAGAGAAATGATTATTTGTAAGATTAAAAAACGAATATCGAAACGAATTAATCGAATTTCGGTTTCCAATAATTTTCTCCTTGTATGTATTCTATCATATTCCAGAGAAAAAAATAATAAAATAAAAATATTTATATAATTATGCTACATTTACTAGTAATTCCAATGCTACACTGATTAGTCACGAATATATTTATTGTATGCATATCGTGAAAATTACATTAAAATTTTAATATATGCACATGCAATTATATAATATTATACTTGTAAATAATATTAAGAAATACAGTTTAAAATATAAATTGATTAATGCAATGCAATAATTGAAAAATATATTTTTCTTTATAAACAAATAATAAATTAAATAACAAAATGTGTTATTATTTCAAATAAATAAAAAATTTTAATATTTATATTATTTTCGATTATAAATATAAGAATAATAAAACGAATTTTACTTAATAATAGTGGCTTTATGTAATTTATATACACTCATAAAGACTTAAAAATCCATAAAATTCTTCTAGATAAATATATACTTTATATAATAATCACTTACCATATTTGTCTTTTTCTTGAAAGAAAAATGTACTTTTATAATTTCTTCACCGATTTTTTTTTGTCGATAAACTTTGTTGCTTTATCCTTTAATTTGCTATTGGCTAAATATCAATGATCCATAAAAAATTCTTTTCCTTTTTATAAATATTATTAAAACGATTCATTAAAAAGTTCTTGCTCTTTAAAATCCTTCTAATTATTATTCGAGTTAAACATTCTTAAACGATTCTTTTAAGTAAAACTTTGATCATTGAGCGTATATGCTCGTTGAAAATATTTATCAATTATTTGTCTTATATTTTAAAAATATAATTGGAAACTTCTCAGAACTTTTCCCGCAACTTAAATTCGTTTAATCCCCTTTCTCACTGAAAATTTCTGTTTCATATTCCAATCTTACAAATTTCTTTACGTCAACGTTTCTGCTTTAATCGTTTTTCTCATCTTCGATATCGAACTTTCTTTGAAATGGTTTTAATAAGAATATCTCGTTTTCTTTTCTTAAAACACGCTGCCACCTCCACAATATTTATAATTATTCATTCGTGTTAAAAAGAAAATATTTTCTATTCTTAATTAGTATTCTTTCTTTCTTTTTTTTTTTTTTTTAATGATCTTCTTGACCATCTCAAAGTATAATATAATGTAATAACATATTATCATAAGTCAAAGATAATGTCCTTATATCTATTCATACATATCTATTCATGTCTATAATTATACTTATAATTAATATTAAAATTATTAAATTTGTCAGAATAAGTTTTAATTGTTTAATTGTTTTAATCTTTTTAATTGTTGATTTTGACAAATACTTGTTTAATATATATAATATAATGTAATAATATTTATTGATACATATTCATATCTGCAATTATATTTATGATTAATATTAAAATTATTAAATTTGTCAGAATATTTTGAATGAGTTTTAATTGATTAATTGTTTTAATCTTTTTAATTGTTGATTTTAACAAATATTTGTTTAATATGTATAATATAATGTAATAATATCTATTCATATATATCTATTCATGTCTATAATTAAATTTAATGTCTTAATATTAAGATTATTAAATTTATCAGAATAATTTGAATGAGTTTTAAATTTATTATTGTTTCAGTTATTAAAAAGATGGTATTAATTAATATATGTAATATATATTCATGCGTTTAATTGTTTTATCACCATGATTTATTATTAGAATTATAATTATTTTATAATTAATTTGGTTATATATTAATTACTATATTTATCAGGATAAAAGCTTTTCAATTTTTTATTTCTTTAATCAAAACATATTATTAATTAATAAAAATATTTTTGACAATTAATGTTAACTTTTATTAAGATAGAGATCTGATCATATGCATGTATATGATCATATGCATATATATTTTTTATCATATGATTTTTTAATTATAATTTATTTATTTATAATATAATATATTTAGACATTAAAGGTCAATAAGGTATTTTAGATAATTCCGTTTTATATAATTTTTTTTCTTTCTTCTTTTAAATAAAGATATCGATACAAATTCAATACTGTAAATAGATTTTATAAAAAAAAAAACATTATTCGTATAGGAAATGATGTATAAAATTTATAAATACTTATTTGAAAAATTGTATTAAGAATTCTATATAGTAAATTCTATATAGTAATATATTTTAATTAAGAATGAATTGGAATTTAATTTTTAAATTTGCATCTCGGATTTTATGAAATCTCGAAATCGAAAATATTTATTTTCTCTTTTTTTTTTTCTAAAAATTTTAACAAACTATATCTCTGGAATTCTCAAAAAATCAATTAATAATAACAACAATTATTATTTTAACTTGTATAAAAACTAAATATTTATATCTTACTTTTTCTTTATATAAACAATTATAATGGATCGTTGAAAAGTTATCAATTAAAATGGATGTAAATATCAATTGAATTATTATTAATAATATATATAATAAATATCGTCACAATATTTTAGTAAATTATTTATACAAATTATTCTTCGTCTAAAATTTCAGAAAAATAAAACTTTCAAGGTTCTTTTTAATCTTTCGTGATTCGAAAGTTTCGAGTGTCTTGTTAGAGTTTAACTTCCTTCAGTTTTCAGTTTTCACAAATTTCTTCAGTTTCCCCTTTTTCTCGGAGTCCGTTATTTACATTCGTAACATGGGCAAACATCTTATTTGACATTCATTATTTCGACCGAACAAATGTTTGGTTATACATGACAAATGCTTGAGAATTTGGTCGAATATCGTGATTATCGATGATTAATGGAACTCTGTTTTCAGGTTAGAAAAATAAAAAAGGATAGTTAAGAATTTCACAATGTCTCAACGAAAAAATTAAACGATTCACGTGAATTGTCTATCTGTACAAACGAGTTATAAATGATAAAGAGAAAACGTTAGTTTGAATTTTCTCAAAAAAAAAAAAAAAAAAAGAAACTGATAAGATATATTTAAAAAAAGAAAAACTCACATTTCTCCGCATTATTTGCATGTCATACAGTTTTACAATGAAACATGCCAGACGTTCATTCAAGAAATCTCTTTATTGATGATACTTTCGAAAGGATAACCTGTTTAAAAGAAGATCTTCTAAGATTCATTGAAACATATCCGATCGAAATTGCTACGATTATTACCTTCTGCGGTTTTTTTTATTGGATACAACAATTCGTTTAATATAAAATAATCGTAATTTCGAAATAATCGCAAGTACAAAACGGATAAAGGACTTTATTACCATGCATACACAATTTTATCCCTTTGTAATTTCTTACACAACACTTTTCAACGTAACAACAATCCTCCATAATTTTCTGCCTTGTCACAATCCGTTCTTTTCTTTCTTTTTTCCAGTTTCGCTCTAACTTTAAAGAGGTGGGGAGCTTTATTCCCTCTTTTTCTCTTTCTCTCTGATTGGTATCGGTTTCTCAAGCAGGGCTCCACCATTTTAACGCAAAATTTTTAAGATGTAAATACTCAAAGCACAAATTGAACAAACTGTACCACCTCGAAACGAATACACGCGATCACGCAACCCTTTATGAAATATGCAGATGCGCTATTTTGCATTCGCTGATTTTTTTTTTTTTTTTTCACTGAAATTAGGTTATCGAACAGGGATCACAACGAAGACAACGTGCGCAATTGCTCACCGCAATATATTACTTTTACGTAATTTGTATCTCTCGATTCGAATATAATTCGGAATAAAAAAATAAGAAATGACTTTGATTAACTAGTAGCTTCGTTGTTTTACAGGAGTCTGATTATCGATAGTTTGAAAAGGTTATTGGAAATTTAACATTTGTTTCCCTTTTTTCCCTGGATTTTCCGACATCCAATTAGCAAGTTCACATTAAAACAAATTATTAAATACATTCGTTGCAGGAGATAATAATAATAATAATATTGATATAGATGTGGTAACAACTTTAGAAAAGTATATATCATAAACCTTCCAAAGTTGGCACGAATGGAATGGAATCGTATGAACTATTTACTTCATCATATTTATTTTGCATTAAGTATTTATTGTAAAATAAGAATCTATTTAACACTCTCCGCATCATATGTGTAATATTTTTAGGATAAACAGGGATAAGAAAAATAAACAAACATATTTCCAATAATTTTCTTTCTTTCCTTTTTCTATTCAACATGGATCAATATTTGATAACATTCAAATCATTTTGAGAGTTTCTCCCTCTTATTACGGCGTAGAGAATCGAGAAAATATGTAAACTTGAAGTTAATCTTAAAGACAAAGCTCGTGTTTGAATTGTTGTTGAAACGAAGCTAGAAGTGTAAGTAAAGATAGAGTTTGAGTTAGAGTTAGAGGTAAAGGTAAAGGTAAAGGTAAAGGTCATCCTTAACTTTTTCATTGCATCAATGGTATTGTGAAGAGCACAGCAGTGGACAAAAGTATAAATCTATTCTTTTAAAACGAAATAATTTTCTTTAAAATTGAACCTAGTAATTTGAATTTTTTTGAGAAGTTGAAAAAATTGATTTACTATTTTTTTACTTAAACTTGTCATGAAAATTAAAAATATACATTTTGCAGATTTATATCAGTTATGTACATGTTGAAAATTTTATCGAAATCAGCTATGATCCGTCAACAATTAAAAACGATAAAAATCATAGTTTCTCAAAACTAGTAACAAATCTAAAAAAATCTATTTTTTGATATCTCGTTTCTGCATTAACTGATTTTAATAGCATATAACTATCAAATCTACAAAATACGTTCCAAAATTTTTACCACAAGTTCGAATAAAAAGATTGTAAGAAATGATCTTCACTATTTTCTTCGTGATTCTGACCAGTCTTGTCTTCTAATTTATCAAAAAAAAAATATATATATATATCCAAGTCGTTTGGTCCAATTTTAAAAAAAGTTTCAATTGATAAATTTACACTTTTGCTACGCTACTACTGAGAGATTGATTATCGAAGAGCAAAAGAGGAAACGATTCGTGTCCGTTTCAGATGGATTTTTCACCTGCTTCCTTGTCTTCTCCCACCCTTTTCTCTATTTTTTATCCATTACAACACATCCGCCCACCTCTCGATTTCATCCGATCGCGTTCCGTCCTCATTCAACCCCGATGCGCAGCTGTGAATTGCTCGTTGAACATAGCTATTTTTGTTTCAACTTGGCTGGAAAAAAAGAAAAAAAGAAATAACCTTTCAATAAGTAAAGTAACTAGTCCATGTCCGGGACCTGTAAACGAACTCATAGTTTTTTTTAATCAAGAACTTTTGCAAAATTTTTTTTACATGCGAACCTAAGAAATTAAATTTTACCTGAATAGCTGAATCCAGTCACCCTTTGAATTCGAATTAAAAAATTTGTTATTAAATCGTGTTGTTATATTTTATTGATTCACTTCGTTCAAACTTAAAAAAAAATACTTGAAAATTTAAAACCAAAGGACCAAAAACCTTTTTACCTAATTTCCATATAAAATTGAACGATGTGACGAGAAACTGAAGTTAAGAAACATTGGATATTCTTAATGAGAAAGCGTTTAACGCTCTTATTTTCGTCCGTGACGCGATCAATTTCACCAAGTGTCGGATGGACGTTTGATTTACAAAGAAAAGTTTGTTGTATATTTGCGGATCATCGATTTTAAGATAAAGTATGGAATACAAAGAAGGCTGGTTTCCAACGATTACACAAGTGACCGACCCGTGAAGAAAAGCTGGCTTAGGGTCTACTACGACACCGCTACGTTTCTCCCTTGTTTTTCCGCTACTCGAATCCCCGCCAATCTATCCTTTTTCCTCTACCTCCTACCGGTCTTTTTATCGAGTCGGTAAATCCTCGCTCCGTTTACTTTGCGTCATCCGGCAAGCTGACCTCGACACTCGGTAATAGTTCGTGTTCGTTAACATCGAATCTTTCACCGATCAAATTTTTCGCTCAAAACTTTTTCCAAACGACACAAGTTTATATATATAAAAGAAACTTGAATATCGATTCAAATTTTATACAATTCCATCACCGTGATGCTTCGGGGGAAACGTTTTTTTTTATTCTTATATAGTGAGAGTGAATCATTTAACGTATCTTGTTATCTATTAATTTATTTCAATTATTCAAATTATTCGATTCATCACGAATGATATTGCTCCGTGAAAATCTTCAAGATGGTGATGTTTGATATACAATTTTTTTTTGTATCTTATAACTCTATTATAACGTTTCTTCTTTGTAAGACAAAATAATATAAATAAATATCGAATTCGGAAGATAACGATTAAAAAATACGCTACTTTTCTTTTTAAAGATAATTTGCGAATCTTTTTTTTTCGCAAAAGATTATCAGGTTTAAGCGTAGAGAAATGGGCAAACGCCGGTTGTGATCTCGCAAAGTTAAACAAAATGAAACCGTAAATTTCAAACGCGAAGGGGCGATGACGGAAAAAAGCACGAAGGCAATGAGGTGCTACGAGGCGGTACAATGTCGAGAGGCGTTTTAATCAAGCTATACGACCCGACACGGTTTACCGCATCGTTTAAATTTACAAAGCGATATCTGTGGTACCCGACGATTCTCCAACGAAGATGGCCAATTCATTCTCTATCCGTAATGCACAAGTGTTTTAATTTCAATTAGAACACATCAGGCGTTTACTATTATTATGCGCTGAATGCTAAATTCTTTGAAAGTATTTTATATTTATAATTGTCACGTTTGATTGGGTATCCATAAATTTAAATTGAAAGTAAAGTCCTCTATTTTTACCTTTTGTGTATAATTCTTTTTTGCATTTTTTATATTTGATTAAATTTGATACTTTGATACTTTCCATCTCTTTCAACGAAACAGCTTTCAATGAGACAAGAACCGGTGACCTGTTTTTAGATTTTTCATCTTTATAACTTCTAAAAATAATACAGGTGCTTTTAGCAAAATTAACGTTGACTTTTTATTCGGATAATAATTATATACACTTATTTATTTATTTTTCACTATACTTTTTCATTCTAGCTATTTATGCAGAAACGGAGTGCGACGTCGTCGACGATGTTTCACTATATATATTTTCGTCTCGCTTTAATACAAATTTCAATCGCTTATGAGTTAATAAATAACCAAGAATTTTATATTTATTTTGGTGTCTTAAATCGACTTTTTAAATTCTAATATCAAACGACAAGAAATAATACAATATATCAAAATATACGTTAAAGATGATAAAATAATTTAAAGAGTTGGATAATAATCCACATAAAAATTACGACAAGGGAATTGCATGATTTTCTTTTTCACTTTAGTATTCATAAAACATCAGTTTAATAAGATTATAATTAAATGGAATACTTTTTTTAATGCATTTTTTATGTAAGAAATGTTTTTCACAAATAAAGTTTTGCAAAGTAAAATACATATTTTGACGAATTAATATGAATGAAATATTGTGTGAATTTTGAATGAACAATATAATTCATTCAAATTCACTGCTGACATTAATATAAAATCCATAATCATATCCATGACACGTAATACAATAATATTTATAAGGAATTATTTTACATACTTATGTATTTTAAAATTATATTTTTTTATATTTGAAATAATAATAATCATCAGGACAATAATTAACACACAACAGCCAAGTATATTAATTTATCAAAACATACAAGGAAATGTATAATCAATAATTTGAATTAAAATAACAAACTGATATGATAAACAAATTGATCTTTTACAGAATGATCATCCATTCGACCTTTTTGTTAATGGTATTAATCACATTCGTAATTGCTGAAGAATCGCTTTCTGACAATGTTTTATTCGACAAACGTGCCCCTGTGGGATATCAAGAGATGCAAGGGAAAAAGAATTCTGCTTCTTTGAACTCTGAAAACTTTGGAATTTTCAAACGTGCACTCATGGGTTTTCAGGTAACGAAGATTTATATAAAACTTATCCTACAAATATCACAGAATTATTTAATCTTACTTGGTATTTCGATTATTCGAGTGTTGCAATCTAGTATATCTTGCGTGTATATCTGCAGGGTGTGCGTGGAAAGAAAAACTCGATAATCAATGACGTCAAAAATGAACTTTTTCCTGAGGACATTAACAAGCGTGCACCAATGGGTTTTCAAGGCATGAGAGGGAAGAAGGCCTCGTTCGACGATGAATATTACAAACGTGCTCCGATGGGATTTCAAGGAATGAGAGGCAAAAAATCTCTTGAAGAGGTAAGCAAACTTTGAATTTCGAGATCAATCAAGAATGAAAGGATTTTTGCATAAAGAACGTTTTTTTTTTCTATCTTCACAACATATAATAATTTTCCATAATTTTTCGCAAATAAAAGTAATAAATTTTTAAAATCGTAAAGTGAGAAGAATTTTTTTTTTAAAAAATTACATCACTGTTACTTGTTATTATCGCATTAGCAGTTTGCATTAGAAAATGGATGGGATTTTCACAACGTTTGAAGAAGATTTTACTCTTATTTAAAAAAATATCATATAAAATATTGAACCGAGTAAATGAATAGAAATATTCGTTATTCGTATATATTGTAATGAATTTTACGGATGTGCAATCACCTATATATAAATTTTCTATACGTGCAGATTTTAGACGAGATTAAAAAGAAGACTGCTGCGAGATTCCAGGATTCAAGAAGCAAAGACGTGTACTTGATTGATTATCCGGAAGATTATGGAAAGAGAGTATTGTCAATGGATGGATATCAAAATATTCTCGATAAGAAGGACGAATTACTGAGAGAGTGGGAGAAAAGAGCTCCGATGGGATTTTATGGAACGAGGGGTAAAAAAATTATTCTCGATGCGTTGGAGGAACTTGATAAACGAGACGTTATGGATTTTCAAATAGTGAGTAGATTATTTAACAAATATGGATAAAATTTTTCGCGCTTTAAATGAACGAATTTATATTCAAATTTTATGTTGTTTTATTTCATTCTATTTTATTTTATTTTATTTCATTTAGTTATCTTCTGCTAAATATTGTAAACGAATAGATGCTGCGTGTGTATAATCGTGTATGTATTCCGTTCCATATACCGTAATCGTGTTTATATTAAATATAAGCAAATTTCAAGAGATTTAGGAAAATTTTGCAGGGTTTGCAACATAAGAAAGATACGTTCGACGATTATTTAGATTATGCGATTAATCCGTTTGATTACGAGAAAAGGAGTACGGATTTTCAAGATGTAGAAAGCGGTAGCGAATCCTTTAAACGAGCTCGTATGGGTTTTCATGGGATGAGAGGTAAAAGGGATGCGACGGGGATTTACGGATCAAATTCAAGTACTGTGGGAACGATTTTTGGTTATCAAGGTACTTACATAAATCTCGTTATTGTAAAAGTGTTTACGATTAAATAAAATACGAACTGTGTGTATTTCAAACAGATACAAGGAATCGAGGAAATAATTTTCCTGTATACGAAGTTGAAAAACGATCACCCTTCAGATATCTTGGAGTTCGGGGTAAAAAGAATCCGCGATGGGAATTTCGAGGGAAATTTGTAGGAGTGAGAGGCAAAAAATCGTCGTTGCAAACTGTCTTCTAATTCATTTTAATAATAATAAAAAAAAAAAAAAAAAAAAACATCGAAAGGAGTATGAATGAAGATTCGTGAATGTTATTAGGTATTATTAACTTGGTTAATATCTCTATTCCCATCCCCAAAACAAACTCGAAATAATATTTAGAGATAGATTTTTCTGTCGACATTTCCTTATTTCAGATACCTATATAATTAGAGGTGATACCATTGATGACAACAATGGCAGCACAACAACAATAATTATTGCGTAGTTTTCTTGTTTAAATGTGTATTAAACTTTATGCTGCTTGGTAGATGTAAGAATAGAAAAAGTGATCCCTATCAGCGAGTTCCTTGTTATTTGTTATTGCGAATTGTGAACATTATGAAAGATATTTTGATTTTATATATTTTCTCGAATTTTAACAGAATATTTGTCAATCACGAACATACAACATATCTCTATTTAATATGTGTTAAAAAAAATATAAGACAAAACTTTTTTTAATAATTTATTTTTATCATTGTTGTTGTATAACATTTCTTTCTTTGTACAATATTTCATTTCTTTTTTTTTTCCATACTACATATGGAAGTACTATGTCAACTTATAAATTATTTAAAACATATAGACATATTCTTTTGTGTAAATATATAAACATAAATATAAAAATAGATAAAAATTATATTATTATATTTTTTTTAAATATTAAATAAATTTAGCCATTTACAACATATACAGTATGTCGAGTACAATTTTGAAAGAAAATGGAATTATATGGAATAAATAGCCAATGATTACTTTTGTTTATAAATAAATATAATAAATCGTAATAAAAACAAATAAAGTAAAATCGCAACTGTTAATATATTAATGCTTCATAAATAAAAGAACATATTAAATTTATAATTAAATATATTTTACAAAGTTGCGATTATACAATACAGTATTTTTATACATTCCATACTTTATGCTATTAATATTTTTTGATATATTTCTCAATATTCACATTATATTTTATATTTATTTGCAAATAGTTTAGAAAATATATAATATACCGTTTTTAATATTAATCATTAAAGACTTTCTATGTTTCAAAGATTTATCTATGTTTGTAATTTGTAAATGTGAAATGAATCTCTGGCAATTTAAGAAAAAGAAATAAAAGTTCTTTAATTTATCTGTTTATTTTAAAGCGTACAATATTATAATTGCTACAATAATTATTCAAATTTTAAGTATTTATTAACATATCAAAGAATGATGAAAAAGATACATATGTTATTTATTTTTCATCAAATAAAATTATATCTATGTATCTATGTATATATATAAAAATAAATGTATATAAATAAAAGCAACAAATTGTATTAATAATTTATAATTAATAATTTTATCCATTCATTCTTTAAAATAGTAAAGAATTCCATATTGACAAATTATTGGAAAATCTTAATTCATCGACCATTTCATATAGATTGTATCAATTTTATATATATATATATGTATTTATTATATACTATATATTATTTATTATATATTGTATACAAAATTAAATTATTTAAAAATATTCTTTCCATTCTTATCAACTTTTTTTTATTAAATATCCATTTTTATTTCCTTATTTTCATTTAAAAAGTTAAATAATAAGTTTATTTCTTAATGTAGAAAAATAAATAATAGAAATATAGAATATAGAAATAATAGAAATATAATAGAAATAAATCAAATTAAATAAGTTTATTTTTTAACGTAGAAAGATAAACAGAAATACATATGATAATGTGATATAAACTACAAGTATTAAAAAATACTTCTTTTTTGTAATGCTATATGAAAATACTCTTAAAAAATTTTATATTATAAATGTTTTTAATGTTTTATTTTTTTATCTTTTCTTTTTCATTTTTTTTTTTAATTCATATTTATATTTTAATTCATTCTCTTTTATTATTTCTTTTATATTAAATTAAACCAAAAATAAACAAAAATAAAAAGAAAACAAGATTTTTATAAAAATTAATTGTCATTCATTAAATATATGAAATTAAAAATTAATTTTAAACGAGTTAATTTCGAACATATTTTAGGTTATGAAATTATTAAAATATTTGTTATATTAATATACTATTAAGAAATATTACCTTTAATAATATTAATAAAAAATTATTCATCCATTTTAAAACATAAAGAATTTTGTTTAATTTAACATTAATTAGCAATCACATCATGATAGAATACAAAATTGTGCCTAAATATTATATTTTCCTACAGTTGGCTAGCTTGCACTGTCCTCTTATCATACGCAAGTCGAAAGTAAAATATTTCTAACCTCGATTCGTGGATGTCATTCATAAATTTTCACTGTGGGTAAGTTATGTTAACATATGATAAATAAAACAAAGATAAATATATTTTTAACAAAAATATTTTATATATTATTTATACATATTAGTTTCAAATTATACAGAAGAAAGTGATAGAAAAAATAAATACATATGCAATTCGTAAGAAAATTTTGATTAACCATGTATTTATTTATTTTTATACATATTTATATATATATTTTATACATATATCTCACTTCACATATTTTGCATTCAAAAATTGTCCGTTTTAAGTAATAAAGAAATTTATTATATAATCTCAATCTCTTTCATGATAGATTAAATGAACATATTCTAAAATTTTTATAAAATATAAAAAAATCAAATTATTTAAAAAATTTTTATCATTTTAGATTTATTCGATTATATAAAATAATGAGTTTTCAATTATTTATATTCACTCAAAAGAAAACAAATTTTTGTCACTTTTTAAAAAGTATACAGGCACTGTGAAGTATCCATTTCTAAAAATATTTTTATATTTCAAAATTTCTTTTTCCACCCCAAGGATTGAATTTTGTTTTTTTGCGTTGTTCGGCTTTTTTCTCGGGTGTTGATAATGGCCTACAATGATAAGTAAAGTTATATTTGATAAAAATTAAAAAAAAATGAATTAAGAATAAGAGTATAAATAAATAATCATCGAGATTAGAAAGTCTAAATTACAAATCAATTTTTCTTACCAATTCTTGGTAATTTCATCTTCTATCGTGTATTTTCCTTCACTTATTCTATTAGATAAACGCAAAGGTATCGAATAAAGAAAAGGATTGCGTTTCCCAATTGAATTTTTATACACAGTAGATAACAAATTTTTCATTTGAACCGCAAGATTTTCTTCATCAATTTTTCCGCTATTTCTTTCCACAATAAATCCATCTTTAAAAATTAAATATTAATATATTTAAATTAGAAAATCTCTAATTAATTTCTTTTTTTTTTCAAAAATTTATTTTATATTTATTATTTGAATTTTTAATAAGAATAACCGATACATAATAAGATTTCATTTTGATTCTCGACTTGATTTGCATAATGTAATATTTTAAATATTGTATAAAATTGAATCATAATGATTACAATGAAATTTTGAATTTCAATACTGTATAATCTTTTGAAACAGTTATTTAGTATAAAATAATATTATTTAAAATAAATTATTTGAATAAACTATCTTAGCCTGTAATTTACCTTCGATAACATTCAAATTGCGTAAATTATTAGGATTCTTCGAGAATATTAAAAATGATTCTCGATTGTTCGATTTTTCTGTTCTTTTTCCACCCCAACTGTTAAAAGGTATCCAGTGGAATTTTTTAGTATTTGCTGTTTGTTTAAATTCATTCAAAGATACATCGTTCATAATTTTTGTTCGTTTAGTTTGTGAATCAATATCTAATTGAGCACATCTTTTTCCTCGTTTTCCGCCCCATCTATCAAATACTCCACGTCTACGATTAGAGACGTTCGGTTTATAATTCAATCTTTTGTTTTCCCAATAATAAAGCCAAGGATTTTTTTCTTGTGAAACTTTTTTAAACCTCTTTGGATAAGAAAAAATTGTTGTTGTTAAAAATTTAATAAAAATTTAAAAGATAAATATAATAAATATAATTTAATTCTATTCGATAAGCAACTTACTTTATCTTCTGTAGGTAAATCAAGCCACATTTCTATAATTTCTCCATTTTCTGAAAAAATTTTTACATTTTCAATTCAATTTACAATTCATCTATACAATTCATCTAAATTTACATGTATCATATTATTTAATATGTATAAATTATGTTATAAATTAATATAATTAATATATATAATATAATATAAAAAAAGAGAAAGGAAAAAAATAAATTTTTTAAAAAATCGAAATTATAATAAAATAGGAGTTATATTTCACCCGTTAAAAAAATATTTGGATCAATTTCTTTTCCACTTCTCCTTTCTTTAAACGATTCCTTCTTCCATGTTTTCCATGTATCTTTCGAAAGTCTTCCGGTATGAATCTCAGTTGTTATATCGTTATTTTCATTCCCCAGTCCTATTACATCTGCTACAGTAGAATCGTCATTATTTGTACTGGCAACAATTGCGCATATCAAAAAAGAAACCATAGAAAGAAGCAGCCACATATCTGTAAAATAAATTAGAATTGAAAAGTAAATGTTTAAATAATTTCTGTATATTTAAATATATATATATTGAATTTATTTTACATTTATGATAATTTGTTTAAAAATTATATGTATAAGTGCATAAATGTATATATAACAATGTATAAAAGTATATACTGCAATATATGCATGCACATATTTAATATTTATAAAATTTTTTATATTTTTTTTATAAAATATATCATATTATATAATTCAATACCTAATTTTAATCATGAAATCCATAGACAACTTCATAACTTGAATTAGATAATTTTTTATGTAATTAAAAAGAACATTTATGTATAGCAATATACAAGAATGTACAATAAATCTAAAAAGTATCAAATAAAAATAGAACATGCTTAAATTCAATTGAATGTATTTCATACTCAAATTCCATTTTTTTAGTTAAAAAATTGGTAAAAAAGTTGTATTTATATAAAAATTTGTAGTCTATATTGTAAATATTTGTTAAATAAGAATTTTTCTTTAACTCTATTTTGCTATAATAACTTATAATATAGTACTCATACATATGCATTTTAATTTGGATTTGATTATTATTAAGTATGCATAACTATGTTAAAAATAAATTGCTATAAAATATATTGTTTTCATGTAATAAATCGATATATTTAACTATTTATTATTAATAATAATCACATAATTTTATTCGTATAATGAATTCATCAAATGATTGTATTTCTTTTCTAAAATTAAAATATATATGAAACATATTTCTATGAATTTTATTGGAAAATTAAATTGTTTTTCATAAGAACTCGGAAGAAAAGAAAAGCGGAAAAAAGAAAAAGAAATAGTAATATAGAAAAGTAACATAAATACTAAGTACTATATTACTATATTATGTGTAATATGAGAATATAAATCTTTTATGGAGGAGTACAATTTATTTATACAAATTGGCTAAAAATAATCTGCTAATTGTTTCCTCTTATTATGTGTTTGTAGATAGATTATGTGTGTTGTTCTATCTAACTTGACCATCTTATCTCTCTTATTTTTTTATGATAGAACTGTCGAAGGGAAATATTGTTTAATTCAAAGAGACAAATATTATAACAATCAAAAAATATATAATAGCTGAATATACAGTTAATAACATTAACAATATGTATATGTATATTATAAAAATTAAAATTATATATATATATATATATGGAATCATTAAGAAATTATAAATATTATGTTTTTTCATTATATTCTTTTCCATAATAAATAAAAGTTTAAATTATTTCTTTTGTATGTAATTTATATTAAACCAATTTAATTTATTCTTATAAATTTCATATTTATACTACAGTAGAAATTTATATCTCAAAAAGTACAATATTTTTAAAAAATTTCATATTGTTTGATTAAAAATTTTTTATCAGAAATAGTGACAAAAATTCATAGCTGCAAAAAACTAAAAAAAATTGGATATGTAATATAAATAATGAAATATTATGTTATCAAAATTAATGTAAAGAAAAATTTATTTTAATAAATTCAAAAATCAAAATGTTATCTTGCAACTTCAATATATGTCAAAATTTTACTTCATCTTCTACTTCACATATAGGGAAAACTAATTTTTCTCTCATGATTCAATAATATATTATTATTTGAATATTAATTAATATTAATAAATTTATTTTTTATAATCTTTCATCTGATATATGTTATTAAGATAAATTATGCATATGAATACATTTTTTTTTATTTATTACAATTAGTCATAAAAATTCATTGCGATTCATTCGAATTTGATGATTGTGAGAAATTTATTTTTATATAAAATATAAATATACAGTGATACCATTATTTTTGTAAAATGCTAGAACAGAAAAAAATTAAAATGATTTTAATATGTAACGAGATAAAACCACGTAAATCTGTCTCGAGTATCTAAAAGATACCTTAAAAATAATTATTTTCGTCGAACTTCTAATTGTTTAATCGAATGATTTCTCAAAACAAATAAAGAAGAAAAAATAATCAAAGTTTTTTATTGGAGAAATTTACAGAAATTATTGTATTGAGTACACTAAGTAATAATTTTGTTATAAGTATTAGATGAAAAGTTTCTATAACAATGAATCGTAATACAGATATTATTCGATGATCAATATGTTAATCAAATTTCATCTATTTTCTTTTTTAAAAGCGATTAAATTATTAATTTGTGACAAAATTTATTTCGAAATATAAGAGAATATGTATTTATTAATATTAAATGAGATTATAATAATATTAAATTTAAATAATATTTAAAAAAAGAGATGAAGAATTATTTATTAATTATTCATAGTTTAACCATTCGTCATAGGTTTAACCTATTGACGATTCCCCTCTTCCCTTCTTCAGAAAAGTAGAAGAATGACGCTTTCCATATCTCTTTAAAGAAAAAAAAATTCGCCTACACAATATTTCTTCAATCGTTTCGTCGTTCACAATTATATTTCATATATTTTGTTTCACCCTATATGCATGCATAATGATTAATTTGTTCATAGTGGGAGAATCGGACTTAATTAGAGTGGGAGTCGTGCAACTCCTCGAGGAAAAATAGAGGTGCTAGTTAACCGAATGGCTCGCGGAGGGGAAGAAATTGGCCAGCCTTGATTTATGGAAATGAATTGAAATTGAAAGACAATATTTTGAGCACTTATTAAAAATAAATCTTCTCTTCATTAATCTTTTTATCATAGTAGGTATTTCATTATTTATAACAGATAAAAATTTTTTATGAATTTTTATATTCAAAATCACACGAAGGTCATAAAATTCATTTTGGCTTATTGAATTCATTTTGACCTTGAATATATAATTATGAAATATATATATATTATTAGTCCTACTTAAAGAAAATATCGATAACATTGAAATCTCAAAAAAAATTGTTAAACATTAACAGATTAATCCTTCTGTATCACTATTAACATTTACAACAAACACGAAATATTTTCATTAGATTTTGAGAACACAATTTCTAATATTTTATTTGGCACATCTTATAGAATAAATTTTAAAACAGAATATAATTATATAAATTTTTTTTTATATTATTTCGATTATATTTTTAAATAATTATAAAAATAATTTTAAATACAGCTTCATATTTGTTATATTTAAACCATAAAAGAAATATTGAAGGTGGAAGAAATATTTAATAAAAAAATATATTATATAGTATACGTATACATATACATAGCCGAATGATGCATCGTATATAAATATATATATATACATATATATGTATATATACCAAGAGGCGGAAGTAAAAACGCATTTTCGTCAGCATGCATGTTAAAATTACAAGTTAACGAACGCTTTCAAACCTCTCATCGAAGTACTTTTTTTTCACAAAACATATTTATGTTTGATATCTTATTGAAAAAGATTTTTTCTCTCAAAATATTTATTTTTAAGTTCGAATTTTTTCTCAGTAAATCTTTCTATGAAACACATCAATATTTCAATTATTGCTAAAATATTTTCTTTTCAATTTAATTTAATTTCTACATACTATTCCTATTATACAATTCCAAATAAAATTTCCATAGAAATATTTATTCTTTTATACGTAATACAATTCTTATTAATTTTACTTCACAAAACTATAATCTAACTATTTTTCAATTCATATTACACGATTAATAATAATTAATATAAATATATTTTTATTTTATTATTATAGTGCATAATATACAATAAAATATATAATATATACAAACTAATAATAAATTTTATAAAAATTGTTTCATTATCATTTTCCATGTTTAAAGTGTTAATTTTTAAAAAATTTTTTAATAAATTTATTTAAATAAAAATATTTTTCAATTACTATTGTTTAAATAAGTATATTATGCGCTTTTTGTTTATTTCATCTCATTGTTAGAGCTTATATTATTACATTGTTAAAAACAATCAATAAATTCATTTGATTCACAAAATATATGTTAATTAATTTTGTTTACCTTTTATATAGATACCGTATTTCATTGTTTTCACCGAGTTTCCAATGCAAAAACTAATTTTTCACTAAAAGAAAATGATGAAATTTAAAAAATCCAGACACTACCGTTTCCTCTGTTTTATGTAAATATATTATATGGTACGCGCGACACTTACTAACTCCGGAAAAATAAGATGTACAATGACTGGTAACGATACGCACCGCTCTTCTTATACTCACCACGTGGTTCAGCAGCGCACTCTCCGATTGCTTCGAAAGAACAACCCCCGATTTTTAACTATCATTCTCACTCTCGTTCCTAACTTTGCATTTCCTTATTTTCTTAACATTTTTATTTCTATTTTTAATTATATCGATGAATGTATATTTTTAAAATAAAAAAAGATTTATATATATCTACATTTCGTTATTTATATATCAATATTTCGCTCGAATTGGTTTTAATTAATAAAATAAATTTCAACTAATTTTTATTGCGAATAATTTATTTCTAATTTTGATTATTTACGATATACTACGAAAATATTGAAAGTATTTTAAAATAATAATTGTCATAAACAATTTTGAATTATTTTTCGATTCATAATGTAGTAAAATCTTTGTAATCTTTTGTTACTTGAAATAATAGAGAGATGAAAACATTTATATATAGTGCTTGTTTGTTAACATAATTAAAAAAAAATATTATAATTTTAATCAATGATAAGAATTTTTTAATTATTAATATAGAAAGAAAATTTTTTTGTTTTTTTTTATTGATAGAATTTTATGAGTGAGCTTTCAAATGTTGAATTTTTAATTTAGAATTTTAATGCGATATTCTTATTCTAATATTCAGATTTATAATTTCAGTTTTTTTATTATATTATTGCAGTATTGAATATATGAAAAATTTTCATGTAATAATACAATAAAAAATATTTAATCTTTAGTTTCATATACAATGTTTATTTTTAATATAATATAAATATATAAATATATAATAATAAAAATATATAAAATAAAATAATATATTATTAATATAAATTTTTATATTAATATTAATTTAAAATTAATATTTATTTGCTAAATATTTCATTTCAACGGATTAAAATTATTAAAAAATATATTAACAAAAATTAAATCATTAATAAAAAAGTGGATATTATATCATGCAAACAATTTCTTTCATCAAATATATAAGGGATTTCAAAATTAACTTCACTTTTTTAAATAGAATCCTAAAATTTTTAATATAATTGATTTATCTAGATATTTGCTATTAAAAATTATATCTATCCATATTGAAAAATCATTGATTTAAAAGATAAAATTTTGATTGAAATTTGAATTGCTATACTCATCCAGCTAGAAACGAAATATTCAATATAACTTGGTATACATCCATTACAAACACAAAAATTACTTCCAATCATCAATTTTGACAAATTTGCACAATCTTTATAATACATTATAAGAATATATAAGAATATTTTATTGAAATTTAAAATTGGAATCTTAATATTTGAAAATCACTCGTAAAATGTATTAGTAAGTAGGCAAAGACAGTTTTATTTTAAATTAATAATTAACAAACGGCAATTTTTTTAATTATGTTATTATTGCAACGAATGTGGTATGATCGATAAAATAAAGAAAGATCAGTATTGTTTAATTTGTGAAAATATAAAAAATTTATCTCTTTTCTATAGGATCGATTAAATATTCGATTCGATGGAAAGATGGAACACTGTTAAATTGTTCTCTTTCGTTTTATTTAAAATACCATGACATTTTAAGAATACAATGACAAAGTGAATAAATGAGAAGGGATAGAGGTAGCATATGTGCGTATCGGTTAAAAATGCGTTACTTTGTGCTCTCAAAAATTATGTCATAAATTCTTGCCCAGAATAATATGTAAATGGTTTAAATTTGATGGTGAATAGATAAATGGCAAAAATAAGAAAACAATCATTTTTTTAATTCTAATCTTATTAATTATATTAATTATTGATTATATCGGTGTCCATCATTTTCGATCGAAGTGCAAGAATTGGTAATTGAAGAAAAACACGTTATCAAAGTTTTATTTTTAATAAATTTATTCGAATTACAAGATCTTTTGCAACATTACCAATAATAATTCAAACAAATATAAATATTACATTTTAACATAAACAAAATGATTTGCATCTTCATAAAATGCAAAAAAATTAGATAAGCGTGTAAAATTATGATATTGAAGATTACTTTTTGTCATAGAAATAGCATTGTCTAAAGGAAAATAATTTGCTTAAAATCGTAGTTAAACGAAGAAAATGTTGAGCTATTAAGTTTTGTCAGTAGATTTATTCGATCGTTATATTTCTTCAGAACATTTAACATTTTTTTGTACGTAGGTGTACGTAAGTAACATTTCTTTGATAATTTTCTCGATGTACGTTGGAATCGTCATAATTTTATCGATATCTTAAAAATAATCGAAAATAAATTTAGAACAGATAATAATATAAAAGATATTTCTTTTTTAAGTCCTTTTAAAATTATTTTTCTATCTTTACTTTTTTTCATCATTTTTTGCCAATTTGAAATTATTTGCTATTCTTCGAGTCACTAACAACAACTAAGAATATTTGTTAACACTAACAATATTTGTTAACGATATTATATAAAATATTAATAATATTTTTTAATATTCTGATCTCGTGAAATAAAAAGAATCGATTTTTATGTGATTGCAATACGAATGATTCTCCGCATGAATCATTATTGATCTTAATTCATCTTAATTTCTTATATAAAATAGTTTTTCTATTTTATATTATATTTTCCAATTTATTTGGTTACGATAATTAAAATATACATCATTTCTTTTCAATTTGAAAATGTATTGAAAATTATCTCTTTTTTGAGTTCAAATGTCATACAAGTGCATCTTAATTTATAACAAATTTATATCTTAATATGGAATCTTTTAATCGTTAGATTTAAACATGAATATTTTAAACAATTATCTGATAGCTGTGACAACGATATCTGTTTGAAGTTGATTATTTCTTGTAACGAAAGATTTTAAAATATATATGACACTTCGAAATACATCTTCCACATCTTTTCATTAATATTATATACCATTTTCCAAAATGCATATCTTCATGATATTCTTCAGTTATGTTCTCTTAAAAAGTTTAAACATGGAGGAAACAAAAATTATATTTTATATCATTGCGAAATAAAAAAAAGTAAAATAGAAAGTGAAATTGTATCCTCTTGGGAGGATACAGTTTTCTATACATGCAAAGATTTTTTTTCTTTCATCTTCTTTTTTTTTTCTTTTTCATCTCAATCAGTATAATAATGAGTCGGACAAACTTTGAAAGTTTGCTTATTGAAATAAAAAAAAAAAAGAAATAATACCATAATACATTTATGAAGAAACAAGAAAAGAAATGAAAAGTTGCAATAAGTCTGCAAACATTTAACTGTACTTAATTGTTTAGAATATTTAATTTTTATAATGTAATAAATTTGTGTGATTACTTATAGAAATATTCTTCATCTTTGATTCGTCAATATTGTGAAAATTAGTTCAATACATCCTTTTTAAAAAATAATTTTAAATTAAAATATTTTTTAAAATATATATACATTCAATAAATTTATATTAAATAAATGACAATTATATAAAATATATATTTGAGAGAGAGAGAGAGAGAGAGAGAGAGAGAGAGAGAGAGAGAGAGAGAGAGAGAGACAGAGAGAGAGAGAGAGAGAGAGAGAGAGAGAGAGAGAGAGAATACATATAATAATACATATTCGTGAGATATTTGGAAAATTCTAAGCCAAAAAAATGCAAAAGTTATTATGCAAAAACATCAGTTGAGGTTTATTTATCAAATTAGCAATTAGCAATAAGCAATTAAAATTTGTTTTTATTATTAAATGAAGCAAGATGGAAAAAGAGACAATATGATGAAGATAGAGCTGTCTTGTTTCATGACTAATTATAAAATTCATGAAATAGCTTTATCATTATCTTGTTTCATTGCATTTCTTCATTGCATTTCTAATGCTTCAATTATTTTTAATTTAACAGATAATTCTCAACCAATTTTTGTACATCAACTTTTATATATTTCGTGCTTATTTGTTTTTTGATCTGCGAAAAAGAATTGATGTTCTAAAAGTGTTCTATAAATATATTAACAGTCTTCGTATATATAGAATTTATGGAAAAAAAAAAAGAATATCAATTTTAACGAATTTTGAGTTTAACATTTTTCTATTTATGCTTTTTATTACTTATATTACATTGCAAATTAAAATTTTTCTTGTGCTTTATCTACGAAATTGAAGTGTAGGACAAAAAAAATATAGGATTTCAAAGAAAAATAGTGGAAGAAAGATGTTTCAATCCTCATCGATAGTGTTTGACGGTTATTATTTACGTTGAATACAATATTTTTAGTAACACAAAAAACATTTTATTTAAAATGAATTTTTGTTTTCTAAAAAATATTAAAAATTAATTTTCATTTCTTTTTCATACTTTCATACACTGTGATATGTACATATAATATATAACTTTCATTCAAAAACAATTAATTAGTCAAAATCGAAATGTGCGGCAAAAATTTTTACAAATATATTATTTAACTATTTCCAAGAATTTTTGATTAATATTGAATTAATAATTATATGCACTTTAATAATTATGGCACTTTATAATCTATTGATTAAAATTCCAAGAAATTTAAATGAAAATATGAATCCATTTAAGAATAAAAAGCATATAACCAATAATATTGATAATTTTATAATATTTTCAATTTATTTCAATTTTCTCGAAATTGCATTCTATTAATTGCATACTATTAATAATATTTATTGTCAATACTTATCGATGTTGACATTGATTGCGAATATCATTGATTGCGTGCGAACTTTTAACTCTTATAATAAATAACCAATGTTTTCGATATAATTGAATTTTTAATCTGAGTAATTTTCTAATAATAAAATTTTAAATTTGAAATAAATCAAAATAAAAAAATATTAATTATATAAATATTAATATTTATATTAAATATTGATTATTTTAATCAGTATTATTTTAAATTTTGATCAGTTTATAACATTATAAAATTTGAAAAAAAATTTTAACGATTAAATATCTTTTTATTAATATTATTGATTTAGATATAATAATTAAATAACTGATTAATATTAAATGATGATTTTTTATTTTTTATTTTCTATACATTACAAATTTTTCATTTTTATTATATGAATTAGCAATTTTTATTTATTAAATTTTAATAATTTCTTTTTTTTTTATCGAGATCTCTTAGTGATGACTGATCAAGTCTAACCTAATATCTAACAAAAAAATTTAAAGCGATTAATATTGTATGATTTCTTTCTATTTTATATAGTTAAATAGATATTGTATTCACTATAATTTTCAAACACATAATTTTCATAATAATTTTATTTTTACTTTTTTTTTTTTAATTTTATTTTTTACTTTCTCAAAGTAATATTCAGTATGTAAGAAATACTCAAATATATTCAGACTCTAAAAATTCTATCCAAAAAATAAATTTGAATCTCTTATACTATACGTAAGATTTCGTGTTAAACAGCTATATCTACAACTGCACCAGATATTTCGACATAATACTACAAGTCGAACGCGAAGAATGAATTTCAAAAGACTTTCTTCGGTATATATAGTATTTCATAATGTATCATACAAATGATTTCTCATAAAAAATGAATTATAATCGAGAGATTAGAAAAAATTGTATAGGGAATTTACCTTATCATAAATATAATTCATGTCAATTTGCCGGACTAACCTCAACGCAAACATTTTATCAGTGTACAGTGTTTTCTTTCGTGTTCTCGTTCGTTGCTCGAAAACTTCCTGTCATCAAGGGAAATGTATTTCAGCTGCTTGTTATAAACGAAAATATCTCGTAACTTCTCATAAACCTGTTGCTTCATATTTTCGTTTTATCGAACGATTTATGTGCTAGGAATATGTATGATGCTTATATTGGTTTGAAGTAAAACTTGTCGATTATAAAAATATATCAATGTTAGAATATATCATTTATTTGTCATATCGACAAGATATTATCGAAGATATTATAGAATACATTGCTATATAATACGTGAAATAGTTGAATCATTACAAATTTTTGATTCATGTATTATTATTTTATTGAACTTTATATATTATTTTTCATATCTTTTTTAACTGGAAATCATAGTCAAAAGTTATTATTCCTTGCATAACATTCAAAGAAATGCAAATTCAGAAAGGGTTGAATATATCCACGTTATTTCTGCACGATGAAAGATATAGTCGTAAAAACGTTATGATGTGAAAAAGAATGTATATTCGTGTTTAATACAATAATACGTTATGCAACTAAGTCACGTAAGAATAAAAGTTAAAAATACAATTATATTTAATATTTGTTTCGATAATATCTGGACTAAATATGAAAAAGTAAAAAATTAATTTTTTTTTACTTGCTTAAGAAATAGAATGTTTATAATGAATAAATTCAATTAAATATTACAGGTTTTTTATAAATTCAATTCATTTATATAATGAAAATAACAAATATATATATATATATATATATATGAAATATAATTATGTTTGATGTTATTTATTTTAATAATATTTCTAAATAATAAAAAAATAGAAAATAGAATTTTTATAATGAATAAATTTAAATAATTTACAATCTTTTTCATAAAATAATTTATAATGGAAATAAAAAAAAAAATAAATAAATAAAATAAGATAAAAATTTTATTTGAATAATTATTTAATTGAAAATTTGTTTTATTTTTTATTCTTAAAAGTGATTGATAATTTCTTATATTTATATTGCTTTTAAATCTGTTACCATTCTTTTATTTATATTTATTACAAATATATTTATTCCCATTTTTATCTCTGTTATCAATCATTCACAAGTTCCAGTATTCATTTTATTCGTTTAGTTATTTTCACATTGAAGTCTCATTATCTTGATTTTCTCTGTTTTAACCAATAATTAGTATTTAAATATTGATCTATTTTTGTTTTTCAGATTAACAATTCGTATAATCTCTATTGAATAAGAAAAAAATCTATAAAACATGGTAAGATAATTCTTTTTTAAATTATATAGTAACAGAAAATTTTTTTCTTGAAAATTCACGTGTAATCTGTTAAAAAAATGTTTCTTTTATTTGTTTGCAGAAATTTA